>NW_026262690.1:32453511-33702610 GCF_021869535.1 Mytilus californianus
TCAGCTTATTGAAAAAAGTTCAGGTAATTTATTTGTTTCAATTTTAGCAAAGAGTTATTAATCAGTACGTATGTGGAAGGTCTTATCATTTATCTGGTCAAAATATTTATTCATAGATGCGGATGTTTTCAACTATGTCCAGCCCAACCTAACCTTTCATGAATCAGGGACTTTTCCTTGATTTTTTGTGGGTCCAAGGACCATACATTTCTTTAAAAATATCTCAACCTAAACAAAATTCATACTTAATCTGTTTCTTATTGTACCAATAATTGAACCACTTGATTTAGGCATTACAAAAACAAGTACTGCAAAATAGTGTTTTCACACAAGTTTCTATATCTTAAGGCCATATCTTTTTTTTTAAATCCACCAACCAAACCGAAACTCAAAATTGTTCTACAACTACTCTGATATGACTATATAATCAATATATAATAAATCATTTCAGGAATTATAAAAAAAGTTAGGAACCACATAATTGCAAGCAATTTTCTATAACCAAGGGTTTGTAGTAATTCTTACTTTTTTCTGTTCTATTCGTGTGTGAGGGTAAAGATAATTTATCACCCAGTTCATTTATAAGATTTTAGTTTGGGTCAACTAAACTTACAGTATGTATTTTGTTTTCAGTTTGATTTAGAAGAAATACTGACATAGCTAGATAATACAATTAATTATCTAATTACTAACACAATTTTATATTAATAAGTATTTGTAATTTTCATTGTTATTAAATACATATAATATCAGTATCACAAACAAATCTTGAACACTATCCAATTTTTTGGAAATTTTTAGAAATTCACCTGTGACGTCACTTTTGTGCCTCGATCTATCCGGTAAGTCCTTTGCAATGTAGTACTACTACTAATAAGGGAGTGTAAGAAATAAACCAATAATTCATAGCCCAATGCTTTCCATGTTAAATTCTGCAATTTCAAGCATTCATATCTGTTTTGTCTCAAATTCAAAAAAGGTGACAGTCATTTCATGTTATACCAGAAAAATAGAGAAAATACAGGAGCGTGCCCTAAGATTTATATATGAAGACTATTGTAGTACTTATCAACAACTGTTAATTAAATCAAAATTACCAAGTTTAAAAATCAGAAGAATTAGAACGATAGCAATAGAGGTGTATAAAATTATTAATTAACAGTGTCCATTATATCTACATGAACTTATTGAAATTAAAAAATGTAATTACTCTTTTAGAAATAACAACATAGCAGATGTTCCCAGGGTAAGGACAACTACCCATGGGCTACACTCATTCAGATATGCAGGAGCCAAACTCTGGAACGAACTGCCGAATAAGATGAGGGAAGAAATGCCTTTGGGTCAGTTTAAAAGTTTGGTTGGTAATTGGGAGGGCAGTTCGTGTCAGTGTTCCTCCTGCAGATCTCAGTGAGTTGTAGATCATTTATTTATTTATTTATTTATCTTGTATACTCTGGCTTTTATATTTTGATGCATAACTTTTTATTTGAGTTTTAAATGCTTGAATTACTTTTAGTGCTTTATATAATAGCTATTGCATGAATGTTAGTTTATCTGCATTTTATGTTCGCTTTATATGCTTTAATTTTGCTTACAAATTGCTGTGCTTGAAAACATTATTATGTATGCTTTGCATGATGTGCTTACTGTTTTATGTGTTTTATGTATTGTGCTTGTCATATATGTATGTCGGATAAAAGCTCTACAGAGCTTATGTTGTATTGTTATATGTATAACCGACTTTAAATAAATCTTTTATGCTTTATGCTGTAAAAACTAAATGTTATCCTGCTGAAAAATTCAAAAAATTAATTGTAAATTAATGCAGACGGTTACAAAAAGTTGGGTAGAACAAAAACAGGTACTTCGTTTTTCAACAACAGGGTAAATAATGCTCTCCTATATAATTTCATATGTTTTTATTTATATTTCAAAAGAAACTTTTAACGATCCCAAGTCCTTACGTTTTCAATGGATTCCATCATTACCCAAATATTTTACTATTTACAAAGTTACAGTCATGCGTAAGAATTATTTAAAAAAAATATGTACTACTATCTTGTATTTATTAGATACAATACAAAGGTAACAAAGAAACAGGTCGGTAACAACCGTTGCCGGATAGTTTTTCTGCACGAGTAGTCAAGTGAAGGTCCGAGGCGATAGCCGAGGACCTTGACCTGACTACAAGTGCAGAAGAACTATACAACAGTTTGTTTCCAGCCTGGTTTTTTTGTTACCTTTGTTTTGTATCTGACTTGTACGACGTTTCAAGAAAAAAGTAGCCCATTTTTCATTTTGAAGAGGTAACAAAATTAAACAGATTAGAAACTTAAATGTACATATACCAGTACAAAATTTAAAATAAATAGGCTTGATCCTTTTTTTGTTGAAAAAAAGCAGGATGTGCTTCCCCCATTCCCCCTTAAAAAATAATAAAAAATCGTACATTTGCTCCCAAATATATGAATTCAATATAAATGTATAAAAAGAATGAATTTCCTATTTCATTAGTGAATGAAATGTTATGAAAAAATGGATTTTGTCTTCTTATTAGATATAATTTATTTATATAGGCATATATTTTGGATATTAAAAAAAAAATCATGCTTATAGGTTTTTATATGTCTCTAATAGTGTTGATCAGGATTAAACAGGTGTCACAATATGATCCAATCGCAGCTTACCGTCCAAAATTGGTGACATAAGTTGAATGGTTTTCTTCAAGATTTGCTGCCTATTTAAACATGTATTACACAGACACTTTTTATGTATAGGATCAATCGTGCATTGGTGAGTTGATAGGTATTTTATCTTTTGATTAGATTTGATTTTTTTATATATATATTTCCTGTCTTTTTTATTGGAATATAAACGTCGGTACCAGCATTTCTTTACTTTCAGCATTGTCCAGAATACTATTCATGTCCATATATTGAAAAAAAAAAAAACATTTACGGACCTACCATTTAGCTTCAAAAGGGGGGTATGTTTTTTTCTGAGTAAAAAAATTATTTAGTTTTTCAACGCTATCACCCAAATATTTTTTTTTTTCAAAATTTGCACTATTATATACGGTATTCGGAAAATCAGGAATCAGAACATTATTTTGTCATCTAACAGTCTCCGGGACAAGTTTGCACTTCCGCAGAGTGCAAAAGTTGTCACCTTAATTTCTATATACCATGATATAAAAAAAGGAATGAAATATTTGTGCTATTTCATTTCACAGACTATTTGCCAGTCAACAGTTTCAAAGACATAACCACGGTCAATAGTTTAACAAACAAACATTCCCGTACTTTTTCATCGTGTTCATACTAATTTTTCAATGGACAACAATGACGTGATTAACTATTCTTCTATGATTTGTGTGCTTGACAACATTAAACTCTGAAATATTGTTAACGGTATAATCTGTATTTCAAAATTTCAAATTAATATATTACTTACAGAAGCAGTTAAAACAAGAGGCTCACAAAATGAATGTGGTCTAAGAACTTAAAAATTTCTAATTTACCTATTCAAACCATATCATTATTATTTGCTTTTATATATAAATCAGAAATAACCAATTTAAACTGGAAAATTTTAAAGAAAACAAAAGGAAAAAAAGGAAAAAAAATCCCCCCCCCCCAATTTTTTTAACCCCCTTATGATTCATCACCCCCAAACTCAATCCCAGCCATCCCTATGTGGTATGGTACCTTGCAGTACAATTTCAGAGAGATTCATACACTTGAACACAAGTTATTGTCTGGGAACTAGAAAAATGCTTGTTTTTTGGCCCCTTTTTGGCCCCATATTCCTAAACGTTTGGAGCAATTACCCCAAAACTCAATCCAAGCTTTCCCTTTGTGATATGGAACCTTGTAGTACAATTTCATAAAGATTCATACACTTACACACAAGTTATTGTCATAAAACTAGAAAAATGCTTGTTTTTTTCCCCTTTTTGCCCCTAATTCCTAAAATTTTGAGGCAATTACGCCAAAAATCAATCTTTGTGGTATGGTACCTTGCAGTACAATTTCAGAGAGATCCATACACTTGAACACAAGTTATTGTCTGGAAACTAGAAAAATGCTTGTTTTTTGGCCCCTTTTTGGCCCCAAATTCCTAAACATTTGGGGCAATTACCCCCAAACTCAATTCCAGCTTTCCCTTTGTGATATGGAACCGTGTAGTACAATTTCAGAAAGATCCATACACTTACACACAAGTTATTGTCATGAAACTAGAAAAATGCTTGTTTTTTGCCCCTTTTTTGGCCGTTAATTCCTAAAATTTTGAGGCAACTAGATATCATTGAGATGGGAGCCTTCTCTGTGGGCCCTGCTGTGAATAATGTGTGGTAAAAATTTTGTATCTTTATCATTGGACATGGGGTTGTCAACTGAAACCTTAGTTTATGACCTTGACCTTTGACCTAGGAAGTTGTACATACTTTATGACACACCCTCTGGTGTTGGTTTATTTACATGTCAAGTATAAACTTTGAAATCATAACGGTTCTCAAGATATAGAGCGGACATGATCTTTACCATAGGACATGGGGGTTGTCAACTAAAACCAAAGTTTTTGACCTTGACCTTTGACCTAGGAAGTTGTACATACTTTATGACACACCCTCTGGTGTTGTTTTATTTACTTGTCAAGTATAAACTTTGAAATCATAAAGGTTCTCAAGATATAGAGCGGACACGACCTTTACCATAGGACATGGGGTTGTCAACTAAAACCAAAGTTTTTGACCTTGACCTTTGACCTAGGAAGTTGTACATACATTATTACACACCCTCTGGTGTTGGTTAATATAAATGTCAAGTATAAACTTTGAAATCATAACGGTTCTCTAGATATAGAGCAGACACAACTTGTTACTGACGGACGGACGGACAGACTGACGTACAGACGGACGGATGGACAGACTGATCACTTTAGGGCGTCTGCCATTCGGCGGGGCCCTAATTACCCCCAATATCAATCCCAGCATTCCCTTTATGATATGGAACCTTGTGGTACAATGTCAGAGAGATCCATAAACTAACACACAAGTTATGTCTGGAAGTTACAAAAATGCTTATTTTTGGCCCCTAATTCCTTAACTGTTGGTACCATAACCCCTTAAATCAATCCCAACCTTCCTTTTGTGGTATTGAACCTTAAGGTAAAATTTCATAGAGATCCATTCACTTAAACTAAAGTTAGAGTGCGAAAACCAATATGTCTTTGGACGACGACGGCGATGCCAACGTCATACCAATATTTTGACTGCAAAATTTGTTTGCGGTCGTATAAAAACTACAAAGTTTCCTTAAAATTACCAATCTAGTGGCAGCAACCCAACAATGGATTGTTAGATTCATCTGAAAATTTAATGGCTGATAGAACTTGACATAATGAACAATTTTACCTCAGATAAGATTTGCTCTAAATGCTTTAGTGTTTGAGATATAAGCCAAATAAAATTGAGAATGGAAATGGTGAATGTGTCAAAAAGACAACAACCCGACCATAGAGCAGACAACAGCCGAAGGCCACCAATGGGTCTTCAATGCAGCGAGAAACTCCTGCACCCGGAGACGTCCTTCAGCTGGCCCCTCAACAAATATGTATACTAGTTCAGTGATAATGGACGTCATACTATACTCCAAATTATACACAAGAAACTAAAATTAATCAAAGCGTGAAAGCGCTGTAAAGGCAGTTAATTACAGTTTGTGTGTATTTTTAGTCCAGTTATATCATTATCTTGCATAGTACATTGTACTTATCAGAGGTGGCTTTCAGTATTTAAGATTTAGAGTTCTCTAATGATATTGAACAAGTTTTATGAATGTCATATTCTGAGCACTATATGAAGGCGATTGTTCTCACTTGTTTATGAACTAGTGCATTATGTCCAGTTTGTACCTTTTTTATCTATGTTTATAGTCAAATACTGTTTAAAATAGTTTGGCATTTTCTTTTTAGTAATAAGTAAATGTTATCAACTGTATTTTATTCAACTTTGCAAATGTGGTTTGTGACTGGTAAGTACAATGTATAGATGATAGTTGTTTCATTGGAAATCATAACACATCTCCTTATTTATATAATGAAATTGAGAATGGAAATGGGGAATGTGTCAAAGAGACAACAACCCGACCATAGTACAGACAACAGCAGAAGGTGATCTATATTCAACGACCTCAGGTACAAAAAAAATGTATGTAACTAAACTATGATGGGAAACCTTTGACTTCTTTCTTTTATATAAACTTTTGATTTGGTACCATAGAACTATGTAGAATAAATGTACATTGCAACATGTCAACTCTTTCAATGACAATACTTTTTTTAGAAACTATAACTCCAAGCAAAATTATATTTCCAAGTATAAAGTAATTTATGAATGAAACAAGAGTGCACATGCTGAAATGTCTCGCCTTCTTTACTAATCATTGATATTATGTTGATAGTCCTAAATATAAAGCTTTATTACAACTGTCACATAAACTTAACATTAACCAAGTAAACTAAGCATTGACCAATGAACCAAGAAAACGAGGTCAAGGTCAGATGAACCATGCTAGGCAGGCATGTACAGCTAACAATTCTTCCATACAACAAATATAGCTGACCTATTGCTTATAGTTTAAGAAAAACAGACCAAAACACAAAAACTTAAAACTGAGCAACTGACCTTGAAAATGAGGTCAAGGTAAAAAAAAAAACCTGTGTGACTGACAAATAGATCATAAAATATTTCCATATACCAAATACAGTTGAACTATTGCATATAGTTATAGAAAAAAAGACCAAAACTCAAAAACTTAACTTTGACCACTGAACCATGAAAACGAGGTCAAGGTCAGATGACACCTGCCAGCTAGACATGTACACCTTACAATCATTCCATACACCAAATATAGTAGACCTATTGCATACAGTATAAGAAAAACAGACCAAAACACAAAAACTTAACTATAACCACTGAACCATGAAAATGAGGTCAAGGTCAGATGACACCTGCCAGTTGGACATGTACACCTTACAGTCCTTCCATACACCGAATATACTAGACCTATTGCTTATAGTATCTGAGATATGGACTTGACCACCAAAACTTAACCTTGTTCACTGACCCATGAAATGAGGTCGAGGTCAAGTGAAAACTGTCTGACGGGCATGAGGACCTTGCAAGATACGCACATACTAAATATAGTTATCCTATTACTTATAATAAGAGAGAATTTAACATTACAAAAAATATTAACTTTTTTTTCAAGTAGTCACTGAACCATGAAAATGAGGTCAAGGACATTGGACATGTGACTGACGGAAACTTCGTAACATGAGGCATCCATATACAAAGTATGAAGCATCCAGACCTTCCACCTTCTAAAATATAAAGCTTTTAAGAAGTTAGCCAACGCCGCCGCCTGATCACTATCCCTATGTCGAGCTTTCTGCGACAAAAGTCGCAGGCTCGACAAAAAGGAGTTCTTAATTAAGAAATAAACTGATTCGCTGAGCGCAGCTGGATACACCAGCAGAGGTCCAACCCTGAACAGTTGGGGCAAAAATGGACACAATATTCAAGCTTGATACAGGTCTGAATTTGGATTGTAATTAAATATTTGACATATTATAGTTTCTGAATAAATGTAGTCACAGAACTTGAAATTGATTATATGAATTGAATTTATATTCAATAAAAGATTTCTTACTGTTGTGCAATACACTGTGCTGTTGCGCAATACTTAATAAATCTGTTGCCAGACTATAAACAAATAAAGTTCAATTTCTTCTCAATGTCATATTTGAAATTTATGAAAATCAACAGGGAGATTACATCAATAGCTATAAATAATTCACCAAAGTTTCATGCGAACTGCTTAAAGCATTTTTGAGTTGTTGTCCAAAAACTGGAAAATCCCTGCTTTTTTAATGAATAAAACCCCCATAACTCAGAAATGTAAAATCTAAAATTTATAAAATTCTAAAGGGAGCTTACGGATTGATAATTTAGTCTTAGATGCAAGATTTTTTTATCAGTTGTTAGTGGCTTTGAACTAGCTGTCAGTAAATGCGAGTACTCTCAGATCTGTACTTAGTGTCTTTTTGTTGTTTGGATGTACAACTACCCGGCCTCGTCCACTTGTATTTGTATTTATCCATCTGATGAGTTAAGCCTCTTTCAACTGATTTTTATAGTTCATTCTTATATTGTACTGTTACACCACTGTCCCAGGTTAGGGGGTGGGTTGGGATCCCGCTAACATGTTTAACCCCGCCACATTCTGTATGTACATGTATGTGCCTGTCCCAAGTCAGGAGCCTGTAATTCAGTGGTTGTCGTTTGTTTATGTGTTGCATATTTGTTATTCGTTCATTTTTTGTACATAAATTAGGCCGTTAGTTTTCTTGTTTGAATTGTTTTACATTGTCATTTCAGTGCCTTTTATAGCTCACTGTGCGGTATGTGCTTTGCTCATTGTTGAAGGCCGTACTGTGACCTATAGCTGTTAATTTCTGTGTCATTTGGTCTCTTGTGGAGAGTTGTCTCATTGGCAATCATACCACATCTTCTTTTTTATATTTACATCAACAGATATAAACAATTCACCAAAGTCAAGGTGAGACAACAAAACTTAGTTGTAAGATCTCTGAAATTTTTTACACGGTACAAGATTTTTTTCTAATTGTTGGAGATTGCACGGTGACAGTAACACCTGTAACTGCTTTACCCATTTCTTATGCACTTTGGTTCGATAAACTCACTGAATATCATACCACATCTCCTTATTTTTATATGCATTACAATTTACATGTGCATGTAATTGTAAATATTATTTATATATATATATCAGAACAAACTTCATTGCGTCACTTTTATTTATGCATCCTTTGGCACAATACAAGTTCTAAAATTACACAACATAAAACAACTAAATGTTATTTCAGATGAAAGTTTTGTTTCAGTTCCATTCATAGGATTTATTAGAATTTTGTATGTTTTGCCAAGTCCAATAATTAGCTCTATGTGCACGTGTTAATTGGAGACTTTTCTATCCCTTATAAGAGTTTTGGAACTAATTCTGTTTCTTTTTTTGAAAAAAGTGAGCAAACAAATCATGCACATTTAAACCTTTGTCTGCCATCACACTGTCACCTGGATCACATAATTGAACTATTCTACATCTTTCAACTATTTCACAGTCACTGGTACAACCAACATATGCATTAGAGACATAGTTGACTAAACCACCAGGAGTCGAACATACAAGTATTTTCAGTGTTTCTGTTTTTATATGATGAAAAGGTTGCCTGAGCTCTAGGAGCTTTAGGTTTTATCACGGGATATTCTGTGCTGTCAATAATAATCCAAGTTGTAGGAAACTTTAATTTGAAGTTGGATGGCGAAAAATACCTGACTAAACCACTAAATGGCCAAGTGTTAGCCTCACGCCACTGTCAGTCAGGGGTACTACTTGTACAAGTAATCTTTATTTACTTGAAGAAGTAAATAAAATATACTTATACAAGTTAATTATATTGTTTGAATAATCTCCCCTTAATTTTCAAAAAAATTTACTTGTATAAGTAAATTTTTTTTACAATCCCACAAAAATTCTCAAGTTTTGAGATGTAGAATCATGCCTTTAACAATTTTTCTCAGGTTAGCTCATAATTTTTGTTAAGAGTTCAATGTTTCATCTCATTAATTCAACAAAGAAACTGATTGAGCAAAGATCTTAAGTATTTGCGCAAGGCCTTCAAAAATTGCTCCTTGGGGGCTTGTAAATGAGCAGTGTTCTAAAGATAACAGACAAATGAGATTTTCATTGTCCGTGAAATTACACTTAAATGAATAGTTAAGACATCTGCAAAGGACAGATAATTCAAAATTCTGTTGGAGCAAAGAAGTTCTAAGAATTCAAGAAAAGAAGATAGGATGACTTTTTTACTTGTATAAGTAAAAAAATCTGAATGTCTAAGGGACATAACTAGGCCAAAAAATAATTTACTTATACAAGTAAATAAAATACACTTGTATAAGTATCCTACAAATTTACTTATATAAGTATATTATAATTACTTCTTCAAGTAAATAAAAATTACTTGTACAAGTAGTACCCCTGACTGACTGTTTAGGCATAAAAACAATCCATGTTTACACAATATTCTTAACACTAGTTTCAATCTAGAATCTAGACAGTTCAAAGTTGGTTGTATAATGCCTCAATTTCATCAAAGTCATAAAAAAACTGATTTTCAAATGACACCCTATCAATTTGAAAATATATGTATCTCAAACAATGTGCTGCTGGACCAAGTGTGGTCAAAACAAATAAAAATTTAGTATACAAGTTACAACTCTAAATCGGTATATAAATGCATGGCTGTGTCACATGTCTTCATTTCAAAATTCTCTGCTGAAAATATAGGCATTGATGGTGTTTGCGTAATTCCATCTGTGAAGCTCAACATTAGCTCGGCAGTTGGGAAGCAAGTTAACTCGTACCATTGTAAACTCGTACCACGTAAACTCGTACCAAAAAAGTTAACTCGTACCAACGTAAACTCGTACCACTGGGAAGTCGTACCAATCAGAACTCGTACCTCTGCAAACTCGTACCATTAAAAATATATTCAAAACGAATGTTTTATGATTTTTTTTTTTGGTAAACTTAATAAAAAAAGTTGAAATACTTGAATTTTATACTAGATTTTAATGAAAACTTAGACAAAAATACGAATGTTTTATGATTATTTTTTTTAAGCTTTATACAAAAAATTAAAATATCTTTGAATTTCATACCAGATTTTAATGAAAACTTAGACAAAAATCAACTTGTTTAATCATATTATTAGATTTTGATTGTTGTTATATAATTTAACAGCTTGGAATTAAATGTATAATGTTTATTATTAAATGAAATTCCTGATCATCAAAACATAAGCTGACATGAGTTGTCTCAAAGCCCACTTTCCTCATAAAATGGGGCATTTTTGTGAGGTTCCTCATAACCAAAATAGAAGACGACAATTGTATATGGTGCCACTCTCTGGTTAGACCCCGACAAGAAGCAATAGAGTGTGATGTATGTTCTAAATGGCAACACAGAAAGTGCGGAAATATAGGTAGCTACAAATTGGTCATTGTAATTTCAAATTATATACATTTTACAGACTTAAGAGGTATTGAGTGAAATTAAAGTATATATTCATCATTAAACACCATTTGAATGCATTTAAATAAGTTGGTACGAGTTTACAATGGTATGAATTTACCGTGGTACGAGTTAGCAGTGGTACGAGTTTGCATTGGTACGAGTTTTTTTTAGTGGTACGAGTTGACATTGGTACGAGTTTACAATGGTACGAGATAACTATAATTCGGCAGTTGGTGGTAGACAGTCATAAATCATGTCTGCAGTATGAATGACTTCTTCAGGAAAACCAACTTTACAATCAAAACTTTCCTCTAGATTTCTACTACAATATTCATCAAGTTTAGTTCTTTTGTTTTCACAGGAAACTGCCCTGATTTTTCTTTTTGCTGACGATTCAGTCTCTTGCTTGGTCCAGGAAAATAGGCTGGGAATGGCAGTAGACTTAAGTCTCTGTATGGTGGGTTTGCACCCTGAAAAAGGTTATAAAACATTAGTTTTTTGATAATTAAATGAACTTTCATTAGCAATGCATACTTTATACTACCTGGCAAAATATTAACTAGATTTATTCATTACAATCTGGATAAAAATATGTTAGCCTGATTCAATGTACATCAAAATGTATGTTATGTAAATCCAAAGGACAAACAATGAGAGATGTATGCAACAAACATACATTGTTTGTACCTAAATAACTATAATATAGATGAGAGCATGTCATTGTTTTGTTCCTGTTAACATTGTCATTGACATTTTTCAAGAAAGTCTATGAGGCATAGCTTATGCATTCCTGTCATTACTACATTAGCATAATTACTGCTAAAATAATTCTCAGTATGATATACCTCTTGTAAGAAATCATTATAATTGTAGCAAGCACCAAAAAATCTCAAACAGATCACATTGAATCGTAATCCAAAAAAAAATGACGTCTTGAATTAACCACCCCCTTTTATTCTAAAACGATAATTGCGGTTGTAAACAGACTTTGGTTATTTCGCATGGCGATTACATATATAACTATATATTTTAAAAAGAAAATAGAGTTTTACCATGAATAGTTTCCTGCACGTAGTCTTTTTCAGTAAAATGTGCCTTGCAAACAACAGCTGATTGAGATGGACTCCACGATTTCATGGGTACCACGATTTCCCGAGAATAACGAGAACAAAATAATATCCCGAAAACAAACTGATTTGTCCCGATAACAAGATTTTACATGGTGTTATACAGCTTAAATTAGTGTAACAGCATACAATTATAAGGTTTAAGACGTTTAAGTCGTGTAGAATCAATAAAAGTACAAGTTATCTTCAGGAAGTCGATTTGTATGTCTTGTATGCAAATTCCTTGTTGAAAACAATATGGCGGACTAATTATTCATAAGGTAGATAATTCGACTTGAAAGCAAAGTACTGTGGTACTGTTGCCTCTCTGAGGATTTTTGTTGTTGAAATCGGCAATTTATTTGTGATTTGATGTATTATCTAATTGTGATAATTTTGCAACTGATCTGTGTTGATGCTATTTTATTAATTAATGTTAATGAATGAATTTATGTTTGACTCATTGACATAATACCACAATTACGTATGTTTCTCTCCGGATATATCAAATAAGAAATATAGAGATCAGATTATTTATTTCAAGTACAAATCCAATGTATACAATGGTATAATATACAAGAAATTTATCAAAAAAAAATGAAGTACAATATATTTTTACATAGTCTTTTCAATCAAAATATAAACATAATTTGTTTTAAAAATCTAGAAATTATAAAATGTAACACGTCCAACCCATACAATCATTAATAGTCCTAAATAAAATATTCAAAATTTAACATCTATTTTTTTTCTTAAAATTTTGATAAGTGTTCTCTATTATTTATTCCCTCATGTCAACTTCTTTCTGTATAATACACATATACATACATATATAGAAATATCATTCATAGTTTTCTATTAGATTTCAGATATATATACAATAGAATTTATTTATTCACATGACCATTGGAGGTACAGAGAGTATGCAAAATATGTACACGAATATGCATCTATTTACAAAACATATATACAATACAAAATAATATACATTTTAGCCAGGAGGAATTTTTTTAATTTCATTTAAATATTATCTATATTGTTTAAATTTATTGAAGTATTTGATAGAATTTACATTTATATAATTTTTTAAAATAACTATATTTTAAATTCATGTTGAATTTTTATATTTCTTAAAGATAATTATAATTTTACATTACTCTACACTATAGTTTACTTATTTTTTGAGAAAAAACAATATACATTATTTTCTGAAATATTAACTAAATTGAGCAAAATTATATAAAGTTCTTCGTATCCGCTAATATGTTGAACGTTTTAGTACTCGGTCATAGCTATGTTGAACATTTGAGGCGTTTGTGCGAGGATAAAGGGAAACCCCACAAGTGGGAGGACCCTTCCAATGCTCGTGGAAAAGTTTCTGTGCAGATGCATGGCTATCCGGAAGCTACTATCAAAAGGTTAATTACTGTAGTTGAATCAGGCCTATTTGTACATTATGCGCCTCATGTTGTCATATGTCAAATTGGATCAAACGATTGCAGTAATTTACAATTTGATGAGACTGCTTTCGAAAAGGACTTAGATACTTTCGTGTTCTCGTCCAATCTGCGTATGGGCCATGGCGTTGATCCAACTTTTCCTTCTTTTTAAGTCATTTGGAAATGCATGTCCTCCTCTTAAATGACATCCAGGTACACAACAACAAGTACTTGGCATCGTTAATTAAAAATGCAACTGTAATAGTTGCACAGTGCAGAAACCGGAAGTTGAAGAACAGGATCGGCTACCACGGCGCCACCTATTCAGGAACGATAATTTGCTACTTTATATAACTGCGAAATAACAATAACGTTAGACGGGTTCGCGTGCATAGATAGAAATGCGCTTTAAATTGTATAATATAATTCATGTTCAGTCGACCTTTAATTATTATATCAACGACTGAAATGATTTATAAACATCTAGATTGCAGATAACACTCGAAATTAACCCGACCTCTTTCCACACGGAATTCAAATAATTCTAGTTTGTCAATCGGTTGACTGCTTATAATGTAAAATACAAATATATCAAAAGTTTTTAAAACTAACAAAACACAATGATCGTTTCTCTATTTCCCAATGTAAATAAAATGAAACAAAAAACATTTTATATCACAATAAGAAGAGGAGAGAATCAACATTTTCCGGATCTACTTGGAGCCTAATGACCCCCACGTAGATAAGTTAGTTATCGCGGAAAGAAAGATTAACACGGCAACTAGAAAGGCATTAAAGCACTGCCTTTAAAAATGATACAAGACTAACAAAGGCCAGAGGCTCCTGACTTGGGACAGGCGCAAAAATGCGGCGGGGTTAAACATGTTTTTTGAGATCTCAACCCTCCCCCTATATCTCTAGCCAATGTAGAAAAAACAAATGTACAACAGTACGCACAGTAAAACTCAGTTTAATAGAAGTCTGAGTCCGATGTCAGGATAGGAAACAAAAGAAAATAAACAAAATGACAATAATACATAAATAACAACAGACTGCTAGCAGTTACTGACATGCCAGCTCCAGACCTCAATTATAAACTGATTGAAATATTATGTCTTCATCATATGAATATCAGGCACAATCCCTCCTGTTAGGGGTTTAGTATTATACCGTCATAAAATATATGAGAAGAACATAACCTGTGTCATGCCAACAACTGGTTTTAGAATAAATATTTTCAATTCTGATGCATAAACTGCATTTTACCCCTATGTTCTATTTTTAGACATGGCAGCCATGTTTATTGATGAAACAGAAAATAAAACACAAGCTTTATTCTAAATAACCATAAGGATCATTCAGCCTAAGTCATGTAAGTTTGGTTGGAATTGGTTCAGTAGTTTCAGAGGAGAAGATTTTTTAAAGTTAGAAAACAAGTTCAACAAATTGTGTAAAATTGTCGTTAAAGTGCAATAACTCCTTAAGGGGTCCATTGACAATTTTGGTTATAGAAACTTATTTGTAGATCTTACTTTGCTGAACATTTTTGCTGTTTACAGTTTATCTTTATCATTAATAATATTCAAGATAATAACCAAAAACTGCAAATTTTCCTGGAAATTACCAATTTAGTGACAGCAACCCAACAATCATGACAATGGGTTATTAGATTCATCCGAAAATTCCAGGGCTGATAGATCTTTGAACACCTAATGAACAATTTTCTCTGTGTCAGATTTGCTCTAAATGCTTTGGGTTTTGAGATAAAAGCCAAAAACTGCATTTACCCCTATGTTCTTATTTAGCCATGACAACCATGTTTTTTGATGAAACAAAACACAAACTTTACTGTAGATACCCTAAAGATCATTCAGCTTAAGTTTGGTAGGAATTGGTTCAGTAGAGGAGAAGATGTATGAAATAGTTTACACTCAACGGACGCCAACGGTCGACGACAGACAACGACGGACGCCAAGTGATGGCAAAATCTCACTGTTCCTTCGGAACGATGAGCTAAAAAGGCAAATTTAAAAAACTATTTAACGGGTCTTGAAAGGTGCAAACTTTCCAATTTATTGTGTGCACATATTATTATTCGTGTATTTAGTTTCAAGAAATTAAATAACAGAAACTCGGTTTGATGTAAAATATATTATTAGATTTCATCTTGTCGTATCAAGGGGTCGAATTCGTGGAGTATTCTAAATGTTGTTTTTTATGCACTCTTAAAAGTGCGACGAAATGGAATTGTTCTCCTATATGATTGTGTATTCAAATCGTGTTAAAGTTGCCTCAAAAAAGATTATCTATGGATTGTCAAGAAAACGAGCCAGTTGGACAATCATACAACATCTTCTTCTTTTTTTTTAATTAAATGTGAATAGAAACCATTTAATGCCATTGAAAAAAAATACGATTGTGTATTGATAAAACATCCAGATGAACAAGCATTTATTTAAAATAATGCGTTTTAGATTTTGATTGCATTCTAACAAGGACGTATAACTAACATAATCTAATATACGTCCTTGATTCTGCGTAGTACATGCTTTTTCCGTGTACTAAGTAACTACGCACGAATGACCACAAGGGTAAGATTTCATTGTATCGTAATCAAGATATTTAAAACAAAAATTGCCACTGGCTATTTTGAAATAAAATGCTGTGTTCCAAATTAAATTAAATAGTTTGTAATTAGTTTTTACGTTGATTTTTAATTATCCTGCTATTAAAATCTTTGGATTTAAAAAATGTTTTTGACCACTGCAAATTTCTTTCATTCAAATCAGAGACATATATACACATATATATGTCTCTGTTCAAATAAAGGGAAATACATATGGTTCTTTATACCTTAATTAGAGTACAATGATATCTTAAAATTATGATAATGTATCATGCATCCATGCAATTACTTTATAGACAAAAATTTAAAGTGTGTACTATGAAACCTTGTGAAGGGAAATTAAAGCAACTTGGTGATAATTTTTTAAACTTTCTTAAGGAAGCTGATCTATTTCGTCATGAATTGGTTGATTTATTGATTATTGGTTGCTTAATGTCCAGTGGCAAATATTTCATGCATGTTCAGGACGATGTCATGAATTGAAAAACTGTGATTATGTCTGATGATAATGTGCCACCTATATATATATTTAAACATATTCTGATAAATCTTTTAGTTTTTACTTTGAAATAATAATAATAAAAAAAAACACTAAACCTGTAATCTCTGATCTCTTGGTAGTTGCTTTTTAATGCCTATCTGCTATGGGGACAATCTATCTATATGTTTCAAATTTATTATAGCTTTAGTTTTACTGTGAAATTAAAAAAAATGTTTTTAAAACATGTAAAGCTTCCACTGCAATTTAATTATTGCCTGCTTTTGGTCAATTTATTTGGTCATCTTACCATGTAAGAAGAACATGTATAGTAAAACACTGCTTAAAATCAATATACATACCTACACCAGCAGCTACCATCTTTTCATTCTGGAGTCAAGGGCCTTTTGAAATCACATATTTTACAATGATACTAGTGAGTAGATTTACAAAACTTCGTTAATGAGCTCCGTTTTACAAACACCTGTGATACAAGTAGTCAGCCAAAATAAACTATCAATAGACCAATTAAAAGATTACTCGAGTTGTAAATATGTGCTAAATTGGATATAGAGTCTATGAAAAGGTATATACTATGTCTAGGTTAGTCTATGGAAAGGTATATACTATGAAATTTAGAGCGAGGGGCTTGCCCCGAGCTCTTAATTTCATAGTATATACCTTTTCATAGACTATCCAATTTAGCACACTATTTTATTTAATTTGGAGCACAGCATTTTATTTCAAAATAGCCAGTGGCAATTTTTGTTTTAATATCTTGATTACGATACAATGAAATCTTACCCTTGTGGTCATTCATGCGTAGTTACTTAGTACACGGAAAAAGCATGTACTATGAAAATGAGAAGGCAAATTCAAGCAATTTGATTGGACGAGAATTTGTAAGTATGTGCCAAGAAATTAAGAGGTCGGGGCAAGCCCCTCGCTCTAAATTTCATAGTATATACCTTTTAATAGACTAACCTAGACTTAATTAGCAGAGAATAGACAATTATCAACTTGTTATTCATTATCTCGCAGTTATTTACGGTTAATTAGCTGTATATATCTCAAAACAGGTGCTCGGAGCTAGTACTAGTCTATGACTTTTAAGTAACAATTATATTTATATTCACAATCAGTGGCGGATCGAAGGGGGATGGGATCCGGGGTTTGGACTCCCCTTTTTATGAAGATCAATGCATTTAATGGAGACATATATATTTGGACCCAGTGGCGGATCCAGAGGGGGGCGTAGAGGGCGTACGCCCCCCTTTGCTTGCACTTTTTTTTTTTTTTGTAAAATGATTAATCAGACTAGACTTCGCGAACTTTGCCATTTCCCTGGTATTTAATTTTTATGCGACAATTCTTTACTTATAAAGATATTTTTCGCTCGTATTTACTGTAATATATTATTGATTATGTCAAAGTCATGTGATTCGCTACGGTGGAGTTGACCAGTACGTCGAAAAAAACGTCACTCAGTCATTTTGAAATTCAAATTACAGTAACACATTGCTTAGGCTGAGAATGACAAGCATGACGCCTTCAAAGCGACAACGTATTGAGCAAGAACGTATTGACTTCTATTTCACAATTCCACCCAACAGAAAGTAATACTCTATTACACTCTCATGAAAAAAAAAGTTCCACAGCAATATTATTTACCTTCGAAAACATGTTTAACCCCACACGCCCCAGCCCATTAATAACATTGCTGAATAGTGATCCCCGGTCAGTAAGCTCTAGATATAGATTTAAAGTCTAAGGTACGGACCATTTGATTTAAGGGGGCAGTCTGAGATATTTAAGAGAAAAAATACTGACCCTAATTTTTGCCTTAAATAAAAATTCTGGCCGTATCTGGATTGAAAACAATAATCTTGTCCACTTTTTTGCTATTAGAACAAAATATTTTCAACTAAATTATTTAGCATTAAATGAACATGATGAATAAAAAACGGGCGTAATTTTTTTTTTGAGGGGGGGGGGTTGCATGTGAATCCCATATCTGACCGGAATGTCTGTTGTCTGTTTCGCCGAACTGATATACTGAATACCTTTATCAAGGCCCGACTGCAACCTGCCTGCTGGGTGTGGCCTATATGTCTCCATGTGTCGACCGTCATTCACAACTTCATTGTCATTTCCGACTCATTCGTAGCCTTTGGTCGATTTGGAACCCCTCACTTCCCTTGGTGGTTGAAACATTTCAACAAAACATTTGGATAAAAATTGCTTGTTTGTCTTTCTTCGTGTCGGTCGTATTGTAAATTTCATTGAATAGCCGTATATCTTGTTTACAACAAGAAATCTGTGAGGTTATGCTAACTAACCATACAACAAACGAGAATTTTCCATCTCCATTTTTTACTGACAAATCCCACATCAAAAATATTAATTAGTACATACAGAGACATATAATACAAGAGATTCGCAACTCTAGTAGAGTCTATATAACAGCCAATGAAATGACGTGGCCACCGGAAGGCCGATTAATCCGATGGATTTATGGGTAATAACCCGTATTGTTGAGTAAAAGGTTCTACGCCTCACGATTTTTCTAATGGATAATGCCGATACCTTTCACAGCTAAAGAATGCAAGTATATTTAAAAGTTACAAAAAACTAATTCTAATAATTTGTTATTGATAAAATGTGTTCTAATGATGAGATTAATCAAATACAAACAAAGTTAAAACTCGGCCGATTTTACTTCACCTATTGCCGTAGAAACCATTTGATCTCCCAATTTTTTTCTTAAAACTTGAAGATATGCTAATAAATATATAATTTTATGGGCCAATAGTACTCCCAAATGTTGTTTCGTGAAAATAAGACTATTTTCGTAAAATTTGATCCAACAATGTGGCGATTTTTTCTGATTGATACCCGAATTTTTTTATCAAACTGGCTAAATATTGAAATTGTTCATGGACAAATTTTCTTAAATCAGTCCTTCTTTTTTGTGCACTTTGAAATTTATAGCCTGCATTTTGTTAGACATTTTATTTATTTTTCATTCTGTTTATAGCAAAGTTGTTTATTTTCTCCTATTCTGAAGTCATTGTTTTTTTCTTCTTTTTAGGATGCCAAAGATGAACGAATGCAGTAAATTTACAAAAGGAGTAAAATTTTCCTAGTAAAGGAAACCTTCTGCTGGTCGTAATATTATGAATGAGCTTCATATGCATCTGTTGTCGTTTCAGACTACGCTTCTCGTTCAAAACATGAACCTAATTCATTTTTAAAATAAAATCGTATTGAGGACATTTCAATGGTGACTGCAAAAGATATATATATATATTTGATAATAAAAGATTTTATTTACACCAAGGATTTGTATATGTATACACATAAACAATCTTACTTTTAAATTGCCATCTCTTTACCCCAGAATAAAAAGACAAAAACCGCTACAAATGATTAAAAGACAAAAACCACTACAAATGATTGTCTCGTGGAAACAAGGTTATAAAATACTTTTTAAATAGTGTCTTCCGTGTTGCTTTAATGTATGACCTGTGTTTTTTTTATAGATTTTTTGTTGCTTCGAGGACACACATATCCATCTATGTATGCAGTATTGTCAATTGTTTTTGTTGGTGGGTCTCTCGAATATGTTTTCGTCCTTTTCACTATCAACAAAGAGTTCGTTATCAGTTTATTCAACTAGGAGTATATCTAAGTCGTAACTATTTAGATTGTCATCCCACGAAATTAAGATTGTCATCCCACGAAATAAAATCGGAATTTTCCATATTGCGTGCACATGAATGAAGCTTTATTCAAATGAGAAATTAATTGTAATTTTCTTAAATATTAATTCTCAATACACACTTCGAACATGAAGAAACCATAAATTTACCGACAATCATTTAAAAAAACAACTCAATGCAAGCCTATATGATAAAACTGTCAAACAACACTTAGAAATCAAACATTTACCGACAATCCTACAGAAAAAAAACTCAATGAAAGCCCAATAAATGAGGAATATAAAAATAAATAAAATTTTAATAATTTATAAATATCAAGAATAAAAAACAAAGCCTATCATGATTAACAATTAATTAACAAATAAATTAAGTTTTTTTTCCATATTAATTAATTATACATTTTGTGACTTGTATTTTTGGAAAGAGTGTGGACACCTGTGGTGTGACAACTTCTTGTTTACAGGGTGTCAATTAAAACTCATTATTTATAACATGTTCGTGATTTACCTGGTCATCGAATAATTCAAACCTAATATACATGTCACACTGTGAAATTATGTCTCCGAGACAGGTGTATATTCAATAGAAACCCATTATGTAACTATCAAATAAAATGAACTCTGACACAATTTATCAAGTGTTAATTATTTAATATAAGTTTTTTTTTATACAATATCAAATTATGTCTCTTTTTCAATAATACAAATCTAAAATCAAAATTACATTAAAATAAATAATTATATATGTACTCAAATTATATTTAATTAATTATGATAAATTTAACACTGAAACAGTTTATGTTATGCTTAAACATTCGTCCTTACTTCGAGTACTTTTAATACTTTTATTAATGACTTTATTACCTAAGGAGATCTCGCGAGGTTTAACTAGTGGCCGCGTGTTATTACGGGATTTCGCCGAGTTGCGAATCTCTTGTATTATATGTCTCTGGTACATAGCTTTGGATCAATCCAATCATTTTATAATAGACAATTAATGGAGAGAATACGGCACCAAAAATGTCCAACCCCTACACTTTAACTATAAAATGCATTTTACACTTATTTTATGTTTTTTAGCCAAAAAAAGGCAAACTTTAATACTACGCCCCCCCTTTCCAAAATCCTGGATCCGCCCCTGATCCCGGATACCTATTAGTTGCGGCTCATTTTGGTCTTTTAAGTAAGTTTCCTTCCCCTGCATTACTTGATCGCTTTTGTAAAAGATAAACAGCACAACAACAACAGCACTCGACGTCAGTATTGTACCAAAAAATGAAAAAAATATTCAAAAAGAAGGCTCATAAAATTCAAATATCGGTAAGCACACACACTAACTTGTCACTACAGACATGATCTTTTTGTTAATGCGCCAAACTCGTTTCTTCCACAGGACGATGTCGTTGTTGGGGAAAACCTAGTCCAAATAATTATGACATCTTGAAAGGCTATTATATTTTTTTCTTTGACGCCTTCGCAGGAATTCAAAGCAAAAATTTAAAATAGCCTTCCAAGACGTCATAATTATTTGGACTAGGAAAAACCTAGTCCAAATAATTATGACGTCTTGCAAGGCTATTTAGGCGTCCCAGAAAAAAATTAAAATTATACTAAGCCTTGCCAGACGTCATAATTATTTGGACTAGGGAAAACCCAACAAATCATTAGTTCCCCAAATGAGTATCCTAGTTTAAAGGTTTTTTTTAATATATACATGATCTGGGAAAGTATATCTAACCCGACATGATATGGCTATTTCATATTGGAATGGCACATATTCATGAAAAATCAACAAATGATCCGAAAGTTGGAAAGATGAATATAGTCCTCTGACTTCACAAACTTGGAAACAGCGAGAAAATCCAACAACCTGAGGCGTGCTTCAGCTGGCTCCTAAACAAAAATGTATACTAGTTCAGTGATAATGAACGTCATACTAAACTCCGAAATATATAAAAGAAACTAAAATTAAAAATCTTACAAAACTGACAAATCTTATAGGCTCCTGACTTGGGACAGGTGCAAAAATATGGTGGGGTTAAAAGCCTATATACTGTAAATTTCAGAAATTATTGCATGCATTTATCAATATTGCCATAACATATAAATCATGATAATTTCCCTTTCAATTTTTAAAAAATTCTGATTTAAGTTTTTGTTGTATATTGGGACTTTGGATAGTCTCAAGAATGCTTTCACCAATTTTTATGAAACTTTGGTGAATTGATTATATATTTTATATTGACATAAACTCCCTTTTCATTTTTATGACCCATAGTGGGTCAACCCTTGACCGTCTGTCCCAAAGTCATTAGTTTTTGTTCTCTAATTTAGTTTGCCTCAACCAAATGTTATAAAACTTTTACAAAAGCTTATTACCTCAATACTCAGATCAAGTGTGAATTTTGGTGGTGTCAGTGTTACCGTTTTAGAGTTATGCCCCTTTACAAATGGAAAAATTGCTGAATTTTTGGTTTCCCACTCTCTAACTTTAACTTAGGTTTGCCTCAACCAAATGTTATGAAATTTGCACACAAAACTTATTACCACAAAAAACAGTTTGAATTTTGGTGGTGTCACTTTTACTGTTCTAGAGTTATGTCCTTTACAAATGGAAGAAAATGATGAATTTTTCGTTTTCGTCCTCTAAATTAAGTTTGCCTCAACCAAATTTTATTAAACTTTAACGTAATACTTTTTACCACAAAATCAGATCAAGTTCAAATTTTAGTAGTACAAATTTTACCGTTCTTCAGTTATCTTCCTTTATAACTTTAAATGATATGCAAGTCGGAGTATCATCCCCTATTTATTTTTATATAAGATGCAGAGTTATGGTATTTTAGTTGTTGGAAAATTGTTTAAAATTGTCCATTTTCACACTTTGGAAGGTTTTAGAATTGTATTTGTTCAAAAATCATGGCCTTAAACTTATATACACTTGCGAGCAGTGCTCACAGTTTTTCTATAATGTAGTTGATCATTAAAATTCGTTTAAAGCATAAACCCAAGCTAAAAGGGCAACAAGCTTATCAAGCACTCATGGTACAGCTTTTTATTAAATAGGCATTGATATATACATTAAACAGCAAAATAATTATTGATGCAAGATGTCATTAAATTATAATTTTTACTCTTTTTATGTGTAGGACAAGAACTATAGAAGATACAGAGAAATTATAAACAGCAGAAATGATAGGCAATTTCAAATTTGCAGAAGTCAACAAAACCTAAATGGTAAGTAAACTCATCATAGATACCAGGATTAAATTTTGTATTTACGCCAGACGTGCGTTTCGTCTACAAAACATTCATCAATGATGCTCGATAAGACTCATACATTGTCATAAGCCACTTTTATAAAAGTTATTGCCCTTGAAAGATGATTATCATGATTATTATAAAAATGAAAAGATGTGGTATATTGAATATGAAAACTATTGATTATGGCTCTAACAAAGCAATTATAGGCCAGTGATGGCCTTCATTAATGAGAAAATCCATGCCCTATTGTCAAAGTAGTCAGCTATAAAAGGCCCTCAGATGAAAAATTGAAATAATCCCAACTGTAGAACTAATTGCCTAGTTTATAAAAAAACAAATTAAAAAAAATAAATATGACAGATATGAAACAACAACAACCACTAAAATTAGTGTCAGACTAAACTACAGGCTCCCAACTTCAAGGACAGGCACAATCAGAATATGGCTATATATAGGTTATATAAAAATAAGAAGATGTGGCATGATTGCCAATAAGACAACTCTTCACCAGACAACAAATGACATACCGGTAGATTTCCTGCAAAAAATAAACAGTCCGGACTAAGCAGGAAATTTATACCTTTCCCTTAATCGAAAAGACACAAAGATCTGTTAGTACTCACAGTTAATGACAGCTAGTTAAAAATTAAAAAAAAACAAATACATGTAATAAAAAAATCAGGTTTGTGAGCACTCAACCCTACCTTAAATTGGGACAGTGGTTTAACAGCTCAACATATAAAGAACAAACTGTAAAATAACCGTTGCAATTGCCTCAATTCGAAAGATTGATAAAATGCACAAAATCAACTAATATAAAAACCCATAGACAAAAAGCAGGGAATTAAAAGAACTCACAAGTTAGAAAGGAAATATTCTTAAAATGATCATAAACATGACAAAATAAACTTTTTTATTGCTGTTTCTCTCTCCATTTATAACATTTTATTTGTTTATTTTGTGTATTTATAGGTGATCAGACATCTTGGTTTTCGTGATCAATAGGTCAATACTGAAGAAGGAACTGAAAGTTGATATCTATCTCCATGGTGCCCTAATTGGATTAATGTGAAGTGGAATGTGTGCTTTCCTGCAAAAAAAAGAAATAGGAAATTTTATCATAATCACATGATAATGGCTATAAACAAAATGGAGTAATATCATAGATGCAGAAAAACACAATTGTATAAATGCAACAACATATTATATATATTCGTCGAAAGAAGGGAGAAATGAAGAAAAAAATAATATTTTGTTGTTGAAAGGAACACCAGCTTTATCCACTCATTTACATCGCTCCCTCATATCAAATATACTGAAGAAGATCTTCGAAGAACAGATTGCAAAAATGTTTTCTCTAAGAATTGAAGGAAATTGTTTAGTGAACGAAATAATTTATGCATTGAACTTTTATGTAGTGGATTGAATAACTGTACACAGCAGCTGAAACAGAGGGAAATTAAAATTTACAAGAAAAGTGTTTATTTTATTATTTAATTTGCAAATATGAACGCATTCTTAAGAACACCACAAATGATATGACATTCAAATTGATGCCTTATTAATGTATACTATTGAAACAATAACAAAGAAAACAGAATACTTTGCTACAAAAAATATTTTATAAATCATAGTTAAAGTCGTATAAAGTATTTACAATACCTTGACCTAAACAGTCAGACTCACTGTATTGTTTTTGTATGTCATGGTAATTTTGAGTCAAAAATTTATTAAAGTTTTAAATATCATTTGTATCATTCATTAAGTCTTGTAAACATTATATGTTCATACTGTTTGTATAGTGAAGAAATTTACAATGAGTAAAAATAGGAGAAAACATTTCCTACAGGGAAAGTTGATGTTCAGAAATTTCCTTAGAGGAAATTTGGAGAACAATGTTTTCCTTAGAGGAAATTTGTGGTATTGAATTTTCCCTCAAGGAAAAGTGTTTGTTAAAAATTTCCTCAAAGGAAATTGCAGTTGACAAAATTTCCTCACAGGAAAAAGTATTTCCTCAAAGGAAAATTTGAAGCTGCAAATTTCCTCAGAGGAAAAAGTATTTCCTCACAGGAAAATTTGAAGCCGCAAATTTCCTCAGAGGAAATAGAGTTTCCTCAAAGGAAAATTTGAAGCCACAAATTTCCTCAAAGGAAATATTAATGCAGCATATTCCCTAAGGGAAATCTGTTTCCCTTGAGGAAAATACAATTTCCCTTAAGGAAAAATCTTTTTCCTTTAGGGAAATTTGATTTCCCTTGAGGAAAACTACTTTTCCTCTGAGGAAATTGTTGAAAAAAGGGGCATAACTTTTTCAACAGTGGTGCTAGAGCCAAAAATTTTTAGGACAAATATCAGGGAACCAATACCAACCAAGTTATCAACTTCATTTTGACTTAACTTCAAAAATTAAGGTGACAACTTTTGCACTCAGCGGAAGTGCAAACTTGTCCCGGAGACTGTTAATTCTGCTTGACCACAATTTATTTTTTCTCATAAAAAAAAACATTTTTTTAGGAATAAAACATAACCCTCATTTTGAAGTTAAATGGTCAATCCCTTAGTGTACTGATATGAATAGTAATATCAGAGACATATATATATATGTGTATATATGTCTCTGGTAATATACTGGAATTGTTTAAAAAAAATATAGTTATTGATGCCAACGTAAATATTTTAATAAAAAAGACAGGAAATATGTCGGTGAAACAAATAGTTCAAATCTAGTTGAAATTTATAGTGCCCATGAACTCACTGATCATGCACGAGTGATTCTATTCATAAAAAGTCCGTGTAACAACTAAAAAGTGTCCGTGTATCATCTAAAACGTGTCCGCGTAACACCCGTTGTACGACTTTGCCCCCAGCAGAGCTATAGAAAAACAGTACATTAACGGGTGTTACACGGACACTTTTTATGAATAGAATCACTCGTGCATGATCAGTGAGTTCATGGGCACTTTAAATTTCAATTAGATTGAACTTTTTGTTTCACCGACATATTTCCTGTCTTTTTAATTAAAAATATTTACATTAGCATCAATAACTTTATTTTTTTTTCAAACAATTCCAGTAACTATTCATATTAGTACTCTAAGGGGTTGACCATTTAACTTCAAAAGGCCGGTTATGGTTTTTTCCTAAAAAAACACATTTTGATCCCCAATTTTATGAGAAAAAATATATAATGGTCAAGCAGATGACACTGAAAATAATGTTATCGTTTCACAAAAGATCGTAAATCGTACGATGTACGACTGGTCGTAGAATATGTTACCGACCAAGTTTACGAGTGTTTCACAAACGTGTCGGAATAATTATCGTACGACTTCCGATTACCGACCTCGGTTTTAACAGCTCTTTTGTGTGAAGGTCAGAAAATGGAGTCAACACGCACCTGTCAGTTCGTAAATAAACGACTTTTGGTTCTCGATTGTTCAGATTGTAAAAGTAGAACGTGTTCGTTGTACGAGAAAACAGGTAAATATGCTTTATTCGTCCTGTAAACATGTTAAAACCATCCCGGGTAACTTTCGTAGGTTTCTTGTTTCTACCACCGTCACTCATAAGCAGACGACACACCACAGGGGTTTGTTACATTTTACCGGATTTGCTATTTCTTACGAAACCCGAAAAAGTTAATTTTACGGGTTTCAAATGGATAGTTATCTGTGCAAATTGTAACAAACCCCTGTTGACACACTAAAACTACTCTAGTCAAAATAATTATGACGTCTAGAAAGACTATTATATATATTTTTTTAGCTTTGACGCCTTACAAGATGTCATAATTATTTGGACTCACTAAAACCTGACTGATACTAAACTGTTTTACCGGTAGCAGAAAAGACCATATCAGGAGGAGGTTTTAGGGGCCATTTATTCCCACTTCCCATACGAAAATCTGTGAAAAAAACTTTTCTTGCTAATCCCATTTACCCCCAACCCCCCTGTTGTAAATGTGTGTATTGGTTATTTCCAATTAAAGAAATGTTGTTCTTATTGTATTAAGAGAGTTTATATGAGTTGTCAGAAGTTATTTCTAGTATTTCTAGTATATTGAATGAGTAATTAACGTACGTTTTACTTTATGTTATTAGATGTGTCGATTACGTCATATATGGCGCAAATTTGTCATGTATTATTCAGCACGTTACCGTTGGGTTAATATTGTAATCGTGAACCCAAAAGTGTTCATTTGTGAGCTCTCAACTGGAAGAAATAATATGTCTTGATTGTTTTAGTAACAAAAGTGTATTATTATAAGCATTTTGAGTCGAGGACTTGTATATTTTATGTCAGCGTTTGACGTTATGTTTTTCTTCTTGCTTAGAATATTTACTTCCGGGAATTTCAAATAAATACCAGTGCAACGTCACGTTCGTCAGTCTTTGCTGTGTTTACATTTGGCTTGCAGCAAGGCTCAGCCCGGGGGTTCCTAGAGGTGAGAAGCAGCGCATGTAGCTGTATGCCTCGCAGTTTATATTACAAGTAAGGGTCGTAGTTTAGAAGTAAGAAGCAGCGCAGATAGCTGTATGCATGCCTTGCATTTATTTACGTTGTCATTGTAGAATTTATTAAGATAATCCCGTTTGGTCCGTACAAAAATACAAGAGAAAGAATGTTATTTTAGAAGCTCCGCCCCGTATGTAAATTATATAATTGTTGCTCGAATATTGTACATGTATGGAAATATATCGGCTGTTCTAGAAGTTTAATAAAAGTATCATTTTCTACTATTGATTATTTATTCACGCTACCAATGATGACAGAGAACAGACAACAGATTTGACGGCCGTATGATCCCTTATATTAGTTTAGTCACAAGTTTTGTGAGTTTATTCGTATTTGCTGGCTTTAAAACTATACATAAACATAGCAAGAAGCAGAAGTTACGACAATGGTGGCAGCGGTTTAGTTCTCACGTTTCAATAAATAAGGCACGTATATTTTAGAAATACTAATGTGTATTGAACACACTAATGACAAATATTGTGTATGGAGTGCACTTAGCTCTATACATTATACTGTAATAAATAGATTATTTTGGAAAATACAGGGGTGCATTTAGCTTCTAAAAAATTTAAAATATTTATAAAAGGAGGTGCATTTAGCTTCCTAGAAAGAAAAGACTATTTGTAAAGGAGGTGCATTTAGCTTCCTAGAAAGAAAAGAATATTTGTAAAGAAGGTGCATTTAGCTTCATAGAAAGAAAAAAAAATTATAAAGGAGGTGCATTTAGCTTCCTAGAAAGAAAAGAATATTTGTAAAGGAGGTGCATTTAGCTTCCTAAAAAAGAAAAAAAATATAAAGAAAAAATAAATTATAAAGGAGGTGCATTTAGATCCCAAATAATTATTTATTAGAGAAATAGAGGTGTAGTTAGCTTCTATTGGCATATTATTGGGAACATTGTTTGATTTTAAACATGGATCTTAGAAATAGAAAAATCCCAGCTCCAAATTTTGGAAGGGGGGAAAGTATGAAGAATATAATTATTTCACAGAGCGGAACTGTTGAGCCCTGTAATTTAATAGATTTGGGTATAGAAGATGGTGTTAATTTATCTACCTCCAGCCCCACAGTAAGTCCTATAAACTCGCCTGTGCAGAATACTAGGACGATTGAGGAAAGTAAGACGAATTTGAATGATAACAATATTATTGCGATTCTAACGGAAATTCAGAGACAATTAAAAAATCAAAATGATAGATTTTCTGAGCTCAAGACGAAAGTTTCTGAGATAAGCATGCAAGTTTCTGAGATGAGCACGCAAGTTAAGTTAAATCAGGAAAATATAGCTAAATTAGCAAGGGGTAACCATGTGGCTGAAAATAACACCAATACGCAGAATTTCAGTCAAAATAACATAGGCTGTAACATGACCACAACTGAACATAATAACCAGGTATCAGTGACCCAACAGTTAGCAGCTGGTCCAAGTACTGACAACACTTATACACCAGGGACATTACAGCAAAGATTGTCCTTTCTCAAGAGGAAAAAGAGGGAAACCAGAAAATTTGAATTCTTTCGGAGGGAACCAGTTTGGATTTACTAGTCAGGATTATCAGAACTAGTTAGGCCTATATAGAAGATAAGCCTACTAGCCAAATATCAGAGTATTTTTGTGTAGATTCAGATTTTTTTTATAATGTAGATATGAAACTTGTGTGTGATTTTTTGTAATTGATGAAATGTAAAAAGCATAAATATGTATATATTTTTGCACTTTAAGAAATATATTGTGGTATTGAAATTGTTTTTTAATATTTTAGAAAACAGGCGATGTTTTTTTTATTAGAAGCTGGAATTTGATGGTCCTATTGGCGTTGTTGTCCTTAATGCAGTAAAGATTGTTTAATACTATTTTGGTGGGAAGCTGCTTTCGGTGGGTGTATATTGGCAGTTGGGATACTTATAAGGAGCCATTTTTGTTTTGGCGGAGATTAAGTTAAGGCTAATATTGGCAGTTAGGATACTTATAAGGAGCCATTTTTGTTTTGGCGGAGATTAAGTTAATGCTAATGATTAGTCTAGATTGCAATATACATTTTGGTTACACCATGGGTATGCTGAGCTATAGTCTACACCATTTTAGATATTTCTCGGGGAATACTGATGACTATTTTTTATTAGTTGTACTTTTGTACCTATTTTTATACTTATGTTTGTATGGTACATCAGTATCGAAGATTGTGTATAAATTTATACGCGGGGTACCCTTGTGGTATAGAACTTGATAGGACATTTGTTGGCTTATGGTTAGCTTGGTGTTTAGAAGAAGCTAGTTGAGCTTCATGATGTTTATAATTCCAGCGTCTGATAGAATGGAGAATCTTGGATTGAACTTTAAATGGAGTATACGGTATTAGTGCTGTAACTGGATGCAAAAATAGACTTTTATTTTATATTTTCGATAATGACACAATGAAGAAAAGTGTATATTTTGCCTTTTAAGTATTAACAGGCGCATTAGTTTGTTAACACAGACATTAGTTTTTATGACATAAACAGGCGCAGTAGTTTGTTGATGTATGTTTAAGTTTAAGTTTTAAGATAGCTGTAATATTTGCTTGTTTTTGGCAAATTAGAGATTTTTTATTTGTATGATAGAGTATTACGTACATAGCAATATTGTGAAAAGAATTTTTGAAATGTATTGTCAGAATTGACAAGACCATATTTCGAGGACGAAATGTATTCTGGGGGAGGGGCAGTGTTGTAAATGTGTGTATTGGTTATTTCCAAGTAAAGAAATGTTGTTCTTATTGTATTAAGAGAGTTTATATGAGTTGTCAGAAGTTATTTCTAGTATTTCTAGTATATTGAATGAGTAATTAACGTACGTTTTACTTTATGTTATTAGATGTGTCGATTACGTCATATATGGCGCAAATTTGTCATGTATTATTCAGAACGTTACCGTTGGGTTAATATTGTAATCGTGAACCCAAAAGTGTTCATTTGTGAGCTCTCAACTGGAAGAAATAATATGTCTTGATTGTTTTAGTAACAAAAGTGTATTATTATAAGCATTTTGAGTCGAGGACTTGTATATTTTATGTCAGCGTTTGACGTTATGTTTTTCTTCTTGCTTAGAATATTTACTTCCGGGAATTTCAAATAAATACCAGTGCAACGTCACGTTCGTCAGTCTTTGCTGTGTTTACATTTGGCTTGCAGCAAGGCTCAGCCCGGGGGTTCCTAGAGGTGAGAAGCAGCGCATGTAGCTGTATGCCTCGCAGTTTATATTACAAGTAAGGGTCGTAGTTTAGAAGTAAGAAGCAGCGCAGATAGCTGTATGCCTTGCATTTATTTACGTTGTCATTGTAGAATTTATTAAGATAATCCCGTTTGGTCCGTACAAAAATACAAGAGAAAGAATGTTATTTTAGAAGCTCCGCCCCGTATGTAAATTATATAATTGTTGCTCGAATATTGTACATGTATGGAAATATATCGGCTGTTCTAGAAGTTTAATAAAAGTATCATTTTCTACTATTGATTATTTATTCACGCTACCAATGATGACAGAGAACAGACAACAGATTTGACGGCCGTATGATCCCTTATATTAGTTTAGTCACAAGTTTTGTGAGTTTATTCGTATTTGATGGCTTTAAAACTATACATAAACATAGCAAGAAGCAGAAGTTACGACAATGGTGGCAGCGGTTTAGTTCTCACGTTTCAATAAATAAGGCACGTATATTTTAGAAATACTAATGTGTATGGAACACACTAATGACAAATATTGTGTATGGAGTGCACTTAGCTCTATAGGAAGTACACCACTAATTCATGGCCCCATTGCTTTCTATGTTAAATTCCTCAATTTCAAGCAGACACAGCTCTTTTGTTTCAAGTTCAAATAAAGTGACAATCATTGCATGTCAAAGCAACACTTTATGGTGTCTTGTACTGGAAAAATCAACATACTTTTAATGGCATATAAGAAAGAACTGGTTCCCAGAACTTTGGATGTACCAAAACAGGTACTTCAGATCTGACATACAGGCAAAAAGTACCCTCTTTATAAAATTTGGTGCAGTTTTTTTAATATTCAAAATTATAAGTCAAAAAGTATTCTACAATGATCACCAGTCATTCAGCTTTCATTTGATACCAACAATACCTAAATATTCTACATATTTTGAAAGTTACACTCATGTGTAGGAACTATTTTGTGTTAAATATGTACTACTTTCTGGTATGTGCTTTCTGGCCGTGCCAAATTAGTGGTGTTACACCTATAACAGAACCAAACTTGCTATACTGACTTCAGCATCACTTTATTTCATTCTATGATCTATTTCAAGCAATAAAAAACACATAAAGCTTAAGTCCAAATACTATTTTACTAATTTTAAGCTCAAATTGGACTGGTAGTAACATATAGGTTATTCAAAGAAAACTGCATATGGATATTATAAATGGCCAATATACTTATTTTATTCTCAATATCATTGTTGTATTTAATAATTTCTGTTAGGAAAACAATGTGCTTACCAATAGTCATATTTCACCAGAGTTTGTTCATTTAATAAAAATATATTAGACCAAACCTAAGACATAATTGAGAAAATTGTCCCCCCTTTTTTCTTCAAATTGGAAAAGGGACATTTTTGGTATAAACCATACTTCTGTGGTACAACATAGATTATAAAGAGCAATTTATATATTTATCAGCTGGTTAACTTGCTAAACTGGTTCAAAATTGCATGTACAGTGAGATTTTGGAATTCTTATATGGGTATATACCAATTGGCTAGATTGTAAAAGGCTATCATAAGAAAACCAATAAAACTTGAAAAATCATAGGATTATTTGACCAAGAGCTATTTTTTTACTATAAAGAAGTCATTATATACATGTTTTATTGATTGCAATCCCAAATAATGCAAAAATAAGAATTTGGAGTCAAGTCTTAACTGCATGCATGTTGTGTGACCATAAAAGGCTAAAATACCTGATTATGTCAATTTAAGAGCTGAAATTTCCCATAAACAGAATTGTTCGTCCAAAAAAGATGATTAAACATGTTTACTTACATCAAATATGACTTATTTTCATTGGAATAGGTACAACTTCTAAAAATTGAATTTCTGATGATTCTCTGTAATAGGAAGTACACCACTAATTCATGGCCCCATTGCTTTCTATGTTAAATTCCTCAATTTCAAGCAGACACAGCTCTTTTGTTTCAAGTTCAAATAAAGTGACAATCATTGCATGTCAAAGCAACACTTTATGGTGTCTTGTACTGGAAAAATCAACATACTTTTAATGGCATATAAGAAAGAACTGGTTCCCGGAACTTTGGATGTACCAAAACAGGTACTTCAGATCTGACATACAGGCAAAAAGTACCCTCTTTATAAAATTTGGTGCAGTTTTTTTAATATTCAAAATTATAAGTCAAAAAGTATTCTACAATGATCACCAGTCATTCAGCTTTCATTTGATACCAACAATACCTAAATATTCTACATATTTTGAAAGTTACACTCATGTGTAGGAACTATTTTGTGTTAAATATGTACTACTTTCTGGTATGTGCTTTCTGGCCGTGCCAAATTAGTGGTGTTACACCTATACATTATACTGTAATAAATAGATTATTTTGGAAAATACAGGGGTGCATTTAGCTTCTAAAAAATTTAAAATATTTATAAAAGGAGGTGCATTTAGCTTCCTAGAAAGAAAAGAATATTTGTAAAGGAGGTGCATTTAGCTTCCTAGAAAGAAAAGAATATTTGTAAAGGAGGTGCATTTAGCTTCATAGAAAGAAAAAAAAATTATAAAGGAGTCGCATTTAGCTTCCTAGAAAGAAAAGAATATTTGTAAAGGAGGTGCATTTAGCTTTCTAAAAAAGAAAAAAAATATAAAGAAAAAATAAATTATAAAGGAGGTGCATTTAGATCCCAAATAATTATTTATTAGAGAAATAGAGGTGTAGTTAGCTTCTATTGGCATATTATTGGGAACATTGTTTGATTTTAAACATGGATCTTAGAAATAGAAAAATCCCAGCTCCAAATTTTGGAAGGGGGGAAAGTATGAAGAATATAATTATTTCACAGAGCGGAACTGTTGAGCCCTGTAATTTAATAGATTTGGGTATAGAAGATGGTGTTAATTTATCTACCTCCAGCCCCACAGTAAGTCCTATAAACTCGCCTGTGCAGAATACTAGGACGATTGAGGAAAGTAAGACGAATTTGAATGATAACAATATTATTGCGATTCTAACGGAAATTCAGAGACAATTAAAAAATCAAAATGATAGATTTTCTGAGCTCAAGACGAAAGTTTCTGAGATAAGCATGCAAGTTTCTGAGATGAGCACGCAAGTTAAGTTAAATCAGGAAAATATAGCTAAATTAGCAAGGGGTAACCATGTGGCTGAAAATAACACCAATACGCAGAATTTCAGTCAAAATAGCATAGGCTGTAACATGACCACAACTGAACAAAATAACCAGGTATCAGTGACCCAACAGTTAGCAGCTGGTCCAAGTACTGACAACACTTATACACCAGGGACATTACAGCAGAGATTGTCCTTTCTCAAGAGGAAAAAAAGGGAAACCAGAAAATATGAATTCTTTCGGAGGGAACCAGTTTGGATTTACTAGTCAGGATTATCAGAACTAGTTAGGCCTATATAGAAGATAAGCCTACTAGCCAAATATCAGAGTATTTTTGTGTAGATTCAGATTTTTTTTATAATGTAGATATGAAACTTGTGTGTGATTTTTTGTAATTGATGAAATGTAAAAAGCATAAATATGTATATATTTTTGCACTTTAAGAAATATATTGTGGTATTGAAATTGTTTTTTAATATTTTAGAAAACAGGCGATGTTTTTTTTATTAGAAGCTGGAATTTGATGGTCCTATTGGCGTTGTTGTCCTTAATGCAGTAAAGATTGTTTAATACTATTTTGGTGGGAAGCTGCTTTCGGTGGGTGTATATTGGCAGTTGGGATACTTATAAGGAGCCATTTTTGTTTTGGCGGAGATTAAGTTAAGGCTAATATTGGCAGTTAGGATACTTATAAGGAGCCATTTTTGTTTTGGCGGAGATTAAGTTAATGCTAATGATTAGTCTAGATTGCAATATACATTTTGGTTACACCATGGGTATGCTGAGCTATAGTCTACACCATTTTAGATATTTCTCGGGGAATACTGATGACTATTTTTTATTAGTTGTACTTTTGTACCTATTTTTATACTTATGTTTGTATGGTACATCAGTATCGAAGATTGTGTATAAATTTATACGCGGGGTACCCTTGTGGTATAGAACTTGATAGGACATTTGTTGGCTTATGGTTAGCCTGGTGTTTAGAAGAAGCTAGTTGAGCTTCATGATGTTTATAATTCCAGCGTCTGATAGAATGGAGAATCTTGGATTGAACTTTAAATGGAGTATACGGTATTAGTGCTGTAACTGGATGCAAAAATAGACTTTTATTTTATATTTTCGATAATGACACAATGAAGAAAAGTGTATATTTTGCCTTTTAAGTATTAACAGGCGCATTAGTTTGTTAACACAGACATTAGTTTTTATGACATAAACAGGCGCAGTAGTTTGTTGATGTATGTTTAAGTTTAAGTTTTAAGATAGCTGTAATATTTGCTTGTTTTTGGCAAATTAGAGATTTTTTATTTGTATGATAGAGTATTACGTACATAGCAATATTGTGAAAAGAATTTTTGAAATGTATTGTCAGAATTGACAAGACCATATTTCGAGGACGAAATGTATTCTGGGGGAGGGGCAGTGTTGTAAATGTGTGTATTGGTTATTTCCAAGTAAAGAAATGTTGTTCTTATTGTATTAAGAGAGTTTATATGAGTTGTCAGAAGTTATTTCTAGTATTTCTAGTATATTGAATGAGTAATTAACGTACGTTTTACTTTATGTTATTAGATGTGTCGATTACGTCATATATGGCGCAAATTTGTCATGTATTATTCAGAACGTTACCGTTGGGTTAATATTGTAATCGTGAACCCAAAAGTGTTCATTTGTGAGCTCTCAACTGGAAGAAATAATATGTCTTGATTGTTTTAGTAACAAAAGTGTATTATTATAAGCATTTTGAGTCGAGGACTTGTATATTTTATGTCAGCGTTTGACGTTATGTTTTTCTTCTTGCTTAGAATATTTACTTCCGGGAATTTCAAATAAATACCAGTGCAACGTCACGTTCGTCAGTCTTTGCTGTGTTTACATTTGGCTTGCAGCAAGGCTCAGCCCGGGGGTTCCTAGAGGTGAGAAGCAGCGCATGTAGCTGTATGCCTCGCAGTTTATATTACAAGTAAGGGTCGTAGTTTAGAAGTAAGAAGCAGCGCAGATAGCTGTATGCCTTGCATTTATTTACGTTGTCATTGTAGAATTTATTAAGATAATCCCGTTTGGTCCGTACAAAAATACAAGAGAAATAATGTTATTTTAGAAGCTCCGCCCCGTATGTAAATTATATAATTGTTGCTCGAATATTGTACATGTATGGAAATATATCGGCTGTTCTAGAAGTTTAATAAAAGTATCATTTTCTACTATTGATTATTTATTCACGCTACCAATGATGACAGAGAACAGACAACAGATTTGACGGCCGTATGATCCCTTATATTAGTTTAGTCACAAGTTTTGTGAGTTTATTCGTATTTGCTGGCTTTAAAACTATACATAAACATAGCAAGAAGCAGAAGTTACAACACCCCCATTCTCCTTCCAATTCTTCTTTCATCATTCAAATAGTCTCATGTCCAACCCCTCTTATAGGAAAGGTGAGTTTTTGGACTCAATGTTTTATGGAACAGGCATACTCTTGATACTGATTTTTGTCGAGCCTTCGACTTTAGTCGAAAAAGCGAGACATAGCGATCCTACATTCCGTCGGCGGCGTCGTCGTCGTCGGCGTCCACAAATATTCACTCTGTGGTTAAAGTTTTTGAAATTTTAATAACTTTCTTAAACTATCCTGGATTTCTACCAAACTTGGACAGAAGCTTGTTTATGATCATAAGATAGTATCCAGATGTAAATTTTGTAAAAATAAAATTCCATTTTTTCCGTATTTTACTTATAAATGGACTTAGTTTTTCTGCCGGGAAATATTACATTCACTCTGTGGTTAAAGTTTTTAAAATTTTAATAACTTTCTTAAACTATCCTGGGTTTGTACCAAACTTGGACAGAAGCTTGTTTATGATCATAAGATAGTATCTAAAAGGAAATTTTGTAAAAAAATAAATCCATTTTTTCCTTATTTTACTTTTAAATGGACTTAGATTTTCTGCCAGGAAACAACACATTCACTCTGTGGTTAAAGTTTTTAAAATTTTAATAACTTTCTTATACTATTTTGGATTTGTACCAAACTTGGACAGAAGCTTGTTTATGATCAAAAGCTAGTATCTAGAAGAAAATTTTGTAAAAAAATAAATCCCTTTTTTCCGTATTTTACTTTTAAATGGACTTAGATTTTCTGCCAGGAAACAACATATTCACTCTGTGGTTAAAGTTTTTAAAATTTTAATAACTTTCTTATACTATTTTGAATTTGTACCAAACTTGGACAGAAGCTTGCTTATGATCAAATGCTAGTATCTAGAAGGAAATTTTGTTTTCTTCCAGTTAACATTACATTCAGTCTGCAGTTAAAGTTTTTAATTATTTATTAGATTCATAAACTATCCAGGATTTTTACCAAACTTCTTACAATCAAAAGATAGTATCAAGAGGAATATTTTTATTGATTTACTTCCTCATTTTTGTTGAGCCTGCGATTAACAGAAAAAGTAGGCGAGACACTGGGATCCGTGGAACCCATTACGAATTTTTATTAAATTAAGCTACAGAAATATTCAAACTTTAAACATTTTGATGAAATGGAAACCCTATCATTTGCCAATATCTTACCAATATTGACACTTAAAAGATACTGCATGAGGAGGTTACTCAATAGAGGGACAATTATGGTGGTGGACAGGATAATATTTTGTTTTTGGCAGTTTCATCTGTTGCTGTGATATGGAAGCTTTGTTTTTCAACTTGATTTGGTGTATTCTGCATTTTATGTTGCAGAAAATTCATTTAAATCTGGTTTGGTCAATATTTTATTAGGTTCTTCCTGACTGGAATATTTATTTTATACATGATGTGCTCTTAAACAGTTTAAGGGCCCATTTTTTCAATTTAAGGTACTATAAAGTTTCAAATATTTTTTGTCTTCAGTCTTGATCTTATGAGCATGTCAAATGTAAGCTTTGGAAACATAGCTATTTTATCCTATGCTGATTTTTTTATTTGGACAGACTATACATCATGTACATATAGATCTAAGGTTGCACATCCCAAGGACCATGAAAATAATGTATTATTCCACATCTAGTAATATATTCTTTACTTTCAAAAATGGAGTATCACTAACATGTCTTTATCATATGATCTCATATTGCAAACCTGACACTACTTAAAAAAAATAATGATGAATTTGAAATAAGTCATTTGATATTGTGACAAAACAAAAAGTTTCCTAAAGCCAAACAAAAAAATATGTTAAGGACTTTTAATATAATCATATAATACATGTAGTAAATACTATTGAATCCATTTCAGCTGTTTTGCTTGAAAATGTAGCCAAAAAAATTGCTTTATCAAATTGCTTTATCAAAATTGTCCCTCAAAAAGTTCTGATACAGACATTTGGATAGACATACATGTACATGATGTATGGGAAATTAATTATTAAGGTATAACTTAAGTTTTTTTGTGTTCTTTTTTACCTATAATACAGTTTTCAGACACTTTAGATATTTTATATAATTGTGTTACATGTATATATAAAAAAAGAAGATGTGGTACATGTATGATTGCCAATGAGACATCTCTCCACAAGAGACCAAATGACACAGAAATTAACAACTATAGGTCACCGTACAGCCTTCAACAATGAGCAAAGCCCATACCGCATTGTCAGCTATAAAAGGTCCCAAAATGATATGTAAAACAATTCAAACGAGAAAACTAACAGCCTAATTTTTGTAAAAAAAATGAACGAAAAACAAATATGTAACACATAAACAAACGAACTATAAAAATCAGTTGAAAAAGGCTTAACTCATCAGATGGATAAAAATACAAATACTACAAATACAAGTGGATGTGGCCGGGTACTAGTACATCCCAACAACAAAAAGACACTAAATACAGATCTGAGAGTACTCTCAGTTACTGACAGCTAGTTCAAATCCACTAACAACTAATACAAAAAATCATGCATCTAAGACCAAACTATCAATCAGTACACATCCAACATCCAATGGATTTAGTGTAAAGATGTCATAAACAGTCAGAGAAAAACATGACCTTGTGCAATGCCAAGATACAGGTTATAATTCATTACATATCAATATGATTAATTCACATGGTAGTGTTTTAATTTGTACAGATCACAATTGAAAACTTTTATATATGATAAAATCACTCTTGACAAACTTTCAAATATCGATAGCAGTTCAAAACTCTACCTTTATAGTAAATTAAAAAATGAAATTTAACTGCAAGACTACTTGCACAATAGACTACTTGCACAATCTAAACTATTTAAATAGTCCTCAACTTTTAACAAAATTCTGTGTAAGTGACCCTAACTTGTAAATTGAAATTATAAAAAGATTGATATAAAAAAAATCAAAGAGAACACAGAGTCTCAAGTTTGTAAAATATTAGATGATGAGGAACACTCTTTCCTTCATTGCCAAATCAACAGTAATATTAGAAAACTCCTTATGAATGCAATAAAAACCCAATATCCTAATTTTTGACTCAAACTCTTAACTATTTTAGATCCCAATAACAATGATACTTTTTGATTATTTGTCAGATTTAACAAAAAGATATAATTAAGTATAGCCTTTTAAATGTATCCATATATTTCAGATACTGAGTGTTCTCTCTCAGACTCTGATGCTACCGTTTCAGGGAATGAAAAAGGAAATTAATGCATAGGTAAGAATATATTTTAAAAGTTTATACAATTCTGATTCACAGTACCAAGGATACTATACAAATCCTTGACAGTACCTTTTAAATTTTTGCTTGAAGAATTTTTGGGTCAACATTTGATTGTTTCTCATATTCTGGCTAGAGTGATTGATCTTTTAGACTTGATTTAGTTGAACTGTTTAGAATATTCATTCAGATTTTATTTTAAAGAAGTTCACAGCATATATACATACCCTTTTTGAATGAAAATTGACATGTGCAAGAATTTTTCTCTCAAAAAAGTGTTACACATATGCATGGCATATTACACCCTTGCGTTTTAGAGTTTTACTGTTGGTTGATATAAGAAGATGTGGTATGAGTGCCAATGAGACAACTCTCCATCCAAGTTCCAAGTCACAATTTACAAGAGTAAACCCTGTTGGGCCCTGCATTTGAGTTGTTTCCCTTAAAAAAATGCAAAAATATCTAAAATTGGAAATTTAAAAATGAATTAATCTAGAAATTAATAAGATATCTTATATATTAAATAAGATATCTATAAATGTCTTGTTTAGTTAATTATATACCTTATTTAGTTTATTATACATTTTTAATATTTGCATGTTATACAGTGTCTTATTCAATTGAAAATTTCAAAAATATCTTATGAATTAAATAAGATCTTTTATAAATATATATCATTTAGTACATTATTAATTTGATATATTTTTCACTTTAGGTTAACAGATATCTTTTTCAGTTATAAAGATATATTTCATAAACTTAATAAGATATCTTATAAATTTAATTAGATATCTTATAATCTAAGTAAGATATCTTATGTATACTTTATACAATATCTGAATATATTAAATCAGACAGATATCTTATAAACTAAATAAGATATTCTTTTCTTGTTTGAATTGTTTCACATATTTCCTGTCAGAGCCTTTTATAGCCAACTATGCCGTATGGAATTTTATAGGACCGCAAAATTTTTGATTTGGTATATTGTTATGGTGTTGTCTTCCTGTCGTCCGAAGACATTTGGTTTCCAGAAAATAACTTTTGTAAAAGTGTATGGTTTTTCTAGAAAATTCACAGATTCATAAGGTCCTATACCTGTAAAGGAATGTTTGGATTGATTTTTCAGGGTTATAAACCTAAATATGAATAAAGGGGTCAAAAACAGTACTTTTCTAATACTTGTGTATAAATGGCTTAAGTTATTTTCTTGATCAATTTCAATGGGGTTTTATTTGAAGGCAGCCAAGTCATGGATTATTCTGGTTCTTGCTGAAAATGATCATGTATTAAGATTTTGAATTCTTTGGCCTAGTTTTTAAATTGGTCAAAATTGAGGTCCAAAGAGTCCAATCTTAAACTTTGTATGATTTATTAAAAAAAATATTTCAAGGGGTTCTTTGATATGCCTATTCTAATTGTGTATTTAGATTTTTAATTTTTGGTCGCATTTTCAAATTAGTCCACATAAAGGTCCAAAATTCAATTTTGATTTTATTTCCACAAAATTGTATTATTCAGGTCCTATGATATGCTGAATCTAACTGTATTTAAACTTTTGAATTTTGGCCTGTATTTTACATAAGTCTGCATTAAGGTCCAAAATAAACTTTGTTTGATTTCAACAAAATATAATATTAAATATATGGATTTATTTGATATGTTGAATGATGAAATTAAATCTAACCGTGTATTTAGATTTAGAATTTAGGGTCCCATTCAAATTGGTCCATATTGAATTTTTGGGGTTCTTTGATATGCTAAACCAAATCATGTATTAAGATTTTGGATATTGGACCATAATAGGTAAATGTTAAATTTAAAAAAAAATGAGTTCTTCTGATTCAACCACATTCCTTCTGTGTCAGAAACCTATGTTGTGACTAATATTTAATCGAAATCCAAATTAAGAGCTGTATCAAGCATTAATGTTGTGACCATACTTGTCCCAACTGTTGAGGGTTCTACCTTTTTCGGTCATAACAAGCTGTGCATTTTTATTCTCATTGTCGAAGGCTGTACAGTGGCCTATAATTGTTTACTACCACTTCATTTTGACTCTAGTTGAAAGTTGCCTCATTTGCAAGGGCAGCGTTAGCTTTCTCATCACTTGACATCTGTTTTCTGTCAACTTCTGACTTTTACAAAAAATTTCTCTGAAACTACTGGGTCAAATTTAACCAAACATGGCCACAATCGTCATAAGAATATCAATTAAAAAAAATGCCTACCTGCACACAGTATGGCCGACATGTCAAGAAATAGATCAAAGGGGTAAAAGTCAAAGGAGAAGGTCAGGTAATGGCTAGTTTTGGCCTAATATTTGAAGTTCATCTAATGAAAGGTGTTTGACATTTTTCAAACACTTAAGTGTCTTCTTTAGTAGATTCAATTAGTTTAAGTAAGATTTGAACTGATTTGGTCATTAAAGACGATCAAATTCAAGTGTAAATATGAAAAATGTATCAAATATGCCATAAAACATCACTTTTCAGATGGTTTTTGTCTAAAATGGAAGTGGCAGCATTCGTGTTCAGTCTCAACCTTTATATATGTTATGTATTATCATCAAATACAACATCCATTTAAAATATTAAGACTGAACACGAATGCGGCCACTTCCATTTTTGACAAAAACAATTTTAGAATTAGCACAAATGCTAAAATTTTGAAGATTTCAGTAATATTGCACGAATTCATGATGCTATTACCTGCTGCGTGTGCATTGTATTGTCAAAAACCAATTATTCTACTTTCCAATAAATAGCTGAAAGATTATATTTTAACATATTGGTAAAAAAACTATATTTTGGAACCAAAAAGGGGTCTCACCAGGGCCTACTCCTTTGCCCATTTTAAATAGTGAAAATCTGGTTAAAACAGAAATATTTTGTAAAAGTGCTATACTTTCGGGCCAAAAAGGGTCTTAGCAGGCCTATTCTTTTGAAAAATTTAAGTATAGGAATATTTTTTCACTTAATCTATTCAGTGTTAGAATCTATATTTAAAGACTAATTAATATCTGATAATTCAATCATACAAGATATCTTATATACTTAATAAGATATTTTGAAATTGAAGAAATATAAAAAAATTACTTGCTATACACTTAATGATGTTAATGTTATAAATATATTTTTGCAATTATCTTTTTTTTTAAATTATCAACAAGATTTTGCTTTTTTTCAGAATCAATATCAGAGGTTGAAAACAAAACACAGAAAGGAAAGAGAAAAATTGCAGATGCAAGAAGAAAACTTATAATGAAAATAATAACTCTTGATTTATGGAAGGAATGTATTGCCTTCAAAGAATAAATTACAGATCTTGTTTCTAAGGAATGTAAACTGTCTCCAGGATTCAAATTTTAATATGTGTTTCATTGGCAATTTGTACTTGACAAGAGGAGTAAAAACTATTTTCATATTCTGTTCATTTGAAGACAATTTCAGCTGAAATTATTCTTTGACCAAGATATATATACTGTTGAATAAAAAAAATTTAATGGTGAAAATTGAGTTTAATTATATTATAAAGATACATGTATACAAATAATCTGAAGAATATGCAACTTTATTTAATAACAGGAAATGAGAAGTCGAATTCAACTAGTTGTAGAAATAGGTTGTTTAAAATTTTTTGTGACACTTTGTTATATTCTTTTGTATTTTCGGAATATTGTAATTTCAATTCGTCCTAATGAGCTTTTGTCATCAGTTATAAAATTGCTGTCTGTCGTGCTGTACTTTTTCATTATATATATATAATCTCCTCTAAAAACTTCTGAACCCATTTAACTCTAATAATAACCAATGCAACCAATTTGCATAGGGTGTGATGTGTTTGACGTCTGTCCGTCTGTCAGTCCTGTTCTTGTCACCACAACTCTTCTAAAACCACACAGTGGAATGTCATGAAACCGTGTAGATAATGAGGACATACTGTGCAGATGAACATATCCACATGAAATTGTGATTCTGCCATTCATATTTTTTTCTAGAGGCTATTCCCTTTTTTCAGATGCAGATCCAGAATTTTGAAGAAAGGGGGAAGGGGGAAAATTAGTAAACGTTTGGAGTGGAACAGGTAATTAAGCCCCATCTATGGAGTTGTACCCCGCTATGAATGAGAGAAGTCATACTGTTTATTCTTGTTCTTCCATGCATTCCACCACTGGACGATAAGAAACCAACAATCAATCAATCAATCCATGCATTCCATGAACTATCAGTTGCATTTTTCACATCAACTATAATTAGAGCTTCCTGAAACATGTTTTATAGCTTCATGGCAGCATTTCCATTTAATTTTAATTTAGTAATCTCAGTGTAATGGTTGTAGAAAGGCATTAAAGCAGTAGGACAGAGAAGACCAAATCAACCAAGAATGATATTGATATTGAAAGTTTATGTTTCTGTAGTAAGAAATGGAATTTTGTGTATTTTCTGTTCAATTCATATATTACAGTTGGTTCAATGGAGCTTAAAATTGAAAACTGGTTGACATGATATAGCCAATCTGAGACTACTATAACGTGTTATGTTTTATATGTGTTATAGTAGTCTCAGAGCCAATACAGTGCTGATTGTAGTGTTTAAAACCACCAATCAAACAACCCAGATCCCTTAAACTACACAGTTTGACTGCACATATATTGCAGTTGTGAGCTTTTTTTTTTTAATAGTTTGTTGTTTCTCCAATTTTGACGATTGTTTTCCCAATATTTGAGGGTTTTTTTTCCATTAAAATTAACTACAATAGATAGACGAAAAACAAAAAAAGGGAAACATTACCATCCAGTTAAACAAGACCTACAAACAAATTGCTTTCTTTAAAAAAGAAATGCAATTGTGAACCTATTAGATATAAAAAGATGTGGTATGAGTGCCATCGCCAAATAAGACAACTCTCCAAGTCTCACTTTGTGTAAAGTAAACCACTATAGGTCAAAGTACGGCCTTCAACAAGGAGCATAAATTAATATGGCTTTGGTTTATAACATCAGATATTATAATTGTAATATAAAGATGCATGCTTATACCTGATTTTTATACGACTGCAAAGAATTTTGAGGTCGTATATTGGTATCACGTCGTCATGGTCTGCGTCGTCCGAAGACATTTGGTTTCCGGACAATAACTTTAGTAAATATAAATAGAAATCTATGTAATTTGAACACAAGGTTTATAACCACAAAAGGAAGGTTGGGATTGATTTTGGGGGTTATGGTCTTAACAGTTTAGGAATAAGGGGCCCAAATAAGCATTTTTCTAGTTTCCAGACAATAACTTGTGGAACGGTGTATGGATCTCTCTGAAATTATACCACAAGTTTCCATACCACAAAGAGATGGTTAGGATTGGCTTTGGGGGGTTATGGCTCAAACCGTTTAGGAATTAGGGGGAAAAAAGGGTTTCCTGGTTTTTAGACAATTAAAAAAAATACAAATTATATGTTTGGATTACCTCCCTTACACTGCTTTTAAATTATGTATAAAGAAATGTTGTATTGTCTTGAGGTGATTAGCTGTCAATTTATTTTTAGAAGTTACTATTTTAAAAAATGCTGATTAAGGAATATTAATTTGAGCCATGATTATATATGTCATTTTCTATTTTAAGACTTTTATGATGTATTTAAGGTGGTATGGGTGTCTTTCGCCATCTTGGATTGTAAAAAAACAGAGAATCTAAGGTCCAAATTTTTAATCAAGTTAACAAAATTTGATGCAGGAATGCAGATAACTAATGTGAATTTGCATTTTAAAGAACAAATTAATAAGATTATAACTTATACATATTAATATTTTTACAAGTGTTGATTACTTCTGCTTGATTTTTAATATTTTCAAATTGGTATTTTAAGGGGAGGTAACTCTGAAATAGTGCATTTTCTGAAGGAATATACATGGAATTTTGCTATTTTGTATTTGAGCCAGAAAAACGCACGGTGACCCTATCTTTTCTTTTGATATTCTCAAAGCATTTTTTTAAAAGCTCTCTTCTCATATTCTATTTTACAATTCTATCATTTAGTTTAGCTTTTAATCACATAATGATGCTTTTCCCTGTATAATCCATACAAAATGTGTCATTTTGTCACAACCTGTAGCTTAAGAAAATGCGTGGTGACCTATCATTTTTATTATATTTTTGAACATGTATCAATATATACTACGTTTTCGCAAAGTATGAACAAATTATATCATTTTTAATTTAGACTCCTATACCACCTTAAATGGGAAATTATGGTTGCAAACTCCATTTGAAATTTGAATTGAGATTACGACCATATCTCGAGGGAAAGATTTTTTTTTGGGGTGGGAAAGGAGGGGGGGTGTGAAAAAAAATGAGGAGGGGTTAAAAAGAGGGGTAGGCAATTTTTTTCTCATTTCAGCATGTTCAGATTTCAAAAAATAAAAAAAAAAATCTTCAAATATCTAATTTTTTGCCAAAAAAAAAGGGGGGCGGTAATATCGCAACAGCATAGTGTATTGCACAAAAGCAAAAAAAAAAGTGGGAGGTAAAAAAAAATATTTTTTTTTTGGGGGGGGGGGGGGTCAATTCGCATCAGCATTCAAATCATATATGTGTCAGAAACCTATTATGTGTCAAATATTTAATTACAATCCGAATTCAGACCTGTATCAAGCGCGAATATTGTGTCCATTTTTGCCCCAACTGTTCAGGGTTGGAACTCTGCGGTCGTATCCAGCTGCGCTCGGCGAAGCAATTCATTTTACAAGATATAGTATCAGACATGGATTCTTAATGAAACTGCTTTTCAATGTTTTCTTGTTAAAAATATAATTCTCTCTCTCTCTTCCGATAAAAATAACATAACAAAATGCTAAATAGAAGGCAACCACTGTATTTTACATTCTGGATTCCTGTTTTCGGAAATTAGAGGTAGCTTCCTGGCTAAAATCGACATGTAAATGCGAAAATAGTCGATTGTTAAGACGTAAAAAGACATGATTCATGATTATTTGTTTCTGTAGTCAGTTTGAAAATAGTTCACAAAGCTATATTCTTATTTATTAATCCCGTACTAAAACTGTTCTGGAAAACCAATTAGTAATATACTGGTATACATAATTTGGCAATTAGTACCATTTGATTTTTATGGGAGGGCTAGGATGAAAATTTATGTCGTAATTTTTACAGCGGATGACCGTGAGGGCATTCCGGTGTATTGCTATCGCCTAAATTTCCATTACGTAATATTCGTTTTGGGTTTTTAACCGATCTATAAACATGATAACTACGCGGATATTAACGAGTGCAAAATAGCATTCCTTATCGTTTGTTATAAATACATCTCTTCAATGAATACTGATAAAAATATTTTTGTTTAGAACATAAATTAATAATATGAAAATGTTTTCTCGTTCGATATATATATATATAAGTAAAAAATCATTGATAATATCTATGCACACGTACCGAAAAATTGTGTCAAAGCATGCGGAAGAATATCTCAAAGAGCGAGAAAATATGAATGCCTACTCCTATCCAATCTTTTAGAAAAATCGAATTTTTACAGAAGAGTGTCCACCATGCACTTGCACTGCACTATTATTACAAAAGTAGAATAGAATAATATACAAATGGATGACAATTATATATACATGTAACTGTTATATGAATATATTAATATATAACAACAAACCAGTGTACACTGATTTGTATCACTACAATATAATAGTTATTACGGTGAGGTTGAATTTCCTGTCATTTATTCATCATCCACGCACGAACTTGTTTCAGAAAAAAAAGTCTCTGTACATTAACCTCAGTTTCTGGTATAGAGGTGTGATTTTTTTCTGTGACAAGTGCTTTTGGCCATCCACAAGAACTTGCGGTCATCCGATGTTCAGTACATCAGTACTTTGATTATTAGTTGTAATTTCTGTCCTGCCTTTTTATTTTTCACTCTATTCGGTCCAGCCTTTTATTTTATTATTTTATCCTGACTTTTTTTTACATAAATTGTCATCCTGACTTTTTTTTTTGCCAAGTTGCTCATCCTGACTTTTTGTACTTAAAACTCCTGTCAAAATACAAATTACTGAACATCTGATGACCGCAAGTTCTGGTGGATGGTCACAAGCACTTGTCTCAGAAAAAAATTATCACATCTCTAGTCTATACCTGAAAATGAGTCTAAGGTACCTATACACATTTTTTCCGAGACAACTGAGATCGTGTATGGATGATGAATAAATTACAGAGAATTCAACCTCACCGTAATAACTATTATGTTGTAGTGATATAATAATTTTTTTCCGGTTTACTCTGGTTTGTTGTCATATATTATATTAATATTTGTATTAAACAGTTATATATAATTTTCATCCATTTGTATATCATTCTATTCAACTATTCTAATAATAGTGCAGTGCTAATGCATGGTCTACACTCTCCTGTAATAATTCGTTTTTCTAATAGATTGGATTTGAGTTGGCATTCATATTTTCCCTCAAAACGTTATTGGGATATTCTTCTGCATGCGTTAACACAAATTAACACAAATTTTCGATATTCTCGATTTGTTATTGATATATATATATTTCTCACGACAAAACATTTTCATATTATTTATCTATATTCTTAAAAAAATAATTTCATGAATACTTAATATTACTTAGTTTGCCCCCTCAGTCCCATGCCATTGACCGGGCACAATACTGACATAAAAAGGTGTGTAAACAAATCTAGGGACAACGTGTTATGGGAGCAAACAGAGTCGATACCATATGGGGTAAGCGTCAATAAGACAGTAATCAAACAAGAAACCACACTTGGAGGGCAATATATAGTGTTTAACATTAGACAGGTCAAGTTCTAAATCGTCTCGAATTTTATATAACAATTGATAATAAATTTTATAGAAGCAATCAAAGATCGGCATTAAAAGGCAATTCTCCAAAATATGTTACAATTTAAGTAAAGCCTGAAATATAAAAAAAAGTCACTAGTAATATTTTAAAAGCTACAAACCTTTTACAACGCAAAGGCGTATTTCCCTTTTCTGTACTTAACCAGAAAACTTACACAGGAGCCGTGGAGTATATATAACTTATCTGCACAGTCGGGGCTGGGAACAGTTTATCTAATATGTATGTTCCTGGTCGGGGTGAGCATAAAAAAAAAGATGGAAAAAGACTTTTTGTAACATCATGACCATGATGTGAAATAAATTCAATGGGTATTGTTGTCCTTAATTCTTTGCAATTTTGTTTCTTTTTGTACTAGAAAAATGCTAAAGGTGTATTTATAAACAAAATGTTCCAATTTAACGATTTTCAGATGTTGACCTCGTGAGATAAACAAATACAAGAGATCTATATTTTGTTTAGTTCGGATGTTTGTTGTGTTCTTATCTCTGTGCATTTTCATCATAATTTGTTCACATACCAATGTTAAAATTTCACTGTTTGGACCTTTCTCCTGCACTACTGAGTATTTTTTTTTTATATGAAGTACAATCCATGTATATAAAGACTTAAGACTTTCAACGAATATTCATTCATGATTAGTATAGCAGGCTGAACATTTCGTGCGAACTCTTGTTTTAAAGTTTAGTTGACGATTACGGCCCACGTCTATATACTAGTATACTTAAGAATTGAATGCTTCTTTTTTGTAACTTCATTGGGTTGTAAAAGCGTTGACCGAAGTATATTTTGTATGAAGCTCAAGCGCTTCATTCTATAAATGTGCGCACGGTCAACGCTTTAATTTACAACCCTATGAAGTTACAAAAAGAAGCATTCAATACTTATAATTATTTTTTTAGCTAGGATCATGAAAACACGATTGTTATCAAGTTTTTATTTAATTTATCTGTGCACTTTATTGTGGGACCTCGTGTCATCATGAATGATAAATTTTATTGTGTAATGAAGTTGATTAAGGAATAACGCGAGATTGCAGTGTAGCCAATCAGAATAACGTATTATAATGAAACATACATCTAATGTAATAAAATAAGAGTACTTTCACCTTGATTTGTCTTTTAAATACTCCATGTACATAATAATATTTAAGAGGCAACACATGAATTCAGTAAGGGGATAAATAACTCAGCCTTGATAATAACAAATTTTAAAATGAATGGTTTGTTCTGTGGTAGTTTGAAAATGTATTGAAAATAAAACTGAACTCGGCAAGTCTTTTAAGCCATTTTATAAATGCTATTCTAAAGTATGAAATGGCACCAGATTCCTACAAAATTCGTCTTTTTTCATATTTTTTTCGGGAAAAACTTTCCAAATCTTTTATAATGCAATGTATAAATATTAATGTACTTGAAATGTCTGAAAATGGGTTTCATTTAACTAGAGGTATATTAACTCAGGAACATTTACCTCACTTTCATAAGAGGGCTGTTCACCCTCTGACATACAGCCCCTGATTTTCGTAATCCATGTTTCTCATTTAATTTTGTTTTCAGTGTTATTTGTCTATAATGTTTGTCGTTTTGTGTTTTATCTGTTCCAGGGTTTGTCTATTGTTCATTGATTGCCCTCCTTTATTCTCTTAGTGTTGCATTCCATTTGTAATTTAGTATTTTTTTTAAACTTGAGTTTAATTTTATTTAAGGACTTTTATCTAATTTTACAAACTACATGAATTTCAAATTGTATCTCAGTTAGGAACTACATCAAGTTGTAATTGAAATGTGTTATAAAAACTTACTTGACATAGTTATATCAATGATAATCAGCCCCTCTTAACTTAATTTGAGAACAAAAAAACATAATTGACAGGTATATAAAAAAGATTTTCTGCAAGCCAAAACACTAAAAAAAAAAAAAAAAAGCAACCACATACTTAAGTTTCTGAATTACACTTGTTGCTTTATCCTACATATTGGTCTTTTGATATTGTCCCTAAAAACTAAAAGTCTTACACTGAATCTATATATTTTGCTTTGAGACCAACATATTGTCTTCTGGTGGCCTTCAGGGGCCCCAAAAACGTTCGCCAAATATGTTTGACATTAATTTTAAAAGAGGCTAAGTTACAGCCCCACTTTAATACCCTGGTCGTATGCAATACAGGCAGTTTGGAATTCAGAAGATTCACTTCCACAGGATGATGATTAATTCTGATTAAATGGTACATAATGATTTGACTATACACTTATTATCTATTTAGGGATAAAAACAAATTTAAAAGTTGTGTTTTCAAATATTATAAATATAATTGTGAAAATAAATAATCAGTCCTTGTGTGTTTTAATGAAAATAAAAAAATCATGCTTCATTGAAGACCCATTGGTGGCCTTGGGCTGTTTTCTGCTCTTTGGTCGGGTTGTTGTCTCCTGGCCCCCACCAGAATATCAAATGGTCGTCCCCTAAACGATTATGAAAAAAAAAATATGTCGTAAATGCAGATATGAAACCTATCAGGATAGACATTTGTTATTCAATATTTCATAGATGAAAAACACGTATCGTAATACATGACCGTTTACCGTTTTGTTTCTTATTTTTAAAGTCTTTCAAGTGAGATAAATTGTTTACTAGTATTGTAACAGAATGGCAGGAGCTCACATTATTAAAAAATAAAAGGATTTAACACCCGCAGACGGGCTGGAATTGAATGACTTCTTAATGTTAGACTGACAATTGAACCTCACGCAAGTCTACGACTTCCATTATTCTCGCTAATGGCAAATTTACCGATTTACGACTGCTTAGACCCAGTCGGGAATTTGCGACCAATATTTCTCGTAAGTCGTAAATCGTAAATATTTGTGAAACGGTCGCATATCGTTAAGATGGTCGTACGACCTATTTCACGATTTACGACCTTTTGTGAAACAGTGGCCTGGCTCCTGATTTTCCGAATACCGTATATAATAGTGCTGATTTCGAAAAATAAAATATTTGGGCGATAGCGTTGAAAAACTAAATAATTTTCTTACTCAGAAAAGAACACACCCCCTTTTGAAGCTAAATGGTCGGTCCGTAAATGTATTTTTTTTTCAATATATGGACATGAATAGTATTCTGGACAATGCTGAAAGAAATGCTGGTACCAACGTTTATATTTCAATAAAAAGACAGGAAATATATATATAAAAATCAAATCTAATCAAAAGATAAAATCCCTATCAACTCACCAATGCACGATTGATCCTATAAATAAAAAGTGTCCGTGTAATACATGTTCAAATATGCAGCAAATCGTAAAGAAAATCATTCAACTTATGTCATCAATTTTGGACGGTAAGCTCTAATTGGATCATATAGTGACACGTGTTTAATCCTGATCAACACTATCAGAGACATATAAAAACCTATAAGCATGAACATTTTTTTTTGAATCCAAAACATATGCCTATATATATATATATATAATAACAAGACATGGACATGGCACATCCTGCATTTTTTCAACAAAAAAAGGATGAAGCCGGTTTATTTTAAATTTATTTTACCCTTCCCCCCATAAAATCAAATGGTAGCTTGCTTACCTCTGAAATCTTTTTTATACATTACTTACTTGCGAGGTTGCATTTCAAAAAGTCTCAAATGTGTATAACATTCACCTTTAACTTGAAATGGTTCATTTTATAAAGTTATTAGATTCTTGAATTTTTTGAGAAAAAAAACTCTCGGCTGAAGGGAAGTGAGAAAAAAAATTGAGTTTAAACTGTAACTTACATTAACTGGTATATGGCCATTTAAGTTTCTAATATCTTTAGTTTTGCTACCTTTTCTAAATGCAAAATGTACTTCTTCCTTTTTGAAACGTCGTACAAGTCAGATACAAAACAAAGGTAACAAAAAACAGGCCGGAAACAACCTGCCGTATAGTTTGTCTGCACTTGTAGTCAGGTCAAGGTCCTCGGCTATCGCCTCGGACCTTGACCTGACTACTCGTGCAGAAAAACTATCCGTGTTGTTTTCATTTTTTAACGACCTTGACTAGTAAATATTTGTCTGTTATCATTCACGTCATGACTATTATAGTCTATATCGAAGTTGTTCATTATTTCAATTTTCGATTATGAAAGAATATATGATTCATAGACATATATACCTTTTCATAGACTAACCTAGACATATAGTATATGCATAATATTGATGTGGGTGTTTTGTCTCATAATTGTTTGTTATACGTCACAAAATTGCTGTCTCTTTTTTGTTTTATTTTTCTATGTTTTCATGTATTTCAGTGATGATCCTTCTGTACTGGATTTTATACTGAATAAAATCAGTTAGTTAGTTAGTATAGTGTGTGTGTTGGGGGGGGGGGGGGGGGGGTTCCTTAATTTTCTATTCCTATAATATCTTAACTTATATTAAATTATGAAATATCATCTAAACATTACAAATAATATTATATGACGATAAGTGAAAATAACTTGAAATGTTAAATAAAATTAAACTTCAAGTTATAAAATACACAAAATAGGGGCGGTCCACTCCCAAGCACCTGTATGATAGAAAACAACGATTATAACAACTATTTATATTTTATATGCCAATCAGAGCGCCAAAGATGTGCGGACAATTAAGAATCATAATAAAATATTTTGTAGTTAAAAAAAATATAGCAAGATTACTTATTGGTGGTCGATTAACATTTAATGTTAAAGGAACAACTGACAATTTGAACCATTCAATTGATATATAGAACTAGCACTCTTTTATGTTTTAATGTCAAATTGACACAATTACATGTATGACAGCAGGCATTCTGGAATATTATCGCTGCAAGCATATTGCGGAAATTTACACATAATGGAGAAATAAAAAGTAATATTCTACCGAAAACATTTCATCAGAAAAATTGAGAAAAAAAAACGAAACAGGAGGAAAAAATTCTATGAAAGCTTTCACTTGGCGACTAAATACCACGGCTTTTCTACTTAATGCGAGACTTATTGAAGGGAAGTGCATATCCATAGATACAGCAATGGCCACGAAAACATCAGAATACTGCAAATTGACATATGTTCAGTCTTGACAAGTCCCGATATATATTTCACTTTTATTATGACAATTTTAACAATAAGTACCCTTAGCCATTAAATTCATAAGAAATTACAAAATGAATATGATTTAATTGACAGCAATTATGGTTCATGTTGAAAGCATTTAAATGGAGATAGCATTAACTTTATTTCCTCTATACATGACACATTCCTCGTTTCCATTCTCTTTTATAATTTCATTAAACTTATGCAAAGTAATTGATTAATAATCTGCTTGAATTATAAGTTTATTTTTTTCTTCATTTCCTGTTTTTGTTGGTTTTTTCCTTTCGAAAGTTTACTTGCAAAACAAAGGTGAATATATACATAGGTGTGGTTCATAATTGTTTCTCGTTTCTCGTTTTTTATATAGATTAGACCGTTGGTTTTCCTGTTTGAATTGTTTTACACTAGTCATTTTGGGGCCCTTTATAGTTTGCTGTTCGGTGTGACCCAAGGCTCCGTGTTGAAGGCCGTACTTTGACCTATAATTGTTTACTTTTTACACATTATGACTAGGATGGATAGTTGTCTCATTGGCACTCATACCACATCTTCTTATTTATATATACTTTTACTGGTACAAAATAGGAAATATTATTGTCAACCTGTGACAATAAATTTTATTCCTGGATAACCACCAGTTAATTGACCCTGAAGGTAGGAAATATTAACGTCCATTGCAGTCTATTGGTCTTACCCAATTACATGTCTGACATCGTATATCAGACATAAAGGATGATGGTGATTTATCAGACTATGTCTCAGTGAGTACTATACATAACCAACATACAACCTTAACCAAGTAGTCATAACTTGGGACATCTAATGAATTCACATTTCTTGTAGTGATGGACAATTTATTTAACTTATGAATAAAAGGAAATATTGTGGTATGCGTCAATGACTGCCAGAGAACCAAAATAAATCAAGAGGATAACATCGAGTCTTCAACAACAGACAGCTGATTTTACCATACAAAAAGCTCTAAATCGCAGCTAATCTATACAAGTTGTGAATACATTAAACAGAAACTTTCAAAGATCTGCCATCAACCCCAAATTCTTAGAATAACGATAAACATTAAGATATGAAATAATCTCACAAGACAACTAATGTCCAGGTTCACTCATTTTAAGAACACAATATAGCTTACCTTACAAATCCCAAAGGCCTTTCGTTACTGATGCTGGTCCTGTTTTAACCGGTGGACGTAAAGATCGGAGTGAAATATATATTTTCCGCAACCGTCGTTGGAATTGGAACAATCCTCATAATTGAAAATAGAAATATCACCATATCAACTGTAACGCTTGAAACGGACTATAATGTCCATGAACTTCAATTCATTTTTGTTATTATATTATCAATGTGGTCTGATTAAATCATATTTGAAATAGAACACGGTCAAGTATCTAAAAATACTTGTATACATTCCTAGTATGTATAATGGGAATTATAATGGGGTTTTTTCCTTGATGTCGGATATTCAATAATTTAAGATTTTATATTGATAATTTTTTAATTTATAAAGATTTTAGATAAAAGAACGTAATGTGCTTAATCTATTTGACATTAACAGAAAGAAGTAGTTTTTTTTTATTTAAAAGATGTGTTCATCCAGTATATTTTTGGTTGTATTTATATATATTTGTTAGCTTGTTCTATTAATATTCGACATCTTGGGGTGTTTAAGTACATTTATACATACCTACGCATACAGTATTGATCTTTATTTTCATCGAGGAAGTTTAAGATTTTTAAGAGTATGGATGAGCAAGCAGCATACATGTATGAATGAGGATTATCAATAAGCACTTTCAATACACAACGGATTTTCTAAATTACATAATTGCATTTTGAAAAAAGATCGACACGATCGAATGACATTGTTGTACCGAAATATGTCAATACGATATTATTTTTAAATATATTCGTACATAACTATCTTTTATTAATAACGTTCTATGTATATGTAAGAGAATCATAATTCCTTTCTTCATGATTAATTACAAGCGTCAGTCTCATCGGAGACGGTCTTGTAAGTTGAACGATGGACAGCCTTCGGACTGAATGCTTTCTTAGTACCTGATTGGAAGATATTACTGACTCTTTCATAGTAAAGTCTGTTGATTGGTTGGGGTAATTTGAAACCTTGTAAATGTTATTCAATCCCGCAGAGTGTCGGGTTTGAACTCTTCATATTAGTTATTTAAGTTGCATCGTGATCAATCATGCATATCGGTACACGGACATTATTCTATGAATAGCAGAAACGCCTGCAATTTTGTAGGTATAAAACGCACACGTGATCATTCCACATGTTGTCCAGTCACTCGTTGTTATGAATTTCCTCAATTATACATATTGATACTTAGTAAGATAATTCGAAAGTAACAATTTAATTGAATCAAAGCGCTGTAAGCGCTGTAGGCAGTTAACCAAAAACCAAGGCAAACGTAATTATGAAAACTAAGGCAGTGTTGCTTTAATTTTTTTAATATTTGAAAGAACAAACATTAAACATTCGTATATTGTACATTTATGTTCATTAAATTAATTGATTACTAAGGCAAATTAATTAATATTTCATCAAGGTTTTCAAAAGCAACTCATATATCTATGTAAATGACCCCCATCTTCACCCCAAGTGCATGATGTTACTCCATACCAAGTTTGGAATAAAATGACAGGTGATTATAAAACAGTTGGTCAAACATTCTCGGGCTTTACACTGCTTGAAAGATTTATATGTTTTCTTTAAAATGGGCCATAAAGGAAAATTATTATAGGCCCAGAAATAATTCAATAAATAATTTAAGTAAATTCAATTAACATAGACTAATTTTTTGCATCAATAAAATTTTATAATAAACAAATAATTGTAACAGGATGCCGTTACGAAGTCTCCCAAACAAAGCCCCCATAATTTGTCATTCCAATGGTCTCCTGACATTGGACAAAGTCCAGTTTATATTGGTTTGGTCTAGTGAAGTGATATGCATATGTGACACCTAGGAGATTGACCCTGTATGTCATTCAAATCTTTTTGAAATGATGAACAGGAAAACATATGGTTTAGGTGTGGGTATCTCGACCGTTTACAAGTTCTCAAACAGGAAGGGGTGGGGTGACCCCATGGTCTACCCCTATATTTCATTTGATTTGTTTTATTGTCCCATACATGAATATATATGGTTTAAGGGTGGGGATCTCGACCCTTTCCAAGTTTTCAAACAGGAGGAGGTGGGGTGACCCGAGGAACTCCCCATATATTTCATTTGATTTGTTATATTGTCCCATACATGAATATATATGGTTTAGGGTGAGGATCTTGACTGATTACAAGTTCTCAAACAGGAGGGGGTGGGGTGTCCCCATGGACTCCCCTATATTTCATTTGATTTGTTTTATTGTCCCATACATGAATATATATGGTTAAGGGGTGGGGATCTCGACCATTTCCAAGTTTTCAAACAGGAGGGGGTGGGTGACCCGAGGAACTCCCCATATATTTCATTTGATTTGTTATATTGTCCCATACATGAATATATATGGTTTAGGGTGAGGATCTTGACTGATTACAAGTTCTCAAACAGGAGGGGGTGGGGTGACCCCAGGGACTCCTCCTATATTTCATTTGATTTGTTATATTGTCACATACATGAATACATATGGTTTAGGGGTGGGGATCTCGACCATTTCCAAGTTCTCAAACAGGAGGGGGTGGGTTGACCCAAGGGACTCCCCAAATATTTCATTTGATTTGTTATATTGTCCCATACATGAATATATGTGGTTTAGGGGTGGGGACCTTGACTGTTTACAAATTCTCAAACAAGAGGGGTGGGGTGTCCCCATGGACTCCCCCTATATTTCATTTGATTTGTTTTATTGTCCCATACATGAATATATATGGTTAAGGGGTGGGGATCTCGACCATTTCCAAGTTCTCAAACAGGAGGGGGTGGGACGATACCTGGGACTCCCCCAAATTATTTTCATTTGATTTCTTTTATTGTCCCTTACAAGTATATATATATTGTTTAGGGGTGGGGATCGCGACGGTTTACAAGATAAATGTACATTTTCAAAATTAAGGGGTTTGGATGACCCCCAGGGACTCACCCTATATTTTGGTTGATTTTTTTATTGTCCTGTTCTCATTACTGAAGACTGCATGTGGTTATCACTTACTGTTTTCGAGAAATAGTCATTTGAAAATTTAAAAAAAATAAAATCCCATAGGGTTCTATAGTAAACCCCTCCCTTCTTCAGGCCCCTCCAAATACCCCTAAATAGACCGCAATGCACAAACAAAAGATTAATGGCTCCGCTAGACATGTTAGTCTAATATTTTATGAAACCCTAAGTATATCTGACAAACGGTCAAAGTTGTCTTCTTAGACGGTTTGAGTGGATTCGGTCCGACTTGTCTCGAGGACGAGTTGTCCACATTACTTATTTCCGCATCTGTTTCATGACATCGTTTCATTCATAAATTAACAACAACGTTATTTGGCAAGATAAGTTGAAATATATAACTTTATTTCCTCTATCATAGAGATTTGTTGTACATGAACAATATTCCTGCGCATTTTGCCATTTGGGAAATATAAACGACTTGTAATTACCGATTTTCGGCGATTAAATATTTCATACAATTGTTCTTTGACATCGTAGCTAAAAGCACAGGGGATACTAAACTACGTACGGATTCAAGTCTATTGAGCACTACTTCCTATGTGCAACTTCAAAAGTGTTGGGTAGTTCGACGATCATTTAAGGGTTTTCTGGTCATATTTTTTGTATTCCAGAAATAAAAGTATTAAAACAATGTCCAATTAGTTATAAATAACATAATAGCCAGCTAGATAATAACAATGGCCCGTATTTCAGCATTTATTGGGTAGCCTGAACACAAATCTAGGGTGCTCGCATAAGGCAGCTTAACTGCCTAAAAAAGGACATAACCAAATCAATTAATTTCGAGGAGTGTTTGCGCTAGACGATGCCTAGCTATCTTACCGTGGCAAGATAGCTGAATGTGAAGAACATAAGACGAGGGGATAATAATAAGAAGAAAAAACGACTCTCAGACTATAAAAGCAATTATTTGTGCATGTTAACATATTTTAATTTCTAAATATGATTTAAAGGAGATGTGAAGTATACATAAATAATTCAGACAGTCAACCCAATTAATCGACACAAAACTCCTTACTTCTACAGTTCAAACAGCGCATGTCTCTAACAAGCTATAAAGTCTTCGACAATGGACATATCTTGTCATTACAATATTTTTTAGCTTTTAACCCTCCCAAGTTACGCTAGATATAGAATAATTGTGAATAAATGTAAAAATAAAAATTATGGCAAAAAATGAATTAATATATATAACTGAAAACAATGAACAGAGTCAGAAACAAACATTTTATATTTGTTTTTCGAGATTTATTTACTATTTATACTAAACATGCTATACGAAAAAGAAAAAGAAAATAGATATACATCTAAAAGACGAAAATACTGTTGGCATTGAATTATTTGAAAATGGATGTTTTCTAGAGGAATTTAAAATCATGTATACACATACAAACACTATGATAATAAAACAGAAAGACATCTACATGTCAACATATAAACGCTCTCCCATAAAAGAATATGTTAATTCAGCATGTTTAGCTTTGAAGGGTACGATAAAGGCCTCATTTTTCTCTCAACATTGATCAGGTCAATCATGCGACAAAGTGAAATAGAACGAATGTTGTCGAACGCTTTGAAAGTAACGTTGGAAAGTATACCCGAAAAAGGCATCAAAAACAGACTTTGATGAAATCCAAATCTTATAAATTTTCAAAAAAATTAGGCTTGAATGGTATAAAGCGCTGTATTCGACAAACTAACTTTTTTAGTCAGATATTGTATTTATTGTAACATATATTATAAGCATGATGCTGCAAGATCTTTTTGTCGGCGTGTGCGCTAGCGCTGTTTTCGGTTCTGAAAACGAATGGATTTCGCGGTCTGCTTTCTTTGTTTGCTTGGAAATTGAAATTAATGCTAACTGTGTCGCCAAAGAATGATATCTAATCTAGATATTGTTTTCAAAATGTTTCATTGTTATAACTGCCATCAATCAAAATTTGAATTTTAAGCTCGATATACTGTCCAACTTACTCCTTTTTCCTATAGCCTAAAAACGTTAAGGAGATGCTTTATCGGGACTATAGTGACCAAGGACCAGTACATTAACTTTATTAGGTCAATGCTTAAGCTAAGTGTTTCTAGATATCAACACTTCTCGTTTTAATTAGTTTTGAATGACAAAAGGCAGATACAAGATTTTTTAATATAAGTTTTAATGATCATTTTTGAAAAGATGTGAGAAATCTTTTGAAAAATATTTTTGTTCTTTAGTATTTAAATTTTACTACCTTTCGCACTCTATACACTTTTCGAGACTACTATGCATAAACAGACACAAACGCAGATGATTGAGTAAGTATCCACCCTTTTTTCAGTGTTTATACATTCCCCCACAGGCATTTGTCTCTAAAAATAACATATCATACCTTAATGTTATATTAAGGTATATACGGAAAAAATCAGAGACAAATGCCTGTGATTCCCCACAAAAAAAGAAACAGAAAATCTCAAAACTAGTATTTGTCGTTTATTTTTTGAAATTCACTATACAATGCTATTCTGCACGGAAAAACAATTTCAAATTTCATCAGCTACGAGACGGCTAGCTTTTTAGAAAAGCTTTTACTTGTTCATTCAATATAATCAACATAAGTTTATATTATATACATTATTGTTGCTTTATAAACTTTAATCAAATAAAAATAGAAAAAAGTGTGCTTGGCAGTTAGTACTGCACCGATATTATTATGGACATGTGTATGTGTAACAAAAAATTTGTTCCGGCGTGACATTTGTTCCGCCGGAACAACTTTCATAGGAAATATGTTCCACCGGAATTTATATCACAGAAAATAAGTTCCAGCACTGTATAATTTGTTCCGGAACTAATTTTTTGACCAAATGTGAAATAAGTTCCAGAACAGAAATCACAGCTCCATGAATTTTGTTCCAATATTAAAAGTTTTAAAAAAGTGAAATAAGTTCCTGTGATATTAGTTTTTAACGAACATATTTCATAGAAATCAATGAATATAAGTTCCGCTCAAACCTATTTCACAGAAAATAAGTACCTTTGCAACATATTGCACAGTTAAATATTTTCTTGTTACACTTAAATTATAATGCAAGCTGGATGCTGTACTGTGCTTGCATGGGGTACATTTGCAATTGAAGGCATGACTGTAACTATATGATGACGATAAGAAAAAAAAGCGATGGTAATGTATCATAATTTGTATTTATGTTTTATATGGTATTCCTCCTTGTTTCCTGTTAACTGTCATACATGTACTTACGTCATGGCACAGTTTCAAAAGAGTGTGTCTTTTATTCTGGATCACGTTATCAATTGTATTTGCTACGGCATCTATTGGATTGAATTTTCAGACATTCATATTTTCCGGAAATGATCTGGATTTATCCGTATGTTCACTACCGTTTACTTTCTCTTCCTCACCTGTCTATTACAAATGGATGCCACGACAAAACTGCTCCTGTGGATATTGTGACAAATCACCGTCAAGTACGTTTCAAATCGATTATAAACTGTTAAATATAAATTCCGTTAAATTGACAAACACGTTGATTCAACAAATATGAACTGTAATTGTTTATTTCTATGAACTGAACTGAGAATTCTACTTTCGTTTTTGACTTGATATTAATATTGTCTTGAACGTTCAAATATTTCTTTCGTGCATATTGTAAAATATTGTATTTTTATTTCTTTCAGTTTACCAAACAATACACACTCTGTAAAAACTCCTGTATCCCTTCTGGTGGAATTATAATCTACAATCTTCACACACAAGTTGTTATTCTTTATAATTTGCCGAGATTGCGATACAATCACATGGTTATACTAGCTGAGTCAGGCTCAGCATAGTAAATTGACGACTACCTGTCTTTACATATCCAGACAAGGAACGACTACGTAGCAACGTAAATACCTTTACACTGACAGTGGACTACATAACTTGTGTGTACTAGGCAGCAACCCAACAACGTTGAGTCACCATGGATCCCAGTCACGTGGAACAGCAAGAAGAGGTTCAGCCCCAAGAGGGAGATGTCCCTGAACTATTAGAAAATCCGTCTAATACAACACATTCAGATGAAAATCCCGAGACTAGGCGAGTACGTGACCTCACGGAAAAAGGAAAAGGAGCTTTCACAGAAAAACGTGACAAGTTCTGTCAGGAACAAGAGGCTCTCTGGACAGACATTGAATCCCAGTTATTGGAAGTCACCACGCCTCCTAACGAGCTCCAGCAACTCCTAACAGCCCAGGACAAACTCGTTAAAGCCTGTAATAATTATCGTAGGCTCACAGATGAATTCCTGGACTTTCTGAAAAGGACCAGAACATCGGAGAGTCAAAAAGAAATAGAAGCATGTAATCTCTCATTGGATTTTCGTCTGTCCAAAGTGGAACTGGTTATGGAAAAACTACACGAGCATCGCCTCGCCCTCACAAAGGCCAAATCCACTAAAACAAAGACCTCAAAGGGTAAGAAAACCTCACACAGCGGTAGCTCTAACGTGTCAAACATGTCAAGCCTAGCACGGAGAAAGCGTGCGAAGGCAGAGGCTGCCAAGTCAAAAATAGCCTTTGTCGAAAAACATGCCCTTATCCTACAACAGGAGGCAATGTTAGAGGAACAAGCCCTGTTCAGACAAATTGAAATGGAACAGGAAGCAGCACGCAAAAAGGCTGAAATGGAACAGGAAGCCACACGTAAAAAGGCAGAAATGGAGCAAGAAGTCGCTCAACGTAAAGTTCAACTAGAACAGGAGGCCGCACAGAGAACAGTTCACTTAGAACAAGAGGCCATGCGCAGGAAGGCTCAAATGCAACAAGAAGCCGCACGAGTAAGCCGGGAAAAGACCGAGCTGAAAGCCAAATTTAACCTTCTTGAAGCACAGAGAGAAGCTGCAGCCGCAGAAGTAGAGGCTCGTATCCTGGAATACGACGACAGCCAAGCATTTAGCGATCTCCCTGATGAAACGGAAGACCCTCTCCAGCGTGTGAAAGATTTCGTCAATAAGCATCCTGTACCAACTGCTGTACGGGAAGTAACAGGACCTCAAAAGCAAATTCCTGTTAAGATTGAGCTGAGTCATGAAGCACCAGCGTTCGTGCCATCTGTGGCACTGAACTTGCCGTCACAGACATCTGCTGTCTTGCCTTCCGATACTAAGTCACCGGAAGTTACCTTAATCCCAGATCTGGGAATAGTAACCGGCATGCAAAAACTAGGCCTTTCAGATGAGATCCCTGCTGAACACCAAAAACAGGGTGTTAAAGAAGAGATCCCTGTTGCACACCAGCAACAAATCAACCCTACATCGGAGATAACTAGATTTCTTTTACGTAAGGACCTGCTTTTCTCCCGACTAACAAGCTTTAACGATCGGGCAGAATCCTTTCATACATGGAAAGCAAGTTTTAAGAACGTGACTGACGAGTTGCAAGTCTCTGACTCGGAACAGATTGATTTACTGATCAAGTGGCTCGGTCCAGAGTCTGCTAAACATGCCATTAGCATAAGAGCGTCGAACGCCAATAATCCTACAAAAGGTATACAAAGACTATGGAAGAGGCTTGACGAGCGGTATGGTGCTCCAGAAATGTTGGAGGCCTCACTCACGAGTAAACTTGCCAAATTCCCAACCTTGACGAATAAGGACAACGCACGTCTCTATGAACTGTCTGACATTCTATCAGAAATAGAATATCACAAGGAAAATCCCAAGCTGGGATGTTTGCTAGCTTATTTCGACTCTTCGTCCGGGATAAATCCTATTGTGGAAAAACTGCCATATGGACTCCAAGAAAAGTGGATTACAAGGGCGTCTAGATACAAATCTAACCACGGCGTTGCCTTTCCTCCTTTTACAGAGTTATCTGCATTCATCAGTGAAATCAGCAGAATTAAAAACGATCCTGGATTCATCTTTGGGTCAAAAGTCACACCAAATACAAAAGGTGCTGCGCCAAGGTTCACGTCTTACCCCAAGACTAAAGTTTGTACTCATAAAACAGCGGTTGAGCAGCAATCTGGAGACGCCAGCAAACAAGGTCTTTGTATTCTGCACAATACAAAGCATTCCTTAAATGAATGTCGAGCGTTCCGAGCCAAATCAATAGAGGAACGCAAAGGTCTTTTGAAAGAAAACAATGTCTGTTACAAGTGTTGTGATTCTACCAAACACAGGAGCCGGGAATGCAATGCACGCATAAGTTGTAAAGAATGTGGAAGTAAACAACACACTACCGCACTTCACATAACTAGACCACAGCAACCTGCAAGTTCTCAGTCTAGCTCGCCCAAGGAAGCCTACGGCGGGGAGCCAACAGAATCCGCTGAAACTAAGTCAACCTCAGTGAACTCTACCTGTACTGAGATCTGCAAGGATACATATAGCGGGAAATCTTGTGCTAAAATACTACCTGTGAATGTTTATCACAAAGATAACCAGGACAAAGTTATCCGGATGTACGCCATCATTGACGACCAAAGCAACCGGTCACTAGCATCGCCTGAATTCTTCAACCTTTTCGACGTAAAAGACAAACCGGAGAACTATACCTTATCAACATGCTCCGGCAGAGTAGTCACTTCCGGGAAAAGAGGAAGAGGTTTCGTCATGGAATCAATAAATGGCAATGACAAATTTGACCTGCCTGTACTGATAGAATGTGATCATATTCCTAATAATAGGGACGAAATACCGACTCCTGAAGTCACAATGCATCACCATCATTTAAAAGAACTCAGAGGTAGCATTCCACAAATAGAGGAAAATTGCCAAATTCTTCTCTTAATTGGCAGAGACCTTATAGAGGCACACCACGTCCTGGATCAGCGCATAGGACCACCCAGAACTCCATATGCACAACAGTTGAAACTGGGTTGGGTAGTGATAGGAGAAACTTGCATTAACAAGCAGCATGTGCCTCTTGAATTAAATGTCAAAATAACCAACATTTTACCTACAGGACAACCGTCAACGTTTCAACCATGTACAAGCAAATTCGACATTCGGGAAAACTACACAGACCCCGTTAAGAAAGATTTACAATCGCCTCTCTTTGAAAAAACTAGGGACGATGATAAACCCGGAATGTCATTTGAAGACAAAATGTTTATGAAACAGATGGACAACGAATTTGTCAGAGACTCGGAAGGAAGTTGGGTAGCACCGTTACCGTTCCGAGTGCCAAGACAGTCTTTGCCTAGCAACAGACCACAAGCTCTTCATCGTGCTAATATGTTAGACGCAAGCCTGAAAAGAAACCTAGTAAAGCGGGAACACTTCCTCACATTTATGAGTAAGATCCTAGACAATAATCATGCAGAGCTCGCTCCACCGTTGGACGAACATGAAGAGTGCTGGTATTTACCATTGTTTGGTGTTTATCACCCGAAGAAACCTGATCAGATTAGGGGTGTGTTTGATTCATCTGCCAAATGCAACGGAGTTTCACTCAACAGCGTCCTGCTAACAGGTCCAGACTTGACCAATGATCTCTTGGGAGTACTGCTGCGTTTCAGGAAAGAAATGGTCGCAGTAACTGCAGACGTTCAACACATGTTTCACTGCTTTGTAGTAAGAAAAGACCACCGAAATTATCTGAGATTTTTATGGCATAAAAACAACGACCTACAAGAGAACCTTGTCGAATTCTGCATGAGAGTTCATGTTTTTGGAAATAGTCCGTCACCTGCCGTTGCTACGCTTGGACTCAGAAAAGCAGCTCAGGCATCAGAACAAGAGTTCGGCAGTCACGTGACTAGCTTTGTTACAAGAGACTTCTATGTCGACGACGGTCTTACATCATGTCCTACAAAAGAGGAAGCTGTTAAGCTCATGAAGGACACACAGGAAGCATTGGCAAAGTATGGAAACTTACGGCTTCACAAGTTCGCCTCTTATTGTGCGGAAGTTATGTCTGCGTTTCATGCCAGTGATTTGGCTTCAAATCTGAAGGATCTAGACTTAGAATCCGACAGCAAACCCCTACAACGTAGTCTTGGGCTCAGCTGGGACGTAAACACTGACAACTTCTTATTTCAATTAACATCAGAAAACAAACCGATCACTCGGAGAGGAATTTTATCAACGATAAACAGTCTCTACGATCCTCTGGGATTTTGGCTCCGGTGATTATACAAGGGAAACTCCTATTAAGGAAAATAGTACCAGAAACCGTCGATTGGAACCAACCTCTCTCTGATGAGACAGCAGCTGAGTGGAAATCTTGGAGAGATACTCTAATTGCTATCGAAACATTGCGCATTCCACGTACCTACGTGCCGTATCTCAGCAAAACCGCCACAAAGGAGTTAAATGTCTTCTCTGATGCATCAGAAAAAGCCATAGCAGCTGTTGCATATCTACGCACGACCGACAGTAGTGGTGAACCAAACATAGGTTTCATTCTTGGGAAAGCTAAAGTTGCACCAACAAGTGGTCATACTATTCCACGACTTGAACTATCAGCTGCTGTATTAGCAGTTGAGATCACCCAAACCGTCATGGATAATTTAGATTTACATATAGACACCGTAAAATTCTACACAGACAGTAAAGTGGTTTTAGGTTACATCAGTAACGAGACAAGAAGGTTCTTCATCTACGTCGCCAATAGAGTAGAGAAAATAAGGAAATTTAGCTCTCCAAGTCAATGGAATTATGTACCAACTAACCGTAATCCCGCAGACTCGGGAACAAGGTCCGTACCAGCCCACGAAATTCATAGCAGTGAATGGTTATTGGGACCAAGACAACTTCTTTCCTCAGAACAGAAGAATTCTGAGGACATATATCAGCTGATAGATCCAGAGGAAGATGGAGAAATCCGTGCAACTGTTAATGTTGCAAAAACATTTGCCACACTTGAGCATAAAGGTATCGGAACTGATAGATTCAACCGATTCTCCAACTGGACATCACTTGTGCGAGCTATAGCCTTTTTCGAACGTTTCTACCGTTTACACGGGTCAAAACAGGCATCATCAGCGACTTCTTTGGATAGTTTTTCGACTGCCGAAAATTTCATCTTAATATCTGCACAACATGAAGTTTATGGAGATGAAATAGATTGTATAAAACGTCAGGAACAAATTAATAAGCGGAGCCCGATAGCTAACCTCAATCCGTTTTTGGACGAAAGAGGACTATTACGAGTAGGAGGCCGTATTGTCAAATCTGACTTAAACTTCCGTGAAAAGAAACCATTGATCGTCCCTGGACGCCATTATATAGCGATATTATTAGTTCAACACTACCACGACAAGATAAAACATCAAGGTCGCCATTTCACAGATGGAGCGATTCGATCCGCAGGATTTTGGATCGTTGGAGCAAAACGCTTGATCTCTTCTATTGTTCACAAATGTGTAACATGCCGCAAACTCAGAGGAAAAACAGAGTATCAAATCATGTCTGATTTGCCAGAGGACCGTCTTGAACCGTCACCTCCGTTTACTAACGTTGGAATAGACACCTTTGGACCCTGGACAATTGTTTCACGTAAAACACGTGGTGGGTACGCCAACTCTAAACGTTGGGCAATTTTATTCACATGCTTAGTGACAAGAGCTATTCACATCGAATTAATCGAGGAAATGAGTTCTTCAGCCTTCATAAACGCCGTCAGGAGATTCGCCGCTATAAGAGGCCAAGTTAAGATTTTCCGATCTGACCGTGGAACGAACTTTATTGGCGCAATCGACGATTTAAAGATTGACTCAATCAACGTTGAAGATGGACCCTTCAAGAACTTTCTGTATAATTCTGGTACAACTTGGATCTTCAATCCGCCGCATTCGTCCCACATGGGTGGAGCCTGGGAGAGGATGATTGGTATTACCAGGAGAATTCTTGATTCTATGCTTCTAAACGCAGCCGGAAGAAGCCTAACACATGATGTGCTCAACACACTAATGGCAGAAGTTTCAGCAATAGTGAACTCTAGACTTCTGGTACCGGTATCAACAGATCCAGAGAATCCGTTAATATTAACTCCGGCTATGTTATTGACACCGAAAACCGACTACATTTTCACTTCAGATCATCTTGGAGAATTCGACAAACGAGATCTCTGTCTTGCCGAATGGAGGCGAGTACAGGCTCTGGCCAGTGTTTTCTGGTCCCGTTGGAGGAAAGAGTACCTGCCGTTACTACAACAACGACGAAAATGGACCGAAGATCGCCGTGATCTCATCGAAGGAGACGTCATTCTTCTAAAGGATAAAAACCTTTGCCGTACCCAATGGCCCGTTGGAATTATAGTGAATTCATTTAAAAGTTCAGACGAACATGTCCGAAAAGCAGAAGTGCGAGTAATCGTTAATGGAAAAGCCACAACCTACACACGTCCTATCGTGGACATGATTCTTCTCGTAGAGAACAACCCTATGTAATTATGTGTATATATATATATATATTGGATTTAGATAGGACATTCACATGTGTTATATTTTATGGAATAGTGATATCAGATAGATTTCAGACAGGGAGTATTCTGGATCACGTTATCAATTGTATTTGCTACGGCATCTATTGGATTGAATTTTCAGACATTCATATTTTCCGGAAATGATCTGGACTTATCCGTATGTTCACTACCGTTTACTTTCTCTTCCTCACCTGTCTATTACAAATGGATGCCACGACAAAACTGCTCCTGTGGATATTGTGACAAATCACCGTCAAGTACGTTTCAAATCGATTATAAACTGTTAAATATAAATTCCGTTAAATTGACAAACACGTTGATTCAACAAATATGAACTGTAATTGTTTATTTCTATGAATTGAACTGAGAATTCTGCTTTCGTTTTTGACTTGATATTAATATTGTCTTGAACGTTCAAATATTTCTTTCGTGCATATTGTAAAATATTGTATTTTTATTTCTTTCAGTTTACCAAACAGTACACACTCTGTAAAAACTCCTGTATCCCTTCTGGTGGAATTATAATCTACAATCTTCACACACAAGTTGTTATTCTTTATAATTTGCCGAGATTGCGATACAATCACATGGTTATACTAGCTGAGTCAGGCTCAGCATATCTTTTGTTTCTTTATGTCTTTTAAAATAACTGATCAGTTACTTTGGCCTTTTCAAATTAGTACACATGTTCATCTTTAACTATACTTTTTTCGGAATGATTTTTCTTATTCTACTCTTTTCTGGCTCATAAGTGTCATTTTGGTATTTTTATGTAGTATTTTATTAAACATACTACATACTCCAAAGGATCCAAATTTGATGTTTACACTTTTATTTTATTACATTATCAATATACTAAATGTTTTTATAATGTACTTGAATGATAAATTGAAACTCACTGATGACAAATGCTCAGTATATAAGATAACTTGTTTAACCAGTGGAACATATTTCACAGACAAGGAACTTATTTCACCAGGTGGGGAACAAATCTCACAAACACAGAACTCATTTCACCAGGTAAGGAACAAAACTCACAAACCCGTAACTTATTTCACTAGGTAAGGAACAAATTTCACAAACCCAGAACTTATTTCACCAGGTAAAGTGTGGAACTTATTTTATAGAGATGGAACAAATTATATAGAAATTATCTGTGAAAAAAGTTCTCCCAGAACATATTTCCTGTGATATTAGTTCCACTGGAACTTTTTTCACAGGAACAAATTTTGGTTCACATATGCAGTACTAACTACATATATTATTTGTACTAAGTCAACTGATTAAATTTGAAATGTTCATATCTGAAATGCAAACAATGTATAACATGTATGGTTTCACAAAACATAGATTACCATGTGAAGTTATGAGCTTATTCTATAAAATATCGTATGATTATTTAACTGGAATGTCGATGACATTTTGTGCTTACCTACAATACTGGTTTTTCCAATGTCTATTTTTAGACAGATTAAACGGCATTGAAAATTGTGAAATTTTGGAACTTGCTATTTGTTCAAAACCTGTAAACGCATGTATGTATGGCAGTTATTACTTACATTGTACACAGATATTTATAATGAACTCAGGCGTGCATGCGATTTAAATATATCTCATTCGAGCAATACTTTTTGGTACATATTGTTAGTTGATAACAAAAACTAATCACTTGATTTAAGTCATAACAAAGTAAATTATAACAAAAAATGTGAAATCAACTTGTTTTGAAGAAATTCAAAAATGCTTACCGTATTAAAAATTTATTTTTCTTCAGAACGCCGTCTTTCCAAAATCGTAAAAATACTACAAACAGACAATTGTGTCTGAGTTCCATATTAATAATCAAATCCTTTCTGAATTCAGACCCAACTAGTGTGACTTTTTGTCTACCACTTATATAAGTGCATCAGGCAATTGCGATATACACTATTAACTTTTTTTTTTTTCAGAAACGTCCAATACACCTTATAGGTATTTATTCAAATCCGGATAAGTTCTAAAATTACACAACTTTTTCAAACCAGTTTTGTAATTCTTACATGCAAAACAGCTGATCTTCGAAAAAATGGCTGTGTTTGGATATACGCCAGAGGTGGCCTATGGTTATCCATAGGTACCTTTGGTTTGATATTCTATATATCAAAGGCTGTGTTTGGATATACGCCTAAGGCAGCCTATGGTTACCCATAGGTATCATTGGGTACCCATGGTTTGATATTTTGATATACAGAATATCAAACCAAAGGTACCTATGGATAACCATAGGCCACCTCTGGCGTATATCCAAACACAGCCAAAATATCAAACCATGGGTACCCAAAGATACCTATGGGTAACCATAGGCTGCCTTAGGCGTATATCCAAACACAGCCATTATATTAAGATAAAATGCTACATAGAATTTTTTTTTCATATTCATATCACGTATGTAGTAATGTGAAATTATGATTTAAAGGAAAAAAAGTGCATCATGCCACGAAGAATAAAAAGTTATGAAACCCTGAAGTCAAAACTACTTTTTTCTACTTTCTGTTTGCTGTTTTTACAAGGCCGCTCCACTTCCAGTAAACATGATATCCTTCCACTTTCCTGGTTTGATATCCTAAAAACTATGCAGTATTTTTTTTAAATCTAGATAAATGTTTCAATTCATCCTAAACTTTTAATCAAACAGAAAAAATTGAGTCCAGAAAAAAATTCAGAAAAAAATGGACTATTTTATTTCATTCCAGTTTTTGACATGCACTGGAAACTGGAGTTGTAATACAAGACTGGTACCTGAAGCTATCTGGGACCCTGTTAAATCAATGGCTGTGTTTGGATATACGCCTATGGTTACCCATAGGTACCTTCGGGTACCCATGGTTTGATATTTTATATATCAAAATATCAAACCATGGGTACCCAAATGTATCTATTGTTAACCATAGGCTGCCTTATCCGAACACAGCCACAGTATTGTGTATAAAACTTTTCATTGGGACACGTTTAAACCAACGTAAACACATTAAACAAAGCATTTTTAATTACTTTAATTTGTCTTTTAGAAATTGCTTCATAAACTATCAAAATTTTACAATGTTCACTTTCCTCCCTCATCTCATTGCTAATGACCTTTGTTTTTGCAACACTTGACCTCAACAGGAAGTTGTCTAAGGCTGTGTTTGGATATACGCCAGAGGTGGCCTATGGTTATCCATAGGTACCTTTGGTTTGATATTCTATATATCAAAATATCAAACCATTGGTACCTAAAGATACCCATGGGTAACCATAGGCTGCCTTAGGCGTATATCCAAACACAGCCTAAGTAACTGTTTTCCCGGATTGGACTAAATACCAATAAGGTGTATTCAAACATTGATTTTGTTCTACTTATCTTCTGTATTCTGCAACACATTGTAGGTATAGTGTCCGGCTGTGATCGTGTTTTTCGAGTGAATCGCCCACTTTTTTCGAATGCAGATCAGGTTTTTTCAAGTGATATTACATGCGATCAGATCGATTTACTGCTATTTCGCGAATATAATAGTTTTCTTCGTGACTGTTCATCTTATTCTGAATGCTATAATACATGTTTTGAGCATCTACGACGCACAATTTCCTTGTAGTTCACACACAATTCAATGTTTTATATTGTCCGTGTTTTTCGAGAGCAACATCTAAAACGTCCGGGTTTTTCAACTAATGGTCCGGGTTTATTTTAAGAAAATGTGAATAAGAAAGAAGACATTCTTGGGCTTAAAAACTGACTTTTGTTCTTTGTAATTGTATTAAGTGAAGGACAATGTTATTTATTCTTAATAAGTCATACAACATATTGGCTGTGTTTGGATATATGCCAGAGGTGGCCTATGGTTATCCATAGGTACCTTTGGTTTGATATTCTATATATCAAAATATCAAACCATGGGTACCCAAAGATACCTATGGGTAACCATAGGCTGCCTTAGGCGTATATCCAAACACAGCCATTACTATGTGAAACTAAGGATTTTCTTATCCCAGGAATAGATTACCTTAGCCGTATTTGGCACAACTTTTTGGAATTTTGGGTCCTCAATGCTCCTCAACTTTGTACTTGTTTGGCTTTATAACTATTTTGATCTGAGCGTCACTGATGAGTCTTATGTAGACGAAACGCGCGTCTGGCGTATTAAATTATAATCCTGGTACCTTTGATAACTATTGATCATATTTAATCCTTTTCAATAAAATGATAACATTCTGTTCTGAAAACATATTATTATAAATTTGAAGTAGTACGATATGTAAGAAATCACTGGGTCTTTTTTAAAACGGTCTTCAGAACCGAGGAGAGGGACTCATAATCTTTTCAATTTCACTACCTTTGTTTTTACCGTCAATAATATTTTATGATTGATACATACAGTCTTAGGTCAAAAGTGTTTCACCATTCCGAAATTCCCCTATAATTATTTCATATATAAACTATTTTGTTTTAAACATTGTCAAAAACTAACTTGATGTCCGATTTTGATGAAATTTTTAATGTTTTTTTATGGTTATTATGAACTATTTTTATGACATGCCTTTATCGAGAAATCATTATACAAATATAGAAATTAGGTGTCATTTTTGTCGAGCCTGCGACTTTTGTCGCAGAAAGCTCGACATAGGGATAGTGATCCGGCGGCGGCGGCGGCGTTAGCTAACTTCTTAAAAGCTTTATATTTTGATGAAATTTTTAATGTTTTTTTATGGTTATTATGAAATATTTTTATGACATGCCTTTATCGAGAAATCATTATACAAATATTGAAATTAGGTGTCATTTTTGTCGAGCCTGCGACTTTTGTGGCAGAAAGCTCGACATAGGGATAGTGATCCGGCGGCGGCGGCGGCGGCGGCGGCGTTAGCTAACTTCTTAAAAGCTTTATATTTTAGAAGGTGGAAGATCTGGATGCTTCATACTTTGTATATGGATGCCTCATGTTACGAAGTTTCCGTCAGTCACATGTCCAATGTCCTTGACCTCATTTTCATGGTTCAGTGACTACTTGAAAAAAAAGTTCAGATTTTTTGTAATGTTAAATTTTCTCTTATTATAAGTAATGCCCGTCAGACAGTTTTCACTTGACCTCGACCTCATTTCATGGATCAGTGAACAAGGTTAAGTTTTCGTGGTCAAGTCCATATCTCAGATACTATAAGCAATAGGTCTAGTATATTCGGTGTATGGAAGGACTGTGAGGTGTACATGTCCAACTGGCAGATGTCATCTGACCTTGACCTCATTTTCATGGTTCAGTGGTTATAGTTAAGTTTTTGTGTTTTGGTCTGTTTTTCTTATACTGTATGCAATAGGTCTACTATATTTGGTGTATGGAATGATTGTAAGGTGTACATGTCTAGCTGGCAGGTGTCATCTGACCTTGACCTCATTTTCATGGTTCAGTGGTCAAAGTTAAGTTTTTGAGTTTTGGTCTTTTTTTCTAATACTATATGCAATAGTTCAACTATATTTGGTGTATGGAAATATTTTATGATCTATATGTCAGTCAGGCAGGTTTTATTTGACCTTGACCTCATTTTCAAGGTTCATTGCTCAGTGTTAAGTTTTTGTGTTTTGGTCTGTTTTTCTTAAACTATAAACAATAGGTCAACTATATTTGTTGTATGGAAGAATTGTTAGCTGTACATGCCTGCCTAGCATGGTTCATCTGACCTTGACCTCACTTTCATGGTTCATTGGTCAATGTTTAGTTTACTTGGTTAATGTTAACTTTATGTGACAGTTGTAATAAAGCTTTATATTTAGGTCTATCAACATAATATCAATGATTAGTAAAGAAGGCGAGACATTTCAGCGTGTGCACTCTTGTTAAGTCTCCCAAACGAAGTTTGGGAAGACTTATTGTTTTTGCTCAGTTCTTATTATTATTATTCTTCTTCTTCTTCTTCTTCTTCTTCTTCTTCTTCTTCTTCCGCCGCTTTTAAATTTGAACTTGTCCGCACCCGTTCTCCAAAACCGCTTGTCAGATTAACTTAGGGTTTCACAATATGTTAGACTAACATGTCTAGTGGTGCAATCAGGGTTTTGTTTGTGCAATGGGGTTTATAAAGGGGTACTTTGAGGGGCAAAAAGAAAAGAGGGTTTTACTATAGAACCCTATGGGATTTTTTTTTTTTAAATTTTCAAATGATTATAAATTGAAAACCGTTTGTGATAGACACAATCTTTTTAATTGAAAATGTTCTAAATGATAAAACCCATTAAATGAAATACAGGGTTAGTCCCCAGGGGTCACCCCACCCCCTGCCATTTAAGAAAGTTCTAATACCTTGTAAGTGGTCAAGATCCCCACCCCTAAACCATATATATTTTGGTTTGTTATGCTAAGATGGTTTGAATGATATACAGGGTTAGTCCCCAGGGGTCACCCCGACCCCCTGCCATTTGAGAAAGTTCTAATATCTTGTAAATGGTCGAGATCCCCACCCCTAAACCATATATATTCTGGTTTGTCATGCTAAGATGGTTTAAATGATATACAGGGTTAGTCCCCAGGGGTCATCCCGACCCCCTGCCATTTGAGAAAGTTCTAATATCTTGTAAATGGTCGAGATCCCCACCCCTAAACCATATATATTCTGGTTTTTCATGATAAAGCACATCAAATGAAATACAGGGTTAGTCCCCAGGGGTCACCCCCACCCCCTGTCATTTAAGAAAGTTCTAATATCTTGTAAGTGGTCAAGATCCCCACCCCTAAACCATATATATTCTGGTTTGTCATGCTAAGATGGTTTGAATGATATACAGGGTTAGTCCCCAGGGGTCATCCCGACCCCCTGCCATTTGAGAAAGTTCTAATATCTTGTAAATGGTCGAGATCCCCACCCCTAAACCATATATATTCTGGTTTGTCATGATAAAGCACTTCAAATGAAATACAGGTTTAGTCCCCAAGGGTCACCCCACCCCCTGCCATTTAAGAAAGTTCTAATATCTTCTAAGTGGTCAAGATCCCCACCCCTAAACCATATATATTCTGGTTTGTCATGCTAAGATGGTTTGAATGATATACAGGGTTAGTCCCCAGGGGTCATCCCGACCCCCTGCCATTTGAGAAAGTTCTAATATCTTGTAAATGGTTGAGATCCCCACCCCTAAACCATATATATTCTGGTTTGTCATGATAAAGCACATCAAATGAAATACAGGGTTAGTCCCCAGGGGTCACCCCCACCCCCTGCCATTTGAGAAAGTTCTAATATCTTGTAAATGGTTGAGATCCCCACCCCTAAACCATATATATTCTGGTTTGTCATGATAAAGCACATCAAATGAAATACAGGGTTAGTCCCCAGGGGTCACCCCCACCCCCTGCCATTTGAGAAAGTTCTAATATCTTGTAAATGGTTGAGATCCCCACCCCTAAACCATATATATTCCTATTTGTCATGTCTCGAACATTTGTATGACGTATACGGTCAGTCCCCAGGGGTCCCCCCCCACCCCCAATGTTCTAATATCTTGTAAATGGTTGAGATCCCCACCCCTAAACCATATATATTCCTGTTCGTCATGTAATGAACATTTGATTGACGTATAGGGCCAGTCCCATGGGGTTCCTCCCCACCCCCAATGTTCTAGTATCTTGTAAATGGTCGAGATCCCCACCCCTAAACCATATATATTCTGGTTTGTCATGCCAAGATGATTTGAATGATATACAAGGTTAGTCCCCAGACATCACTAATGCATATAACTTTACTGGACCAAACCAATCTTCACTGGAAGTTGCCCAATGTCAGGCGACCCTGGGAATTACGAATTATGGGAGCTTCGTTTGGGAGACTTCGTAACAGCATCCTGTTACATTCATTTCTTGTTTCCCTATATAACCATATGATTTTTTCGTGCAGAAATTCATATTTGTCTTTAAACAGTGATTCTCCTTTAAAAAAATACAATCATCAGTATATTCATAACTATTGCAAGAAACTGCAGACATTTATGTATTTAATGAAAAAAAAATCATTCAATCAGTCCCCCTTGGAGGTAAACAATTTCAGAAAGGTTTGTTATAATTGATAAATCCGAAGAACTGACTACTGAGCTGATAATAAACTCGGGGAATTATCCAATGTATTTAATTAACAATGAAATAAATAATCTGTAAACTTTAATACGATCCTTTTGAAATAATAAAAACAAAAAGAAATGTGTACTATATAATATGCGTACACCTCACAAATATAATTTTATTTAATTTCTGATGGAAATGATGCTATGGTGGTGCTTTATTTGTGTATGACCAAGTATAGCATATGCTTGATCAGACTCCTCTTCACAGTAGGAGCATTTGAACATAATTCTTGAAATCCATTTCTAGAGCGATAAAACATATTATCATCAAAACAAACAGTGAATGAAACATTTAGGATGTATTTTCTGTTAAAAAACACACATTTACCCGCTTCACACACTATGCGTACGTACGTCTCAGTCCAACATGTCTGAGCTCAAATAAATTTGTAATATTTCCAACGATTCAAAATTACCTTCGTTATAGATTAATTGTAAGTCAAACTATCCCATAATCGGCATACTGTAAAACATGGTATGGTACGGTGGTAATGTATGTGTTATGGTATAGTGGTATGGTACGAATACCACCATACCATGGTATACATGAATGGTACCATGGTATGGTTTGGTGGTATGGTACAAATTACCATACCATGGTATGAAGCATGGTATGGTTTTTTGAAGTAGGAAATTTAGAAAAATTAATAAACCTATTCTGAAACAGGATTTTATTTATTATCTGTTTTCTTTTCTTTTTGACCTTATCCAAAACAAACTTTTTTTTCAATGAGAAACAGAAACAAGAGTATTGAAACACAATGTAAAAAAATATTTATTGTTTCAATTCCCTTTTGCATGTTTTTCCCAGACATTTAGAATCAAAACAATTAAGTTAGAAAAGAATGGCCCACACACATTCAAAAGATAAGTCAGTTCTTCAGTCAGGATATTGACATACGTTAAGTAAGTTAAGAACTTCAGAAAATAGTTAGAAAAAAATGAAATTGATATCATAGTAGATCTGATATAGTTTCATTCCCTGGGAAACCCGGAGCATCAAACATCGTTGGCAAATACTTTATCACCAGCTCTACCAATGCTGAAAAACCTCATTTGGTAACTTTACTATGCACAGGTCAAGTAGCATGTGACAGTAACTGTCCAATATGGGAAATGTATAAAGTATGCTCCCATTCGATTGCAGCAGCAGAACACTGTAATTTACTTGAAAAGTTTGTTAACCAAAACCATTAATTTAAATCGTAAAGGTCTTGCAAATATAAATATGCCTTGCGGAAGAGGTAAAAAGCCACACAAAGCAACACAGAAGCGTAAAGGGGAGGCCATTAAAATCAACAAAAAAGTTTAACTTATTTGGATGATCAAGACCAACCAAAAGTTCCAGCTCCAAGTCCACACGATGGAGGATATATAATATATTTTCTTAAAAGATTATGACAATAAAGAGTCGAAATGCTATGGATGAAGGGAAACTTAAAACATGAAGGGCAAATACCCCAACCACCAGGGAATTTAGTTGTTGTTTCTAGAGGGAGACATGCATATTTCAAAGATTGCACAAAATTATATGGAGAAATAAACAATATTTATTTTCATCTGTCTAAACAATGCATCAAGTCAAAAAATACCTTTTTTGTTCCATCATTAGTATATGTAGCACCATATGTGGTGAGTCAATTTCAACAGAATCAAAAAGATTTGTTTGATGAATGAATTATTACATATAACATATAAGTATACTCTTTCTGTAAAGATATTTGGAATGTATGTCGGTTTTTTTTGTTGTTGTTTATTATATGCTAATTCTATCTTATAAAAGTTTGATATTGAAATTAAGATTTTATTTCCATGAAAGTCAAAGCTTTTAAATTATTGAGGTTAAAATGAAGATTTTTTTTTTTGCTGCGAATCAATTATCTAGATTTAAGAAAATATTCAGTTTGGAGGAGTATTTAGTACCGGTACACGTAGTTTTATATTTCACTAAAATAATTAAATGGTTTGCATGTGCATTTGCATTGTTAAAGACCAGTGTTTTGTTTATATTTGTAGATAGTGTGAAGGGACTGAGTTAACAGATTTTTCATACATGTATATTTTTTATTCTACAACAAATTGAAATATAAATCATAAATAATAATAAAAGAAGACACATTCTTTGATTGATATTGTGTATTAACTGTTCCTTCGTGCAACAATTTTCACATATAAAAACATGTGGTATCTATCAACTAACATAGTATTATATGAGTGACAGTTTAATTTGAAAGTATGGTGTTTTCTAATTGATGCAGCAGATACATTCACCTTTTATTCACATTTTTTAAATGTGATTTCTTGGGCATACATGTAGACACACAGAATATGCAACTGTTGAAAGTGTCATATTTCAAAACAATATAAAAGTTGGTCATTGACAGAAGGTTAAGCAATAAAACTTTAACTACATTATCTAGCTTATAATCATAAGATATGCAGCACTTCCCAAAATTTCAAAGACTAATTGACAGAATTTTCAATGTTTTAGGACGGGACATAATATTTATCTTATCTTAACTTTATGGTTATCAGAGATGTTTAAATTGAGTTTTCTCTTGTTTTCTGTTCACAAATTTATGTAAGTGATCTGTTTTGTCTACATCCACTTTTTTTAGTAATATTTTCTTTTCATGAATAAAACAGATACATAATGTCAGCCAATTAAAAAAAATCATGTTTCAAAATTGCCTTAATTAACTTTTCAAAATTTCCTATATCAAAAAACAATACCATGCTTCATACCATCAAATTATACCACGGTATAGTAATTTGTACCATACCATCATACCATACCATGGTACCATTCATGCATACCATGGTATGGTGGTATTCGTACCATACCACCATACCATAACACATACCATACCATCGTACCATACCATGTTTTACAGTATGCCCCCATAATCATAATAAAAACAACAAATAATAAGTTTGAATTTTGGCAATTATGTGTCATGGATTTATTAGGACAGTTCAACTATACATCAACTGGCCAACGAATTTGCATTCATCGACAATGTCTCATTAATGTCCAAGATGAAAACATTGAAGGGCAACCAGATATTATGGAACGCCACAGCTGTCTTATGTGGAACTCTGATATTACGTTATGTTGTTCTGTTATTACTTGATGATAGTTTGTCTTTACATAATATGATTTTGACATTACGTAATGATGTGTTGATATAACTCAATATGGAAAGTCATTACTTAATGATATTCCGATATTACATGATATGGTTTCGTATTGACTTGATATAGTTTTGTCATTACTTAATATGGTTTTGTCATTACTCGATGTGGTTTCACCATTATTTAATGTGGTTGTGTCATAAGCCAATGTGGTTTTAACATTACTTGATGTGTATGTGACTTGACGTAATGTAGTTGTTTCATTACATGATGTGGTTTTGTTATTTCGTAATGATGATTTGCTTTATATGGCTTTAACATTACGTAATGATGTTTCAAAATTTGACGATTTTACACTACATGATGTGTTTGTTTCAGTATTTGGAGGTATAATAGTAGTGGTTTTTAGGATTTAAAAACCACGATATGGACCACGCTCTGATTGGCTTATTTATTTTTCATTTTTGTTATCTATCATACAATTGGTTCTTAATGTTACTCGGATTTATTCTACGAAAAAGAGAATTTCCGAAGTGTACTTTCTGTTTCGATTTCACGTTATATTTATATTGCTGTTAACTGACGGGTAAGTGAGTCCTAAAGATGCAGAAAAGGGTAAACACGAAAACAAAAATTGCCTGTTTACGACCAAATAACAAACATACCTTTGCTTTAAACATTTAGGCCAAAATATCAGGCTCTGGTCCAACCTGGGATTTATAAAATTCCCTGTATAAGTTAATCACTATACATTTAAGTCTTATAACTAGTGAGTAGTGTGATCATGTTGATAGTAAGAGTTTTCCCCTGATATTCATGATTATATGATTACACGGTGTGATTATGTTGATAGTTAGAAGAAATTATTATTCATGATAAGTTGATCACACATTCAAATCATGTTTAAACAGTTAGGCCATGATGATTGTTTGATTATTGCCCTTAATATTCATAATCATATGATTACACAGTTAGGCCGTGGCGATCGTCTGATTATTGCCCTTGATAATCATGATCATATGATTAAACAGTTAGGCCATGACGATTGTTTGATTATTGCCATTAATATTCATAATCATATGATTACAAAGTTAGGCCGTGATGATCGTCTGATTATTGCCCTTGATAATCATGATCATATGATTTAACATTTTAGGCCATGATGATCGTCTGATTATTGCCCTTGATAATCATGATCATATATGATTAAACAGTTAGGCCATGATGATTGATTGATTTTTGCCCCTGATAATCATGATCATATGATTGAACAGTTAGGCCATGATGATTGTTTGATTATTACCATTAATATTCATGATTATCTGATTACGCAGTTTGAACATGATGATCGTTTGATTATTGCCCTGAATATTCATGATCATCTGATTACACAGTTTGAACATGATGATCATTTGAATATTGCCCTTTTATTCATGATCATCTGATTACACAGTTTCGAACATGACGATCATTTGATTATTTTTACCCTTAATAACCATAATCATATGATTGAATAGTTAAACATGATAATCTATTGATTATTGCCTTTACTATTCATGATTATCTGATTACATATTTTTTATTATTGCCCTTAATATTCATAATTATCTAATTTAAGGTTTGATTATTGCTCTTGATATTCATGATAGATTAGATAATGTAATATCACACTTTGATCATGTTAATCATTTGATTATTGCCCTTATTATTCATGATCCATGATTCCAGGATTTTGAAAAAGGGGTGAGGCCCTATGGAAAACCTACGTTTGGAGCAATATGTTTAAAAGTGTATACATTTATCATATATGAAGCTCCCTGCCCCCTCTAAATCCGCCTTTGATGATCATGTGATTACAGGGTTTAATCATCATCATCATTTTTAATCGATTGTTTGATTATTGTCCTTTATAACCTGGTTTAATCATGGCGATAGTTTCGATTTCTGCCCTAAAAATTCATGATCATGTTATTATATCGGTTGATCATTTTATTAGTTTGAATTCTCCCCTAATGTTTATGATTATGTAGTTACACTTTGATCATGTTAATCATGTTAGTAGTTTGATTACTGCACTGGTATTACAATATATATATATATATATAAAGCCTGTACCTAAGAACCATATCAACAATACATACATGTCATATAGACTGTACCTAAGAACCATATAGACAAAACTTATAACCTGAACCTAAAAACCATATAGACAATTAATAAAGCATATATCTAAGAACAAATGACAATACATGTACCCTATATCTAAGAACCAGATATGATACATATAAACTAAACATAAGAACCATAGAAAATACATTAAGCCTATATCTAAGAACCATAGAAAATACATATAGACTGTACCTAAAGACCATAGACAACATAGATAATCTAAGAATTATAGACAACATATAACGCCTTTATCTAACAACTATATACTATACATATAGACTGAACCTAGGAACCATATAGACAAAACATATGGCCTTTCTCTAAGAACCATAGATAATTCATTTAAACTAAACCTAAGAACCATAGACCATACATGAAGCCTTTATCTGAGAACCATAGACAATACATATAGACTGAACATAAGAACCATAGACAATACATATAGACTGTACCTAAGAACCATAGACAATACATATAGACTGAACCTAAGAACCATAGACAATATATATATATAGACTGAACCTAAGAACCATAGACAATACATATAGCCTATATCTAAGAACCATAGACAATTCATATAGACTGAACCTAAGAACCTTAAACAATACATATAGACTGTACCTAAGAACCATAGACAATACATATAGACTGAACCTAAGAACCATAGACAATATATATATAGACTGAACCTAAGAACCATAGACAATACATATAGCCTATGTCTAAGAACCCTAGACAATTCATATAGACTGAACCTAAGAACCTTAGACAATACATATAGACTGTACCTAAGAACCATAGACAATACATATAGACTGTACCTAAAGACCATAGACAACATATCAAGCTGATATCTAAGAATTATAGACAATATATAACGCCTTTATCTAACAACTATATACTATACATATAGACTGAACCTAGGAACCATATAGACAAAACATATAGCCTTTCTCTAAGAACCATAGATAATTCATATAAACTAAACCTAAGAACCATAGACCATACATGAAGCCTTTATCTGAGAACCATAGACAATACATATAGACTGAACATAAGAACCATAGACAATACATATAGACTGTACCTAAGAACCATAGACAATACATATAGACTGAACCTAAGAACCATAGACAATATATATATATAGACTGAACCTAAGAACCATAGACAATACATATAGCCTATATCTAAGAACCATAGACAATTCATATAGACTGAACCTAAGAACCATAGACAATACATATAGACTGTTTCTAAGAACCATATACAATACATACAGACTGAACCTAAGAACCATAGACAATACATATAGACTGAACCTAAGAACCATAAACAATATATATATAGACTGAACCTAAGAACCATAGACAATATATATATAGACTGAAGCTAAGAACCATAGACAATACATATGGCCTATATCTAAGAACCATAGACAATTCATATAGACTGAACCTAAGAACCATAGACAATACATATAGACTGAAGCTAAGAACCATAGACAATACATATGGCCTATATCTAAGAACCATAGACAATTCATATAGACTGAACCTAAGAACCATAGACAATACATATAGACTGTACCTAAGAACCATAGACAATACATATAGACTGAACCTAAGAACCATAGATGATACATATAGACTGTACCTAAGAACCATAGACAATACATATAAACTGAACCTAAGAACCATAGACAATATATATATATAGACTGAACCTAAGAACCATAGACAATACATATAGCCTATATCTAAGAACCATAGACAATTCATATAGACTGAACCTAAGAACCTTAGACAATACATATAGACTGTACCTAAGAACCATAGACAATACATATAGACTGTACCTAAGAACCATAGACAATATATATATAGACTGAACCTAAGAACCATAAACAATACATATAGCCTATATCAAGAACCACTGACAATTCATATAGACTCTACCCAAGAACCACAGACAAAAAACTGAGACAATACAAATTGCATGTACCTATGAACTATAGAAAATACACAACCTGTACCTGAGAACCATAGACAATACATATAGCCTGAATGTAAGATCTATTGCTCAAGCATGACATTCACTCTTTGGGGGACACTATACAATGGCTTAGTACCACAAGCATTATTGGTAAACTTTATATAAATATAATAGCATTCCAATTTCTTCTGGCATTCTGGCTCCCTCGACCAACAAAAATTGTCTGCCTTGAAGTAAGTCAATGCTGCAAAAATCAACCAAATCAATAGATTTAAATTTAGTCAAGCCTGAGATGTGAGGAATGTTAAATCACACATGATTTAGAGGGGTTTAGAACATACAGCCAGCACAACATATACATCTTGTTTCCACTTACTTGTGCAGGCCTAAGTTTCTTTATTTCTTTTGGTAATAATGATTCATAAAAATAAATGGTAGTGCATAATACATGTAATAGCTGATCTAGTTTGATAAATAATTTACCAATTATTTATAGGACCAAGAAAACAACAAGGAAGATTGGGAAAAGGCGAAGAAGCTGGTTAGTTAAATTTAAATAATCCAACAATTTCTACTAGGAGTTCTACCTTTTATACTTTAGATTTATATATGCAGCTACATCCATTAATTTGGATCAATTTTGTTTTTCATTGATTGAGAAAAATCATACTTTAATGGATATTTAGATTCATGGTTTTGCAAAAGGCTGCATTCAAGCTAATACAGAATGGCTTCTTTATTAAATACAATGTATTTAAATTTGAAGTAGCGGTTTACCCATGCCCAAGAAATCGACAAAAATGTGTATTCCACAAATAATTATGAAGCCACAATCCTCAAAATTTGATATAAGTCAAAATATCTGGTGTTTGGCATTTTCGTTAAATTTGTTATACATCTAAACTGATAATTTTGATCAAATTGTTCTTTTTAAAAGTTTACATTGACCAAAAATAATCACAGAGAAGAAATAGATTTTTACCTATGTTTTCTAGGTTCTATGAACACTTGTTCTGTCCAAGTCTTTTTGGGACATTTCTTTTTACTTCCAGGTGAATAAAATGTTGGAAAATGGTGAGACCGTGGTGTCAATTATATTGAACAAAGAAACCAAGTCCATTGAGTTTTGAAGTAAGCACACAAATGGTACAATATCTATTCATGAGTATACTATATTGATTAGGAAATACAGTTGTGGCATTAAATGATCATAAACCATTAAGGATCCAAAGTACATGTTGAAAAACAAACAAACCATAATATATCGAGAAAAAAAACATATATTGAGATTTTTTTAGCTGAGGCAACTATCCATCAGATACCACATATCTAAGTAAGTAAATGTCATCATATGGTCCTGTAACAATGAACAAAAACTATACTAGAAATTAAGCTATAAAAGCTAGTAAAATGACAAAATGTCTTAGGACAATAACTTACTAAATGAGTACGGGTTAACCATGTTAATGAGGGCTCAACCTTCCATTAACCCGAGAAAGTGGTGTTACAGCACAAATTGAGAACGAACTGTAAAACCAGTTGAAAAAGGCTTGACTCATCAAATCAATACAAAGCCCCATTATTCAAAACCAATTAAAAAAAATTAAAAAACAGGTTTTCAAGACTGAAATATCAGTCAGTTTACCTCCAGTGGATTTAATATGAAGATGCAATTACCAGTCTAAGAAAACCATGACACTGTGCAATTCCAAAACTTAAGTATCAAACAATATGTAGTTCCTGAAGTGTTCACAACTGTATAAAAATACATATTTAGTTATGTTTTAATTCATATATAACAAAATCAATTAAAGAACAGATAAAAAATATTTAGTTGATTACCTTTTAGAATAAGTATTAAAAGAATGGATAACTTTACATGTACTCATGTCTGGTCATGTACCAGTATGCACTATCATAGCTTTTTGAGATAAGTTTTTTTAATTTTAGTCAATGTGTTTCAAAGGACACATTATTTAATTTAGCTACCTTTGTACTGAAATTAGATCGATGACAACTTTTTATGTATAACTATACATTTTTTCTCCTCCATTTTATATGTGTTCTAATTTTTTTACAGAATGTGTAGGACTTAAAATACATCAGCCCGGCACATCCAGGTTTGAACATCCTCAGGCTATTCTTCAGGGTGAACAGAACAATGCAAGTTGCTAAAAGACTGCCAATGGCTGACAAGAGAAACGTATGACATAGTGGGATGCCATTAGCTGGTACAATTGTCATGGAGAATAAGGTGTTCAGCGTGTGGCAGGTGGTCACACTTTTAATGTGTCAATACAACAACACATGAGGGACATGTAGTATAATAGAAAATGAAAGCGACAATTCATGTAAAAAAGAAATATTCTTTTATATGCCCCACCTACATTAGTAGAGGGGCATTACATTTTCTAGTCTGTTCGTTTGTCCGTCTGTTCCGCTTCAGGTTAAAGTTTTTAGTCAAGGTAGACTTTGATGAAGTTGAAGTCCAATCAACTTGTTACTTAGTACACATTTTCCCTATGATATAATCTTCCTAATTTTAATGCCAAATTAGAGTTTTGACCCCAATTTCACGGTCCACATAGAAAATGATAGTGCGAGTGAGGCATCCATGTACTATGAACACATTCTTGTTTTTATATGCATACATTTTCAGTGATGTATTTAAGCTAAAAAGTTTGTTGAAATTAGAACATCTTAATAATCCAATTGATTTTGAACAGCACAAATTTCTTAGATATTTATGTAATTGATACAAAATTGATTTTTCATGTGACAGGAAATGCTGAAATACAACCAGGGGATAAATTTAGAAAATAAATATTTGTGAATCTTTTATTTATCTTTTTATATCTTTGTATATGGCATTGTTTAGATTGCATGACCAACCAACTTGTATTAGGTTATAGACTCTTTATTCGTGTTTGATTTGATTTTATTGTATTTGAAATGTTGTAAAATATAATTGGAAAGCCAAAAATATTGTTTACTCAGTCATCTAATTATTTACGTGTATCAAAATTATTACAAATGCAGCCTTCTTCCTACAATGAAAGCACAATCCCAATTTATGAGCATTTACTTGTGCTGGCTAATACTGGGAAAAACAGTTGACCATGATATGCCCAAGTATGCTGCAGAGCCAAAACAACACTTTGATTCTGTCAAAATATTATTGAAATTCACTAACAAAAAACTGTTGAAATATACAAACATACATAACATTAAGAGTAATTAAGGCAAGAATACATTGAGGACTGTAAAGTTAAACATACAACCTGTGACCAATTATCTTCGTTTGACCATAAAACTGTGTGAAAATATCGTATACACTACCAAATGCAACCAAGTGACAAAATTCTAGATGTGAACAGTGTCTCTTCATAACCATAGCCTATATTAATACTGTTGTGTAATGTTGGAAGGAATAACTGGTTGAATTTTCAAATAAAAATACAGAGTAAAGGCGTATATTAATCATATATACTAGTATATCTAAGGTTCAAATCTACAGGTTTTTTTTACATGGTTTATATATATATATATATATATGGTTCTCATATGAAGTAGTTTTTATAATGTGGAGTTCTTCGATACAGGTTGTTTTAACAGGTAGTTCATGGTTCTTAAAACAAAAGGATTCAAATTGGTATGCGTCTTAAGTACTGGTTATGTAAAAAAGCCTTGTAAGCTTTTTTACATAACCAGTACTTAAGACACATACCAATTTGAATCCTTTTGTTTTAAGAACCACGAACTACCTGTTAAAACAACTACCTGTTCTTCAATACAGTTAATGTTTTTGGTGGGTTTCATGTTGCTCAGTCTTTAGTTGTCTGTTTTCTGTTTTGTGTTTTGTATAATTTTGTTTGTTGGTATTTTTTCCCCTTTTTTAGCCATAGTGTTGTCAGTTTATTTTCGGCTTATGATAGATATAAGAAGATGTGGTATGAGTGCCAATGAAACAACTCTCCATCCAAGTTACAATTCATAAAAGTAAACCATTATAGGTCAAAGTACGGTCTTCAACACAGAGCCTTGGCTCACACCAAACATCAAGCTCTAAAGGGCTCCAAAAATGACTAGTGTAAAACCATTCAAACGGGAAAACCAACGGTTATGAGTTTGAATGTCTCTTTGGTATCTTTTGCCTCTCTTGTTTATACATAACATGGTTCTTAGATACAGGTTGGTTATCAAAGAAAATTAGTTCAATATGATGGATTTCTATACATTGTGTGTTTCTGGATACACGATGTCTATAATATCAAGATACAAGTTGTCTGGGTATGGTTCCTAGATTCTAGTTTTCTATATTTCGTATGGTTCCTGGATACATATTGTCTATATACGGTGTGGTTCCTCAATATGAGTTGTCTATAGATGGTGTGGTTCCTAGATACAAGCTGACTATATATTGTGTGGTTCCTAGAAACATGTTGTCTATATAAGGTGTGGTTCCTCGATCTAAGTTGTCTATAGATGGTGTGGTTCCTAGATACAAGTTTTAAATAAATGGTATGGTTCATAGAAATACGTTAGTTATAGAAGGTATGGTTCCTAGATATAAGTTATTCATATAAAAGAGGGACGAAAGATACCAGAGGGACAGTCAAACTCATAGACCGAAAACAAACTGACAACGCCATGGCCAAAAATAAAAAGACAGACAAATAATAGTACAGATGACACAACATAGAAAACCAGACTAAGCAACACGAACCCCACTAAAAACTGGGGGTGATCTCAGGTGCTCCGGAAGGGTAAGCAGATCCTGCTCCACATGTGGCACCCGTATATAAGGCGTGGTTCCTAGATATAAGTTGTTTATATGTGGTTTGGTTCTTAGATACAAGTTTTCTATAGATGTAATGGTTGCTGGATACAAGTTTTAAATACATAGTATGGTTCCTAGATATAAATAAACTCATCATAGATACCAGGACTACATTTTTTATTTACGCCAGACGCGCGTTTTGTCTACAAAAGACTCATCAGTGATGCTGGAATCAAACAAAGTTAAAAAGGCCCAAAAAAGTACGAAGTTGAAGAGCATTGAGGACTAAAATTCCTAATTTTTTTGCCAAATACAGCTAAGGTAATCTATTCCTAAGGTTATCTTAAGATGGTGTGTTAAGATGGCGTGGTTCTTAGATACAAATTGTCTATAGATGGTGTGGTTCCCAGATACAAGTTTCAAATAAATGGTATGGTTTCTAGAAATAAGTTATTTATTGAAGGTATTGTTCCTAAATACAATATATGGTGTTGTTCCTGGATACGGATACAAGTTGTCTTTAGATGGTATGGTTCCAAGAAATAAAAGAGGGACGAAAGATACCAGAGGGACAGTCAAACTCATAGATCGAAAACAAACTGACAACGCCATGGCCAAAAATAAAATAACTTAGTCTTATGGAGATGAAACGCACGTCTGGCGTATTAAATTATAAGCCTGGTACCTTTGCTAACTATTAGCATGTATTATTGTATTGTTTATTTGTGTATTTCTTTGTCCTGAAAGTTCTTGCATTTATTTGTACTGTAGTCTTGTCATGTAATGTTGTCCTTTTAGTGTTATATTTAACATTTCCATAAATGCACGAGGTTTGGCTAGCCACAAAACCAGGTTCAACCCACCATTTTTTCTTAAAATGTCCTGTACCAAGTCAGGAATATGGCAGTTGTTATCTTATAGTTCGTTTCTGTGTGTGTTGCATTGTCGTTTGGTTTTTTGTTGCACTTTAATGTTTATGTTGTTACGTTGTTTTCCTCATATAGTTGATGTGTTTCCCTCGGTTTTAACATGTTTAATTTGTACCCCGGATTTGTTTTCTCTCAATCGATTTATGACTTTCGAACAGCGGTGTACTACTGATGCCTTTATTTATCTATATATTGCTTGGTTCCTAGATAGCAAATGTCTACAGACGGTGTGGTTACTAGATATAAGTTATCTATATATGGTGTGGTTCCTAGATACAGGTTATCTTTATATGGTTTTGTTCCTCGATATAAGTTTTTTATAGATGTTGGGGTTCCTAGATACAAGTTGTCTATAGATGGTGTGGTTCCTAAGTACATGTTGTCCATATATGGTGTGGTTCCTTGATACAAGTTGTGTACAGATGGTATGGTTCCTAGATATATGTTATCTATAGAATGTGTGGTTCTTAAATTTATACAAGTTGTCATTTATGGTGTTGTTTCCTCGGTATAAGTTGTCTATAGATGGTATGGTTCCCCGATACAAGATGTCTGTAGATGGTGTGATTCCTAGATACATATTGTCTATAGATTACTCTACCACTTGGAACTCATAGGTCAATATCTTCCATTTAAGCAGCAATTCCCTATTAAGGAAATCATGATAGGGAATGCAAACTGTTGAATATCATATCAACTGTGAGATAAAAATAATCTATATGCAGCTGCTGCTGGGATGTCATTACATAGAAACGGAAAATGTACAGTGGGAAGCTGAATCATCTCTGTATTGTCGTAAAGTTTTGATCTCAGCCGATACTCATTGTCAATTTTAGATATAAGTCATGATATGAGGCAGATTTATCTGTATATAGTGTATCCTTAATTTCACGTTCGATGGGATAGATTTGTTCAACATAGTCACCAAACGTTGAATTATTCAGTGAGATGACCTTATCTAGATAGCAAAAAGTGAACTCATAAATTAATGCTAGCTCCTTTTCATTCTTCCGTAGAAGCTCCGTATGGAGTCTGTCTCATGTGAATAACGGAACAATTCGGCAGGAAGAAGAGCCCAGTTGCTTTCCATGGGATTCGGTCGATAGTTTGTGGAAAAAAAACGTCCTCCGAACGTGATACAAATTGTATCAGAGTTTTTTGTTTGTTTACAAAGTGCGATTTATTCAACCCTAAACAAAGACTTTTGAAGCTACGTTGGCCATTTATTTTGCATGAAACGAAGCAGAATCCATTAAAAGCTTCAATAATAATTGTATGTACTGTAACACATTTTTTTAACAACATTATAATTTTATTCAACAAATAATGCTTGTTTCAATTACTATCAAGATTCAAAACTTCTCTTGACGTACCCTTTTAATTCGAATAATCTCTTACAACACTCAATTTATATTGTTTTAAATAGCTACATATCTTATACCAGAAGATCCAAATACCTCAGACAACAATCATAGAATGAATCAAATAGCCATATACTTCATACCTCAATGTCGAATTGTCTCAAAACTTATAGACTGTACTAAAAAACAACATACCATATACAATTAGGTGAAATAACCACATGCAGCACTTATAGAAGAGGGACGAAAGATACCAGAGGGACAGTCAAACTCATAGATCGAAAACAAACTGACAACGACATGGCCAAAAATAAAAAGACAAACAGACAAATAATAGTACAGATGACACAACATAGAAAACCAAAGACTTAGCAACACGAACCCCACCAAAAACTGGGGGAGATCTCAGGTGCTCCGGAAGGGTAAGCAGATCCTGCTCCACATGTGGCACCCGTCGTGTTGCTTATGTTATTACAAATCCGGTAAATAGTCTAATTCGGTAAGTCACATTCGTGAAAAGGGAGGGTATTGTAGTTACGACATAAGGAACATATCCGATACCATTTGTGAAACGGTTATTCCATAACGGTCAACCAACTTGTGGTTGCGTCCGTAAAATTTACGAAGGGATGACTTCACCATTTGGAACTCTTGGTTTAATAGCTTCCTTGTAAGTAGCAATCCTCTATCAAGGAAATCATGATAGGAAATACAAGCCCGGGAATATCGTATCAATTGGGAGATATATACTCCGTATGCAGGCGCTGCTGGAATGTTGCTACATAGAAATGGAAAGTTCACAATTGGGAAGCTGAAATCATCTCTTTTGTCGTAAAGTTTTGTTTTCAACCGACCCTCATTGTCAATTTCTAGATGTAAGTCAAGATATGAGGCAGACTTAACTGTATCTGTAGTATCCTTTATCTCTAGTTCGATGGGATAGATTCGTTCAACAAAGTCACCAAATTTTGTATTATTTAGTGAGAGAACATCATCTATATAGCGGAATGTAGAGTTAAAGGATATTGCTAACTTCTTATCTTTCTTCCTAAGAAGTTCCTGTATGAAGTCAGCCTCATAATAATAAAGAAACAAGTCGGCAAGAAGAGGGGCACAATTGGTTCCCATTGGAATGACGACAGTCTGTTGAAAAACACGTCCTCCAAACGTAACAAATATGCTGTCAATCAAGAAATCAAGCATCTGATAATGTCAGTTTCAGAGAATTTTTTTATTTGAATCAGAGTGATTCTTTACAAAGTCTTTATAGACTGTACCAAATAACCATTTACCTTATACCATAAGGTCCAATTACTAGTACATCATACAACACTTACAGAATTATCAAATGACCGTATACTTTGTATCATAAGGTCCAATTACATCATACAAAACGGTATACACTTTTTTCATATTATATAACTACCATGTAAATCTTTGAGTGATGTTTTTTTGTGTGTTAATATTGATTTTGGTATCAGTCAGTTAAAAGCAAACTCAATATTATTGTTATATATATATATATACACACTTTCATTGATCTACAATCTATCGACTCTCGTATCTTGGCATTGCACAAGGTCATGTTTTTCTCTGACTGTTTATGATGTCTTTACACTAAATCCGTTGGATGGTGGATGTGTACTGATTAATAATTAAGTCTTGGATGAATGATTTTTTTTTATATAATTGATATTGGCTTTGAACTAGCTGCCGGTAACTTCGATCGAGTACTCTCGGATCTGTACTTAGTGTCTTTATGTTGTTGGGATGTACAATACCCGGTCACGTCCACGTTGTTTTGTTATATTTATTTCTATGTGTATCATCTGATGAGTTAAGCCTTTTTCAACTGATTTTTATAGTTCGGTCTTATGTTGTACTGTTACACCACAGTTCCAGGTTAGGAGAGGGTTGGACTCCCGCTAACATGTTCAACCAGGTGCCTGTAATTCAGTGGTTGTCGTTTTTTGTTGTTACATATTTGTTTTTCTTTCATTTTTGTTTGTACATTATGCCGTTAGTTTTTTGTTTTTTGAATTGTATAACATTAGTGATTTCGGGGCTTTTTATAGCGGACTATGCAGTTTCAGGCTTTATTCATTGTTGAAGGCCGTACGATGACCTATAGCTATTAATTTCTATGTCATTTGGTCTCTTGTGGAGAGTTGTCTCATTGGCAATCATACATCATCTTCTTTTTATATATATATTCCTTTTTTTTAACTGAACTAGTATACATTATTTTAGGAGCAAACTGAAGCCCGCCTCCAGATGTTGGATTTTCTCTATTCGTTAAAGACACATCGGTTGTCTTTTTGACACATTCCCTGTTTCTATATAGCCTCTTTTCTAGATTCACCTATCAACCATAGACAACATATACAGACTGTATCTAAAACCTACAGACAGCATATACTGGCTCTGTCTAACAAGCACAGACAATATATACACACTGTATCTAGCAATCACAGTCAATATTTAAAAACAAATGCATCTAACAACCACTGTGACAGACAATATACAGACTGTATCTAAAACCCACAAACAGCATATACTGACTGTGTCTAACAAACACGGACAATATCCAAAAACAAAGAACCACAGACAATATACACAGAATGCATCTAACAACCACAGACAATTTAAACAGACTGCATGTGACAACCACAAACAACATATACATACTGTATCTAGCAATCACAGACAATATACACAGACTGTATCTAAGAACCACAGACACCATATTCACACTGTATCTAAGAACCACAGACAACATATACACACTGCATCTAAGAACCACAGACAACATATACACACTGTTTCTAGCAACCAGACAACATATACACACTGTATCTAGCAACCACAGACATCATATACCCATTGTATCTAGCAACCACAGACAATATACACAGACAACATATTCACACTGTATATAAGAACCACAGACAACATATACACACTGTATCTTAGAACCACACACAACATTAACAGACTGCATCTAACAACCACAGACAACATATACACACTGTATCTAGCAACCACAGACAATATACACAGACAACATATTCACACTGTATCTAAGAACCACAGAAAACATATACACACTGTATCTTAGAACCACAGACAACATTAACAGACTGCATCTAACAACCACAGACAACATATACACACTGTATCTAGCAACCACAGACAAAATATACCCACTGTATCTAGCAACCACAAACAACATATTCACACTGTATCTAAGAACCACAGACAATATACACAGACTGCATCTAACAACCACAGATAACATATACACACTGTATCTAACAACCACAGACAATAAATGCAGACTGTATCTTATAACTGCACTATTGGTGTGCCTTTCCCAAGTAAGGACACTGAAGTTCAGTGGTTGTTGTTGGTTCATGTCTGTCATATTTGTAAATTGATTTGCCATAAGTTAAGACATTAGTTTTCTCAATTGAATTGTTTCATTCTTTTTCATGTCGATGCCTTTTAATGCTGACTATATGGTATGGGTTATTTTTCTCATTGTAGAATTCTGTATGGTTGTCAATAACTGCTAACATCATTTGAACTTTGGTGGATAGTTGTCTCATTGGCAAAGATACCATATCTCCTTATTCATATACAGACAATTCATATAGTCTGTATCGAACAACTGCAGACAATTTATATAAACTTTCTTGAAGAACCATAGACAATATATATAGACTGTATATAATAACCACAGCTAACAAATATTTCAGGTTTATATTATTTTCTCTAATTTTTCGTCAATTTATCCCTTTCTGCACCTATTGTATAAAAAAATTTAATCAACGTGTGGTTTGTTTGATCTCAGTTCTTCTCGTTTTAAATTTGAAAATTTAACTGTCTCGAGTGGATTAATATCGTATCACACTCGATGCAGTGGTAGAATCTATATTTATTAGTTGTTTATAAATATGTGTATACTCTGTAAACAACAGAATTGTAACACAAATGTGTTTAATACCTTTGTTTCTGTTATTACCTGTATTATCTAAAACTAATGTGTTTGTAAATATGCCTTTACGTCAAAATATGTTTTTAATATAACAAGTGATGGCCTCATTAAGTATTAAGCTTATATAATCAAAAACTAAAATAGTCCTTTTGCTAATGTCACATATATTCTGATAATTTACAAAATGTAATGGATAATATGTCCTTCACACCTTGGTTCTAGTTATTGGTAAGCATTTCTGAGCAAGTTGTTTCAATTAATGATAATGATTTTTACTCATTATTGAAATATAAGCATAAATATTTACAAACAATCAATGGTATTGATTTTATGGTTATACTCAATTATGCTTCGATAAAGATGTATGTATCATATTCCAAAAGTAGTATACATGTATACTATTTGTTTAGTTAGTTTTCATATTATCTAAGCAGAATTTCCATCTACCATCTCTTTTATCCAATGAAATTTTAAAAAAAAGCTTCAATGGATAATTTAAATATTACAAAAATATTTTTAAAATAGGTATTTTTTTCATGTCATTATTATATACTAGACAACTTGTAAATAGTTCCTATAAATAAAGACATCAAAAGTTTATAATTTTTCATATACATTTATGTGCAGTGCCTATGAAAAATTTCAATGGTTCATGTATTACAGAATGTTAAAATCTTTTTTTGTTGTTTTGTTCAGTTATTCTGCTCAACCATCTGTGTGCTAACTCCTTGAGGTCTTATGTGAACTTTGACATAGTAGATGTTGAACAACCTGAAATATAAAATTTGTATGTTAGAATGTGTAAGCTCTCATTAATTCTTTTAGAACTTAAACTATAAATTTTCAAAGAAGTCAGACAGAACACATTGCATTTTGAGAAGAAAGTGTAGAATTTGGTGCATGAAAGACCTGAAAAGAGCAAACTCTCTACAACTCATTACTGTATAGCAGTTGACCACATTCTGTCAAATAGTTTCTGACGAAAATATCTTTTTTTTCATGCATGATCTTGCAGAATTCATAGAATTGGCAAGCAAGAGGTCTTGTGAATTGATACATGTCTTTTCATCTTTGTTATTCATGTAAATTAATCATTGAGTGATAGATTTCTCTTAGAAGATATTTAAAGGTCCAAGTGAATAAACTATAAAGAGACTTATAACTATTGTAATAATTCAATTGGTAATAGAACAGATAAATGTTTAAATACCTTGACCAAAAGAAGATGACCCAATGTAAAAGTTCCATTTGGTTTGCAAGAAGATCAATATTACACTCTTGCATAGAATAACATTCTTGTATAAATAACCAAGGGTTTCCTTGCCACATATTTTATAATGTATTAGAAATATATAAAAGAGTAGATTAAGAAATGTCTTTTCTGGCCATTGCAACAAGCTGAAAGTGTTTCAAATTGATGATTACATGTGTAAGACAGTATTAAAACAGGACACTTTTTGTTTATCTTTTAATACAGAAAATTGCCCAAGACACTTCAATTATGTAAAATGGAGGTTGTTGTAAAAGTGAACAAATGGTCAGAATTTCAACCAATATTATAAGCCTAGGAAACATAAATAGCAGGGCCTTGCAGACTTAATTTTTAAGCTAAATATTTCATATATCACAACAAACATGATGAGAAAAATTTTTTTTCCTGATAAATTGGCTCCAGTTGTTTTTGTGGTTTAATTGTCATGTTTGTATTGATCTGATGAGTTAGGCCATTTATCAGCTGAACATTTTTATTTGTTCTTTAATGGGTTTGCTCATTGTTGAAGGCTGTACAATGACCTTAAGTTCCTTACCTTTATGTCAATTAGTCTCTGGTGGCAATCATACCACATCTTTTTATTTTTATACCTATGTTTCCAGTCCAAAAACCTATGGATTAATTCATAGAGAAAAAGGGAATTTTTAATTTTAAATGATGGGGTTCAAAGTTAATGCATGGGGCACTTACCAAATCTAAAAATAAAACAATATTGATATTGTCTATATACATACCAGTATCTAATACATCTGGTGTGACATTACAGAGTGTGTCCAAAACCTTTACAATGTGATTTGTTAACTAAGAATGAATGCACCAAGTCTCCTGGAACTCTTTAGACAGAAAAATAATTGAATTCAATATAACAATTATTACAGGTAATGTATAAGCTAAATGTATTGTCTATGGTTGTTACATTTGGATTTATATATTGTCTATGATTCTAAGATACAGGCTATATGTATTGTCTATGGTTCTTAGGTTCAGTATATATGTATTGTCTATGGTTCTTAGAAATGGTCCATATGTATTGTCTATGGTTCTTAGATATGGTTCTTAGGTTCAGTCTATATGCATTGTCTATGGTTCTAAGATACAGGCTATATGCATTGTCTATGGTTCTAAGATACAGGCTATATGTATTGTCTATTGTTCTTAGGTTCAGTCTATATGTATTGTCTATGGTTCTTAGAAATGGTCCATATGCATTGTTTATGGTTCTTAGGTTAAGTCTGTATGTATTGTCTATGGTTCTTAGGTTCAGTCTATATGTATTGTCTATGGTTCTTAGAAATGGTCCATATGTATTGTCTATGGTTCTTAGATATGGTTCTTAGGTTCAATCTATATGCATTGTCTATGGTTCTTAGATATAGGCTATGTGTATTGCCTATGGTTTTAATGTATAGTCTATATGTATTGTTTATGGTTCTAAGTTATAGACTATATGCATTGTCTATAGTTCTTAGATATAGGCTATATGTATTGTCTTTGGTTCTTAGGTATAGTCTATATGCATTGTCCATGGTTCTTAGGTTCAGTCTACTTGTATTGTCTATGGATCTTAGGTTTAGTCTGCGTGTATTGTCTATTGTTTTAAGGTATATAGATATAGGAAGATGTGTTCCAATGAGACAACTCTCCATCCAAGTAACAATTTATAAAAGTAAACCATTATAGGTCAAAGTACGGCCTTCAGCACAGAACTATATGTATTGTCTATGGTTCTTAGATATAGGCTACATGTATTGTCTATGGTTCTTAGGTACAGTCTATATGTATTGTCTATGGTTCTTAGGTTCAGTCTGTATGTATATTCTATGGTTCTTAGATATAGGCTATATATTGTCTATGGTTCTAAGGTAGTCTAAATGTATTGTCTATGGTTCTTAGATATAGGCTATTTGTATTGTCTATGGTTCTTAGGTTAAGTTTACGTGTATTGTCTATGGTTCTTAGGTATAGGCTATATGTATTGTCTATGGTTCTTAGATATAGGCAATATGTATTGTCTATGGTTCTTATGTATAGAGTTTATATGTATTGTCTATGGTTCTTAGGTTCAGTCTGCATGTACAGTCTAGTGTTCTTAGATATAGGCTATATGTATTATCTATGTTTCTAAGGTACAGTCTATATGTATTGTCTATGGTTTTTAGGTACAGTCTATATGTATTGTCTATGGTTATTAGGTACAGTCTATATACATATATATTATGTGTTGTCTATAGTTCTTAGGTTCAGTCTATATGTATTTTCTGTGGTTCTTAGGTCCAGTCTATATGTATTGTCTATGGTTCTTAGGTTCCATCTACAGTCAAGGATATAACTCTATAGGATTATTAGAGAAAAATAACATATATTTGTTATTGTGGACTAAAAATCAAGGAACTGTGATAACATATGTTTGTTACATGTTTCAACGGGACAATATACATAATTAGTTTTGTTAAAATGTTTACAAGTTCTATCGATATTACTCATGTCCTATGTATACACAACTATAGAAAGATATAACAGTTCATAGCTTGCCAAACATGCATAGTACATCTATGTAACTTGTTATTACAGAAAAAATATGCCTGTAATAACTATTTAAAAGGGTGTTATTACAGCTTCTCTACATCACTCCAAAGCATTTGTTCAGACATACATCAGGCTTAATTACAATGTTTTTTAGTTTATTATAAGAAATAAGGATCAGAGCATGTAATGAGGTTCTCTGCAAGCTTCCCAGTAATTCCCAAGTGTCTCATATAATAAGTCACATGCTTTTAATATCTAAGCCTTGTTATTACAGCTAAGTTTATCCCTTAAAAGCCTCATCACATTGATTTTACATGGTTTATGAAAATTCAAAAATCAGTTTTCAAGGCTATGCATTTAGTTTTTCCACAAAGTTTCAAGAGTTCCCTGGAGCCCACTAAATATTAAAATGTTTATGATTTATTTTACTTATCACAAACATATGTTCTCACAGATTCAGACAATTAAAGGATTAAAGAGTAGACAACTCATGAAAGTATCTGTAATAACACATGTAAGATATTTTCTGGAATAACCCTGTAGAGTTATATGCCTGACTGGTCTATATGTATTGTCTTTGGGTCTAGATAAAGGATATATGTATAATGTATTGTCTATGGTTCTTAGGTTCAGTCTATATGTATTGTCTGTGGTTCTTAGGTAGAGTCTATATGTATTATTTAGGGTTCTTAGGTTTAGTTTATATTTATTGTCTATGGTTCTTAGATAAAGGATATATGCATGATATGTTTTTTCTATGGTTCTTAGGTTCAGTCTATATGTATTATGTATTGTCTACTGTTCTTAGGTACAGTCTATATGTATTGTCTGTGGTCCTTAGGTAGAGTATATATGTATAGTCTATGGTTTTTAGGTTTAGTTTATATGTATTATCTATTGTTCTTCGATAAAGGATATATGCATGATATGTTTTGTCTATGGTTCTTAGTTTCAGTATATATGTATAGTATATTGTTGTTAGAAATAGGCTGTATATATTGTCTATAATTCTTAGATATAAGCTTATTATTTTGTCTATGGTGTTTAAGTATAGTCTACAGTATATATGTATTTTCTATGGTTCTTAGATATAGGCTTTATATATTTTTCTATGGTTCTTATATTGAGGGCATATGTATTGTTTATGATTCTTAGGTTTATGTTATAAGTTTTGTCTATATGGTTCTTAGGTTTATGTTATAAGTTTTGTCTATATGGTTCTTAGGTTCAGGTTATAAGTTTTGTCTATATGGTTCTTAGGTACAGTTTATATGACATGTATGTATTGTTTTCTTGAAATGGTTCTTAGGTACAGGCTTGATATAAGTATTACATTGCAGTGATCAAACTATTTAACTATTTAATGATCAACCTATTTAATAACATGATCATGAATTTTTAGGGCAGAAATCAAAACTATTGGCATGATTAAACAAGGTTATAAAAGACAATAATTAACCAATCAATTTGAAGTGATGATTAAACCCTGTAATCACATTATCATCAAAGGCAGATTTAGAGGGAGCAGGGAGCTTCATATATGATAAATGTATAGACTTTATAAACGTATTGCTCTAAATGCTGGTTTACCATAGGGCCTCTACCCCTTTTTCAAAATCCTGGATCATGTACAATAAGGGGAATAATCAAATGATTAACATGATCAAAGTGCGATATAACATTATCTAATCTATCATGAATATCAAGGGCAACAATCAAACCTTACATTAGATAATTATGAATATTAAGGGCAATAATCAAAAATATGTAATCAGATAATCATGAAAAGTAAGGGAAATAATCAAATGATCATCACGGTCAAACTGTGTAATCAGATAATCATGAATTTTGATGGCAATAATCAAACAATCATCATGGCCTAACTGTTTAATCATGATTATCAAGGGCAATAATCAGACGATCATCACGGCCTAACTGTTTAGTCATATGATCATGATTATCAAGGGCAATACTCAGACAATCATCAGGGCCTAACTGTTTAATCATATGATCATGATTATCAAGGAAAATAATCAGACGATCATCACAGCCTAACTGTTTATTCATATGGTTATGAATACTAAGGGCAATAATCAAACAATCATCATGGCCTAACTGTTTAATCATATGATACTGATTATCAAGGGCAATAATCAGACGATCATCACGGCCGAACTGTTTAATCATATGATCAAGATTATCAAGGGCAATAATCAGACAATGATCAGAGCCGAACTGTTTAATCATATAATCATGATTATAATGGGCAATAATCAGATGATCATCACAGCCTAACTGTTTAATCATATGGTTATGAATACTAATTAAGTTGGTCTCATTCGGGTCTAAGCGTGACCCGGTATTGGCTGATTTTTTTTAAGCATGACACGTGATGGTCAAATAATTAAGCGTAAAAACAGGAAACGAAGTCCGGCAGGACACAGGAAATTACATGCGCTATTATGGCAATGAGAAGAGGGATACGGGATTCTCACTGAACAATAAGTGGGATCCAGGATCAGAGCCCCCCCCCAAAAAAAAATTAGAACCCCTATACTAAGGGCAATAATAAAAAAATCATAGGGGCACAACTGTGTAAACATATGATAATGAATATGAGTATCTCTTACTATCAACATGCTCACACCACTCATTAGTTATAGACTTATACTGAGAACTTTTAAGTTTATAAATCCCAGGTTGGACCAAATCCTGATATTTTGGCCTTAATGTTTAAAACAAAGGTATGTTTGTTATTTGGTCGTAAACATGCATTTTTTGTTTTAGTGTTTACCCTTTTCCGCATCTTTAGGACTTCTTGCCCGTCAATTAACAGCAGTATAAATATAACGTGAAATCGAAACAGAAAGTACACTTCGGAAACTCTTTTTTTCGTAGAATAAATCCGAGTTACATTGAGAACCAATCGTATGATAGATAACAAAAATGAAAAATAAATAAGCCAATCAGAGCGTGGTCCATATCGTGGTTTTTAGATCGTAAGAACCCCAACTATTATACTTCGTATTTGATGTGGTCATGTCATTCTTTGATGTGGTTATCCCATTACTACTACGAGGTAAAACCACGTGACCATTTTGGAAAAAAATATGTTCTATTTTTAGACCAATTTCCATAGTGTCGTTTGTGTAATGCGCTTTGGATGAGTACCGCTATCCATTAAGTTAAAGTTCAAATTAAAGTTCAAGTTGTTGTTCAGAGTTATTTGGTATGAAAAAGGGTAACGACAGCAAAATTAAGAAAAAAAGTACTAAAACATTTACAGTAATTCGGACATAAGGGTTATATCCCAAAACCACTTGCCGGTTTTTCCTTAGTTCTCAAATGGAAGCAGTATTATAATAAATTCGTAAATGATTCCAAGGAACACTGCTTTATCTTGGTCCTGCAGAATAACTCCTTTACAAGTTTTATAACAATTCATTCGACAGACAAAAAATAAGAAAAAAAGTACTAAAAAATTAACAGTAACTCGGACATATCCCAACCATTTGGTCCTGCCGTTTTATCATTAGTTCTCAAATGGAAGCTGTAAATTAATAAATAAAGTAAAGATTCTTATTAACCCTGTGTCTCGCCGGATAATTCTGCTGTCAGTGTAAAAGCGTAAATTAAATGTTGACTGACTATACAGTACATTAACCGGTACACTTAACGGAGGAAAACATGTTTTTCTGTAGATGCTTTTATCTTGATCTTGAAGAATAACTCCTATACAAGTTTTATAACAATTCATGGAGGTTTACAAATTTATCATGTCAAAACAGTTTAACTCGGTAATATCAAATGCATTAAAAAAAACCTTATATAAGGAATGACTGTAATATTTTTTCTGTCTATGAAGAAAAACATCAAAAATGTGGTGCACACTGAATAACCCGCGTAGTATAATTTAATTTTTAATCAAGTTCCATTCTAAACCGGAATAAATCATGGAAGTACGTTGATGACGTCAAGGTCACATGACAAAATTATGTCTATGAGCTGATAAACAAAACAACGTCAGCCAATCGGAAGACGCGTTACATCCAAAATTAAATTATATAAAAATTAAGAAATGTGGTATGATTGCCAATGAGACAACTCTTAACCACATACTAAATTTCGAGTTGAACTTCGAGTTTGAGTCACATTTAAAGATAGAGTTACAATTGGACTCCAACTTTAAATTTGAGTCACCTTTTGGCGTAGAGTTCGAGGTAAACTCTTATTTGAGTCTCATTTAGATTCAGATTAAGAGTTGGAATTCGAGTTATCTAATATGAGTTCTATTTTTTTTATCGTGGATCAAGGGCTTTTGCTCAAGCTTCCGAAAAGAGGATTCAGGGGTAGGTATGCGTACAAAAGATAAACAATTTTACAGCATACAAAACACAACATAGAAACTGAAATAAAGTTGGATGTCGTGTGATTGCCAATGAGAAAATTATCCACCATAGTTTAAATGCAGTGGATGCAAGCAATCATAGGCAACCGTACAGCCTTCAACACACCGTATAGTCGGCTACAAAAGACCACCACGTGAAAATGTGAAACAATTCAAACGAGAAAACTAATTGTCTAGTTTATAGCTAAACAATCTACGAATAAACAGCTGCCCCATGACCGCATGATACGCCCGTCGTCTTGTGTGTGAATTTTTATGCAATAATCATAAATAGTTTCTGACATACGGCGCGACATGCGAACCCCCCCCCCCCCCTTTTTTTTAAAACTCAATATCTCTAAAATAAAATTTTGAATCAAAACCAAAAAGTATACAGATCTTAAGATTAATATAACTAAGAAGTGAGTAAAATTTTAAGCAATAATCATAAATCGTTTTTGAGATACGGTGCGACATGTGAAAAACCCCTCCCCCTTTTTTTACAAAATACTCAATAACTCAAAAATAATATTTTAAATCATCACCAAAAAGTATACAGATCTTAAGATTAATATAACTAAGAAGTGTGTAAAGTTTTAAGCAATAATCATAAATTGTTTTTGAGATACCGCGTGACATGTGAAAAAAATACACACACCTGTTTTAGTTACTAAGTCCCGTAACTCGAAAAATTTTAAATCTTATTTTTACCAAAAAGTATACAGATCGTTTGACCATCATTAGAAACAACTATGTTAAGTTTCATGAAATTTGGATAAGTCGTTCTCAAGTTACGGTGCGACATGTTTACGCCGGACAGACAGACGGACAGACGAACAGACGACATAATACGTCCCGTCAAAATTTTGACGGACGTATAAAAACAAATATGACACACATGAAACAACGACATCCATTGAACTACAGGTTCCTGACTTGGGGCAGGCATTTAAAGAAAGTGCACGCGGCGGAGTTTAACATGTATGTAAGTTCTAATCCCTATCCTAACCTAGTGTATCATAGCACAGCATAAGAAGAAAATGTAGACAGTTTTGATTGGCTCAACTAAATAGATCAGTATGACTGGGTAACATAAATCCATCAGCGTGATCTCGGGTTCTTTGGAAGGGTAAGCGGATTCTGCTTAACTTGTGGCACCCGTCGTGTTATTCGTGAAAGTACAAACCCAGTGATTTGTTTTTTTTGGTAGTTTACATTCGAGGAAAAGATGACGGGATTGTGGTTACGACAACTGGAACCTATTCGTCGTCACCTGTGAAACAGATATTTCAAAAAGTTTTTTTTTCAATTAGTGCGTGGTATATCAGAAACAGCAATTAATAAAAAAAAAAAGTTTAATATTCGTATGTTCAAATGAACATACACGCTAAAAAAACCTGGAGAATTCTTATTTTATAGAATTGATGCTTTGTTGCTTAGCACACCCCCAGCCCCCCCCCCCCCCCCCCCCCCCCTTCCCCCTCCCCCCACATTTCCCTTTAACTTTAGTGCGAGTTGATTTAAAGTGTCTCATTTGTTGAAAATACAGTACAAGTCTTTTGACTTGTGTTGAACCTGCGACAAAAATGTAGCGACAGTGAGATACAACAAACATATATGCCGTCGTCGGTAGTATCGTCGGCGTCTTCATCATTTAGGTTGTTAGGTTTCTAGTTTGAACTGTTTTTATATTATTCATTTCGAGACCTTTTTAAACTTAATATGTGGTATGAATTTTGCTCATTCTTAAAGACCATACAGTCACACAAATATGTTAACTTCTACGTCATTTGGTATGTGGTTGAGAGTTGTCTCATTGGCAATCATACCACATTTTTTTTTATTTCTATGTAAGGTGTTTTTGGCATTGAATATTACCAAATTAAAACTATTTTGACATGCTAAATTTGTAAACCTCCATGAATTGTTATAAAACTTGTAAAGGAATTATTCTGCAGGACAAAGATAAAGCAGTGTTCCTTGGAATCATTTACGAATTTATTATAATAATGCTTCCATTTGAGAATTAAGAAAAAATAGGCAAGTGGTTTTGGGATATCCCCCTTATGTCCGAATAACTGTAAATGTTTTAGTACTTTTTTCTTAATTTTGTCTGTCGTTCCCCTTTTTCATACCAAATAACTCTGAACAACAACTTGAACTTTAATTTGAACTTTAACTTAATGAATAGCGGTACTCATACAAAGCGCATTACACAAACGACATGTGGAAATCGGTCTTAAAATAAAACATATTTTTTTCCAAAATGGTCACGTGGTTTTACCTCGTAGTAGTAATGGGATAACCACATCAAAGAATGACATGACCACATCAAATACTGAAACAAACACATTATGTAGTGTAAAATCGTCAAATTTTGAAACATCATTACGTAATATTGAAGCCATATAAAGAATTGACAAATCATTATTACGAAATAACAAAACCACATCATGTAATGAAACAACTACATTACGTTATGTCACCTACACATCAAGTAATGTTAAAACCACATTGCCTAATGACATAACCACATCAAATAATGGTGAAACCACATCGAGTAATGACAGTACCATATTAAGTAACAACAAAACTATATCAAGTCAATACGAAACCATATCATGTAATATCGAAATATCATTATGTAATGACTATTCCATATTGAGTTATATCAAAACATCATTACGTAATGTCAAAACCATATTATGATTGATTGCTTTGTGGTTGCTTAACGCCCAGTGGCAAATATTTCATGCATATTCAGGACGAGAACAAATTAACAATAAATACAATAGGTAGGTTCTGTAATAGAGGCGTCCGGGATTAAGGTCGCAGTAATTTAGACTGCCACGGGAAATGAGGGTATATTGGATAGGAGTAGTGTGAAAAGGCCGATTCTCCCGCACTCCCCCATTTTAAGGGGAAATCCTGCATAGGACCCCTAACCCCGAGGCTAAGATGCAACCCGACAGCGTCCCTTCTTAGCGTATAATAAATCATGACTTTTGTACACAATGGTTTCGTCGACACAGATGACTTCATCAGCGAAGACACCTTTCAGGAAAAGATGCAGGACCAGAATCAGGAAGCCATCAAATGGAAAGACTTGCCCACCGAGGTGATCTATAAGATCTTGGAGGTGGCTGAAGTGGATGGTAAGTTTGGAAAAAGCAAAATCCTCACCCTGAAGGACCGTCAAGGAGAGACCAGTAGAGTATGGGCTATCCGCACGCTTAATAAGGAGAAATATTCTTTGCAAGGAGCCTTCGTATGAAGCACTGGGTTCAAGCTCAGCAAAAAGTCCAAGCAGGAGTATCTCTCATACGATCTGGTGAGGAAGTAAAAAAAAAAAAAGAATAACCGAGGGCTAGGGGTAAGGACGCAAAATTTCCCAATCCAAAGCGGATTGGGAAATTTTTTTTGGTCACTTAACACTTTGATCTGGAGGGTTCGGGAATGAGCGGGGAGCGAGGCGCGATTGGAAGAACCCTCCCTACGGCGCATGCGCATTAAGGTCATAACTAAAAGTGGTGGAAGGTTGTCGAAGCTGATCTTTCTCATCATAGTAGTACTTGCGGCAGGTGGCGATCTTTCCAAACTCAGCATCATCAATTTGTTCATCATCAGCCAAAGCAGTACTGATACATTGTTCCACGAAGGATTTTGTGGACTGTGCTAATCGCAAGGTGTCGCGGTGTTTTTTCTTCTTTTTTATGATACGCCTTGAGATCAGTGTGAGTACCATCACGCCAGTGGCACTCAAGCAAGCAAGGGATCCTAGGGGAAGGGAGGCTATAATACCTATACCGGTCAAAGCTGAACCCATGGTGCAGCTGGTCAACATCAAACTGGCTACGGAACACACACCCTGTGCTACAGACACAACTTTGTCCAGACGTTTATAGGTGTTCAAGGTACGTTGATACCTTCGAATTTCTGCATCGAGTCGATTCTCCATACATTCGACTCTGGTCTGTCGGTATCCAGAATCTAAATCATCCATTTATTTATAGGAGCATACCGAGGAGGGGAATATTTTTGAAGGGACTGTTAGCACCTAAGATCAGGCCGGCTCAATCGTGGAATTGCTGACCACGCTTCAAGTAAAGTCCATCACCATAGGTGATCCGGTCGTTTGAGGGTTTGAGGTAGAGACCGTTGCCACTAGGTTTCACTGTGCAAACGCATCCACCACGTTTCAGGTACAATCCAGACCCTAAGGCCTTGTTGACGGCTACACCACCTAGACCACTCAAGGCTCCAACACCCAAGGCGGGTAGAATGGTTTTTGCTAACATGGGGAGTGTCCTCATTGCAAGCCCCGCCAGCATGGGTAGGAAGCCACCCACCTTCTGCATGTTTTCCTTCAACTGGGTCGCACTCAACTCTAGGACCATGCCACCAGTACCCTTCTGTAGGCGCTTGGCGATCTTTTGAACCTGGCGGGTGGTGAGCCACATCTTGTGTTCGCCTTGCAGGTTTGCGTGGGACAAACGAATGGAGACCGGACAACCTTTCTTTGCAGCCCGTTGTAGTTTATCAGCTTGACCTTTTGTCAAGTTTAAACCATGTTCTTGATAAGTCATTTATTTATACCTCACGAAGATGAAAGCGGATGGTGAGATGTTCACCCCTGAAATCGATGGGCCTACTATCTTGATCGGTGAGATACATTTGCATGCGATTGATGGTTCGCAAGGTTACTGGCAAGTATACTAGATTTTTAGGGGTTTAAATGATCTTCATACCAGGACCGTCAGCGGGAAAGAAGCTGTAGATGGTAGACTGCTGTGTACCATTCACATAACTTCCATGGATGATATCACTATTCACCAGAATGCTGTTGATGCAGATGATATTTACAATGTGTTCCCCTTCAGTATAGCCGTTTGTGATCATATCGAACATGTAAATCTGCCGCTCGAATCCCAAGACGGTGCTGATGCTATTGACAACGTTGAAGTCTACTTGATAGTGTCTGGCGAGGGTCAGCGTTGCTCTTAGGGTAGCCCGGTTGGCATCGATGATGATCTTCGTTTTATGTTTGTTGAGCCGTAGCCGCCGCTGGATCTCATCGTTGATGTCTTCGATGTCATAGGAACCTGTGCTCAGTGCGATGGGAAACCAGTTGGCACCATCGTCGGGGGAGTAGCGGAAGGAATTGTTACCTGTATGAATGTTGGGGATGGAGTTATAGGTTTCCAGGTTCACCAATGCCATCTCGTAGGTCTTAGATTCCTTGAGATGCAGTGAGGGGTTGAACCGGGTAAGGATTTGGCTATCGTTTCCAGAGACGATGAAGGAAAACCCATGCTTGGGGTCGGTGTTATTAGCAATTTGCTGCAACAATGTGTTGTCCATTTATTTATGGTAGACCATTGTCACATATTTTTGCTTCCACTCTTCGATACCGTCATACTGCTCCTTGAGTTGTTTACTAGCCTTCACAACGATCGCATAGACTTCGGCGGGGCGACTGGCAAAGAGGAGTTGTAGGTGAATTTTATCCATTTACTTTTAGTACACAACGTTCATCTTTTGACCATCGGATTCAAACTGTAGGATTCTGTCGGAAATGACAAGTGCAAACGCCTCGGTGTTGTCTGGAACATTGCGGGCGAATTCGGCCCGGATCTGAATGTCTACCGTAGATTCTTTAAGACGCTCAGACTGATGACTCACATCGATTACAAACAAGGGGTACAAGTCGATGTAATCGGAGGGATTAGTACCACCATTACTGAGGAGACTGTCCATGTTGTGGAATTTCTTTCTGAAGTCAGAGGCTTCTTTGAACACTCTGGCGATCCTATTTTCGTTGAAAACTGCATTATAGTCGACTGCCGGATAACGTTCAGCGTTGAGGGTGACATGGATATTTCGCAATCGACAGTGATCGAACACGGAAGCATTATGGGTTTGGTCACCACTTTTGTCGGTTTGTAAGGCAACAATGATATATCTAGGCTTTTCGCGACCACTCTTGGCAGCTAGGCGCCAGTTAAACTGTGAGGCTTGGGGAACGGCTATGGAATCGCACTGTCTCATGCGAAATCCACAGTGGATCTTGGATTTACTTTGGATGGTTTTGTACAGTTGCATCTTATTTTCGTCTGAGGGGGTGACGTGAGGGACGAACCACGATAGTTTACTCAGGACGATCTTTGCCGGATCGTTGACGGCAGCTGCTCTCAGAATGGCATTAGCATTTGAATCGCGAACGAGTGAGAGTTCGTGCCTGAACCCGTACACTATTTTGTTGTAATCATCTGCGAATCCAAAAATATGTTTTAGGGGGATGGCAAACGAAAACGATCCTTTGTTGGTGGGCTTGGTGATAATGTATCCATGCGGGCTGCAAATCCAGTGTTCTCAGCCTCAGCATCGGTGGAAGAATCCTTATACCACAGTTGGTTGAGACCCTGCGATTTGGAGAAGTCGTCGGGGTAGGTTAACATTCCGAGCATAGTGGTGGCGATGCCGGGGTCGTTAATATGTTCGATCTGCTGACCGGAAAGCCTGAAACTGATGCTCTTGAAGAGATACATGATCCCATTATGGGTGAGCGACACAAGATCGCCATCGGCATATGCTGTGTCATCATTCTTGAGAAGTCGACCTTCTACCACGAGATAACTCTCGGCGGGGTGTAAGAACAAATCCTGGGTTTCGATGTTGATTCGGATTTCAGCACCGGCATTGTTCAGCTGGGCACCGGCTTGTGGTTCGTATTCTCGAACCTGATATTCCTGGAGACTTTCGTCGAAGGTTAATCCTTCGGTGATTGTAAGAATGTTAGACATAATGTATTTATTTATAGCGTTGGACGAAGTCGTGAATGGTTTTGATACCAGAGCCGGAGATGAGATTGTTTAACCGAACTTGCTCTGGCTTCTTGCGTTGAACACTAGACTGTTGAGGGGTTTTACTGCGTTTTCTGGGGCGGGTCACTTTATTAACCACATGGTCGACGGCTTTGGAGGCTCCTTTTTCAACACCTTTCAAGGCCGCATTGGTGGCAGCACTCACGGCCTTACTTCCTAGGTTTTTGGCGGCAGAGGAAGTAAACATGCGTCCAGCCAATCTGGCGATTGTGTCAAACAGTCCTTTACCACCGTAGGCGTACTTTCGAGCGTAACCTTTCTTGATTTGCAACATTTATGTATAGGATGCTACGACGCAGTGCCTTATATTCCTCGATGCTGATATGTCTACCCTTCTTCATAGCATCGATAATCGACACAATTTCGTTGCGCACACCATTATTTCCTGCTCGGTATGCTGCGGCACACAGTTCCAAGCGATCAAGAAGCTGCTTGAAGTTGGAAGGAAGAAATATGGTTTGCAGCCCACTACCAAACGTATCCTTCTTGTAGATGTGGGATACGATTTCCTTCCACTTATAACCCTTATTCCCCTTCGAAGTTCTCGAGAGGGTGGAATTGCCTTGATACATGGCACCGGAACTTTTCAGGATATGTGCATAGTCCTCTTTTTCCATTTGCTCAAACGATTCTGGATTCTTTTTTACCATGAGTTCCCATAGGCCGGGGGTACCTTCGTAGCGCACTCCATCCACGAAAATATCATCACCACTGAACTCCACCGGTGAATTCCCGGTCATGTAGGTGTTGTCTTCCACCCTCAATCCGAATGAGTTTGAGGTATTGCTGAGCTAAGGGTCCAAGTACGGTGTCTGTGGCAAATGCAATGGGTAGCGGATCAGAAAACTTGGCTGGTGGGGGAGGAAGGGCTGGCACCGCTGCAGGAAGATCTTCAATCGTCTTGGTAATCTTTGAAGCCGCTTCCCGCTGAGCCTCAACCACAGGCTTAAACACTTTGGAAAGGTCTCGGCTGAGTCCAATCTTGTCGAGACGATGCTGCATATTACTGGCTTGAATCTTCCGGTTGCAAGTGCAAGTGCCTCACGCTGCTTAGGGTCGGTAATCTTGATAAACGTCATTTACCTATAGGATCGAACGCTGTTGAACGCCCCTAAGCGTTGGATTGAACGCCCCTAAGCGTTGAATCGAACGCCCCTAAGCGTTGGATTGAACGCCCCTCAGCGTTTAATCGAACGCCCCTAAGCGTTGGTGTGAACGCCCCTAAGCGTTGGATCGAACGCCCCTAAGCGTTGGATTGATCGCCCAATAGCGTTGATGTGAACGCCCTTAAGCGTTAGGAGAAACGCTCCGAAGCGCCTGGGGAAAGTTTCAGACGCCTTTCCCAATCGCTAGGGGTATCGACCGTATCCACTACGATTCCCTTTTTCTTTGCAAGATTAAAGTGTCTGCCGCATAGGTCTTTACCAGGACGGCATGGGTATGTGCACTGATGGCCTCGAATCGTCTTGGTATGGCATTGGGGTTGAGGAAACCGCTCCACCTTGCCATACAGACGGCCAGAGTTCCATGCGTCGAAATCACCTCCACTGCTATCGATCGGGCGGATGATCGTGCGACCGCATTTCCAACACATACTTGTCATATCGACTGAGTCCGACTCGTGCTTGCATTCATGGGGTGGTCGTGAGGGCTTGGGAGCATTCTCAAACTCCCGATCCAAGTCCCGTTGATTCTCCAGGAAAAATTCCTGCAAGTGATCCATTTTTTTATTTTATACCTCATAGAACTCATCTAATTTGCATCGGTATTTCCCTGCTGACTTGGGGCTTGTGAGATCGATGGTTACAAATCCATAGGGTTGGGACCAGCAATGCTTACACAGAGCGTCAAATTGTTCCTTGGTAAGATCGTTGCAGTGATCGCGCCGAATATGGTCGAGATTCTTTGCGTCCTGCTGGAAGAGGCAGAGGAAGTTTGCATTTTCTCGGATCGATTGTCGGGGTAGTTTGAAGTAGTTCTGACACAGGTAGAAACAATCGACGTTGTTGTGTCGACCGCGCACGTAGTAGTCTTCACACGTGTTCTGTTTGCTCAGCATCAAGTCGTCGAACACCATGAGGTTTTTGCGGCTGGGATCGAGTTCCCGGGGGTCTGGTACATCGCTCCCTTGCTCGAAGAAAAAAGTGTCGATACCACTCGGGTGTCGTGGTGGTGGTAAGGCGTCGACCACATCAATCAACGAGTAGGGTGAATTACTCTTACACTGTAGGAGGTCTCGAATATCTTCCTTAGGGAAACCTTTTCCCAGCGCTTGCTGCAACAGCTGGTAAATGGGCTGGTGAAGCGATTTTCCGAAGACGTACAATCGATCGTAGTCGAGCCATCCATCGCGCAGGAGTAGGTTGTTCAACAGCGTTGTTTTACCACAGTCCGACTTCCCAATGATCAACCCTCTGATCGACCGCTGCGGAAGGAGGTAGTGATTGCTCCTCTTGGGGGCGTTGGCACTGTAGGAAATGTCTTCGACGTTTATTTATTTAAATAAAATAACGATGATCTTCTGCGTGAAATGTCGTAAGAAGACGGACACAGTTAACCCTGGCGAAACAATTACCAGCAACGGGCGACGGAGGAAGTTTGGCAACTGCAAGGTGTGCGGCGCCAAGAAGTCTCAGTTTGTTGCTACAACCGTTGCAGGGTTCATGAACAAACTAATCAACCGATTACCCATGGAAATGGATCTCCCCGGACACAACTTCACCGGGCCAGGGACTAAACTTAGCAAGCGACTACTCCCCGATGGCACCCCGAAGGCTTGGTCCAAACCAATTAATCGAGTGGACCAGGCTGCATATCACCACGATCTTTGTTATGCCCAGCACAAGGATACAACCGCACGCAACTCCATCTGTGACAAAGCTATGCTAGCCTCGCTAAACACCATTCCCAACCCTACCACACGCGAACGCATGGACCGCAGCATTGTCGGACCCATCATCGGTACCAAAGCTCGATTCGGTCTGGGTGTTAAAAAAAAAAAAGTTCGCTGGACCGATGATTTAGCTGAGGAGTTGCACAAACCAGTTCGACGTAAGTTTCAAAAACGCCGTGTGGTAGAGGGTGGTGTGGATGAGACCTGGGCGGCCGACCTTGTTGATATGAGTGCCTTTTCTAGGGACAACAAGGGAAATAAGTTCATCCTGTGCATCATCGATGTCTTCTCCAAATATGGCTGGTTGATACCGCTCAAAAACAAGAAGGGGGTGACGGTGCGGGATGCCTTTCAAGCGGTGTTCAAGGAGCGTATGCCCAAGAAGCTTTGGACAGACAAAGGCACTGAGTTTTACAACAAGGATGTAAAGCAGCTGCTTCAAAAGCATGATATTGAGCTCTACTCCACCGAGAATGAGGAGAAGTCGAGTGTGGTTGAGCGCTGGAATCGCACCATGAAAGAGAAGATATTCAAATATTTCTCGGCCAACTCCACGCGCACCTTTATCAATGTCCTGGACAATCTTGTTCGCCAGTACAATACCACCAAGCACCGCTCCATCAAGATGACCCCTGTCGCCGCAGGTCATAAGGAGCATGAAAACAAGGTGTATTGAAACCTTTACGGCAGCATACCTCCCATGAAACCATCGCGATTTCATGCTGGCGACAAAGTCCGAATCACCAAGAAGAAAGGTACATTCGAAAGGGATACACATACCGCTGGACCGAGGAAGTATTCACCATTTCTCTAGTGTTGAACACTCAGCCGCCCACCTATCGCCTCAAGGATTTCAGCGGCGAGGAAATTCAGGGATCCTTCTATGAGCCCGAACTTCAAAAGACTGATCAAAACATCTACCGCATCGAGAAGGTCTTGCGCCGGAGAACCCGGGGAGGGGTGAAAGAGCTTTACGTTAAGTGGAGGGGTATCCCACGGAATTCAACTCTTGGGTCAAAGCCACAGATGTGCAATAAACTAGTCAATATTTCTTGTCCTAATTCATAGGACAGGAAAACTATGCTGTGTTACCTTATAATTTCATGAGTTCCGCCTTGATTCTGTCGATGCGCCGGTCCTCCTCAGATATGGAATCCAATTCGCGCCAGCTCCTGTCCGTCGTGTGATAAGACTTCACCTTCTGTTCGATGGTGTTGATTTTCTCTTGAACCGCCATGATTAGATCCGCATAGTTCTTTGCATACCATCCTTTGGTCACCGGTTCATGTGCCACCACCCCCTCTGGAAGATTGACGATCGAGTGTCCCTGCATATCCAGGGCACCACTCATCTTACCGCCAGCAATAGGCAAACACTTCGCCACATCTTTCTCGAGACCGTTCAGGTGTTTTTTCATCGCCTCGAGCTCTTTCGAGATTGCTTCAAGCGCAGCCTCTAGGTCATTGATGTCTTTTATACCATCTTTCATTTGTTGGGTTGCCCACCGTTTTGTCACAGCATCCGAGCTGTCCTGGGGATGTCCTAGGCTAGAAATGCGATTGTCGTTCATATCCAAATCCTGTAGCATTCGCCGCAGGGATGCGCGCTTTCTTGCATGAGATCCAAACTTATCCATTTATTTATAGAGTGAGAAGATTGTATTTTCCAGCGATTTTCCAGTCGCCAACACTTTCAACACGAATAGGCAAAAGTGACCACACACCACCGAGCCTCGCTGCTGTAATTCATCGGTGCTATATCGAATTTCAGGCTGTAAGTAGTTTACCATCTCGTCAGGCGGTGGCAATCCATAGGAGTCAAAGTAATACTTTTCCGACCCACGTTTATACCAGCAAGTCCAATGCGTTCCAGGACCTTCCCAGCTATCGTGATTCAAGATTCCACATTCGATGCGGTGCGGGCTGGGTGGTAGGGTATCTCGCATGAACACCCCCTCTGAAACTTGGGATTCCTAAGGCTGTGACGGCTCTCTCCAATTCCTTATTTGACAGGGGCTTGTGGGGGAGGAGGATGCCGTGCATGTGTATGCTGCTCATTTATTTAGGTATGGGCATTCACACCCGTCAAAGACTCAAGTGCAGAAGAGGAGAGATGGGCATCCGCACCCGTCAGAGCCTGCTAATTGCAAAGGGGTGGTGAGAGGGAGGGTCCCACCTCAGTTGCGGGCGTCAGCGATTCGATAGTGTCCGTGGGCGAGGGTGCTGATGCCGTCGGGTAGGATGTGGCGCTTGGTATCCTTGGCAGAGAGGGCGACTTTGTTGATCTCCTGGGTGTAGATCTGGTGGAGGTGGCTGCGGATAATATTCATGGATTTGTAGACCTCCTGCTGCGTGTCGAGGCATCTCTTGTAGTCGTCGAAGGTGATGTTGCGCTTGATGGTGGTCTTCGCGACTCCTTTGATCGTCGGGGAAGTTTAAGACGGCCTCAATCTTTTCCGATTCCAACCATTCGAAACATTCTGTAGGTAGGGGTTGCGTCATGGCCCACCCGTACAAATTATTCGCGTCCAGATAAGTCAGATACTTGGTGGGTTGTGCTGGATCGTAATTGCTCATATACGGATTGTTAGCCTTACCAAGTCGATGGGAAATCATGGCCACACCTCCCCTAGTCGCTTTTTCGAACATCAACAGCATGTCCGGATCTGAGAGAAGCTCCAGTCGGACCCCAGTGAATTTCAGTTCCGCGTCGTAGGATAGCCTCGGGGCTGTGAAGTAGTGTGCGGGATCGAGCTTGTAGTGTTTGATGCACATATCCCTGAAATCTTCGAAAACATCTTCCAATATTGCTACGTCGATCTCCAGGTAGAGATTGTGATAGTCCTGCATCATTCGACAGCTGAATTTCTCAAAGACCTGCTGCGCGTGCTCGTACTCCTCATCGCTGATGTGCGTGCCATAGAGTCTGCTGAAAAATTCCTCCATGGGCGGTAGCTGCGTTTCCTCCAGCTTGGCGGGCCCATCCATATAATCGTAGGGATATACCCCCTTCCTAAGCATCAGTTCGGAGCGGTCGCCAAAGCACTTCTGCGTCGCGTTGAATTTGTCCTTGGTAAGATTCCCTGCCAAGGCTTCGAGAGAGCTGATCATGAATCGCATGGAGTCGATGAACCTCATCTCAAGGTCTCCCACCTTCTTGGAGAAGCTGATGTACTTCTCGTCGGTGTTGGGGATGCAGGTGATCTTCCCTTCCCCGAATCCTAATTCCTTCACGAAAAGGTGGGCGTCGTACCCACTCAGGTTGTGAAAGACGATGGGCACGTATTTGGGGAGCTGAAAGTCAAGATTGCACTGGTTGTGTGCGGCGCCGCGATACCTACCCGTGAGGTGATCGTTATCCCGTACCTTATCCTCACCCAATGCGCCACCGCAAATGTGGCAGAGTGTGCTCGCCGCGAAGCTCTCCTTATCTTCGTCCGTCATCGTCATGGGTTTGTTGTCCCGATAGATTTTGTCGATCTCCCCAACTTCCTTCTCCATGCACTCCATAAATTCCTTGGCCGCATCCTCCCCACAGTAGACGACCGATTCCTTGTAGTCGCCTTGGGCATACTTCACGCGGTAGCAAAAACCTGATGGTCGATGTAGCTGGTATGCCTTCGTGTAGGCTCGCGATGGGTCGGGTTGGCAGGTATCCATCTTTCCCGTAAAGCACTCGAAATCCGCGTAGATGGTGAATGGAACCCTCATCTGACGCTTGTGATGTTGGAAGCTGATGAAGGATCCTTCTTTCGGCATCTCGATTCTGACCGCATCCTTTTTGCCGCAGTACTCCATATGATCGTCGAGGATGTCCTGCCTAGAAAAGTGGCACAGGCATCTGCGGCAGAAAAAGAGCTCGTGCCCGTGCTCCGTCACTTGCGAGCTCAAGAGTCGTGACAAGCTCTTGATCCAGCAGTAATGCTGCTTGCTATCGCTGGTTAGGAAAAGGAGATCTACGTGCTGCGCGCCGGTGTTCTTGGATATCCTTAGGGGATATATCTGGAGGTCCTCTTCCCCATTTTTCAGACCATCATAGCCAAAGACGTTGATGTTAAGGTCTGCATTCCGCCTCTCGAATTTATCGATCGCCTTGAGGGATACTGGAAAGTCAATATCATCGAATTTTAGCTCATCCCCCCCACTGCTTGTACTGGCTTACGCGGTGTGTCGACTTCTGATCGACTTCCCCATGATGTAGGGCTTAGAGAATGGCCCAGCGGAAGCACTCCTGATCTTGGTTTTGGATGTTGATGACGGCCTTCTTCTGAGCGAGTGGCTTTGGGAGTGGTATGTGGGAGCTGCCCCTAAGTGGCTTAAATTCGTTCAGGTGAATCTCTAGCTGCTCAATGTGGGCAAAGGTTCATCCACTACCCTCGCGCATATACCTTGACATGTTTTCCTTGATCTTCCCTACCATGACCGCAATCTCAAAGTCAAGGTCTGCTGATTCGGTGATGACTGTTTGGGCTGATCTGAAGTAAGGGATGACGTAGGTGTTCCCCCCCAGTCGCGAGATTCGTTTTGACCAGCTCCACTTTCAGCACTAGCTGTACCTTTAAGCCCTTCTTTCGGGTGAGGGCATCTTCGATCGTCCTGGAGATGGTGCTGCGACTTACCTGGAAAAACGTTTCCAAATCATGCTGCTGGAGCGGGTCAATTCTGACTGTGCCAAAGACTCCTTTCAATGCATCGCGTCGGTCGACTACCTTGATCTCGTCTTCCCCTGGGGCATTTTCGATATCCTTCTTCACCAGGTCGGTTAGGGCGGCTCTTCCTAGTCGGGAATATTTGGTGATTCCGCGTCTTTTGGCGATGGCCTTCAGCTCCTTCTTTGTGAAGACCTCTTCGCGGGTAAATTTCCGGTTGGTTTTTTCCTCGATTAGTTTGACCAACTTCTCCTTCAACATCCTGCTGACCCCCCTCAGACCCTCATCCTTAGCTATTCGACGGAGTGCCTTCATGGTCTCTTTTACCACAATTTTGCCTACGATTGGGATGTTCTCGTCATCGACCTGTTGGCGTGATTGCTTCCTATGTCTCCAGCAGAGACCGTCCATTCCCGATTTGCTCTTGCAGAACTGCCCCTTCTTCCTCTTCAGTGGGACACCGCAGGTGTGTCTCACCCATTCTTCTGGCTGGTCTTCAAATTTCAGCTTTGTCGACTGAGCGCCGCAGTTTTGACACATCTGGGTGGTCGGATCCATCTGTGCCATATTTGGGTTGTCGCAGCACTGCTGAGGGGTTGGGGTTGGAGCTGGAACTGGGGTTGAGGCGCTATCCTCCAAATCTTTCTCATTCTCCAAGAAGAAATCTGCGTACTGATCCATAATATTCTTACCCGATGCCATCCTTTTATTTATTTTAATTTGGGGCACCCTTCCCTCTAAGGTGTCTTCGCTGATGAAGTCATTTGTGTCGACGAAACCATTGTGTACAAAAGTCATGATTTATTATACGCTAAGAAGGGACGCTGTCGGATTGCATCCTAGCCTCGGGGTTAGGGGTCCTATGCAGTGCGGCAGAATCGGCCCTCTCACACTACTGATAGGGACAGAAATTTAGCCTTGCAACAGGTCACCTACGGACCCCTCAAAGAGTTGTTGCAAGGGTTCTTAACGTGCAAAGAGCTTGGCACTCTCTTTACACGAGGCATCGGATTTAACGTCCTCATTCTGACCGGACGTGGCTGCAAATTTGTACATCCCGCACAGCCAAACGGACCCCCCACTTTAACAAGGGTTTTACTGCCGGTCGGAGGAAGACCAATGGTGACCATACTTCTATTCCCCAGTCACCCTTGGGGGTAAAACCATATTATGTAAAGACAAACTATCATTAAGTAATACTGTGGATTCATTATTATTCGTGGGATATCAATTTTCATTGATTTCGTGGGCTTAGGTGAACCACGAATTTAAATGTTCAACGAAGAAGGAATTCTTTATTGGCTTGTATGCAGCAATTTGCAAAACCATAATATCAAATATCCACGAAATAGGATATTTCCCCCAATCCACGAAAATTGATACCCACGAAAATAAATGAATCCACAGTAGTAGACCAACATAACGTAATATCAGAGTTCCACATAAGACAGCTGTGGCGTTCCTAAACCAGCATATGTTTTCTCAAAATGGCAACTAGGCTACCAGACGCCAAATGTGATAAATTCAGCCATTCAGCAAAAACAATATATTCAGTTCACATTCCGTCCAATCCATGACGCTTCTTTTGTTAATATCTGAAAATATACTACAAAGAGCAGAAAATAATATTCTCAGGGGTGGGATAGGGTGGGTTTTTGTGTTCCTTCGGTTCAAATCACGCAATGAATAAATCACGAAAAGCATGCAATTATATATAAAATAAAAGCGGGAAAATCGCTTATGAGAATATGTTAGTAAAAGTAAGACGCTCATGTCATTAAAAATTAAAGAAAAGTTAACTCTTGTTTAGCAGACGATTTTCTCAATTTATTAAATTGATTTAATGCTTAATGATTAAATCTTATTTATACAGCATTATCAAACTGGTTTAATATAAAAATAGGAAGATGTGGTATGATTGCAAATGAGACAACTCTCTAAAAGAGACCAAATGACACAGAAATAAACAACTATAGGTCACCCTACGGCCTTCAACAATGAACAAAACCAATACCGCATAGTCAGCTTATGCATTGTTTCGTGCTTTGAAAAGTACTTTATTTGAACCTTTCTATTGTTTTTTAAACGTAAATGCATTGACATATGACATTTTAAGCCATAGAAATTTTGTATTTGTCACTCGATAAAACAAGGATGCACTCGAAAAAACACGGACTGCTTTTGAAAAAACACGGACATATAAAAATGAATTTACTCTCCAAAATCTCATTTTCATTGCAAAAACAAGAATTTTTGTAAATTATCTGCATATCTATCTATGTATATGTAGATTCCATGTATGCATTTCCATTAAAATTTGCATTGGTATGTGTATAAAAATGGATTTAATCTATATTTTGGAATAAAGCATTGTAAGGCTAAATTAATGGATTTTCAAACAAAATTATGTAGTGTTGATAATATATTTTTATCACAAATACTAATTTACCTTCTATGATATTAAATATAAGGTTCTAGCATCTTGTTTTACGCCTTACCAGAAAGGAAGTCTGTCTGTTTACATTTTTTTATCATATTCACCTGAAAAAAAGGGGTCACACTCGAAAAAAACATGATTGCAGCCGGACACTATACCTACTGTGCAACATAATAGTACTAAATCCATAGGGGTAGAATTATTTATCCAATGCTTAAGGGAGCTACCATTTGATTTTTATGTGGGGGGGGGGGGCTAGCAGAGATGCAAACAGTTTTTTTTTCTGTCAGACATTGGGGCCTACAGGGTAGCAAGTTTTGTCAGACCCATCAAATGTTTGCCAGACCTACATTTTTTTATATCAGCTTTTTATACAGTAAGAGAACGGAGATAGTATGTCTTTACAGTGACAGCTGCTTTAGTGGATTATTTTTAGAAAATATCTAAATTTCAATTGAGTTCTTTTATTTAATAATTACTACAATAGCCGGTAGGATGAAAAATTGTGTCCTGCTTTTTTTTTTAGTTGTTTATCCTGACTTTTTATACATAATTTGTCATCCTGCCTTTTTTTTTTGCCAAGTTGCTCATCCTACCTTTTTTTTTTGCCAAGTTGCTCATCCTACCTTTTTTTTACTCAAAACTTCTGTCCTGCCTTTTTTTTCAAATTTCATCCTATCCCCCATAAAAATTAAATGGTAGCTCCCTAATACACAATTTTACGTGTGATGTAACAAATAGTTTATACCTGGGAACGTCCGTACTTCACATATTGTTACCTATTGTTAATTGACCATTTGTATCTTAACGTTATTATAGATCTTGTAGATAAATCACCAAAATTAAATTACTTTTCGAACTATCAGTATCATTTTGAAAAATAATAATATATGTACATTTGATATTAAGGGTATACAAAATAAAGAAAAGGGATTGAGAGTTATACAGTGGGTTAAACGAAATAAAAGCTCCTTTGCCTTATTACAAGAAACGCACTTTAATAAAGAAACAAAACCAAATCTTGAAAAGGAAACTGATTTTAGTTTATACTGCAGCAATGGCACTACAATAAGTAGGGGGTAGCAATCGCTATAAATAAACACGCAGATATTGAAGTAATTAATAAATTCTGTGATAATGACGAGAGGCTTATTTTATTAAATGTGAAAATGGACAATTGATATTGTTATTAGTTTGTCTTTATGCACCAAATTACAGAACAGATATGAACTCTTTCTTTAAAAAGGTTTACAATTGTATAAAGGAAAACTCGATTGGCATACTTTGGTTGGCGGAAATTTAACAAATGATATAAAATAAAACAATTAGATGTGCAATTGGAAGCAATTTATGAATAAAAAGCTAAGGGGGCTCAAATTAGATCAATGGAAAAATTGGTAGAACTAGGGGAGAAGAATAACGTTTTTTTTAGGATTAGAAACGCATCGACAAGTTAAAAAATCTATTAACAAGCTTAAAACGAACGCAACGAAGTAACATCATATAAGGAAGAAATTTTAGTGATGAAGAATTATTATAAAGTATTATACATGCCCAGACAAAAAGTTGATACACACACATGTATCTGATACTATTAAGAAATGGACATAAATGTAGACTTTAAAGAATGTAATGGGGAGGTTATACAGAGGAATGTACTAATGCTATTTAAAAAACAGTTGGTTAAAGTTCTTAATAAGGGACATGAGGAAAACCTTTTATCATATACCCAACGAACAGGTGTACCATCTTTATTATCTAAAAGAATGACCAATTATCTTTAGACAAGTATCGTCCTATACCATTACTAGTATTAAACGTAGATTTGAATATGTTCTCTCATCTTTTGGCACTGAGACTTAAAAAAAACTGCTAACTAAACTAACAACGAAGAGCAAACTGGGTATGTAAAAAATCGTTTTATTGGATTAAATTGAAGGCAAATTCAAGATATAATCGACTATGCAGAATCATACGGAAAAGATAGGGTTATTATATCTGTTGATTTTACAAAAGCTTTTGATTCTTTGGATGGGAATTCATGTTGAAAGTTCTAAAACATTTTGGTTTTAATGAACCATTTATATTATGGTTGGAAACTCTATATAAAGGAATACAGACCTGTGTTATAAATAATGGATGGGTATCCGAGATATTTGAACACCCTAGCGGAATCCGTCAAGGATGTCCTTTATCTGCTTTACTTTTTGTTTTGTCAGAAGAAATTATGGCTTTGCGATTATGGCAAACCTCCGACATTAAAAGAATTAAACGAATGCGAAAAGTTAAATTGGGAACCTAAAACAGATAAAATGAAATCCTTAATAAAGGCATGGGAACAAAGGAAACAAACAGTGGTTGGGAAAATATTGATTATAAAATCTTTAATACTACCAAAATTTACGTTTTTGGCTACTTCATGTAATGTAATGACAAATTTCTTAAAGAAATTGAAAGCTGCTGTTTTAAATATATTTGGGAAGGTGAAAATGACAATTAAAAAGAAATACAATTATCGGCGAATATCATAGAGGGGGTTAAAATGTTTGATTTTGACAGCTATTTTACAGCACTGATATCTTCATGGGTTTCCAAATTAACAACAACCAATCTGCCTAACTGGAAGAATATTCCTACCAAATATTTTAAAAAAACTGGGTAAAAACTTTCTTGTCTTTAACATAAGTTTAGATAATGTAAAATCACTTAAAGAATTGAGGAAAATACAGGAATTTTATTTGCAAGTACTTTCAAGTTGGGTGAAAACAGGAGGAGGTTTAACAAAATTTAAAGAACATTTTTCAAATATCAGAAAACAGATTGTTTGAGGAAAAAGATACGTTGAAATTTGCAACAAAAGCTTGTTCTTTCAAAACTGGGTAACAAGTGTTTTGATATATATTAATGTTAGCTTACACATAATTTAGGCGTGGTTTATTCGTGTAAAGAACTCGTGTCTGCATGTGCGACTCTTATTGGTTGTTCCGTTATATAGATACAATGGATAAGCGTGGATTCTTGAAAAAGAAACCATGAGCCCGGAGGGCGAATGGTTTGTTTTTCATGAATCTACGCTTATCCATTGTATCTATAACTTAAACTATTGTGTTAATTTCTTTTTCAAAATTAAAACCTTTTCTTAATTAGAAGGTATTGTAAGTGAGTTTAAATAACCATGTTATCGTGTCCAACGATGCATTGATAAATCTCAGATCACAATTAATTGGTTAACAAAATACAAATATAACACTTCTACCTTTAAAGATCTTTATATTATCAGGCATCTGAAAATTATCTGTTTTTACAAAATAAGACATTTTCGAAGTTATTTCTAATAAAATTGAGAATGGAAATGGGGAATGTGTCAAAGAGACAACAACCCGAACAAAGAGCATATATAAAGTATATATAATAAGTATGTTACCGAAATTTCTAGCACTCTAGGCACATCACGATTTTCTCGCATAGGAATTTGTAAAATTATGTAGTAAAACAGATGAAATCATACTATATTTATACAACAAAAAATGACAAATATAATGTAATCATTTTTGTTTCAAACATGTGAAATAGCCAATAATAATCCAAAAAAAATAAACGGTAAAACTCGTTATTATTACAAAAATATCCACTATAATATGCAAAATTAGAAAAAAAAACACAGAATTGGGACAACAGAGATAATACAGGGATTCGAACCTAAACCGACAAATCCCTATCGTTTAACTCGTTGATTTTAAGCATGCTAACCTCGCGGCTACCAACTTATACTATACGACTGCCCATTGTATATATATATAAAGGTACAACCCCTGTGTGTCCGATGTTCATTTATATATATAAAATAGACATCTAAGTTGTAACCCATTGGTAGCCGAGAGGTTTCGTCGATGTGTTGATGTCAGTCATTCATAACAGATTTCAAGGAAGGGTTCAATTCCCAGTGAAGGCATCTACAAATTACAAAATTTAATGGTAAGTTTTTATTTAATTCCATTAGTGAACAGAAATCAGTAAATTAGCTAATTCAAACTTAATGAAATTAGAGACACAAAGGAAACAATTGAATATAATTTGGTGAGTCCATTTCAGCGGCAGATTTAGGAAGCGTTGATTCTAGAAAAAGAATCCACGGTAAATGAATAGGTTGACGTCACCACAATGGTTTAATTATTTAGAAGAGATACACGTGGCAGAACCCAACTTTGATAATTCTGTTTTGGAAGAAGGACGCTATTTTATATTGTGAAGCAAATCTTTTGTTTAACAGAAGTAAATCCAGATATCGGAACCCAACAATCCACCCAGGAGCAACGCGCAGTCATCAACCCAGAACCGAAGGCTATTCCGATAAGTAACATGTGTAATGCGCTCGTCTCTATGTCCCAATGCTTTACGAGTTTACAAAGTACTGTTACACAACTTCTTTTGAGGAATCCTGGAGAAGAGCAGCAAAACACAATCAAAGACGGATTTACCCTTCAAAATTGGTACAACCAGTCTTATACCGTTGACAACGGTACTATTTCTCATTCCGGAATTCAGGAGAATTGTGTATCCGTAGACATCAACAAGGGAGCCAGATCCGACGATTTTAACAACATAGATATTGTATCTTCATCTCTGCAGCGACAGATTATTGGCGGTAAGGTATTAATATTGCTGCCTTACTTATTCCAAATTATGAATGCCCACAATCGCATACCGTAATCGCTGACAGCATTGAGGTTAATCTCCCAGGGAAACCCGACATAAGATCTAACCGTACACTGACCATTCAGGAATTTATCAAAGCATTCGGCAAATACAAAGAAAAGTAAAATCGCAAAAATACTGAACTCCGAGGAAATTCAAAAAGGAAAGTCCCTAATCAAATGGCAAAATCAAAAGCTCAAACACATCAAACGAATGGAAAACAACTGTCATATTCCTGACTTGGTACAGGTATTTTCTTATGTAGAAAATGGTGGATTAAACCTGGTTTTAAAGCTAGCTAAACCTTTCACTTGTATGACAGTCGCATCAAATTCCATTATATTGACAACGATGTGTGAACAAAACAAACAGACACAATAGGTAAAAATGTCACAAATAGGGTACAACAGCAATACGAACCCCACCAAAACTGGGGGTGATCTCAGGTGCTCCGGAAGGGTAAGCAGATCCTGCTCCACATTTGGCACCCATCGTGATGCTTATGTATTAACAAAGCCGGTAAATAGTCTAATTCGGTAGGTCACATTCGTAAAAAGGGAACGGGTTTGTAGTTACGACATAAGGAACACATCCGATATCATCTGTGAAACGGATATTCCATAACGGTCACCCATGGAAGTAATATTAAATATTACTTCCATGGGTCAACCGACTCGTGATGGCGTCCGTAAAATTTACTGAGTGATGATTTCAACAGGACCATTTAGAACTCTTGGTTTAAAAATGAAAAGGTCATGATTGGGAAGCTGAAATCATCTCTTTAGTCGTAAAGTTTTGTTTTCAACCGACCCTCATAGTCAATTTCTAGATATAAGTCCTAATCGAATGGCAAAATCAAAAGCTCAAACACATCAAACAAATGGATAACAACTGTCATATTCCTGACTTGGTACAGGCATTTTCTTATGTAGAATGGTGGATTGAACCTGGTTTTATAGCTAGCTTAACCTCTCACTTGTTTGACAGTCGCATCAAATTCCATTATATTGACAACGATGCGTGAACAAAACAAACAGACACAAAAAAAAAGAATTATGTCAAAAGCCTACCCAGAAAGACGCGCCGAACTAGATGCATACGAAGAAGATATTATTGATATAAGTAATTTTTACGGCTCGAAGTATTATGATTACCATAAACTATATTTTGCCAAAGCGTCGACACTACTTAGAGAACTTCACGTTAAAGAAGACTGGAGTAAACGGGACCGTGACGTATTCAACCTCGTAGCGGCAAGGATTCAAATCATTGTATGTAAATTCTGCCACATGTGCAATCACACTACCGAATTTTGTTCACTGCAGCTCAGAAACAAAATAAATCATCAAGAGGTAAATAGTTTGAGAAATGATGATCGTAGCGATAAGTACGGCCGACGAAAACATTTTCAGGACGGTAAAGAGATTTGTAACAATTTTAATAGCAGTAGAGTGTGTATAAAACGCACCTGTTCTTTCTCACATGTTTGCACCAAATTCCGTTTGCCAGGACATTCACAGGCTCTTTTTGGAAACGCCCATCAGTAACGTTTTCATCCAATCAGACAGCTCCGGTTGACATAGAAACTTCAAAACATCTCGCAAAATGTGACTAACTAAATTTGATGTGCACGCTACTACACCGGCCAATGTCAAACAGCTAAAACGTGAACTAATGAATCATTCCGACAAACATTTCGTTGATTATTAATGTAATGGGTTACAAAATGGCTTTGATACTATGGTTAAATATGACAACATTAAAACAATGGAATGTAGAAATAATTTAAGTGCTAGGTCACAGAAAGATACAGTTTCAGATCTTATTAATAAAGAACTATGCAGTTGAACGGCAAACGCCTGAATCTGACAGATAGAGGTCAATTTGTCGACAAAAAAAGTACCCGTATGTAAAATGTTTACGCCCCAAAACAGCGCCACCTATAATTTTTTCTTTGTCGTCTTTGAGCACGATGATCCGTTCTTTAGGGAATTAAAACTTTAAATTAACTGAAACATACAAAAGTAAGTATAGAAAACATATTTAAATATATATATTTACATGATTAACTAGGTATGATATGCTGGCAATATGCGCAATGATCTTTAATTCCACTTTGAAAAGGAGTTTGTTCCGTATGTTAAAATGGCGGATTTCAATGTTTACATTTTTTCGTCAAAGTAATAGCTGACACAATTTCATATCCAATCATTTATGAGCAATTTTTTTATTGTTTTTTGAAGATCATCCAATTAAATTTACCGTTATAAAGTGGCTACACGTTACCAGCCATCGTTACATAACCACGTTGTTTTCGAAGAGGACTTCTCACGGAAGGTTGTATTAGCAATTTTCTCCAGAAAAAAACACAATTGTTTTGTAATATCTCCATATATTAAGCTCTTGTAACAACACACACATACTTATAACATCTACGAAGTATCCAGACGTGTTTTGTTGTTAATGTAAACACAAATCTGTGTAAATTCAACCGATTTAGGTCCTTGTTTATCAGTTTCAATACACGCTGCCATCCTTTTTTATTCAACATGTACATGTATTTTCATACGTTGTTGTCCCTGTACACTTAGCATTACTTTATTCTTTAATTGTAACGGGCATTAGATTGATTGATTGATTGATTGATTGTTAATAGTTGGACAATGCCACAAAACACTAATTGTAGCTTGGTACATAGTGGAAGGGAGCCAGGTCCCTGTAAAATTTGTGGCACACATGATCAGACAAAGCGTTATGTTCATATGTGTCAGAAAAAGGATCGATTACCTGCATATTATGAATATGTAAAGGAACATCATTCTATAGAAGATGAAGATTGCATTTGCAGGAAATGTGATGCAAAGTTAACAAGGGACAGTCGTCTCTTGAGCGATGATGTTACACCCCCTACTAAACGCAGAAGTCTAGAATTCTGTGATAGTGCAAGTAATGCACCAGATTTTTCTGGATCTATTTCAGGTTCATGTTCCACTTTCAGTGATTGTGCAAGTGTTGCACCTGATTCATGTGTTTCTATTTCAGGTTCATGTTTCCTTTCATCTTTACATTGTGATATATCATGTAGGGTTGCTTCAGTTGAGCCCCTCAAGTTTAAGAATTGCTTTAAGACTTGGGACTCGTCTCAGCAGCCCCTTCCTGATTCCAGTGATGTTAAGGTTACATTATGTGAGGATCATTACAGAGAGTATCAGAAATGTGTTCATGATATAAACTGTTGTATATGTGACAAATCTTTAAAATATTCAAAAAAGTTTGTTACTATATCTCCAGATAAACATGACCATTTCAACCTGTACATTACAGAAGAATTAAATGTTGAAAAAGAAATAGAATCTGAAAGCATGATAGTATGTTTGAGTTGCTATAGATCATACAACGTGTTTTCAAAATCTACTAATTTCACATTAATTCATGCACAGTCTGATGTATTTTTAGTTGATTGTTTACAGGAGTTTGATGAGATTGATATTAAATCAGTTGACGTCACAAACATTGATTTATTTTGTTTCAGGATGATTCTGGCAGAAGTTGTAAACAAATTTTTGACATATAAACCACTTTTACTGCAGTCTTTATACTCAGAATATTGTGGACATGTCTCAAAATTGTGCAACACTTTAAACATTTCATTAAATGTTGAGAGTGAAAATAGAACTAAGCATGATATTAGGTGGATTTTTAAAATGCTTAAGTCATGCTTAGGTTCTGCACTTCACTATTGGGTGCCAGAGGGTTTGAAGACAGGTAGGATGGTATATAGAGTAGGTACAGACTTCATGCGCTGTGCACATTCACAGCTTCATGGTCATAAAAAGAGTATTGATGAACTTCAAGCTGTGAATAAGGCCTTGCAGATTAAACTTGATGACTTGTCAGAAAGTTTGCAGGCAATGAAGAAGATTGAATGTCTTGATGAAACATTAAAAATCACCAGAGAGTGTATTAAGTCATATGTTTCTTCAAGTGTTAATTCTTCTGAACTACCTGATATTAGATGCTTTGATGTGCATGATGAGATACGGAAGCTTGACCCTGTTCTTTGGAATTTCATTTATAGACTTACTGCAAATGAAATTGAGGAGAAAGAATTGCGCAGAGATGTGTTTAATTTATGGGAAAACAGCTATTTAGGTATAGATGATTCATGTTTGAGATTATTTCCTAGGCTTTTTATTGCTAGCTGCATTTTTAATGCTCAAAGTTCTAAATGTGGTCAACCCCTTCATTTGCTTCTAAGTGATGTCTTGGACAAATACAGTGGTTCTTCTACAGAACTTTTAGCAATTAGCAATCGACTTGGTGCAACTGTTTCGAAGGAGTCATTGAAGCGTTTTATTAGTAGTAGGTGCATTCAGCTTGATAAAGAACCTAATTTGTTAAGTTCAGACAGTTTCACTGTTGCATCTTTTGACAATTTGGATAAAAACCAAAAGTATGCTATAGTTGGGACAGGAGCAAACAAATCAGGTTTTCATGGCACGACTATTCAAGCAGTTACACCAAAGCCGAGTGTTAAGCATGATTTTACGTATGTTCCAAAGCCATCTGAGTCTAGTGATCCCGATCAGAGTGCTTCGGAAACCGGTGTAAAATCAGTATCTAGGAGTATTCCATCTGATTTGATTAAGGCCTTAAGGGAACCTGGAGACAACATTGGTGAACCTTCAAACATTAAAGTAAATAGGTTTACTCGGTTATCTTTAGATGATTTTTCCATATCTGAGGCGGAGAAAGTTGCGTGGGATAAACATGTGTCAGATTTGTCTGCGTACTGTTTCTCTAAATCAGTGTTGAAAACAAATCATATTGTTCTTCCTGGTCTTAAGGCTTATTTAGCATATGACTTCAGCCAGACAGAGGTTTCTGAGTTTCACTCAATTGCAGTTTTGGATGAAACAGCTGACTCCAAAGCTACAGTTGAGTTGACACTCAATATTTTGTATGAGAAGTTCAAGGTTGGAACTAAGATCAACTATTTAGTTGTAGTTGGTGATGGTAAGTCTTACGATATTCTCATTAAGCTGAAATCAGAATATGGTAATGCACTAGATTGGGTTTTGCCATACCCTGGAGATTGGCATATTCTGAAAAACCTGCTACCAGTGTTTATGAAAATATACTATGATGCTGGTCTGAAAGAACTAGCTGTCAAGTTTCATCATGGTGCCACTCTGAAGGTGTTAACAGAGTGCACTAGATTTCCCATGACCCACCGGTTTTTATCACATGTTTGGGAAGCCATGTTCAGATATCAGGTAGAGTCTTTCATGAGGTCACACAGGTCACCAGGTGTTGCTTGTTTTGATGATGATTTTCAGAAAATCATTTCTGTCATTTTGGAAAGTGCTGACATTACAGTTAGTAGAGACTGTAATGGGAATCTTGAAGGTGATATTCAAGATTTCAAGGTATGGTCTTCTGTTTTGGAACAGAAGGATAGGTTTTCTATGATGTTGCAAGGTGTACAAGTCGAATTCGATGAATGGCGTAAGCAATCAAGTGAAAAAAGCGAGACATTTCGTTTTTGGGATAATTTCATTCATGTAGACTTTATGGCATACCTTGGTCTATACGTTGCCATTAGGGAACAGAATTGGGATTTACGAAATGCCTCGCTGAAGAACTTGGCTTGCCTTTTCACTGCTTTTGACAGGCATAATTACATGCGTATGATTCCTTATCACTTTGCTGACCTACTTACATTCCCTCTCGATGTCATACACCATTTTAAGGCTGGTTGCTTTGCAGTGTCTTTGTCTGGGGATAATTTTTTTTCAGTGGCTCTTGATGAAGCTCATGAGATGGAGATCAACCTCAAGACCAAAAAGGCAATAAACACCTTCAGTTTACCTTCATTGACTGCCATGACATATTATCTGCCTTACAGAGCTGAAACATTGCATAATCTGAAGATGAAGTTAGATATTGAAAGTGGTCAGTCAGGTAAACGCAAGGAATTGTCAAAGTCTTACATTCATAGTGAAGAGCAGACCATTTTCCAATATGTGGAAAAATTGAAGGTTTCCTCACTATTTGTTGACGATTTGGTAGGTAATCTTCATCACATATTTACACACACCACCGCTACTAGTGACCAGGCAGATTCCCTTTTGAGGTACAGGTACTATGGTAGTGAGGACATGAATAATTATATTCAGTGTTTCTTGATCAGGGTCCCCGATATTTCAGTTAAGCAGCCACACAGGAAAAGGCGAAACCTTAAAACCTTTTCTTCTCCCAAGGTGACTGTTCATAAGCAGAAGAAAGAGATCAAGGATAATAAGACTGTGATCTCTTGTTTACGCAAGCAAATAGCTTTTTCAAAACTCTCCTCAGAACCAGTTTCTGATCTGGACCAGTTTTTGGCTTTGCCTAGAGCTATTTGTGATGCGGAAGGCATTCCCCTGTAAGGTCAGAAGTCATTGTCCCTTCATCATTTTAGGTCATGCTATCCTGATGCCTTCCTTTCTGCTTTACCCACAGAGACAGGACTTACTGCAGTTATACTGGAAGGCATGTTTATGATTAACTCCAACCCAGCCCCTCAGCATAAGACCTTTGGAGATTACGCTAAGTTTATATTTGACAGGTGGATTGTTAGGTCATATAAGCAGTTTTCTGCTTCAGAAATCCATGTTGTGTTTGATCACCCAAACAGGCATGGTTGTAGTCCGAAGGATGTGGAGAGGTCACGAAGAGATAGTAGTGTTCAGGCGACTGACTCTACTGTGCTAAGTTCAGTGGTACATGAAGGTCTTTTGCTGCCTTCCAGTTGGAGGTCTTTTCTAGCCAACCGTGAAAACAAGAGAAACTTGGTGAATTTTTTGTCCTATGAGCTTTTAAGACTAGCATTGTCATTTTTCATAGATGGATTGTGTACTGTCATTACAGCTGGTGGTTTTGACGACGACAACCGTGACAAAGCACTTGGGATCTCTTATCTTCACGTTGGCATTGTAGAGTTTGCACAGCTGTCTGCAAATCACGAAGAAGGTGATACACGGGTTTGGTTACATGCGTCTCAGACAGCTGCCAGTCGAGTTATTATTTATAGTCCTGATACAGACACCTTTTTCATTGGTCTCCCTATTGTTAAATCTCTGAGGAAGTCTGTTTTTGTACAGACTAAGGAGACTCCCTATGAGAAGACTTTTATAGATATGATGAGCTTCCTTTCACTTCTTTCTCATGACCTCTCTCTGCAAGGTATACATGATATTGAATCATGCATTCAGATGTTGTATATTTGCAGTGGGTGTGATTTTGTGTCATTCTTCCATGGTTGTGGTAAGAAAGCATTTTTAGATGGCTTTTACCAGAATGCACAGTTTATTACAGGTGATTTGAACCTTTCCACTCACGATGAAACAGGGCTATGTTCATTTTATAGATTGGTAGCATCAGTATACTTTGCTAAACATAGACCTGCTTTTCGGCCATCTGCTTCTATTAGTGAATTATATAACACACTTGAACTGGGTGACGGATTAGAAAGTCACACAGCATTGGTTAAGATCATACGTGAGCATATGTGGGAGCGTATACAATCTGAGGATAATATGCTCCCCAATTCGGATGCTTTACAGCTTCATTGGGATAGAAGTTGTTGGGTTGCCAAGTACTGGAAGCAAGCACTTGATAATTCTATGCATTTAGAACCCATAGACAAATCTGGTTGGATTATTAAAAACACAATTGTATCTGTAGTTTGGGATTCTGATGTAAACATAGATAAAGTGGAGAAAACTATTAAGTGGTACACCAAGGGTTGCTCTTGCAAAAGTGGTTGTACCACTAATAGATGCAGTTGCAGGAAGTCTGGTCTTAGTGTTGGTGGTTATTGTGGTCCAGGTTGTAAGTGTCAGAACTGTAAGAACATTGCTAGTTGTCAAAATGAACTTCCAGAGTTGTTTGATGAATTAGAATGTTTTTCTGATATTGAGTTAGATGCTTGTAGCGATATTGATTCTGATTCCAATTCTGATGAAGGTGAGGATGAAGTGCAAATTGCCCCATCTCACCCATCAGAAGAGTTTCAGCAATATTGGGATACTTTTGGATTTTTAACAGGTGAGCTAGTACCAGATCTGTAAATCTGCCGAGTATTTCTTCGCACCTTACAATTGATTCATTTTGTTTAAAGACCCTTCCAATACAACCATGCCTTGCTGTTTTTATATAACACTAGGATTTTTAAGTTTAGTCCATTTTCCTAGCACAATACGGTCTATTTAAAATAGCAGCCCCAAAGTCCATTAAAGAATGTATTGATTGACGTTTAACACCACTTTAATCACTGTTGGACAGTGGAATTGTTATGGCCGTCTATTTTTGTTGGTAGAGGAACCTGCAGAGAACCACTGACATTCAGAGTCAATTAAGTAAATATATGTTAAGTCCATGAAAAAAAAAATCAAGCATACTTTTCTTATCAGGTGTTTTTGCAATTTACATTAAAGTTTAATATCAGTAACGTTTCCGTCAAGTTAAAAAAGTATGTTTATGCAAATGCATTGTCAAGGATACACAATTGTTAAGATTATTTTTTAAATTTATATCAAAGGCTTATATCTTATGTATTAAGTTAGGAAAATGAGCTCTGAAGGTTATTTCTATTATTATTTCAATAATAACATCCATTTATGATAAAATACATTGTAAATGATAAGTAATTGAAGACCTATTGGTGACCTTCTGCTGTTGTCTGTTCTATGGTCGGGTTGTTGTCTTTTTGACATATTCCCCATTCCCATTCTCAATTTTATACATATTAAATTAGGAGATAAGGTATGAATGCCAACGAGACCGCTATCCTTGTGCAGTGGATTTAAGCAACTATCAGTGTAAGAATGGCATTCAACAATGAGCAAAGCCCCATCTGTTCTATCATCTTTATTTACCCAACATGTGAAACATTGCTGACTGAAAAGAAATTATCTCCCTGTATGTATTTAGTTTCATACATTTGTCTCCTGCATTTTGTAATTTGTAGAATATGTTTAATTTCCTCCTCTGCTGAAAAGTTATTTTTGTGTAGTTATCATTCTTATTCATTTTTCAAATAACTCCCCTTCTCCACCATTCACCTATCCCCTTTATCCACCCCATCTACCTATTCCCTACTCCACCCAACCCTCATTTAAGTACACAGCAAGGTTTGGTTGTATCTGTTGTGTTTTTAATATGGATGATATGTATCGGCTGTATGGTGTGTTCCTGTTAATTCCATTGTATCAATATATATGTTACAGTACAAATTGAAATACACTAGAATCCAGAATCCCCCAAGTACAAATTTGAAATCAAATATCTATCATTATGATTCATTTTTATCAACTACAATATTTGAAATTACTAATCAGAGATTAAGGACAACTCCAAAATTGATGATCTTTAATATATACTTGTATATTAGTTTGATCCGTTTTTTTAATAATACATATATCATGTATATATACATTTAAGTTTTGCTGGAAAGTTAAAGTACATCATCTGAACTTGTGGTACTGTGAATTTTGAACAAGAATGAAAGATTATGGTATAATTACCAGTGAGACAGCACTCCAGCAATAAAAATAAGAAGATTTCGTATAATAACCAGAGAGACAGTATTCCACAAAAAAAAAATATTTGGTATAAAGCCATGATAGCCAGTGAAACAGAACTCCAACAATAAAAATAAACATTTTCTACAATAACCAGTGAGGCAGTATTCCACCAAAAACAATTATGTGGTATATGGCCATGATAGCCAGTGAGACAGCACGCCAGCAATAAAAATAAACATTTTGTATATTAACCAGTGAGGCAGTATTTCCCCAAAAACAATTATGTGGTATATGGCCATGATAGCACGTGAGACAGCACTCCAGCAATAAAAATAAGATGATTTTGTATATTAACCAGTGAGACAGTATTCCACCAACAAAGAAAAATCCCTATGTGGTATATAGCCAGTGAGACAGCAGTCCACCAATTTGTGCGAAGAGGATTCTAAATCCTAATGAATTTCAATTAGTACTGTAGCATACTGTATATCCAGTACTTGCAACCACTTTAAAAATGAGTTTATTGAATTATGGCCAAAAACCCCTTATAAGTAATGGTTTTAAGATTAATGTAAATGATGAACATGACTAGTTTTTGGACACATTGACAAAGGGTTGAAGGGAAGGGAAATAATAATGTACAACATTATCATATTAATTTCAGTTATTTTATTTTTCAATTGGAGGCCAGAAATGACCATTTATACTGTTGTATCTGTGTATTCAGATCATCTTAATTTCATATTAATTTACTTTGAATTTATTCCTGTTTGAAAAAAACTGGTGTTTTAATTTTTTTTTAATTTCTTTTTTTACAAATTTAAAATTATATTATATGGTAATATTGTCAGCATTCCTTAAGTCTAAATATTTAATTTTGCAATAAAGACTAGTACTTTAAATGTCTCTTATCTGCTTGTCTAAACTATGCACTCATAGTTCATAAAGTTAAAACGAAATGTTTTTTACATACTCTAATATTTGATATAGCATGCATACTTGTACAAATGTATTAGGTCATTTTCTGGTGTTCATTTAAGATTGCTACTTAAACAAAGCCCTTTATTTTACTTTCTTATCGTATACACTTTTCAGGTGTATTCAGGGTAAGCATAGTTATTAGTTAATTTTTTATATTTTTTCACAAATTATGAGTAATTTAGATTTAGTTTGTGTTCAAGTACCAGAGAAACATAATGTTCTGGTGCTTGGACATAGTTTTGTTGCTCGTTTGGGAAATGATGTTTCTAGGATTTCTTCTTTAAGACCTGATTTTGACCTTGATCAGGCTGTAGTTCACTGTCTTGGTTTCAGGGGGGGTGTTATCAGTGACCTTATTGAAGATCTGTCAGGGAGACTTCACAGCAAACTCCATAGTTTTCGTCCAGAAATGGTGATACTACAGATTGGTGGCAACGATATTGATAAAGCAAAAGATTATCATCCACAGTTGTACATGGAGTCTGTGAAGCATTTCATCACAAAGCTCCAGACCGTATACCAGGTACAAAAAGTTGTTCTGTGCGAGATTTTTCCTCGTCTTAAAGTCCGGGAAACTGATGTTGACTTTTATAATGAGGAAAAAGATAAGTTGAATAGGGAGTTGGATGCTCACTATTCAGTTAGGCATGCATCACCTGGTGTTGTGTTTTGGTACCACAGGGGTGGTATAACAAGTTCAGAGGGTTATTTTAGTAAGCGTGATGGTGTTCATCTGAATGATGAAGGTACTAAACGTTTTTATTTTAGTATCAGAAGGGCTATTGGAAGTATTTACCCAGAATGGTAGTTCAATAGTCCTTCAAGTTTGGAATTTAAAGAAGTTCTTACTGTCTGCATGTGCCTAACTAAGTACCTGGGTTCTTCTGTTACGAAGTTTTCGTCTGTCATATGTCTATTTTCCTTGACCTCGTAAGGATAACTATATTTGGTATATATATATAGGTTCCTTTCAATATGTACATGTCTATATTTGATGTATTGAATGATTGACAAGGTTTAGTTGTTTTGGTTTGATCTATCTCTCAGATCTATACTATTTCAGCATTAGGGCTACTATATTTGGTGTATTGAATGATTAGGGCTACTATATTTGGTGTATTGAATGATTAGGGCTACTATATTTGGTGTATTGAATGATAAGGGCTACTTTATTTGGTGTATTGAATGATTAGGGCTACTATATTTGGTGTATTGAATGATAAGGGCTACTTTATTTGGTGTATTGAATGATTAGGGCTACTATATTTGGTGTATTGAATGATAAGGGCTACTTTATTTGGTGTATTGAATGATTAGGGCTACTATATTTGGTGTATTGAATGATAAGGGCTACTTTATTTGGTGTATTGAATGATTAGGGCTACTATATTTGGTGTATTGAATGATAAGGGTTACTTTATTTGGTGTATTGAATGATAAGGGCTACTTTATTTGGTGTATTGAATGATTAGGGCTACTTTATTTGGTGTATTGAATGATTGTAAGGTGTGAGTTTCCGTTTGGCAGGTTTCATCCCAATGTGACTTTAAACTTGTAGGGTTCATTGTTCAATGTTTTGTTTTTGTTGTTTTGTCTCTTTCTTGTATATTACATTTGGTGTATTAAATGACGAAGGAATACATGTATGTCTGGCAGGTTTCATACATCCTTGACTTTTTTCATGGTTCATTGGTCAATGATAATTTTTCACTGATTTGTCAGTTTATCAGATACTGTTTAACTATATTTGGTGTATGGAATGATTTACAGCTCTGGAGCTTTGTGATGAAATGCCTTGTGATGAGGTGTAAATTACAAAAAAACATACATTTGTTCAATTTTTCAATTAATTTTAGCCCCTTCTACCAAATTCTTATTTCCAATAAATATTGAATAATGAAATATTTATATTTAAAGAACAAAAAAAAATCATTTTACATGGAAATTTAACTTTTGTGTCCGTTTCTTAACACCTTGCAAAGGAAAAGTTTAGGTCACCTTTAAATGATTTTAAGTTAATTCATTTTTAAAACCCCTTTCATATTATAATAGGTAAAGGTCATTTCACTTTCCATAAATAATCCAACAAATTTTAAAGAAAGACATCCCTGAATTTGATATATATAGGAAACAAATGAGATATTTTTTTTCTTATATAAATGAAGTGATCTAATTTTCTTTATTTTTTTTAAGTTGTCTATTTAAATCATTTTATTTCCGTTTTTAAGTTACTTGAGAAATACATGAAATATGGGTTGGTTAATCTAGAAGAAAAATTATTAAAATTTTTACTATTTAAAAGTAAATCGCTTTAAACTGCCATACAACTTCATGGAGGGTGGTAGATCATTGTCTACAATGTTTTTCATGTTGTTGGGAACAGTTTAAAAACATTTCATTTTGTTGAATGATTTTTTTTATTGCTAATTTAATAATTATAATTAGGTATTTATGGGTTATTTGAAACTTATGACTGACGAACATTTGAAGAAATATATGGAATAGATGGAACTTTGTTGTTATTAAATGTAGTGAAATGAAAAGGAACTTGAAATAAAAGGTATTGTCCTGAACATGCATGAAATATTTGCCACTGGACGTAAAGCAAACAACAATCAATCAATAAATAAAATGTACAACTTCATGGAGAGTGGTAGATCATTGTCTACAATGTTTTTCATGTTGTTGGTAAAACATTTGAATTTCGTTGAGGCTGAAATATTCTGTGTTATGGTATTACTAAGTCCGTCATTGACTTCTTTTGTGTGAAATCTCAATAAGTTTAGGGCATACGAAACAGTTACAGGGGTGGTAATGTAATCGCTTACAAAAAAAAAATTTGGCAACATTTGGAAAACAATTATTTTAAGAAAACTTGAGAAGAGAAGACGTTCAAATTTTATTTTATATTATTTTGTAATTATCTTTTAAAACAAGAAGTGTTGGTATGTTAGCAAAGATTAGAAATGTCCAAGAAACCAGAAATTCTAGTCATGTGCAAAATTAATACTCCATTTATCTCCAAAAATTAGCACATGAAGCTTTATTTTTTCATTTCAAATTTGAATTGACTGAAGGGAAAAAAAGCTTGTATTTAAACTTTCATCAAAATATCAGTGTGGGTTTAAAACTGTATAGTATGCCCTTTAAGTGTTTCTGTACCAATTTAAGCTAAATATATATTGGAATTTTTAACTCTTAATGTTTTTGATTTAGGAATAAAAATTGACCATTTCAGTGGATTTAAAGATGCTAATAAAATTCAAGCACAATTTTAAAAATTCATATTGCTCTTTCATAGCTTTTTTAATGTTTAGAAAAGTTCTTTTGCTTAAATTTTTTTGGGAAAGAGTGTTACTAATGATTTTGCTGAAGGAAAGAAAAATCCAGTAAAGAGCTTATTTGTAAGAGATTTGTTAAATGTCATTTTACTCCTTAATTCCAATCAATTTATCAAAAGTACATTTTTTTCTCCTTATTGCAATGGCTGTATTATGCGCCTTTGATAAAACATTGTTATCTTTTGGCTATGGAGGGGGTTGTAGATTAATAGTTATTGTATTTGAAGATTGAGTGTTAAAAATATTGCAGATTATGAAATCATTATTTTACATTAATTTTTAACTAAAATTCCCAATATCCCTTTTCATGAATGAACAGTAACATAATGATGATTTCATTTACAATTCTTTAATTTATGTATCAGAGAAGTGGCAATGAAATCACATTTGGTTATTTAAATCACTTTTCATGTTGGTTTTTTGTCCCAAAGTGTTCCAGGCATACAAAGGCATGCTGTTTCCAGCAGGGTAAACAAGTTTGTGATGAGGTCAGTTAAGTTGTTAAAGTTGATAAGGTCTTCTGTTAAAGTTTGGGTAATGTCAGTTTTAAGGAATTAAATGATATGCGCTATACCCCATTTTCATGGATCTTATTTTTACTTTTTCTCTGAGTTGTGGTCTGTTGATTTTGGGAAAAAAGGACAAAAGATACTAGAGGAACATTAGAACTCATAAGTCATTGTAAGTCAAAGATAAACTGATGAATCTTGATAAAAAGTAAAGGACCTAAAGGCATACAAAACACAACATAGAAAACTATACACTATGAACCCACATGAACTCCACCAAAAAATTGCGGTGATCTCCGGTGCCCTGGAAGGATAAGCAGATCCTGCTCCACATGTTTATAGCTTTGTTAAAATCTTAAGTTTGTGGGGAAGTCAATAATATTGTTTGCAGTTGTATTAGCCCAGCACATTCAGTTTTTCATTGAAGATATTTTGGCCTTGTCCACACATTCCTGGTCTGTTTACTTGTCAACATTTGCTGAATTATGTGTTTAAGTTCATGATAATGTCTGGTTTTAGAAGGAACCACTTACTATAAATAAAAATGGTAAATGATATTTGGATCTTTGAATATTAGTTTGATGAATAGTATGTTTAAATTTCAATATTTGTATGTTACTATAAAAAGAATAGGCGAGACATTTCTCTATACGTCAACAGCTTATGTACTGTTAATTGGTAGTCTATACAAGTCACTTCAGTCAAATCCAACATGCAAGGTACATGGTTTTAAATTAGATAAAATGGATGAATAAAGATGGAGAAATAGTTTATTTAAATAAGGACAAGTGGTATGATAGTGATTATGACTTTAGACCAATGTTTAAATGATGTGGATGTACAATGTAAGCACCTTCAATTATGAGTGAAACCCATACTGACAGTTCGGCATACAAAAAATAAAACATCAATTTATTTACCAATTCAAACAATCTCCTGTGTCCTTACTTGGAACAGACACATAAAAAGTATGGCAAGTTAAATGTTTTAAATCCTCAACACCTGGAGAGTCGTGATTTGCTGAACTTTACAGATTGCCTGATTGGTACCAAGCACAAAAACAAGTTACAAAACCAGAGTCATTACGCATAATATAGATATAAGAAGATGTGGTATGATTGCCAATGAGACAACTCTCAATTCAAGTCATAATTTGTAAAAGTAAACCATTATATGTCAAAGACTTAACTGATTTTAATAACCAAAGTTTGAACATTGACACATTTTCAGGTTATAATATTTTGTAAGTCCATTTAAGTTTTCTTTTGAGGTGAATGTGCTTACTAATTTTATCCTTCTGAATACAGGGTATTCCTAATATAGTGTAGATTAGCATTTATTTTTTTCTTTGCTGAAGCCATATAACATAGAGTTCTTGTGTATTCCTCTTACTTGTAGATTTAATATTATAGTACTTGTTTATTTTGTTGCCAGTAAACCACTAAACATAGTATTGCTTATGCTATTTTCCTATTACTCTTTTAACAGAATAGTTGCTTATTCAATTTGCATGTAAATTATATAACAAAGTATTTGCTTATTCCTGTTGCATACTAATTTTTATATGCCCGTTTACGGGACGTATTATGGTATACCTCTGTCCGTCCGTCCGTCCGTCCGTCTGTCCGTCCGTCGTCAACATGTCAGACATTAACTCAAAAATGCTTTAACCAATTTGCATAAAATTTTGGTGAATTGTTTATATCTATTGACGTGAGCTCCCTTTCGTTTTTTATAAATTTAAGATTTTACGTTTCCGAGTTATGGGGTTTTATTCATTAAAAAAAGGGGGATTTTCCAGTTTTCTGACAATAACTCAAAAATGCTTTCACCAACTTGCAAGAAATTGTGGTGAATTGTTTATATCTATTGACATGAGCTCCCTTTCAATTTTTATATATTTTAGATTTTACGTTTTCGAATTACAGGGTTTTATTCATAAAAAAAGGGGGATTTTCCAGTTTTCGGATAAAAAATCAAAACTGCTTTCAGCAGTTCTATGAAACTTTGGTGAATTGTTTATATCTATTGATGTAAGCTCCATTTAGAATTTTATAAATTTTTCATTTATCATTTCTGAATTATGGGGTTTTATTCATGAAAAAAGGTGGGATTTTCCAGTCTTCGGACAATAACTCAAAAATGCTGTCAGCAATTCTCATGAAACTTTGGTGAATTGTTTAAATCTATTGATGTAAGCTCCCTTTACATTTTCATAAATTTCTAATTTGACATTGAGAAATAATTGAACTTTATTTGTTTATAGTCTGACAACAGATTTACTAAGTATTGCGCAACAGCACAGTGTATTGCACAACAGCAAGAAATCTTTAATTGAATATAAATCAAATTCATATAACTAATTTCAAGTTCTTTGACTACATTCATTCAGAAACCTATAATATGTCAAATATTTAATTACAATCCAAATTCAGACCTGTATCAAGCTTGAATATTGTGTCCATTTTTGCCCCAACTGTTCATGGTTGGACCTCTGCGGGCGTATCCAGCTGCGCTCAGCGAAGCAGTTTATTTAACAGAGTTCTTGTCTATTAACATAGAGAATTACTTTTGCATGTAATTGTATTAGAAAATGAATATCACATAATTTAAGTGAAGTCATTGGTAAGTGACTATGAGCTATCATAATACCCCCTGTTGTGACAGGATATATTTATTCTGGTTAATGACTGGCTGTATATTTAGTTGCACATCAAATACATGTACATGTACAAGTTGCTCCCTTTTTATTTTTTCGTCTTTTTTTCTTATTAATTTATTCAAACATATTTCATTTCATGTATACTGCGAGGATGCTGGAGAGGTGTAAGGAAAACAGATACTTATGAGTTTATTTTTTTACTTATTTCTTAGTTCGGTTAACTTTTAGTTATTTCATGATTTACTGCTTTGCTTTGTTTCTGTTTTTTTATTTCCCTGTAAGAACAGTATTGAATATCAACATAATTTGGTTTAAATTTAAAATTGCCGTACAGTTCATTTATATGTGTACCTTTTATTAAATTATAATGCAAAAACATTTAATATATATTTCCAAAAAAGCATAAACATATAGTATAAACTTTTAACAGATCCCTTTTTCTATATTCATAATTCAATTAAAAATTAAAAGAAATCTGCTTTTGCTAAAACTTTGTAGAACTTTTTAATTTTAATTTAAGAAAAAATATCACAAACTTCTTTTGGCATTTATGTGAATTGTATAATACCATATTGCATTTCAGATTTTTTTTTAGTTTAATTTTTACTTTGTTCTTCATGTTTTAAATCCATTTCTGGCTTTTGGATGTTTGAATGTCTCTTGATTTAAAGCCAGCAGTAGAACATCTGATATAATTTCTAATCTAAAAAGATGATATAATTAAAATGTTAATATTCTGTTCACATCAAATAATGTTTTATTGCTTAGATATCAATATTCACAATTGTCAAGGAAATATTGTCTACATTTTCAATTTGTACATAGATTGGATAAAATTGTAAAAAAAGTTCTTTTCTAAATGTAACACGAGTTCTGCTGATGAATCAACAACCGAATTGGATATAAATCCTTTCTATTGTTGGATCGCTAGAGGGCGCTGCAAGGGTACTGCAGTGTATCCACCAATAAAACCGGTGGGCGTGTTTATTTCTATCTTTTTTTTTTTTATTTTATTTTAAGTGAAATACATACTCTGACCCTGATTAGTTTTTTGTATATCAATTTTTTGGTTTGAAATCATTTATTCATTGTTGGCCAAAATTCAACAATTATTAATTTTAAGGTTCTAGTTTCATCTGAATTTTTCTATTTAAATGTTTACCTTAGAAAAAAGGCTATCATGTCATAAAATGTAACCTTTTCTTTGCAGGTCATTTAAAAAACCCTGATAGTTTGCTATTTACATACTGTCTAGAAATAATTTTATGAGCAGCATTCAACCACAGAATCTCTAGCATATTTGTTAATTCTCCCCTTTTGACAATTAAATTTAATGAATATATTATTTGCTAGCCTTTGCATGTTTGAAAATTTTGTTGTCTGGAGTTTAGGGAAGTTCCTCACAAAGTAATTTCTCTCTTATAAGATTTATAAATTTGGAAGTTTTTATAACCCTGGAAGTACATGAACAAATGCAATATTCAATCATTTCATATCTATTTTTGTGTAATCAAAATTTAAATGAATATTAATTATTGACTAACGATTTAAGGAAACAACGAAATATTTTAAACTGTAATCATGCATTACTCAGATTACTGTTCAGTTTTGCTGAATACAACTTGCACTTCCTTCGTTGCGTGGACCTAGTTATCTCCCTTTGATCTCCGCTTCGCCACGAATAAGCTGACACAATTGCGTATCCGGGGAATTTATGATCTATAATTAATATATAAGATCCAGAAAATGGTTTTACTTCATATTTTATACCCCTCCATACGTTACCAAACCCATTTAAGAAATGATTTGGGATTTTCCGTAGACCTACGCAAATTTTACAAAAAAAATTTCAACTTCCATCGTTGTTTTAGAATACTTTTATAACACCTTTCATAAATAAGTATACATAATAATGAAGCTTATTCACTCAAGATTTGGACCCTACAAGTTTTATTTATGTACGAGTTACAATTAGACGATACGAGGTAAAAAACCAAGAGGTGTACACGTTCACAAGAAAACGGTAAACTCTGACCTTTTATCACGTGACCAATGTCTTGAACTTAGACGCCATTAAATCGTTTGCCGTTCAACTGTATGTAACGGTTTCGTATATGGTCCGTTTGAAAATTTACCTTTTGATGATTATCGAGTAAGTCCGTTGGGAGATGTGGAGGGTAAATATTCTTTCAAAATGCGACTTATTTTAGACTTGTCCGCACCGCACAACGATAAAAAACGTTAGTATCAACGACCTTATAGACAAAGATTTATGCTCTATGTCGTATGTCAAGATAGATGACGCAATACGTCTCTTTACCAAATACGGAAAAGGGACAAAACTCTGTAAGTTCGACATTCAAAATGCATTTAAAATATGTCCAGTGGCACCGAATCAATGGCCACTTTTTTGTTTTAAATGGGAATCTCTTTATCATTTTTATGTGCGATTGTCATTCGGTTGCCGTAGTAGCCCAAAAATATTTGACAATATTTCTACAGCGATTTGTTTTATAGCAGAACATAATCACAAAGTTAAACATATTCTACATTTACTGGATTACTTCCTTACTGTTGACCCTCCAGAGTTCGATGCTGAAAGAACAATGGCGTTAATGACAATGCTATTTAATCGATTAAATGTTCCACTTGCGTTAAAAAAAAACAACCATGGGCCCACTAACGTGCATTGAATATCTTGGTATTGTGTTAGATACAGATAAATTAGAGGCTAGATTAACTGCAAACAAAGTAGAAAGAATTTGCAAATTTATAATTTCCATAATTCAAAAGTCAACATGTACGAAAAGAGAATTAATTCAATTTTAGGCCATTTGAACTTTGCATCACGTGTTATTGTGCCAGCTAGATCTTCTGTTTCCTATCTTATAAAATTATCCATTACGGTAAAAGAACTTCATTTCTATTATAATTTGCGCAAGGAATGTCGAGTTGACTTAGAATTTTGGCTCCGATTTCTACATAATTGGAACGGAATAAACATGTTTTACGACTCCAATTACACTTCTAACTTCGATATGCAACTATACACCGATGCCTCTTCTACAATTGGGTACGGAGGTTATTATCAAGAAAAATGGTTTTGTTCGACGTGGACAAAAGAATTACCTTTTATGGGGTAAAGAATGGAAATGCAAGAAAATCCTCTTTCTTTGTGACAATGAGGCTACTGTAGCAATTGTTAAAAAGGGAAGATCAAAATGTATCGAAATTATGAAGATTATTATGCTGCCGAATGGTATTACATATAATTCTCATGATCTACCTCTTATATCAGAGGACGTACTCACCTACTTTATAGCATATTGTTTTAAAGTTTGAAACTGAAGCACGCTACTATAAAAATTTATTTATGTGGTATAAGACATGTTTATTTGAAGTCAGGATATCATAATCCTCTAGAAACGCCTCTTGGCGAATTTTACCAAGACTCACTCTGATTTTAAAATCTGTTAAACGCATACAAGGTTCACAAACTAGAACTAGGTTGCCGATTACTTTTCCAATTTTACAGGAAATTTGCCTCAGACTGAGAAGGGCTTGTATAATAGATATATTGATTGTTTAATAGAAAAAACTTGTATAGTTGCGTTTTTGCCTTTTTTGAGATGTGGAGAATTTACCGTCATGAACGCCGATAAGTTTGACCCTTTAACTAGCTTGTGCATATCTGATATTATTTTTAAGATTGATCATGCTATTCTCAGACTTAAAGAGTCTAAAACTGATCCATTCCGAAAGGGAATAGATATTAAACTTTTTAAAATAAATAACTCTATTTGCCCTTTTTTGGCTTTAAAGAGATATTTAAGTATTAGGCATTCAGAATTTGGAATTGGGTTTCCATCTGATCCGCTTTTTATAAAAGGTAAAAAGTAATCTTTAACTAGACAATTTTTTCTGGTCAAATTGAAGAATATTTTAGAACTTTGCGGTTATGACCCAAACTTGTATAATGGTCATTCTTTCAGATCGGGTGCCGCAACTAGTGTGGGAAAAGCACGCGTAGAAGATCATATGATCAAAGTACTTGGTCGATTGAAATCGGATAGTTATTGTAGATATATCAAGATTTCTCCATCTTCTATCAAATATGCTCAACAAAGTTTAACTGAGTTTTGAAATTTTTTTATATTTGTGTATACTCATTGTGTAATATAGAATTGTTTACATATGTTTATTATTACACTTATCTTTAGTTTTAGTGGTTAATTTTTTCTTGTCTTTGAATAAAATTGAGAATGGAAATGGGGAATGTGTCAAAGAGACAACAACCCGACCATAGAACAGACAACAGCAGAAGGTCACCAACAGGTCTTCAATGCAGCGAGAAATTCCCGCACCCGGAGGCGTCCTTCAGCTGGCCCCTAAACAAATATATATACTAGTTCAGTGATAATGAACGCCATACTAAACTCCAAATTGTACACAAGAAACTAAAATTAAAAATAATACAAGACTAACAAAGGCTAGAGGCTCCTGACTTGGGACAGGCGCAAAAATGCGGCGGGGTTAAACATGTTTATGAGATCTCAACCCTCCCCCTATACCTCTAGCCAAGGTAGAAAAGTAAACGCATAACAATACGCACATTAAAATTCAGTTCAAGAGAAGTCCGAGTCTGATGTCAGAAGATGTAACCAAAGAAAATAAACAAAATGACAATAATACATAAATAACAACAGACTACTAGCAGTTAACTGACATGCCAGCTCCAGACTTCAATTAAACTGATTGAAAGATTATGTCTTCATCATATGAATATCAGGCACAATCCTTCCCGTTAGGGGTTTAGTATCATACCATCATAACATATATGAGAAGAACATAACCCGTGTCATGCCAACAACTGGTTTTTAAATAATTGTGTTTAGTGCCGATGCAAAGACCCTATAAGTGAATCAATATTAACGCCAAAATATGCAATCTTTAATGACCTGACAACAGTATCGTAACTATATCCCTTCTTAATAAGTCTATTTAAAGGTTTTGTTAGCTTCAGAGGTGAATACTGACATTTTTGTGCTTTATAAAGAATATTTCCATAAAAAATTGGATGTGAAATACCTGAACGTATAAGAAGTCTGCATGTTGAGCTATATTTACGAATGATGTCCTTATACCGATGATAAAATTTAGTAAATGTTTTGACTAGTTTGTGATATCGAAAACCCTGGTGTAATAATTTTTCAGTAATACATAAATTTCTCTCGTTAAAATCTAAAACATTGTTACATACACGATCGAATCGTACAAGTTGAGATATATAAACACCGTAAGATGGTGACAAGGGAACGTCACCATCTAAAAATGGATAATTAACGATAGGAAATGAAAAATCATCTCTTTTATCATATATTTTAGTATTAAGCTTTCCATTAATGATATAGATATCAAGATCGAGGAAAGGGCAGTGGTCATTGTTAGTATTAGCTTTATTTAAAGTAAGTTCAACAGGATAAATTTCTTTAGTTTACATACTGAAGTCGTCATTATTGAGAGCCAAAATATCATCCAAATATCTAAAAGTATTATTAAATTTGTGTATCAGATGTTGTTTCGATGGGTCTTTGCTGATTTTTGTCATAAATTGTAACTCATAGCAATACAAAAAAAGGTCCGCAATAAGTGGTGCACAGTTAGTCCCCATTGGAATTCCGATAACCTGACGATATAGGAATCTCCAAAACGAACAAAAATGTTATCTAGTAAAAATTCAAGGGCATATATAGTATCAAAGCATGTCCAATTGACATAGTTTTTTTGTTTATTGCTACTAAAAAATGACCTAAAAGAGTTTGAACATATATATTCACATTCTGACTTTTTAAATGCCCAGCATGTTTTATTATCGTTGATATATTGAAGGCTAATCCACCTCACACCATCCTTGGGGCACTTAGGTGATTCTCATCTGAATTTTGGACATTAATGAAATTTTATTGTCTGGATATATAAACCAAATTTCATTTATTCCCCCAAGAATTCAGTTGTCTCATTACCACCGTCAGTTCAACTCGTTCGGCAGCCATGCTGCGCTGTCTAAAGCAGTAAGGAGTCATGCTGTGATCCCTCGGAACCATGCTGTGTTCCTTCGAACTGACGAGTGTGTCACTGCTTTTGAAGTTTGCTTCTCATGAATGCTAATAAACTTTTTAGGCAGGGACCGGTCAACATTTATATATAGCTGAGATGATTCCCAAGGGCCAAAAATACTTGTATAATCATAAATTTATGTAGATATATTGAATAAAATTTGTTTTTTAATAAACTTCTTGTCAGCAGCTATGTCCATTATTATAAATAAGTAGTCTGTTTAGAAGTACTATATTTTCCACTGGGTGATGTTTGCCACAAGTCGCCAATGAGACATATTTATTACTTTCGCGGTCTTTATCAATGATCTAAATAGATACTTGTTTTACAGTTTTAACTCACACACAGATAATGTTCTCTACAGATTTCTATACATTTGCGGTCAGTCAAAACTTTGATGTATCACTATTTGATTAGTATTTCAATAGGCACGTGCATAGTATGACCGGACAATTTGGACTGTGCAATGAAATTAGTTTTTAAACAACATTTTATGAATTCAATTGTTTTGACGTATATTCTTGTTTTGCATTTGTTTTATTATTCTGAACTTTGTCGTAAATTTAGGCATAAGTGTCTTACACGGAGTATGTGTCATAATCTTGGACAAAAGACTTAAATTCATTTACTCTTTTCATTTAATTATTTATTCTCTGTAACAGTTTAGACAATAATTTACTTATACGTGTCGGACATTAATTACTCTTCTAATCTATTGTTATTTCTATTTGGCATATGTTAATCTTCTTAATCCTTTAATTGCTTGTGCTTATATATATATTGTTATTGATTGTATGTTACTTTACTTTTGGTTTGGATTTGTTGTTCGGTCTTGCCGTACTGGTATAATAAAAGTTTAAGGAGCGAAATATTCCTTCTTTATTTCCATTTAGCCGGAACGCAATTTTACCCGGCTATATCTGGTGTTAGGACATCCGGGCAACGCATCTATCGGATACCTTGTTCTACCTGTGAAGCTGATTCCCCAGCAAACAGAAAAATGGATACGCGTAAAACCAGAAATTATGGTCGAGACTGGAGATACCAGATGTCTGATCATGGAACTACCTTTCAGATAAGAAATTTTCAACATATGGACAACTACCTATGTAAGTTTTGTGGAAAGACTGTGAACAATCAATTTCATTTTCGACAATGTATAGCAAAAATGTCATTTTGCTATAAGTGCAGAAGTTTTGGACATTACGCCAGAATGTGTAATTTTCACAGACAACCGGACGTGAAAGTTGTTAAGGTTAAATCGAAATCCAAGTTACGTCGTGACGCAGAAAGAATGAGAAAATTCAAAGAACAGAAAGCTATGTCAATGTTTCCTTGTGCGGAACTTAATACCATAGAACTGATGGACTTCTTTCCAACCTTAGAATATAACAAGGAATTCATAGATAACGTAAGACTCAGGCACGACCGAGTGAATTCCGAGAGAGTTAAATTCAAAATTAAAAGTGTACACTATGAAAAGAAATTTAAAAAATTAAATCAAAAGCATACCAGTGTTGTTAGCAATCTAGAAAAACTTCAAAAACAAAACGCAGATGACCAAAAAGAAATGGAAAAATTACGTGAACGCATTAATAACCTTGAAGAATCTAATTTTGGGCTGTACGGTCAAAGATGTGAAGCAATCGATAAGCAATTCAATCTACAACGCGATAAAGAACATATGCGGGATCGAATCACCAAACTAGAAGACGAATTGGACAAATTTCGGAAAAATACAAGAGAAGATAACTATTCAAACCAAAACTATCGTTACCGAGGACGCCACAACCACAGAAGAAACTTTCGGAACCATAATTTCAGATGAACAGTAAGACCCGGTCGTGTCTTCAAGGGCCGCGGGAATATATGACCGGACAATTTGGACTGTGCAATGAAATTAGTTTTTAAACAACATTTTATGAATTCAATTGTTTTAACGTATATTCTTGTTTTGCATTTGTTTTATTATTCTGAACTTTGTCGTAAATTTAGGCATAAGTGTCTTACACGGAGTATGTGTCATAATCTTGGACAAAAGACTTAAATTCATTTACTCTTTTCATTTAATTATTTATTCTCTGTAACAGTTTAGACAATAATTTACTTATACGTGTCGGACATTAATTACTCTTCTAATCTATTGTTATTTCTATTTGGCATATGTTAATCTTCTTAATCCTTTAATTGCTTGTGCTTATATATATATTGTTATTGATTGTATGTTACTTTACTTTTGGTTTGGAGTTTGTTGTTCGGTCTTGCCGGACTGGTAAAATAAAAGTTTAAGGAGCGAAATATTCCTTCTTGATTTCCATTTAGCCGGAACGCAATTTTACCCGGCTACATGAGTATGAAAGAGATATTCCGGACATTAAGCTGTTCTTCATCTAATTATAGAGTTTCAAATGCACATGGAATTTTGGGTCATTTAAGGTCTTTCACCTCTAGGATTTCGGGACCTGACTCAAGCTAGCGAACAATTGTAGCGAACAATTAGCTAGCGAACAATTAGGAGGTATAACTAAAAACCACAATATCACATAAGGTTATCACGTTTTTTCGAGCTAGCGAACAATTATGAGAATACATACAATCTTAAACAAAAACGAAAAAACTAACTTAAAACAAAAGGGAAACTATACTTCATATATAAAGAATACAAAGCTTTTCTTTCCTAACTAAATAAATCCACATAAGGCATTCAATAGACAGCTGGATTACAATGACCATAAGTTAACACAATGACACAATGCATTTTTAGGGAATGGGGGTGCACTTTACGTTGTTTGGTCCGATTAATAGAGATTGTGACAGGTTAGGCTATATAGGTGTTTAAGAGGAGATAGTGCCGCATAGTTTAGGAAAATCTCCAGAGTGGTTTATGTTCGAAAATCTTAAATTGTGGTAGAAAAAAACTGAAATTAACAAAATGAAATTTGGGTATAGGACATTTTAAGTTAATTTTTGACCAATTTGAACAGATTGTTACAGGCAACGACTATATAGGTGTTTTAGAGGAGACATTTCTGCATCGGTTTAGGAAAATCTCCAGAGAGGTTTATGTTCGAAAATCTGAAGTTACGGTAAAAAAACTGAAATTGACAAAATAAGATTAGGGGGGTAGGGCACTAAAAGTTAATGTTGAACCAATTTATAGAGATTGTGACGGGCAACGACTATATAGTTGTTGTAGAGGAGACATTGGCGCATCGTTTAAGAAAATCCAGATCACTTTATGTTCGAAAATCGGAAGTTAGGGTTAAAAACTGAAACTTTCAAAATGAGATTGTGGGGTTGGGCACTCAAAGTTAATTTTGGACCAATTTATAGAGATTATGACGGGCAATGACTATAAAAGTGTTGTAGAGTAGACATTGGCGCATCGTTTAAGAAAATCTCAAGATTGGTTTATGTTCGAAAATCTGAACTTACGGTTAAAAAACTGAAATTGTGAAATTGAATAAATGAGATTAGGGGGTAGGCCAATTTAAGTTAATTTTGAACCAATTTAAGGAGATTGTGACGGGCAATGACTATATAGGTGTTGTAGGGGAGACAATGGCGCATTGTTTAAGAAAATCTCGAGAGTGGTTTATGTTCGAAAATCTGAAGTTACGGTTAAAAAACTGAAAATTTTATTGTGAAATTGACAAAATGAGATTAGGGGGGTAGGGCAATATAAGTTAATTTTGGACCAATTTCAAGAGATTGTGACGGACAACAACTATATAGGTGTTGTAGAGGAGACAATGGCGCATCCTTTTAAGAAAATCTCCAGAGTGGTTTATGTTCGAAAATCTGAACTTACGGTTAAAAAACTGAAATTGTGAAATTGACAAAATGAAATTAGGGGGTATGCCAATTTAACTTAATTTTGGACCATCTTCAAGAGATTGTGACGGGCAACGACTATATAGGTGTTGTAGAGGAGACAATGGCGCATCGTTTAAGAAAATCTCCAGAGTGGTTTATGTTCGAAAATCTGAAGTTACGGTTAAAAAACTGAAATTGTGAAATTGACAAAATGAGATTAGGGGGGTAGGGCAATTTAAGTTAATTTTGGACCAATTTCAAGAGATTGTGACGGGCAACGACTATATAGGTGTTGTAGAGGAGACAATGGCGCATCGTTTCTGAAAATTTCAAGAGTGGTTTATGTTCGAAAATCTGAAGTTACGATTAAAAACTTTTATTGTGAAATTGACAAAATGAGATTAGGGGGGTAGGGCAATTTAAGTTAATTTTGGACCAATTTCAAGAGATTGTGACGGACAACAACTATATAGGTGTTGTAGAGGAGACAATGGCGCATCCTTTTAAGAAAATCTCCAGAGTGGTTTATGTTCGAAAATCTGAACTTAGGTTAAAAAACTGAAATTGTGAAATTGACAAAATGAAATTAGGGGGTATGCCAATTTAAGTTAATTTTGGACCATCTTCAAGAGATTGTGACGGGCAACGACTATATAGGTGTTGTAGAGGAGACAATTGCGCATCGTTTAAGAAAATCTCCAGAGTGGTTTATGTTCGAAAATCTGAAGTTACGGTTAAAAAACTGAAATTGTGAAATTGACAAAATGAGATTAGGGGGTAGGCCAATTTAAGTTAATTTTGGACCAATTTCAAGAGATTGTGACGGGCAACGACTATATAGGTGTTGTAGAGGAGACAATTGCGCATCGTTTAAGAAAATCTCCAGAGTGGTTTATGTTCGAAAATCTGAAGTTACGATTAAAAACTTTTATTGTGAAATTGACAAAATGAGATTAGGGGAGTAGGGCAATTTAAGTTAATTTTTGACCAATTTCAAGAGATTATGACGGTCAACAACTATATGGATGTTGTAGAGGAGACAATGGCGCATCGTTTAAGAAAATCTCCAGAGTGGTTTATGTTCGAAAATCTGAAGTTACGGTTAAAAAACTGAAATTGTGAAATTGACAAAATGAGATTAGGGGGGTAGGCCAATTTAAGTTAATTTTGAACCAATTTCAAGAGATTATGACGGTCAACAACTATATGGATGTTATAGAGGAGACAATGGCGCATCGTTTAAGAAAATCTCCAGAGTGGTTTATGTTCGAAAATCTGAAGTTACGGTTAAAAAACTGAAATTGTGAAATTGACAAAATGAGATTAGGGGGGTAGGCCAATTTAAGTTAATTTTGGACCAATTTCAAGAGATTGTGACGGGCGACGACTATATAGGTGTTGTAGAGGAGACAATTGCGCATCGTTTAAGAAAATCTCCAGAGTGGTTTATGTTCGAAAATCTGAAGTTACGGTTAAAAAACTGAAATTGTGAAATTGACAAAATGAGATAAGGGGGTAGGCCAATTTAAATTAATTTTGGACCAATTTTAAGAGATTGTGACGGGCAACGACTATATAGGTGTTGTAGAGGAGACAATGGCGCATCGTTTAAGAAAATCTCCAGAGTGGTTTTTGTTCGAAAATCTGAAGTTACCATTAAAAAACTGAAACTTTTATTGTGAAATTGACAAAATGAGATTAGGGGGGTAGGGCAATTTAAGTTAATTTTGGACCAATTTCAAGAGATTGTGACGGGCAACGACTATATAGGTGTTGTAGAGGAGACAATGGCGCATCGTTTAAGAAAATCTCTAGAGTGGTTTATGTTCGAAAATCTGAAGTTACGGTTAAAAAACTGAAAATTTTATTGTGAAATTGACAAAATGAGATTAAGGGGATAGGGCACTAAAAGAAAAATTTGGACCATTTTAAAGAGATTGTGACGGGCAACGACTATATAGGTGTTGTAGAGGAAACAATGGCGCATCGTATAAGAAAATCTCCAGAGTGGTATATGTTTGAAAATCTGAAGTTACGGTTAAAAAACTGAAATTGTGAAATTGACAAAATGAGATTAGGGGGGTAGGCCAATTTAAGTTAATTTTGGACCAATTTCAAGAGATTATGACGGGCAACAACTATATGGATGTTGTAGAGGAGACAATGGCGCATCGTTTAAGAAAATCTCCAGAGTGGTTTATGTTCGAAAATCTGAAGTTTCGGTTAAAAAACGGAAATTGTGAAATTGACAAAATGAGATTAGGGGGGTAGGCCAATTGAAGTTAATTTTGGACCAATTTCAAGAGATTGTGACGGACAACGACTATATAGGTGTTGTAGACCAGATAATGACGCATCGTTTAAGAAAATCTCCAGAGTGGTTTTTGTTCGAAAATCTGAAGTTACCATTAAAAAACTGAAACTTTTATTGTGAAATTGACAAAATGAGATTAGGGGGGTAGGGCAATTTAAGTTAATTTTGGACCAATTTCAAGAGATTGTGACGGGCAACGACTATATAGGTGTTGTAGAGGAGACAATGGCGCATCGTTTAAGAAAATCTCTAGAGTGGTTTATGTTCGAAAATCTGAAGTTACGGTTAAAAAACTGAAAATTTTATTGTGAAATTGACAAAATGAGATTAAGGGGATAGGGCACTAAAAGAAAAATTTGGACCATTTTAAAGAGATTGTGACGGGCAACGACTATATAGGTGTTGTAGAGGAAACAATGGCGCATCGTATAAGAAAATCTCCAGAGTGGTATATGTTCGAAAATCTGAAGTTACGGTTAAAAAACTGAAATTGTGAAATTGACAAAATGAGATTAGGGGGGTAGGCCAATTTAAGTTAATTTTGGACCAATTTCAAGAGATTATGACGGGCAACAACTATATGGATGTTGTAGAGGAGACAATGGCGCATCGTTTAAGAAAATCTCCAGAGTGGTTTATGTTCGAAAATCTGAAGTTTCGGTTAAAAAACGGAAATTGTGAAATTGACAAAATGAGATTAGGGGGGTAGGCCAATTGAAGTTAATTTTGGACCAATTTCAAGAGATTGTGACGGACAACGACTATATAAGTGTTGTAGACCAGATAATGACGCATCGTTTAAGAAAATCTCCAGAGTTGTTTATGTTCGAAAATCTGAAGTGACGATTAAAAAACTTAAACTTTTATTGTGAAATTGACAAAATGAGATTAGGGGGTAGGGCAATTTAAGTTAATTTTAGATCCATTTTAAGAGATTGTGACGGGCAACGACTATATAGGTGTTGTAGAAGAAACAATGGCGCATCGTTTAAGAAAATCTCCAGAGTGGTTTATGTTCGAAAATCTGAAGTTACGATTAAAAACTTTTATTGTGAAATTGACAAAATGAGATTAGGGGAGTAGGGCAATTTAAGTTAATTTTGGACCAATTTCAAGAGATTGTGACGGGCAACAACTATAAAGGTGTTGTAGAGGAAACAATGGCGCATCGTTTAAGAAAATCTCCAGAGTGGTTTATGTTCGAAAATCTGAAGTTACGGTTAAAAAACTGAAATTGTGAAATTGACAAAATGAGATAAGGGGGTAGGCCAATTTAAATTAATTTTGGACCAATTTTAAGAGATTGTGACGGGCAACGACTATATAGGTGTTGTAGAGGAGACAATGGCGCATCGTTTAAGAAAATTTCCAGAGTGGTTTTTGTTCGAAAATCTGAAGTTACCATTAAAAAACTGAAACTTTTATTGTGAAATTGACAAAATGAGATTAGGGGGGTAGGGCAATTTAAGTTAATTTTGGACCTATTTCAAGAGATTGTGACGGGCAACGACTATATAGGTGTTGTAGAGGAGACAATGGCGCATCGTTTAAGAAAATCTCTAGAGTGGTTTATGTTCGAAAATCTGAAGTTACGGTTAAAAAACTGAAAATTTTATTGTGAAATTGACAAAATGAGATTAAGGGGATAGGGCACTAAAAGAAAAATTTGGACCATTTTAAAGAGATTGTGACGGGCAACGACTATATAGGTGTTGTAGAGGAAACAATGGCGCATCGTATAAGAAAATCTCCAGAGTGTTATATGTTCGAAAATCTGAAGTTACGGTTAAAAAACTGAAATTGTGAAATTGACAAAATGAGATTAGGGGGGTAGGCCAATTTAAGTTAATTTTGGACCAATTTCAAGAGATTATGACGGGCAACAACTATATGGATGTTGTAGAGGAGACAATGGCGCATCGTTTAAGAAAATCTCCAGAGTGGTTTATGTTCGAAAATCTGAAGTTTCGGTTAAAAAACGGAAATTGTGAAATTGACAAAATGAGATTAGGGGGGTAGGCCAATTGAAGTTAATTTTGGACCAATTTCAAGAGATTGTGACGGACAACGACTATATAGGTGTTGTAGACCAGATAATGACGCATCGTTTAAGAAAATCTCCAGAGTGGTTTTTGTTCGAAAATCTGAAGTTACCATTAAAAAACTGAAACTTTTATTGTGAAATTGACAAAATGAGATTAGGGGGGTAGGGCAATTTAAGTTAATTTTGGACCAATTTCAAGAGATTGTGACGGGCAACGACTATATAGGTGTTGTAGAGGAGACAATGGCGCATCGTTTAAGAAAATCTCTAGAGTGGTTTATGTTCGAAAATCTGAAGTTACGGTTAAAAAACTGAAAATTTTATTGTGAAATTGACAAAATGAGATTAAGGGGATAGGGCACTAAAAGAAAAATTTGGACCATTTTAAAGAGATTGTGACGGGCAACGACTATATAGGTGTTGTAGAGGAAACAATGGCGCATCGTATAAGAAAATCTCCAGAGTGGTATATGTTCGAAAATCTGAAGTTACGGTTAAAAAACTGAAATTGTGAAATTGACAAAATGAGATTAGGGGGGTAGGCCAATTTAAGTTAATTTTGGACCAATTTCAAGAGATTATGACGGGCAACAACTATATGGATGTTGTAGAGGAGACAATGGCGCATTGTTTAAGAAAATCTCCAGAGTGGTTTATGTTCGAAAATCTGAAGTTTCGGTTAAAAAACGGAAATTGTGAAATTGACAAAATGAGATTAGGGGGGTAGGCCAATTGAAGTTAATTTTGGACCAATTTCAAGAGATTGTGACGGACAACGACTATATAGGTGTTGTAGACCAGATAATGACGCATCGTTTAAGAAAATCTCCAGAGTTGTTTATGTTCGAAAATCTGAAGTGACGATTAAAAAACTTAAACTTTTATTGTGAAATTGACAAAATGAGATTAGGGGGTAGGGCAATTTAAGTTAATTTTAGATCCATTTTAAGAGATTGTGACGGGCAACGACTATATAGGTGTTGTAGAAGAAACAATGGCGCATCGTTTAAGAAAATCTCCAGAGTGGTTTATGTTCGAAAATCTGAAGTTACCGTTAAAAAACTGAAATTATGAAATTGACAAAATGAGATTAGGGGTAGGCCAATTAAGTTAATTTTGGACCTATTTCAAGAGATTGTGACGGGCAACGACTATATAGGTGTTGTAGAGGAGACAATGGCGCATCGTTTAAGAAAATCTCCAGAGTGGTTTATGTTCGAAAATCTGAAGTTACGGTTAAAAAACTGAAATTGTGAAATTGACAAAATGAGATTAGGGGGGTAGGCCAATTTAAGTTAATTTTGGACCAATTTCAAGAGATTGTGACGGGCAACGACTATATAGGTGTTGTAGAGGAGACAATTGCGCATCGTTTAAGAAAATCTCCAGAGTGGTTTATGTTCGAAAATCTGAAGTTACGATTAAAAACTTTTATTGTGAAATTGACAAAATGAGATTAGGGGGGTAGGGCAATTTAAGTTAATTTTGGACCAATTTCAAGAGATTGTGACGGACAACAACTATATAGGTGTTGTAGAGGAGACAATGGCGCATCCTTTTAAGAAAATCTCCAGAGTGGTTTATGTTCGAAAATCTGAACTTACGGTTAAAAAACTGAAATTGTGAAATTGACAAAATGAAATTAGGGGGTATGCCAATTTAAGTTAATTTTGGACCATCTTCAAGAGATTGTGACGGGCAACGACTATATAGGTGTTGTAGAGGAGACAATGGCGCATCGTTTAAGAAAATCTCCAGAGTGGTTTATGTTCGAAAATCTGAAGTTACGGTTAAAAAACTGAAATTGTGAAATTGACAAAATGAGATAAGGGGGTAGGCCAATTTAAATTAATTTTGGACCAATTTCAAGAGATTGTGACGGGCAACGACTATATAGGTGCTGTAGAGGAAACAATGGCGCATCGTTTAAGAAAATCTCCAGAGTGGTTTATGTTCGAAAATCTGAAGTTACGGTTAAAAAACTGAAATTGTGAAATTGACAAAATGAGATAAGGGGGTAGGCCAATTTAAATTAATTTTTGACCAATTTTAAGAGATTGTGACGGGCAACGACTATATAGGTGTTGTAGAAGAGACAATGGCGCATCGTTTAAGAAAATCTCCAGAGTGGTTTATGTTTGAAAATCTGAAGTTACGGTTAAAAAACTGAAACTTTTATGGTGAAATTGACAAAATAAGATTAGGGGAGTAGGGCAACTTAAGTTAATTTTGGACCAATTTTAAGAGATTGTGACGGGCAACGACTATATAGGTGTTGTAGAAGAGACAATGGCGCATCGTTTAAGAAAATCTCCATAGTGGTTTATGTTCGATAATCTGAAGTTACGATTAAAAAACTGAAACTTTTATTGTGAAAATGACAAAATGAGATTAGGGGGGTAGGGCAATTTAAGTTAATTTTGGACCAATTTCAAGAGATTGTGACGGGCAACGACTATATAGGTGTTGTAGAGGAAACAATGGCGCATCGTTTAAGAAAATCTCAAGAGTGGTTTATGTTCGAAAATCTGAAGTTACGGTTAAAAAACTGAAATTGTGAAATTGACAAAATGAGATAAGGGGGGTAGGCCAATTTAAGTTAATGTTGGACCAATTTCAAGAGATTGTGACGGGCAACGACTATATAGGTGTTGTAGAGGAGACAATGGCGCATTGTTTAAGAAATTATCCAGAGTGGTTTATGTTCGAACATCTGAAGTTACGGTTAAAAAACTGAAAATTTTATTGTGAAATTGATAAAATGAGATTAAGGGGGTAGGACACTAAAAGAAAAATTTGGACCTTTTTAAAGAGATTGTGACGGGCAACGACTTTATAGGTGTTGTAGAGGAGACAATGGCGCTTCGTTTAAGAAAATCTCCAGAGTGGTTTATGTTCGAAAATCTGAAGTTACGATTAAAAAACTGAAACTTTTAATGTGAAATTGACAAAATGAGATTAGGGGGGTAGGGCAATTTAAGTTAATTTTGAACCAATTTCAAGAGATTGTGACGGACAACGACTATATAGGTGTTGTAGACGAGACAAAGGCGCATCTTTCAAGAAAATCTCCAGAGTGGTTTATGTTCGAAAATCTGAAGTTCCAGTTAAAAAACTGAAATTGTGAAATTGACAAACTGAGATTAGGGGGTAGGCCAATTTAAGTTAATTTTGGACCTATTTCAAGAGATTGTGACGGGCAACGACTATAAAGGTGTTGTAAAAGAGACAATGGCGCATTGTTTAAGAAATAATCCAGAGTGGTTTATGTTCGAAAATCTGAAGTTACGGTTAAAAAACTGAAAATTTTATTGCGAAATTGACAAAATGAGATTAAGGGGGTAGGGCACTAAAAGGAAATTTTGGACCACTTCAAAGAAATTGTGACGGGCAACGACTATATAGGTGTTGTAGAGGAGACATTGGCGCATCGTTTAAGAAAATATCCAGAGTGGTTTATGTTCGAAAATCTGATGTTACGGTTAAAAAACTGAAAATTTTATTGTGAAATTGACAAAATGAGATTAGGGGGGTAGGGCACTAAAAGGAAATTTTAGACCATTTCAAAGAGATTGTGACGGACAACGACTATATAGGTGTTGTAGAGGAGACATTGGCGCATCGTTTAGGAAAATCTCCAGAGTGGTTTATGTTCAAAATCTGAAGTAACGGTTAAAAAACTGAAATTGTAAAAACGAGGGATGGCGTACCTTAAGATGATTGAAGACCAATTTATAGAGATTATGACGGGCAACGACTGTATATGTAACGTAGAGGAGACATTAGAGAAGACATTGGCGTATCTATTTAGAAGAACTCCAGAATCGTTTATGTTTGGAAATCTGAAGTTAGGTTAAAAAAAATAGGGGGGGGGGGGTTGGGGGTTACCTTGTATAATGGAATGATGTTACTTTTTATACTTGTATAAAAAAGTACATCAATATTTTTCCCGCTATCCGACAGTATGTATACACCGTTTACAACACACTTTGTTGAAATCAACATTCTCTTGAGTCGGTAGTCCACAAACACGACAATGAAGTAAGTAATTTTTTTTATTGAAATAACAGGGTCCTAAAACTTTGACAATGTCATTTTATATTCTTTTTGCATATCTCTTTCTGTCAACTCCTTCGCCATCCACATAAAACATGGATGATTGTAAACGTGCACATTATTCATATTTGTATACTGCACATAACATAATTGATAATAATGGTCCCCAAAAATGGAAAGAAATATAATACAGTCCTATTAATTTTATTTTACTAATAAAAAAGAAGTGATTGCTGAAATAAAGAAGTAATTTGTCTGAAAGCTTTGGAATTATCTTGTTGAATGACCAAACCACACCCCTTCCCTTTTTTCGACGAGTCAACGGTCGTTAAACGTTCTACGGGTGAACGTACATTTATCTCCGAGCTTCGTTGAGTATAATAGGGTAATAGCTAAACTTCTGATAAACTTTGTCAAATTATTTGACTGAGACAATTTCATTTTTTCACAAAATAATGGAAAATATGAGAGAACAGTAATACAAAAACGAAATTTAAAACACAACTTTGATTTGAATTTAAAATTTTAATAGATGTTTATATCAATGTTTATTGTTTTGTCTGTCCGAACTCAGCATCTGTCAAATTCATAAATGTTATGGGGACGATACGCAAGTTTATGACAAGAGTTGATAGATGTTCGTCTGTGGTAGCTAATAACGGTTTATTATCTTTCTCGTGAATTAACTAGGTTGCACGTGTTCCAATTTAAGTGTTTGTCAACTTTTATGTTAATCAGTTGTTTCTAGATTTTAGAAGAATTAGCTGTGCGATATCGAACTTTTATTTTTTTAGAAAATAAATATATTTACATTTACTCGCGTGTGAAATAATTCTAGTGAAAAAAAATATAACAAAAAGGAATTCTATAACCTATCAATATTTTTAGCTTATTATGCCCCCGCCGTAGCGGAGGGGCATTAAGATTTACCCTTGTCCGTCTGTACGTCCGTGCGTCTGTACGTCCCAAATAATGCCAATGCTAAATATAAGGTAAAAGTCCAAGTCATCCTTTTCCCCCCCATTAAAAAAAACATATATCACAAAAAGGAATTCTATAACCTATCAATATTTTTAGTTTATTATGCCCCGCCGTAGCGGAGGGGCATTAAGCTTTACCCTTGTCCGTCTATACGTCCGTGCATCCGTACGTCCCAAATAATGCCGATGCTAAATATAATGTAAAAGTCCGAGTCATCCTTTTCGCCCCATTTAAAAAAAAATCATATATCACAAAAAGGAACTCGATAACCTATCAATATTTTTTTAGCTTATTATGCCCCCGCCGTAGCGGAGGGGCATTAAACTTTACCCTTGTCCGTCTGTACGTCCGTGCATCCGTATGTCCCAAATAATGCCAATGCTAAATTTAATGTAAAAGTCCGAGTCATCCTATTCGTCCTATTTAAAAAAAAAAAACATATAATTTTTATCACAAAAAGAGACTCGATAACCTACCAATATTATTTGGCTTATTATGCCCCCGCCGTAGCGGAGGGGCATTAAACTTTACCCTTGTCCGTCTGAACGTCCCTGTGTCCGTACGTCCCAAAATTGGTTTCCATTCTCTAACTTTAGTTTGCCTCAACCAATTGTCATAAAACTTTTACACAATATATAGATATAAGAAGATGTGGTATGAGTGCCAATGAGACAACTCTCCATCCAAGTCAAAATTTATAAAATTAAACAATTATAGGTCAAATTACGGTCTTCAACATGGAGCCTTAGCTCACACCGAACAGCAAGCTATAAAGGGCCTCAAAAATTACTAGTGTAAAACCATTCAAACGGGAAAACCAACGGTCTAATCTATATAAATAACGAGAAACGAGAAACACTTATGAACCACATCAACAAACGATGCTTATTACCACAAAACACAGATCAAATTTTAATTTTGGTGGCGTCACTTTTACCGTTCTAGAGTTATACTCCTTTACAAATAGAAAAATTGCTGAAATTTTCATTTCCGTTCTCTTTAACTCCAATTGGTCTCAACCAAATGTTATTTTGTTCCATAACTTATGCTCTTCTGACTTAAAGTATCAATTTTAGATCGGTTTTTATGTTAGAATTTCACCTACCTACACCCTACAGATGGCTTTATTACACATTTTTGAATATTCAAAAAGAGCTTTCTAAGGATAATTTTATATTCAACGTGTATAACTTCAATCGATGTTTTTACCTTTGACGTTTTTTTTTAAACTTTTATTTCCCGTCTTACGAAAAGAGAAGAAGTCTGTTTGTTAACATTTTACACCATATTCACACGAAAAAACATGATAACACTCGAAAAAGACCGATCAATTCACGCTTTAAAACGATCAAGGGCACACAATCGTCTATTTTGTCGTCGTGAAGTTTTCTTTTGATTTTTGTCGAGCCTGCGACTTTTGTCGCAAAAGCGAGACATAGCGATCCTACATTCCGTCGTCGGCGTTGTCGTCGTCGTCCGGCGTCGTCGGCGGCGTCCACAAATATTCACTCTGTGGTTAAAGTTTTTAAAATTTTAATAACTTTCTTAAACTATCCTGGATTTCTAATAAACTTGGACAGAAGCTTGTTTATGATTATAAGATAGTATCCAGAAGTAAATTTTGTAAAAAAAATCCTGTTTATCCGTATTTTACTCATAAATGGACTTAGTTTTTCTGCCAGTTAACATTACATTCACTCTGTGGTTAAAGTTTTTCAAATTTTAATAACTTTCTTAAACTATCCTGGATTTGTACCAACCTTGGACAGAAGCTAGTTTATAATCATAAGATAGTATCCAGAAGAAAATTTTGTAAAGAAAAATCCTGTTTATCCGTATTTTACTTATAAATGGACTTAGCTTTTCTGCCAGTTAACATAACATTCACTCTGTGGTTAAAGTTTTTCCAATTTTAATAACTTTCTTAAACTATCCTGGATTTGTACCATACTTGGACAGAAGCTTGTTTATGATCATAAGATAGTATTAAAAAGTTAATTTTGTTAAAAAAATAATCCTGTTTATCCGTATTTTACTTATAAATGGACTTAGTTTTTCTGCCAGTTAACATAACATTCACTCTGTGGTTAAAGTTTTTCAAATTTTAATAACTTTCTTAAACTATCCTGGATTTGTACCATACTTGGACAGGAGCTTGTTTATGATCATAAGATAGTATTCAAAAGTTAATTTTGTTAAAAAATAATCCTGTTTATCCGTATTTTACTTATAAATGGACTTAGTTTTTCTGCCAGTTAACATAACATTTACTGTGTGGTTAAAGTTTTTCAAATTTTAATAACTTTCTTTACACTATCCTGGATTTGTACCAAACATGGACAGAAGCTTGTTTATGATCAAAAGCTAGTATCTAGAAGGAAATTTTGTAAAAAAAAAATTCCTGTTTTTCCGTATATTACTTATAAATGGACTTAGTTGTTCTTCCAGTTAACATTACATACAGTCTGCAGTTAAAGTTTTTAAAACATTTATTAGATTCATAAACCATCCTGGATTCCTTCCAAACTTGAACAGAAGCTTCTTACAATCAAAAGATGGTATCTAGAGGAAAATTTGCAATAGTTATTTACCCATTTTTGTTGAGCCTGCGACTAACAGCAAAAGTAGGCGAGACACAGGGTTCCACGGAACCCTTACGAATTTGTTCGTATGAAACTGAAATGTAATCATATGTCAAAATCTGCAAAAAGCAAAAGTATTGCTGTTTATACAAGTATTACTTTTATTTAAAGTAAGTTCTCTGGGGTAAATTTCAGCAGTATGATTAGGGAATTCTTTATTATTTGAAGCAAAAATGCCATCAAGGTAACGGTAAGCGTTTTTAAATGTATCTATTAAATGGAATTTAGACGAATCTTCACTAAGAAATTGGCCATTAACTGAAATTCATAACAATACAGGAACAAGTTCTGAAGTAAAGTATCATAAGGATGAAAATTAAGAATTGAAATCAAACCATTTGGTATTTAAAAAGTAGTTTTGTAGATAAATTGACTTGTGATTACAATGTAGATTTCAATCATTCCAATAAAGAGTTGGACCAAGTGATACCGGAGCGGACTGTTGGTTGCGAAATTGTCTAAAATGCAGGTTGCGGGTTGCAGGTTGCAGGTTGAAGGTTGCGGGTTTAAGTATTAGATATACAACGAGGGCATTAGCATGAGAGGGTGTATCTAATTTACACAATTTTATGATCAACATGTGTTAAAGGCAGGGTATCCAATTACGTTAAACAACATTCTGCTGTAAATAAACTTACACCTAACAATAGAAATCTATCACTTTACATTAATCATAATATCTTGAGATGTAAATGCACTTAATTGGTCTAACACCCTCAGAGTTTATCTAATACATACACTTTCTGTTCGAAAAGAGAAAACTGAACAAATATCTGGGTAAAACTTTCAACAAATGCATAGAACATACATACTAAAACATCAAGACTTGACACAGTGTTTATATAGTGGTAAAGACGTATTGCCTTTAAACGGCTAGATGTACATACGTATATCATTGTATATATTTTTAATGAACGGTGTTTCTGAATTTTTCAGCGAAGTTCTATTGCATTCTTAGCAAGGGTCCTTCTCAAAAGCCTACCTATTCAAAAGTCTTGTTTTCAATTGATGCTCCTTCAAAGTTAAAATTAAGTTCTAAAATGGTGGACGATCGACTTTTTTTAAAAGAGTTATGTCCCTTGGAAATATTAAATTTATGGAAAATGGCCTCATTAGCGCTCATACAGGTACAATTCTTGCCAGATATTTATAAAACTTATACTTTAGATTAATATCAGCAGTATCTCGGACAAGTTCTATAAAGGTGGACAATCGGATTTTTTAATAAGATGATAAAATTATGCCACTTGAAAATATTAAATAAGTGCAACGCGGGAGACATTGGAACTCCTTTTTTATTGAATATCAATCAAAACAATATTCATCTCTTTGAAAAATATGCCAATGTTTCTTAATAGCTCTGTTAAGAATTATTACTGCAGGGTTATATATTTAGTTACCATGCAGTGCAAGTGAAATTTCCTTTTTTCTAAAATTATTTGACAGAGTGTACTGCATCTTTTAATCTTGTGTTTCACATCTGTAATGTCTTACGCAGTTTGAAACTTTAATATCATAACCTCCTCTATCTATAAGTTTATTTCTCCAAAGTCATAAAATGTTGTTGAGATCAGTCTCGTTGCTATTTATACTATTAATGAGAAGACCTCATTTTGTGTGTCGCTTCTCTTCCTTCCACAATAAATAAATCACCATGCCTCTGTGTCCTATAGGTATCACGCATAGTCGCATTTGTCATCCTCGCTTATGATTATTCAGTTTGGGTTATTTTGGGAGGAAACGATAATAAAGGCGTCCCGATAATATTTTCGTCATCGGACGGACTCTTAAGTCATAGACAAGACTTCCGTTTAGGACTCTTAAAGTTACATATAATTTTCATAAGTACTTGGGAACAGGACAATTATTTTCGCGTTTTCTGTATACTACATGTACTATGATAATGCATATACTATAAATAAAGTGTATTTGCTATTTACTATCAATTCCAAGTCTACTATCCACGGCGGTCACTGCTATATTATTTAGAGATCTAGAGAGTCTCTATATAATATATCAGTGACCGCCCTAGATAGTAAACTTGGAATTGATAGTAAATAGCAAATGCACTTCATTTATAGTATATGTATGTTCATAATATACAGAAAAACGCGAAAATAATTAAAATTAACAGAAAAACAAAAAATAACGGACTTTGGAAAAAAGGGGGAGGGCTAAAAAAAATTGTAATGTCCCCAAGTACATGTACCTATGACCTTTCTAATTTGATACCGTTTTTGAAATTCTCCAGTCATAAAATCTTTTACAAAAATTCATCCTACAACAGATTACATACTTTCAACCACACTCTAAAAGCCCGCGATTTCGCGGGTGTGTTCTAGTTGTTTCTTAAGTGACGACTTGTTTCACTTGTTATTACAATTTGAAAAGTATGTCTAAGATGTGCACTTGTAATTGGGAGATACTCATAAGACATGCAACCTGAAATCAAGGACACCACTCGATTTAAAATGCTCCCCTTTGTACACCTCAGTATCTAAGTACGTCACCTCTGTATTGGAGAAATTATACGTAAACTTAATAATCGTGTTTTGCGAGGTGTTTTGTCTCTTTCTGACAAACCAGTCAGTAATGTTGGGGAGGACAAACAGAAATGTATTCTCAGAAAATGGCTGTTTAAGCAGCTGAACACACTTCTGTTTTAAAAGTTGTATTTTTTGCTCACCTCGAATAAAGTTTTATAAAAATAAAGTTACTGTTTGACTTGACAGTTGAGAAACCAGATAATTGCTAGAGATAACCAAAAGTGCTAAATCACTGAGTAAAGACCGACAAATAGAGGTGTCCCTTCTGTTTTGGCAAAAAAAAGCATTTAATTATTTAAAGCTAATAATTTCTTAATATTAGCCTCAAAGATTTTTAATGTCCATTGAAAGGAATTTAATTGTTTATGTAACTAGATTAAGACAGATTAATGTGTCCATAGAACCTGTTCAGCCTATGTCAATTTGAAGTTTTTATTACTTTAACTTCACTATAGAATCAATGTTAAGAACTATTAATAGCAATTGAGCAGTACGATTAGCATCAAAAGATACATGTATGTGTATTAAAATTATGATTATTGAATTTGAAGATTATGATAAAAAGAAAATTAAATACTGACAACTGATAACTGACAAGACACTTTTACCACACAGTACTGTAAGAAATAATTGTAAGGACAAGGTTCACTTATGGCACAAAATGGCCTAAAATATCAACTTTATCATAAAACACCAAAAGGTTCACAGTTTGGTTCGTAAATTGGTCTTTTTCAAAAACCTTACTGCTAAATAAATCTGTTCTTTTCATAAAAGTACATAATATTCTCCAAAGTAGGCCCATTTTGGACATTTTGTCAAAATATGATGATCTTGTGCAATTTTCAGACCCAAAAGCTTTAGGAAACCCTTGGCCGCCACCTACGATCCAAAATGTTTTGTAACTAAAAGATTCCAATTTTGCGGATATAGAGTTCATTAATTTTTAAAATTTTTGGATCGTGAATGGCGGCCAAGCTTAATTAATTAAAAAATTTACCAAAATTGACCTTTAATACAAATAATGTTTATTTAAGGGGTCATAGCTTCATAAAGTTGAAAGGAAGGTGCAAAAAAAATACATTTTTGTCTTAAGTATTTCTATAAGTTTTAAGTTTTTTGTCCCGATTTAAAAAACATCAAAAATTTAGGGACAATTTTAACCCTTCGTGAGCCTTCTCCTTTATTAGTCATGGGGTAGATTTTATATGTATTAATTCCCCTAATATGACCTTTTTACGTATATAATATTTATATGTGTGACTTGCAACCCGCAACCCGCAACCTGCAACCCGCAACCCGCAACCCGCAACCCGCAACCTGCTAAATAGCACTTCCCGTTGGTTGCAGGCTGCAATCGGCAAGTCAGTTGAATATGAAGGAGGAAAGAAAATATAAGTGTTTCACCAAAACATTATATATACGGGTATATAAGGTTCAATTTGTGAATATTTGAAAAATGTGTAAGAATGTTTCGTATTTTATTTCCTTTATTAAACTGAACGAAGGTTTGAAATTTATTTGAAATTGATTCTTGATGTTATAAAACTTATATGTATGAGTGCCATTATATGAATTTAACTATTATGAGACAACAAATGATTTACCAGCGGTAAAATTTTAGCTGGAGAAGTTAACTCGCTACGGATAAATAGCAGAAAATGTAGAAATTTCGAGAAATCACACATAGCGATGTGTATGAAACAGAACCTTTTCAGGAAAAAATACACGACTTTATCAAAATTCCACTGAAAGAATTGTTATGAAAAATAATGACCATAACGCCGGAGTATTTTTCGTTGATTTACAAAGTCATTTAAAAGTGTGCAAAGTTTGCTACAATTCCATTACGACCTTTCTTAAACTATTTATGTTAAATGTTTCGTTATTTGGTTAGGTTATATTAAATTTGTAATATCACTTTTCATTCAATGTGTGTGCCCCCCCCCCCCTGCCATTTAAAACAATTTACCAAATCACTAAGGTTAGAATTTTATTGTGTGAACCATCAAATTTTAAGGTGGATTAATTGGTTTCAGTGACAGATTTCCTCTTACAATATTTTATAACAAGTTTAATTGTTTCAAATGAAGGATTTATGCCCATCTGTCCAAACTCATCAAAACAAAAGTAAATAAGATGTAATAGTTATTCAGTATCCCTTTGCATTTTCATCCTTAAATTAAATAAAGTAATTAAGAACTTGTATCTGTCAAGACCTATTGTTATTGTAAAATGAATGAGTATTCATTTGGTATAAATAAAACCAAATGAAGTGCAAATGTCAATCATTAAGCAACCCCACAAAAAGTAACTAAATAATAAGAACATACATTTCAAATATTAACAGAATTATACATTATATAAATAACACATAGCTGAGAGGGTTATTGAGCAGATTGTTACCCCGAGAAAACATTGTCAACTGAGGCGAAGCCAAGGTTGACAATGTCTTTTCGAGGGGTAACAATCTGCTCTATCACCCTCTCAGACATGTGTTATTTAATTTATTATACTGAATGTTCTGTTATTACTGTTGATTAAATTTCAAATTCAAAGTAATAAACTATGACGTCTTGTACATAACAACCATCCGTATTTAATAAAGCGCACACTTGAGCAAGCGTCTCCGTGAAGGGTAATAGAGTATTTGCCATAGGATAGAGTCGTATTTAATAAAGCGCACACTTGATCAAGCGTCTCCGTGAAGGGTAATAGAGTATTTGCCATATGATAGAGTCGTATTTAATAAAGCGCACACTTGATCAAGCGTCTCCATGAAGGGTAATAGAGTAAATTAACACCCTCGTATTAGCCAATCAAAATATGGCATTTTGACGTGAAGTATAATAAAATTAAATGTTTAGAAAAACCTCATTTAATTCCATTCCCATTGTTAATTCTAAACGTAGAATGAGAGGAAAATATTTATTTGTTTGCATGTATATGTTCACGAATACGTAGTAATCTAAAGAAAAGGGAAAACGTAAGCATTTCATAATTGTGACTTTCAAATTATGTCTATTTTTGTTATTGTAATAAATAAACCATTTTCGGCTACTTGCTCTCTTCTGTTTTCGTATGTTTTTTCTTTATTATTTTGTGATATTTATTTATTAAAGATATGTTTATTTAGACAAATTACGAATTTTGAATGAATACTACAAAAAGAGAGATATCGAAAAAAAGAAAGCACTATCAAGCCCATTCAAATGCTTAATCAAATGATCACTTTAAAATTACTGCCAATACTACTTCAAGTGATCTGAAATATTATATTGTACATGTCAATAAATGTCTGAAGGTATATAAATTGTCACTTTGATTAATTGGAAAATAATTAATTTTAAACATTAAGGATGAGTGTTGGTCTATTTTTCAAGATTTTAAATATGCATGAGTCAACTTCCACATACAGTTGAGATCGTTTTGTGGTAATAAGCATTGTGTCTAAGTTTCATAACATTTGGTTGAGGCAAACTGAAGTTAGAGAACGGAAACGAAAATTTCATCAATTTTTCCGTTTTTGTCAATTTCACAATTTCAGATTTTTAACCGTAACTTCAGATTTTCGAACATAAACCACTCTGGAGATTTTCTTAAACGATGCGCCATTGTTTCCTCTACAACACCTATATAGTCGTTGCCCGTCACAATCTCTTCAAATTGGTCCAAAATTAACTTAAATTGCCCTACCCCCTAATCTCATTTTGTCAATTTCACAATAAAAGTTTCAGTTTTTTAACCGTAACTTCAGATTTTCGAACATAAACCACTCTGGAGGTTTTCTTAAACGATGAGCTATTGTCTCCTCTACAACACTCATATAGTCGTTGCCCGTCACAATCTCTTCAAATTGGTCCAAAATTAACTTAAATTGCCCTACCCCCTAATCTCATTTTGTCAATTTCACAATAAAAGTTTCAGTTTTTTAACCGTAACTTCAGATTTTCGAACATAAACCACTCTGGAGATTTTCCTAAACGATGCGCCAATGTCTCTACTACAACACCTTTATAGTCGTTGCCCGTCACAATCTCTTGAAATTGGTCCAAAATTAACTTAAATTGGCCTAACCCCCAATCTCATTTAGTCAATTTCAAAATTCCAGTTTTTTAACCGGAACTTCAGATTTTCGAACATAAACCACTCTGGAGATTTTCTTAAACGATGCGCAATTGTCTCCTCTACAACACCTATATAGTCGTTGCCCGTCAAAATCTCTTGAAATTGGTCCAAAATTAATTTAAATTGGCCTACCCCCCAATCTCATTTTGTCAATTTCACAATTTCAGTTTTTTAACCGTAACTTAAGATTTTCGAACATAAACCACTCTGGAGATTTTCCTAAACGATGCACCAATGTCTCCTCTACAACACCTATATAATCGTTGCCCGTCACAATCTCTTGAAATTGGTCCAAAATTAACTTAAATTGGCCTACCCCCTAATCTCATTTTGTCAATTTCACATTTTCAGTTTTTTAACCGTAACTTAAGATTTTCGAACATAAACCACTCTGGAGAGTTTCTTAAACAATGCGCCAATGTCTCCTCTACAACACCTTCATAGTCGTTGCCCGTCACAATCTCTTTAAAATGGTCCAATTGTTTCTTTTAGTGCCCTACCCCCCTAAACTCATTTTGTCAATTTCACAATAAAAATTTCAGTTTTTTAACCGTAACTTCAGATTTTCGAACATAAACCACTCTGGAGATTTTCTTAAACGATGCGCCATTGTCTCCTCTTTAACACCTATATAGTCGTTGCCCGTCACAATCTCTTTAAAATGGTCAAAATTTTTCTTTTAGTGCCCTACCCCCCTAATCTCATTTTGTCAATTTCACAATAAAATTTTCAGTTTTTTAACCGTAACTTCAGATTTTCGAACATAAACCACTCTGGAGATTTTCTTAAACGATGCGCCAATGTTTCCTTTACAACACCTATATAGTCGTTGCCCGTCACAATCTCTTAAATTGGTCCAAAATTAACTTAAATTGGCCTGCCCCCTAATCTCATTTTGTCAATTTCACAATTTCAGTTTTTTAACCATAACTTCAGATTTTCGAACATAAACTACTCTGGAGATTTTCTTAACGATGCGCCAATGTCTCCTCTTCAACACCTATATAGTCGTTGCCCGTCACAATCTCTTTAAAATTGTCCAAATTTTTCTTTTAGTGCCTTTCCCCCCTAATCTCATTTTGTCAATTTCACAATAAAATTTTCAGTTTTTTAACCGTAACTTCAGATTTTCGAACATAAACCACTCTGGAGATTTTCTTAAACGATGCGCCATTGTCTCCTCTTCAACACCCATATAGTCGTTGCCCGTCACAATCTCTTTAAAATGGTCAAATTCTTCTTTTAGTGCCCTAACCCCTTAATCTCATTTTGTCAATTTCACAATAAAATTTTCATCAACCGTAACTTCAGAATTTTCGAACATAAACCACTCAGGAGATTTTCCTAAACGATGCGCCAATGTCTCCTCTACAACACCTATATAGTCGTTGCCCGTAACAATCTCTTTAAAATGGTCCAAATTTTTCTTTTAGTGCCCTACCCACTTAATCTCATTTTGTCAATTTCACAATAAAATTTTCAGTTTTTTAACCGTAACTTCAGATTTTCGAACATAAACCACTCTGGAGATTTTCTTAAACGATGCGCCAATGTTTCCTTTACAACACCTATATAGTCGTTGCCCGTCACAATCTCTTAAATTGGTCCAAAATTAACTTAAATTGGCCTGCCCCCTAATCTCATTTTGTCAATTTCACAATTTCAGTTTTTTAACCGTAACTTCAGATTTTCGAACATAAACTACTCTGGAGATTTTCTTAAACGATGCGCCAATGTCTCCTCTTCAACACCTATATAGTCGTTGCCCGTCACAATCTCTTTAAAATTGTCCAAATTTTTCTTTTAGTGCCTTTCCCCCCTAATCTCATTTTGTCAATTTCACAATAAAATTTTCAGTTTTTTAACCGTAACTTCAGATTTTCGAACATAAACCACTCTGGAGATTTTCTTAAACGATGCGCCATTGTTTCCTCTACAACACCTATATAGTCGTTGCCCGTCACAATCTCTTGAAATAGGTCCAAAATTAACTTGAATTGCCCTACCCCCCAAATATCATTTTGTCAATTTCACAATAAAATTTCCAGTTTTTTAACCGTAACTTCAGATTTTCGAACATAAACCACTCTGGAGATTTTCCTAAACGATGCGCCAATGTCTCATCTACAACACCTATATAGTCGTTGCCCGTCACAATCTCTTAAAATTGGTCCAAAATTAACTTAAATTGGCCTAACCCCCAATCTCATTTAGTCAATTTCACAATTTCATTTTTTTAACCGGAACTTCAGATTTTCGAACATAAACCACTTTGGAGATTTTCTTAAACGATGCGCCAATGTCTCCTCTACAACACCTATATAGTCGTTGCCCGTCACAATCTCTTGAAATTGGTCCAAAATTATCTTAAATTGGCCTACCCCCCTAATCTCATTTTGTCAATTTCACAATTTCAGTTTTTTAACCGGAACTTCAGATTTTCGAACATAAACCACTCTGGAGATTTTCTTAAACGATGCGCCAATGTCTCCTCTACAACATCTATGTAATCGTTGCCCGTCACAATTTCTTGAAATTGGTCCAAAATTAACTTAAATTGGCCTACCCCCCAAATCTCATTTTGTAAATTTCACAATAACATTTTCAGTTTTTTAACCGTAACTTCAGATTTTCGAACATAAACCACTCTGGAGATTTTCTTAAACGATGCGCCAATGTCTCCTCTTCAAAAACTATATAGTCGTTGCCCGTCACAATCTCTTTAAAATGGTCCAAATTTTTCTTTTAGTGCCCTACCCCTTTAATCTCCTTTTGTCAATTTCACAATAAAATTTTCAGTTTTTTAACCGTAACTTCAGATTTTCGACCATAAACCACTTTGGAGATTTTCTTAAACGATGCGCCAATGTCTCCTCTACAACACCTATATAGTCGTTGCCCGTCACAATCTCTTGAAATTGGTCCAAAATTATCTTAAATTGGCCTACCCCCCTAATCTCATTTTGTCAATTTCACAATTTCAGTTTTTTAACCGGAACTTCAGATTTTCGAACATAAACCACTCTGGAGATTTTCTTAAACGATGCGCCAATGTCTCCTCTACAACATCTATGTAATCGTTGCCCGTCACAATTTCTTGAAATTGGTCCAAAATTAACTTAAATTGGCCTACCCCCCAAATCTCATTTTGTAAATTTCACAATAACATTTTCAGTTTTTTAACCGTAACTTCAGATTTTCGAACATAAACCACTCTGGAGATTTTCTTAAACGATGCGCCAATGTCTCCTCTTCAAAAACTATATAGTCGTTGCCCGTCACAATCTCTTTAAAATGGTCCAAATTTTTCTTTTAGTGCCCTACCCCTTTAATCTCCTTTTGTCAATTTCACAATAAAATTTTCAGTTTTTTAACCGTAACTTCAGATTTTCGAACATAAACCACTCAGGAGATTTTCCTAAACGATGCGCCAATGTCTCCTCTACAACACCTATATAGTCGTTGCCCGTCACAATCTCTTTAAAATGGTCCAAATTTTTCTTTTAGTGCCCTACCCCTTTAATCTGCTTTTGTCAATTTCACAATAAAATTTTCAGTTTTTTAACCGTAACTTCAGATTTTCGAACATAAACCACTCAGGAGATTTTCTTAAACGATGCGCCAATGTCTCCTCTTCAACACCTATACAGTCGTTGCCCGTCACAATCTCTTCAAATAGGTCCAAAATTAACTTGAATTGCCCTACCCCCCAAATCTCATTTTGTCAATTTCACAATAAAATTTCCAGTTTTTTAACCGTAACTTCAGATTTTCGAACATAAACCACTCTGGAGATTTTCCTAAACGATGCGCCAATGTCTCCTCTACAACACCTATATAGTCGTTGCCCGTCACAATCTCTTAAAATTGGTCCAAAATTAACTTAAATTGGCCTAACCCCCAATCTCATTTAGTCAATTTCACAATTTCAGTTTTTCAACCGGAACTTCAGATTTTCGAACATAAACCACTCTGGAGATTTTCTTATACGATGCGCCGATGTCTCCTCTACAACATCTATGTAATCGTTGCCCGTCACAATCTCTTGAAATTGGTCCAAAATTAACTTAAATTGGCCTACCCCCCTAATCTCATTTTGTCAATTTCACAGTTTCAGTTTTTTAACCGTAACTTCAGATTTTCGAACATAATCCACTCTGGAGATTTTCTTAAACGATGCGCCAATGTCTCCTCTACAACACCTATATAGTCGTTGCCCGTCACAAGCTCATTAAAATGGACCAATTGTTTCTTTTAGTGCCCTACCCCCTTAAACTCATTTTGTCAATTTCACAATAAAAATTTCAGTTTTTTAACCGTAACTTCAGATTTTCGAACATAAACCACTCTGGAGATTTTCTAAAACGATGCGCCATTGTCTCCTCTTTAACACCTATATAGTCGTTGCCCGTCACAATCTCTTTAAAATGGTCCAAATTTTTCTTTTAGCGCCCTACCCCCCTAATCTCATTTTGTCAATTTCAAAATAAAATTTTCAGTTTTTTAACCGTAACTTCAGATTTTCGAACATAAACTACTCTGGAGATTTTCTTAAACGATGCGCCAATGTCTCCTTTACAAAACCTGTATAGTCGTTGCCCGTCACAGACTCTTAAATTGGTCCAAAATTAACTTAAATTGGCCTGCCCCCTAATCTTATTTTGTCAATTTCACAATTTCAGTTTTTTAACCGTAACTTCAGATTTTCGAACATAAACTACTCTGGAGATTTTCTTAAACGATGCGCCAATGTTTCCTCTTCAACACCTATATAGTCGTTGCCCGTAACAATCTCTTTAAAATGGTCCAAATTTTTCTTTTAGTGCCCTACCCCCCCTAATCTCATTTTGTCAATTTCACAATAAAATTTTCAGTTTTTTAACCGTAACTTCAAATTTTCGAACATAAACCACTCTGGAGATTTTCTTAAACGATGCACCAATCCTCTACAACACCTATATAGTCGTTGCCCGTCAGAATCACTTTAAAATGGTCCAAATTTTTCTTTTAGTGCCCTACCCCCCTAATCTCATTTTGTTAATTTCACAATTAAATTTTCAGTTTTTTAACCGTAACTTCAGATTTTCGAACATAAACCACTCAGGAGATTTTCCTAAACGATGCGCAAATGTCTCCTCTACAACACCTATATAGTCGTTGCCCGTCACAATCTCTTTAAAATGGTCCAAATTTTTCTTTTAGTGCCCTACCCCCCTAATCTCATTTTGTTAATTTCACAATAAAATTTTCAGTTTTTTAACCGTAACTTCAGATTTTCGAACATAAACCACTCTGGAGATTTTCTTAAACGATGCGTCATTATCTGCTCTACAACACCTATATAGTCGTTGTCCGTCACAATCTCTTGAAATTGGTCCAAAATTAACTTAAATTGGCCTACCCCCCTAATCTCATTTTGTCAATTTCACAATTTCAGTTTTTTAACCGTTACTTCAGATTTTCGAACATAAACCACTTTGGAGATTTTCTAAAACGATGCGCCAATGTCTCCTCTACAACACCTATATAGTTGTTGCCCGTCACAATCTCTTGAAATTGGTCCAAAATTATCTTAAATTGGCCTACCCCTAATCTCATTTTGTCAATTTCACAATTTCAGTTTTTTAACCGGAACTTCAGATTTTCGAACATAAACCACTCTGGAGATTTTCTTAAACGATGCGCCAATGTCTCCTCTACAACACCTATGTAATCGTTGCCGGTCACAATCTCTTGAAATTGGTCCAAAATTAACTTAAATTGGCCTACCCCCCTAATTTCATTTTGTCAATTTCACAATAACATTTTCAGTTTTTTAACCGTCACTTCAGATTTTCGAACATAAACCACTCTAGAGATTTTCTTAAACGATGCGCCATTGTCTCCTCTACTATACCTATATAGTCGTTGCCCGTCACAATCTCTTGAAATTGGTCCAAAATTAACTTAAATTGCCCTACCCCCCTAATCTCATTTTGTCAATTTCACAATTAAAGTTTCAGTTTTTTAATCGTAACTTCAGATTTTCGAACATAAACCACTCTGGAGATTTTCTTAAACGATGCGCCATTGTTTCCTCTACAACACCTATATAGTCGTTGCCCGTCACGATCTCTTGAAATTTGTCCAAAATTAATTTAAATTGGCCTACCCCCTTATCTCATTTTGTCAATTTCACAATTTCAGTTTTTTAATCGTCACTTCAGATTTTCGAACATAAACCACTCTGGAGATTTTCTTAAACGATGCGTCATTATCTGCTCTACAACACCTATATAGTCGTTGTCCGTCACAATCTCTTGAAATTGGTCCAAAATTAACTTAAATTGGCCTACCCCCCTAATCTCATTTTGTCAATTTCACAATTTCAGTTTTTTAACCGTAACTTCAGATTTTCGAACATAAACCATTTTGGAGATTTTCTAAAACGATGCGCCAATGTCTCCTCTACAACACCTATATAGTCGTTGCCCGTCACAATCTCTTGAAATTGGTCCAAAATTATCTTAAATTGGCCTACCCCCTAATCTCATTTTGTCAATTTCACAATAAAATTTTCAGTTTTTTAATCGTAACTTCAGATTTTCGAACATAAACCACTTTGGAGATTTTCTTAAACTATGCGCCATTGTCTCCTCTACAACACCTATATAGTCGTTCTCCGTCACAATCTCTTTAAAATGGTCCAAATTTTTCTTTTAGTGCCCTACCCCCCCTAATCTCATTTTGTCAATTTCACAATAAAATTTTCAGTTTTTTAACCGTAACTTCAGATTTTCGAACATAAACCACTCTGGAGATTTTCTTAAACGATGCACCAATCCTCTACAACACCTATATAGTCGTTGCCCGTCACAATCACTTTAAAATGGTCCAAATTTTTCTTTTAGTGCCCTACCCCCCTAATCTCATTTTGTTAATTTCACAATAAAATTTTCAGTTTTTTAACCGTAACTTCAGATTTTCGAACATAAACCACTCAGGAGATTTTCCTAAACGATGCGCCAATGTCTCCTCTACAACACCTATATAGTCGTTGCCCGTCACAATCTCTTTAAAATAGTCCAAATTTTTCTTTTAGTGCCCTACTCCTTTAATCTCATTTTGTCAATTTCACAATAAAATTTTCAGTTTTTTAACCGTAACTTCAGATTTTCGAACATAAACCACTCTGGAGATTTTCCTAAACGATGCGCCAATGTCTCCTCTACAACACCTATATAGTCGTTGCCCGTCACAATCACTTTAAAATGGTCCAATTTTTTTCTTTTAGTGCCCTACCCCCCTAATCTCATTTTGTCAATTTCACAATAAAATTTTCAGTTTTTTAACCGTAACTTCAGATTTTCGAACATAAACCACTCAAGAGATTTTCCTAAACGATGCGCCAATGTCTCCTCTACAACACCTATATAGTCGTTGCCCGTCACAATCACTTTAAAATGGTCCAAATTTGTCTTTTAGTGCCCTACCCCCCCTAATCTCATTTTGTCAATTTCACAATAAAATTTTCAGTTTTTTAACCGTAACTTCAGATTTTCGAACATAAACCACTCTGGAGATTTTCTTAAACGATGCACCAATCCTCTACAACACCTATATAGTCGTTGCCCGTCACAATCACTTTAAAATGGTCCAAATTTTTCTTTTAGTGCCCTACCCCCCTAATCTCATTTTGTCAATTTCAAAATAAAATTTTCAGTTTTTTAACCGTAACTTCAGATTTTCGAACATAAACCACTCAGGAGATTTTCCTAAACGATGCGCCAATGTCTCCTCTACAACACCTATATAGTCGTTGCCCGTCACAATCTCTTAAAATTGGTCCAAAATTAACTTAAATTGGCCTACCCCCTTATCTCATTTTGTCAATTTCACAATAAAAGTTTCAGTTTTTTAACCGTAACTTCAGATTTTCGAACATAAACCACTCTGGAGATTTCCTTAAACGATGCACCAATCCTCTACAACACCTATATAGTCGTTGCCCGTCACAATCACTTTAAAATGGTCCAAATTTTTCTTTTAGTGCCCTACCCCCCTAATCTCATTTTGTCAATTTCACAATAAATTTTTAAGTTTTTTAACCGTAACTTCAGATTTTCGAAAATAAACCACTCAAGAGATTTTCCTAAACGATGCGCCAATGTCTCCTCTTCAACACCTATATAGTCGTTGCCCGTCACAATCACTTTAAAATGGTCCAAATTTGTCTTTTAGTGCCCTACCCCCCCTAATCTCATTTTGTCAATTTCACAATAAAATTTTCAGTTTTTTAACCGTAACTTCAGATTTTCGAACATAAACCACTCTGGAGATTTTCTTAAACGATGCACCAATCCTCTACAACACCTATATAGTCGTTGCCCGTCACAATCACTTTAAAATGGTCCAAATTGTTCTTTTAGTGCCCTACCCCCCTAATCTCATTTTGTCAATTTCAAAATAAAATTTTCAGTTTTTTAACCGTAACTTCAGATTTTCGAACATAAACCACTCAGGAGATTTTCCTAAACGATGCGCCAATGTCTCCTCTACAACACCTATATAGTCGTTGCCCGTCACAATCTCTTAAAATTGGTCCAAAATTAACTTAAATTGGCCTACCCCCTTATCTCATTTTGTCAATTTCAAAATAAAATTTTCAGTTTTTTAACCGTAACTTCAGATTTTCGAACATAAACCATTCTGGAGATTTTCCTAACCGATGCGCCAATGTCTCATCTACAACACCTATATAGTCGTTGCCCGTCACAATCACTTTAAAATGGTCCAAATTTTTCTTTTAGTGCCCTACCCCCCTAATCTCATTTCGTCAATTTCACAATAAAATTTTCAGTTTTTTAACCGTAACTTCAGATTTTCGAACATAAACCGCTCAGGAGATTTTTTTAAACGATGCGCCATTGTTTCCTCTACAACACCTATATAGTCGTTGCCCGTCACAATCTCTTGAAATAGGTCCAAAATTAACTTCAATTGCCCTACCCCCCAAAATCTCATTTTGTCAATTTCACAATAAAATTTTCAGTTTTTTAACCGTAACTTCAGATTTTCGAACATAAACCACTCTGGAGATTTTCCTAAACGATGCGCCAATGTCTCCTCTACAACACCTATATAGTCGTTGCCCGTCACAATCTCTTAAAATTGGTCCAAAATTAACTTAAATTGGCCTAACCCCCAATCTCATTTAGTCAATTTCACAATTTCAGTTTTTTAACCGGAACTTCAGATTTTCGAACATAAACCACTCTGGAGATTTTCTTAAACGATGCGCCGATGTCTCCTCTACAACACCTATGTAATCGTTGCCCGTCACAATCTCTTGAAATTGGTCCAAAATTAACTTAAATTGGCCTACCCCCCTAATCTCATTTTTTCAATTTCACAATTTCAGTTTTTTAACCGTAACTTCAGATTTTCGAACATAATCCACTCTGGAGATTTTCTTAAACGATGCGCCATTGTGTCCTCTACAACACCTATATAGTCGTTGCCCGTCACAATCTCTTGAAATTGGTCCAAAATTAATTTAAATTGGCCTACCCCCTTATCTCATTTTGTCGATTTCACAATTTCAGTTTTTTAACCGTAACTTCAGATTTTCGAACATAAACCACTCTGGAGATTTTCTAAAACGATGCGCCTTTGTGTCCTCTACAACACCTATATAGTCGTTGCCCGTCACAATCTTTTAAAATTGGTCCAAAATTAACTTAAATTGCCCTACCCCCTTATCTCATTTTGTCAATTTCACAATAATAGTTTCAGTTTTTTAATTGTAACTTCAGATTTTCGAACATAAACCACTCTGGAGATTTTCTTAAACGATGCGCCATTGTCTCCTCTACAACACCTATATAGTCGTTGCCCGTCACAATCTCTTGAAATTGGTCCAAAATTAACTTAAATTGCCCTACCCCCTTATCTCATTTTGTCAATTTCACAATAATAGTTTCAGTTTTTTAATTGTAACTTCAGATTTTCGAACATAAACCACTCTGGAGATTTTCTTAAACGATGCGCCATTGTCTCCTCTACAACACCTATATAGTCGTTGCCCGTCACAATCTCTTGAAATTGGTCCAAAATTAATTTAAATTGGCCTACCCCCCTAATCTCATTTTGTCAATTTCACAATTTCAGTTTTTTAACCGTAACTTCAGATTTTCGAACATAAACCACTCTGGAGATTTTCTTAAACGATGCGCCATTGTCTCTTCTACAACATCCATATAGTTGTTGCCCGTCACAATCTCTTGAAATTGGTCCAAAATTAACTTAGGTTGCCCTACCCCCCTAATCTCATTTTGTCAATTTCACAATAAAAGTTTCAGTTTTTTAATCGTAACTTCAGATTTTCGAACATAAACCACTCTGGAGATTTTCTTAAACGATGCGCCATTGTCTCCTCTACAACACCTATATAGTCGTTGTCCGTCACAATCTCTTTAAAAAGGTCCTAATTTTTCTTTTGTGCCCTACCCCCCTAATCTCATTTTGTCAATTTCACAATAAAATTTTCAGGTTTTTAACCGTAACTTCAGATTTTCGAACATAAATCACTCAGGAGATTTTCTTAAACGATGCGCCAATGTCTCCTCTACAACACCTATATAGTAGTCGTTGCCCGTCACAATCTCTTCAAAATGGTCCAAATTTTTCTTTTAGTGCCCTGCCCCCTTAATCTCATTTTGTCAATTTCACAATAAAATTTTCAGTTTTTTAACCGTAACTTGAGATTTTCGAACATAAACCACTCTGGAGACTTTCTTAAACGATGCGCCATTGTTCCCTCTACAACACCTATAAAGGCGTTGCCCGTCACAATCTCTTAAAATTGGTCCAAAATTAACTTAAATTGCCCTACCCCCCTAATCTCATTTTGTCAATTTCACAATAAAAGTTTCAGTTTTTTAATCGTGACTTCAGATTTTCGAACATAAACCACTTTGGAGATTTTCTTAAACGATGCGCCATTGTCTCCTCTACAACACCTATATAGTCGTTCTTCGTCACAATCTCTTTAAAATGGTCCAAATTTTTCTTTTAGTGCCCTACCCCCCCTAATCTCATTTTGTCAATTTCACAATAAAATTTTCAGTTTTTTAACCGTAACTTCAGATTTTCGAACATAAACCACTCTGGAGATTTTCTTAAACGATGCATCAATCCTCTACAACACCTATATAGTCGTTGCCCGTCACAATCACTTTAAAATGGTCCAAATTTTTCTTTTAGTGCCCTACCCCCCTAATCTCATTTTGTCAATTTCACAATAACATTTTCGGTTTTTTAACCGTAACTTCAAATTTTCGAACATAAACCACTCTGGAGATTTTCTTAAACGACGCGCCATTGTCTCCTCTACAACACCTATATAGTCGTTGCCCGTCACAATCTCTTGAAATTGGTCCAAAATTAACTTAAATTGGCCTACCCCCCAAATCTCATTTTGTCAATTTCATAATTTCATTTTTTTAACCGTAACTTTAGATTTTCGAAGATAAACCACTCTGGAGATTTTCTTAAACGATGCGCCATTGTCTCCTCTACAACATCCATATAGTCGTTGCCCGTCACAATCTCTTAAAATTGGTCCAAAATTAACTTAAATTGGCCTACCCCCCTAATCTCATTTTGTCAATTTCACAATTTCAGTTTTTTAACCGTAACTTCAGATTTTCGAACATAAACCACTCTGGAGATTTTCTTAAACGATGCGCCATTGTCTCCTCTACAACACCTATATAGTCGTTGCCCGTCACAATCTCTTGAAGATGGTCCAAAATTAACTTAAATTGGCATACCCCCTAATCTCATTTTGTCAATTTCACAATTTCAGTTTTTTAACCGTAAGTTCAGATTTTCGAACATAAACCACTCTGGAGATTTTCTTAAACGATGCGCCATTGTCTCCTCTACAACACCTATATAGTTGTTGTCCGTCACAATCTCTTTAAAATGGTCCAAATTTTTCTTTTAGTGCCCTACCCCCCTAATCTCATTTTGTCAATTTCACAATAAAATTTTCAGTTTTTTAACCGTAACTTCAGATTTTCGAACATAAACCACTCTGGAGATTTTCTTAAACAATGCGCCATTATCTCCCCTACAACACCTATATAGTCATTGCCCGTCACAATCTCTTCAAATTGGTCCAAAATTAACTTAAATTGGCCTAACCCCTAATCTCATTTATTCAATTTCACAATTTCAGTTTTTTAACCGTAAGTTCAGATTTTCGAACATAAACCAATCTTGAGATTTTCTTAAACGATGCGCCAATGTCTCCTCTACAACACTTTTATAGTCATTGCCCGTCACAATCTCTATAAATTGATCCAAAATTAACTTTGAGTGCCCAACCCCACAGTCTCATTTTGAAAGTTTCAGTTTTTTAACCCTAACTTCCGATTTTCGAACATAAAGTGATCTGGATTTTTTTTTCTACACGATGCGCCAATGTCTCCTCTACAACAACTATATAGTCGTTGTCCGTCACAATCTCTATAAATTGGTTCAACATTAACTTTTAGTGCCCTACCCCCCTAATCTTATTTTGTCAATTTCAATTTTTTTACCGTAACTTCAGATTTTCGAACATAAACCTCTCTGAAGATTTTTCTAAACGATGCAGAAATGTCTCCTCTAAAACACCTATATAGTCGTTGCCTGTAACAATCTATTCAAAATGGTCAAAAATTAACTTAAAATGTCCTATACCCAAATTTCATTTTGTTAATTTCAGTTTTTTTCTACCACAATTTAAGATTTTCGAACATAAACCACTCTGGAGATTTTCCTAAACTATGCGGCACTATCTCCTCTTAAACACCTATATAGCCTAACCTGTCACAATCTCTATTAATCGGACCAAACAACGTAAAGTGCACCCCCATTCCCTAAAAATGCATTGTGTCATTGTGTTAACTTATGGTCATTGTAATCCAGCTGTCTATTGAATGCCTTATGTGGATTTATTTAGTTAGGAAAGAAAACCTTTGTATTCTTTATATATGAAGTATGGTTTCCCTTTTGTTTTAAGTTAGTTTTTTCGTTTTTGTTTAAGATTGTATGTATTCTCATAATTGTTCGCTAGCTCGAAAAAACGTGATAACCTTATGTGATATTGTGGTTTTTAGTTATACCTCCTAATTGTTCGCGAGCTAATTGTTCGCTACAATTGTTCGCTAGCTTGAGTCAGGTGGGATGATTGACATGAATAACCGACATATTGGATCGTGAAGGAAATTTATCAGAGGTTTTTATTTTAGCAAAGTTAAGCAATAAATCAAGTTGGATTGCAGAGTTTAAGACGTTACAATCCATCATCCCGAAGGAATGGCAGCAAGTTCTAATAAAAGAAAACTCTATCAAGAGTAAATTCAATATTTGTAAGGATAAATTGAAATGGGGAAATAAAAAAGTTGAAGCAAAAGATATTTATAATAAAATGTTATACAATATTTTAGTAGATCAGAAATATACACAGCCAATTGGTATCAATATTTGGACAGTATATTTAAAGTTAGATTACACGCCACGAATGTCATTCGTGAACAATTTTATATTTAAATTTTTAAGAGGGAACAAGATGAAAATCTTTAGATGGAAACTGCTACAGTATATTATTCCTACAAAGCAGTTGCTGTACAAATGGACAATTTCTGAAGATAGTAAATATAATGTTTTGTAAAACAGAAGAGGAAGATTATTTACATTTCTTTATTACATGTTCATTCTTAAAAGATTTTTGGGCGAAAGTGCATAATCTTCTAACAAAACTCAATTTTAGAAACAAGATATCAGTACAACATATTGTATTTGGATACAAAATATCAGATCAGGAATGTTATGGTTTAAACTACTTTTTGACAGTTTTAGGTCTTTTTTTGCAAGTCATAATATGTTTCAGAGCAAAAATTGAAATTCTTAGATATGTATGAATTGTTTTGAAGGAATTAAACAGGGTTATGAATGACCTCTCAAAATGTATTTTTCATAAATTTAAAGAGATGAATATACTAGAATAATTAATATATATATGCTTATAGTTTATGTAATGTTTTTACTTATATTCTGAGTATTTTTCTGGACACTCAGAAAGTATTTCTCAGGAATACTTCACTGGCGCTTGGACAGTAAAGTATGATTGTATCAGGCAATCTGAAGAATAAAACATATATTTTTGTTGTAAAATAAATTAAAAAATAAATAAAAAGAAGGGTTAATGATATCTAAATTTCTCGGATTATATATAACTTTCAAGTACACGGAAAACGTTTTGTGTTCGAACCGGCCGACAAAGCAGGTCTTACTGGTACGACGTAAATACTACACAGAAGTTCTTGAGAATGAAGTTATAAATTTTGCTTTCAAGGCCGTACGCTCCACGAAGTTAACAATCAATCAACATGTGGAGGCGGTCTTCAAGAGTATTATGGAATTGTGCCACAATAACACCATCAGTACATTTAACTGTAGAACCTGGTGTATTCCCTGAAATACTTGAGAAGGCCCAAAAAGAGAGGCGAAAGATACCAAAAGGACATTCAAACTCATCAGTCTAAAAATAAACTGACAAAGCCATGGCAAAAAAAGAAAAAGATCAAAAGAAAAAACACAACATAGAAATCTAAAGACTGAGCCACACGAACCCCACCAAAAATAGGGGGTGAGCAGATCCTGCTCCAAATAACACCACTACACACAAGAACAATATCCAACTTGACAAAGCAAACTATACATAGGTCTGTCAGTGCTTCACCTTTTGTTTCCTAAAACTTATGAAAAGGTTTTTGAAATACAACATTTTTCTTTGAAACGATACGTCATCCTTATCCCTGTGCATTTAGACGTGGTTATGAATGTCAGACCACACTGTTAAAACGTTTAGAAGATTGGCGTTCGACATAAGCTAACAAACAGCATATCAAAAACTTTCAAAGGCTGTTGACTGCCTACCATATAGAATTGGTCTTGATAAGTTATCCGCATATGGTGTCTCTTCTCATTCGAATTCACTTCTGCAATCTTATTTGTCAAACTGGAAACATCATTTTAAGTTCAATAGTATTCATAGCAGTTAAGCTGACATTCATTAGGGGTTCCCAGTGGTTCTATCCATGGGCCAATATTTTTTCATGCTTTATCAATGATGGATGGATTTATCTATAAAAAATGGCGTTCTATATAATTATGTGAATAACAATGAATATTCTTTCAGATATTAAAGATATTCTCCTTGTACAATCAACACAGTTTGGTAAGAACAGTTTTAGATTTCCAGCTTCTACTCTGTGGAACAGCCTTCCTTACCGTTTCAGAACTGAAAATAGTTTTTTTTCTCACAAATTCAAATCCTTATGCAGTCCTGGAATGGATAAGCATGTCCATGTTCTGCACGTATACAAGCTTTTCATGCCATTAGTTGCTTACTAATAGTGCTGTTTATTTTGATTATATGCTTAATATATGGTACACACGACGCCATTTTTGCCCTTCATTCTGTTGTATCAAAAAGTATTCGTAAAGGAAAACGTCTCTATTGTTGTTTTATTGATTTTGTCAAAGCTTTCGACAGTGTGTCACATTATGTTTTATGGCAAAAAATGTTAAAATGCGGTATTAGTGGAAACCTATTGAATCTTATTAAATCAATGTATTCTAAGTTAAAAACTTGTGTAAAATTAGATGGTGAATTTTCAGATTTTTTCCATTGTAATGTCGGCCTAATGCAAGGCGAATCATTATCTCCATTTTTATATGCAATTTATGTAAATGACATAGAAATTGAGTTAATTAAACAAGGAATAGAACCATATGAAGTAAAAATGTTAAATCTTTATCTTTTTATGTATGCTGATGATACAGTTCTCTTCAGCGAAAGTATTTCTGAATTACAAAAAATGATAGTCACTGTATATGATAGTTCATACAAGAATGGTCTTGACATTAATTTAAGAAAAACCAAAATAGTTGTTTTTCGAAACAGAGGTGCACTCAAAGAGAATGAAAAATGGTATTTGAATGGTAAAATGATAGAAATGTGTGATCAGTTTGTATATCTTGGTTTGTTATTAAATTATAACGGTACTTTTACTGTAACACAGAAAACACTATCTGAACAGGGTAGAAAGGCTACATTTTGTTTATGAAGTAAGATTTATGATGATTGTTATAACATTGAGACTTTGATATCCTTATTTGATACATATGTAACAAGTATTGTGAATTATGGTTGTGAAATATGGGGTTTTCATAAGGGAGCTGATATAGAAACGCTTCATTTGTATTATTTAAAAAGAATTTTGAAAGTGAGAAAAGGAACTGTAAATCATATGGTGTATTTTGAACTTGGGCGTTTACCACTGTATGTAAATAGATATGTAAGAATGGTTCGTTATTGGTTGAAGTTATTAGAATCTAATAATAGTATATTGAAGAGTATTTATGAAGATATGTACGAATCTAGTTTTGTTAAACCGAATGATAAACTCAACTGGAGTTGTAAGATAAGAGACATACTAAACAGGTATGGATTTAATGATATATGGTTAGCACAAAGTGTTGGAAATAGTCAATTATTTTTGTATGAATTTAAAAAAAGAATTGTTGATAATTATATAGCTGAAGGCTTGTCATTTTTTGAAAATACTTCAAAATGTAATTTGTATCAATATATACATGATGGACATACTTTGCAATTTTATTTGAATCGACCATTGAACAGTTTATTCCAGTCATATGTAACTAAATATAGAATCAATTCACATTCACTTAATGTAGAAACTGGAAGATACTTTAATATTTCCAGAAATGAGCGTGTTTGTACTATGTGTGATAAGAAAGTAATCGAAGACGAATATCATTTTATATTAGAATGTGATAAATATGTAAATGTCAGAAGTAAATATATTAAGATATATTATTATAGAAACCCATCTACTTTCAAACTAGTTCAGTAATTATCTGTAAGAAATATTAAGGAGTTAAATAATCTGGGTAAATACCTTTATGAGGCAGAGAAAATTCGTAACACTTGATTTTTGTTATGTACCTTTATTACCAATGTAAATTGTATGCCAAAGTCCGCTACATGTTACAAATTGTTTATGACATTAATGCTGTATATGTATATGTAAATTGTATAATTTGTGTATCTATTTAATCCTATGAGCTGTATTTGCTTACGGAATAAAGTATTATTATTATTAATTTTGTAGTATGCTCTTAAAGTTTATCTGTGGTTTAGTTTTAAGTTTAGTTTAAGTTTAGTTTAAACATATTTTATTGTTGAGATACTAAGCAAACGGAAAAGACACAAGTTTTACAACTTAGTAGTGTCTTCTCCAGTACATAAACAATTTACAAGTAAATGAACATTAAAAGAAATATACAATATATATATATATATATATATATATACAAATCTAATATATATATATATATATATATATATAAACAAGTCTAAATTGAAAACAACGTTCAAACCTATGATTGCGTTGGATAAAAACCGCAATTTTTATACGTGTGCATGCAAAACAAATTTCTTGTTAGAGGGGTCTAAATACAGCACAAACAACATTTTCCAAAAGACCAAAAAAGTGAAAAAGTATATTTTAACAAAACGCATTTGACTAACAGGTCGAACAACAAATGTTCTTAAACCCTGCTGACTGCCATTGGCGATTGCAAAATAAACGGATCACCGATGTGATAAATGGATCTTAATTATAAATTTAATACCAAACAGAAAACAATACACTTGCAGAAAAGATGGTATACCGCAAACGAAAGGTGCAAAGGTTTTTGTACACCATACTTTATATAACATATAAAGACGTATGTGGAAAATGGTTTAGAAATGAAAAACTTTGCAAGTCGATGATTTTAACTAATCAAACGCTCTGTTGATCATTTGTTGTTCAATTCGGTTCATTAAACACTAATATATATATACCTGACGTAACGCATAAAATAGACTAAGTGTATTCAATTAGTAGCAATGTGCATGGATTACGTGACAGATATGACCATGCGATAAGTGTGTACACGTATTATCATTACAACTACAATGGTTTGTTATGAGATGGAAAACGTCCTGTATCTTTAATATATTTATGAACATTCAAAACAATTGCAGTATTTATTTCAGTGGTACGGAGTTCGTAAACAAGTAATAAAATATCACATAAGTCTAACAGATTTAGCCCTCCAAATAAATTAAGTATTTCTATGTAATGTGTATCTGTTGTCTGCTCTAGATCTATAATCGGGTTGTTGTCTCTTTGACACATTCCCCATTTCCATTCTCAATTTAACTGTTACAATCAAACAAATAGTGCCTTACAATTTCATTTCTTTAACCAGATAAACATGATGGATCAGGAACCAAATTACAGAAAAAAAATTACCATTAAATGAACTACACTTATTTCCTAATCTTGTGTGAAGAACGTTCATATATCGATCTCCACATTAAAAAATAATTTGGCCTTTTCCTTAACTGAAAGTACTTTACGGGCATCACAAAAAAGTGCGGCAAAATGATATTTTCAGGCACTTTCTTTTTATATCTTAAGGCCACAACTTTCGACAAATCGATTAACCAAACCGAAACTCAAACTTGTTCTGATACTGCTATATTGTGAGTATATACTCAATGTTTAATCTATTGTTTCAGGCATTACAAAAAAAACGTGAGGAAACCTTACAATGTCAAGCAATTTTTTACAACCAAGGGTAAGAAATTCCAAATACATCGCTAACGCGAAAAAAATCTCACATTCAATGTATAACTTTTTATGATTTGAATATACACTAAAAATAAATCAAAAGATTTAAGCATTATAAACAAAAAATCCAGAAAACTTTTCGGACAGAAGGGCTATCGGGGAGACGGAGTGCAAACATATAGCCTCTTTGGCTTTGCCTGTAGGGAGCTAATTATAAGAAAAATATATTAAAACGAAGCTTATTTTTTGGGATAAGATACGAAGAGAAAATATATTGCAAGTTTAATTCACCGTCTCTTGGTATAGTTTTTAGCTGAACAAACCTCCTTTCTTAAAGGAGTATTTTTCTTAATGGTTTATTGCGTCATGTTTAATTACTTTAAATTTGGATAAATGGGATAATGCTGTCATTTGAACACTCCAAGTGAACACCGAGTTTCATGGCTGGATTCTAAAATCTAATCATCTAGAATATTCAATATGATATATAATTAACGTAATATTCCTTCTATGTAACAACACATACAGTGTATATATACATGTATTGTGTTTTCTAATTATATAGTGTATGTATTAAACTATGATACTTGCTTCACCCTAGACAATAGATTGAAAAGATAAAAAATCAAAGTGCGAAAGCGCTGTAAAGGCAGTTAATTACAGGTTGTGTGTATTTTTAGTCCAGTTATATCATTATCTTGCATAGTACAGTGTACTTATCAGAGGTGGCTTTCAGTATTTAAATTTAGAGTTCTCTAATGATATTGAACAAGTTTTATGAATGTCATATTCTGAGCACTATATGAAGGTGATTGTTCTCACTTGTTTATGAACTAGTGCATTATGTCCAGTTTGTACCTTTTTTTATCTATGTTTATAGTCAAATTAGTTATCAAAGGTACCAGGATTATAATTTAATACGCCAGACGCGCGTTTCGTCTACATAAGACTCATCAGTGACGCTCAGATCAAAATAGTTATAAAGCCAAACAAGTACAAAGTTGAAGAGCATTGAGGACCCACAATTCCAAAACGTTGTGCCAAATATGGCTAAGGTAATCTATTCCTTGGATAAGAAAATCCATAGTTTTTCGAAAAATTCAAAGTTTTGTAACAGGAAATTTATAAAAATGACCATATAATTGATATTCAAATACTGTTTAAAATAGTTAGGCATTTTCTCTTTAGTAATAAGTAAACGTTAAAAACTGTATTTTATTCAACTCTGCAAATGTGGTTTGTTACTGGTAAGTATGGATGATAGTTGTTTCATTGGCAATCATAACACATCTCCTTATTTATATAATGATCTATATTCAACGATCTCAGGTACAAAAAAAAATGTATGTAACTAAACTATGATGGGAAACCTTTGACTTCTTTCTTTTATATAAACTTTTGATTTGGTACAATAGAACTATGTAGAATAAATGTACATTGCAACATGTCAACTCTTTCAATGACAATACTTTTTTTAGAAACAATAACTCCAAGCAAAATTATATTTCCAAGTATAAAGTAATTTATGAATGAAAAGAGGAGTTCTTAATTAAGAAATTAACTGATTCACTGAGCGCAGCTGGATACACCTTCAGAGGTCCAACCCTGAACAGTTGGGGCAAAAATGGACACAATATTCAAGCTTGATACAGGTCTGAATTTGGATTGTAATTAAATATTTGACATATTATAGTTTCTGAATAAATGTAGTCAAAGAACTTGAAATCGGTTATATGAATTGAATTTATATTCAATTAAAGATTTCTTGCTGTTGTGCAATACACTGTGTTGTTGCGCAATACTTAATAAATCTGTAACCAGACTATAAACAAATAAAGTTCAATTTCTTCTCAATGTCATATTTGAAATTTATGAAAATCAATAGGGAGATTACATCAATAGCTATAAATAATTCACCAAAGTTTCATGTGAACTGCTTAAAGCATTTTTGAGTTGTTGTCCAAAAACTGGAAAATCCCCCCTTTTTTAATGAATAAAACCCCATAACTCAGAAATGTAAAATCTAAAACTTATAAAATTCTAAAGGGAGCTTACGGATTGATAATTTAGTCTTAGATGCAAGACTTTTTTATCAGTTGTTAGTGGCTTTGAACTAGCTGTCCGTAACTGTGAGTACTCTCAGATCTGTACTTAGTGTCTTTTTGTTGTTTGGATGTACAACTACCCGACCACCTCCACTTGTATTTGTATTTATCCATCTGATGAGTTAAGCCTCTTTCAACTGATTTTTAAAGTTCGTTCTTATATTGTACTGTAACATCACTGTCCCAGGTTAGGGGGAGGGTTGGGATCTAGCTAACATGTTTAACAACGCCACATTCTGTATGTACATGTATGTGCCTGTCCCAAGTCAGGAGCCTGTAATTCAGTGGTTGTCGTTTGTTTATGTGTTGCATATTTGTTATATTCGTTCATTTTTTGTACATAAATTAGGCCATTAGTTTTCTTGTTTGAATTATTTTACATTGTCATTTCGGGGCCTTTTAAAGCTGACTGTGCGGTATGGGCTTTGCTCATTGTTGAAGGCCGTACTGTGACCTATAGTTGTTCATTTCTGTGTCATTTGGTCTCTTGTGGAGAGTTGTCTCATTGGCAATCATACCACATCTTCTTTTTTATATTTACCTGAACAGATATAAACAATTCACCAAAGTCAAGGTGAGACAGCAAAACTTAGTTGTAAGATCTATGAAATTTTTGACACAGTACGTTTCTCATTGTTGGAGATTGTACGGCGACAGTAACACCAGTAACTGCTTATACCCATTTCTTATGCACTTTAGTTCGATAAACTCACTGAATATCATACCACATCTCCTTATTTTTATATGCATTACAATTTACATGTGCATGTAATTGTAAATAAATATATATCAGAACAAAATTCATTGCGTCACTTTTATCTATTTATCCTTTGGCACAATACAAGTTCTAAAATTACACAACATAAAACAACTAAATATTATTTCAGATGAAAGTTTTGTTTCAGTTCCATTCGTAGGATTTATTAGAATTTTGTATGTTTTGCCAAGTCCAATAATTCGCTCTATGTGCACGTGTTAATTGGAGACTTTTCTATCCCGTATAAGAGTTTTGGAACTAATTCTGTTTCTTTTTTTGAAAAAAGTTAGCAAACAAATCTTGCACATTTAAACCTTTGTCTGCCATCACACTGTCACCTGGGTCACATAATTGAACTATTCTACATCTTTCAACTATTTCATAGTCACTGGTACAACCAACATATGCATTAGAGACATAGTTGACTAAACCACCAGGTGTCGAACATACAAGAATTTTCAGTGTTTCTGTTTTTATATGATGAAAAGGTTGCTTGAGCTCTAGGAGCTTTAGGTTTTATCACTGGATATTCTGTGCTGTCAATAATAATCCAAGTCGATGGAAACTTTAATTTGAAGTTGGATGGCGAAAAATACCTGACTAAACCACTAGATGGCCAAGTGTTAGCCTTACACCACTGTTTAGACATAAAAACAATCCATGTATACACAATATTCTTTACACTAGATTCAATCTAGAATCTAGACAGTTCAAAGTTGGTTGTATAATGCCTCAATTTCATCAAAGTCATAAAAAAACTGATTTTCAACTGACACCCTATCAATTTGAAAATATATGTATCTCAAACAATGTGCTGCTGGACCAAGTGTAGTTAAAACAAATAAAGATTTAGTATACAACTCTAAACCGGTATAAAAATGCATGGCTTTGTCACGTGTCTTCATTTCAAAATTCTCTGCTGAAAACATAGGCATTGATGGTGTTTGCGTAATTCCATCTGTGAAGTTCAACATTAGCTCGGCAGTTGTTGGTGGACAGTCATGAATCCTTTCTGCAGTATGAATGACTTCTTCAGGAAAACCAACTTTACAATCAAAACTTTCCTCTAGATTTCTGCTACAATATTCATCAAGTTTAGTTCTTTTGTTTTCACAGGAAACTGCCCTGATTTTTCTTTTTGCGGACGATTTAGTCTCTTGCTTGGTCCAGGAAAATAGGATGGGAATGGCTGTAGACTTAAGTCTCTGTATGGTGGGTTTGCGCCCTGAAAAAGGTTATAAAACATTAGTTTTTTGATAATTAAATGAACTTCCATTAGCATTGTATACTTTGTACTACCTGGCGAAATATTAACTAGATTTATTCATTACAATCTGGATAAAACTATGTTTGCCTGATTCAATGTATGTTATGTAAATCCAAAGGACAAACAATGAGAGACTTATGCAACAAACGTACATCGTTTGTACCTAAATAACTATAATATAGATGAGAGCATGTCATTGTTTTGTTCCTGTTAACATTGTCATTGATATTTTTCAAGAAAGTCTATGAGGCATAGCTTATGCATTCCTGTCATTACTACATTAGCATAATTACTGCTAAAATAATTCTCAGTATGATATACCTCTTGTAAAAAATCATTATAATTGTAGCAATCACCAAAAAATCTCAAACAGATCACATTGAATCGTAATCCAAAAAATTATGACGTCTTGAATTAACCACCCCCTTTTATTCTAAAACGATAATTGCGGTTGTAAACAGACTTTGGTTTATTCGCATGGCGATTACATATATAACTATATATTTCAAAAAGAAAATAGAGTTTTACCATCAATATGTTCCTGCACGTAGTCTTTTTCAGTAAAACGTGCCTTGCAAACAACAGCTGATTGAGATGGACTCCACGATTTCATCGTGTTCCCGTCCAATCTGCGTATGGGCCATGGCGTTGATCCAACTTTTCCTTCTTTTTAAGTCATTTGGAAATGCATGTCCTCCTCTTAAATGACATCCAGGTACACAACAACAAGTACTTGGCATCGTTAATTAAAAATGTAACTGAAATAGTTGCACAGTGCAGAAACCGGAAGTTGAGGAACAGGATCCGCTACCACGGCGCCACCTATTCAGGAACGATAATTTGCTACTTTATATAACTGCGAAATAACAATAACGTTAGACGGGTACACGTGCATAAACAGAAATGCGCTTTAAATTGTATAATATAATTCATGTTCAGTCGACCTTTAATCATTATATCAACGACTGAAATGATTTATAAACATCTAGATTGCAGATAACACTCGAAATTAACCCGAGCTCTTTCCACACGGAATTCAAATAATTCTAGTTTGTCAATCGGTTGACTGCTTATAATGCAAAATACAAATATATCAAAAGTTTTTAAAACTAACAAAACACAATGATCGTTTCTCTATTTCCCAATGTAAATGAAATGAAACAAAAAACATTTTATATCACAATAAGAAATGGAGAAAATTCAACATTTCCAGATCTACTTGGAGCCTAATAACCCCCCACGTAGATAAGTTGGATATCGCGGAAGGAAAGATTAATCCGGAAACCAGAAAGGCATTAAAGCACTGCCTTTAAAAAACCGTTTGATTGATATTGATTTGAAAGTACGGCGGCTAGTCATTTTCTACCAAAGAGTGTTTTTACGACCTTGACTTCTAAATAGTTCTCTGTTATCATCCATATGATGATCATTATAGTCAATTTCAAAATTTTCATTATTTTAACTTCCGTTCATGAAAAAGTATATGCTTATATAATATAAATGTATCTAATGATTACTGGAGATTTCTTATAATCGATGTGTCCTAACTAAACAAATAAAAGTGTTGTCTTACTTAAATATTGTATACTATTTACCTGATACACAACAGACGTCTTTGCAACGAACCTCCCCTCATTTTCCTGTGTTTGTGTGTGTGTGTGTGTGTGTGTGTTTATTCTTTAGTTTTCTATTTCTATTGAAAAATACAAGAAATATAAAAACTGTGTGGCAAGAAGATATAAACTTAAAGAAAGAAATTAAAGTACCTTAAACAATCTTTAAAACAGAAGAATTAAAAACCATAATGAAAGCTTTACCAAAATAAAAGATGGAAAATCAAATACCTTCATTAGAAGAAAAGAAACCATCCTGGTCATCGGGTTAAGTGCAAAATAAGAAACTATAAAGGAAATCTAGAATTCGCCAATTATGTTATGCAAAAGCTGCATCAGACGAGCATAAAATCAAAAGGGAATAGGTGTCTTCCCGATTGTCCCACTTTTTGAAATTACAGGTAAAAATGTAATGAAATTTTGTGGGACAATCGGGAAGATGTTTGTGGGACAATTGGGAAGTTTAAATGTGAGACAATTGGGAATTGTTTTGATAGTGATTAATTTGTTTTTAAAGTGTGTAGCAGGTAATTACAAGTTATTATGTAACTCATAAAATTTGAAATAAACATTGAGAAAAAGATGGTATTTACATATTTATTTTGTTTTGTGATATTTTGTTAAACTACTGTCCAAATAAAGAACAATTATATAACAAAAAAGATATATTTTTACTTAATAAAATATTAAATAGACTCTTTTAACATAAATTGTAAATTGAACATATAGTACATAATTGAAAAATTTAGAAGTATCAAGGATAAAATAAAATTAGATTAAAAGATGTGTTTAAGAGAAATACAAAGAGATAAGAATAATTTTACATGTTACAAAGTTTCAGGGATTTGTTCTAAAATTGACAGGTTTTAAGCTGATATTAGATATATTCATAAAACAAAGAAATGAAACATATTCTATATAATAAGTCTGATCATAATATTGTTCAAGTAAGCATTCAATTCAAGCAAAAAAATGGGAAAAGTTTTATTTGAATATTAATAAGAAAATCCTTGAATTAGAAAATCATAAACTTAAAACGAAATAATGTGCATATATGTTCATTGTATAGATATCTGGTATAACTTTACACAATAAGAATAAATTGACCGCAGCCAGGTCCAACCAATGAACGGAAATTTGGAATTTGTTGCTTCTCCTTAAAGGACGCTACATTTTGGACTAAGAGGAAAGACTGGTCAGTCCTTACTTAGAATAATTTGTCTATGTATGGTGACACATGAGTCTTCCTGTGGACTGTTATCCTGTGAACTAGCAAGTTAAAATTCCGGCTTGATGACTGTGTCGGTCTAGTTCTTTTCAAAGAAGGTTTCATATTCATCTAACACCAACATGTTCTCGTCCTGCTTAAAGCATTTAACTTGCCACTGGACGTTTTTAAAACAGTGTATGAGTTCAGAGGACATTGATGACATTTCTGGTCCACATCTATCTCTTTTCCCTTAGTGAGAATATATGTTGAGACCTTGCAATCTATTTTATTACATATAAAAATTGCTTATGTAATATTGAGATTGTAAATGTTTTGTTTTTTTTAAATCAGTCGCTAGACCTTTCAGTCTGAGCGCTCTAAAAATGAAAAGAAAGTCAAAATTGCGTCCATGTTTTTAAAATTTAAATAACAACTTTGAAATAAAAAAAAATATTGATATTTGATATATAAATTAACCTAACATAATAGATATCGTTTATTACATATATGTTATATTGCTTAATCAAAAGTGCATTTTAACTGATGATTTATTTAACAATTCATAGTTACATTTATAAAATTGATATCAACTACTAGTTTGCTCATGCAATAGTCAATTTTAATTTGATATTGCAAAACAAACAACAATTACATTGTTTATTTAAGAACATTAAAAATATAAAAATATAAAAATAATGTGGGACAATCAGAACTTTTTATGTGGGACAATCAGAACTCTTAAATTTTAAAAAGTGGGACAATCGGGAATAAATCAGGGAATATCACCCAAAATGATTCTCGCTTTAAAAATCAACAAGACATCTTCCGAAAATACGTATAAGGACGACCGTTGGTGACAGACAACAGTACAACGTACAGGATGAAAAGGCTATCTGTGAGTGAAGAGGAATAGGATGTTATCGAAGATGAAGTCCAAATAGAAATCGTTTTCTATATTAAGAGGTAAATGATAACATCATATGGTAATTTTTTTTATCATTTTGATTTATTTTTATTATTACTGTTTATATGTACCAGAAACGGTTTCTTGTGAATTTATAATTTATAGCATTCTTGCAAAAAACGGGACAAACATTCAAAAGATCAAGTAGTTAGTGTTTGTAGGGGAGCTAATTGTTATTCACATTTTATGCATAATATAATATATAGGCAGAAGATATACAACATATTAAATAGACACAGCTAAAATAGGTTGATGATAGGCAGAATATGATTGCAGGATAAAGGCTGCTTGGATAGAGAATACATATTTTTAATTTATACAACATATGGTGTCTGTTGTTTATATTTGTTGTTATGACAATGAAGGAGTCCAGTGCTCTCGGTAATAAAACATTACTCAGTACTAAGAGTACAAAATTTGTGCTCGAAACACCAAATCCAGTATTTTGATTGGTGGAATTCTGAGTCTGAGTACGATAATTGTACTCGAAAGTTTTATGACCACAAGGTCAGGGCTTCCAGCAGTTCTCTGCCCTACTAAGTCTTTTATTCTAACAAAATATTTTTTTTATTAATAAGTTTTCTTTTAAATAATTTTTAGTGCTATCATATTGGTTTGTTCCAATGATAATTTGCTTCTATAAATATAGAATTTTGTCAACAGAATTAATAAGTTTCTTTTTTTTCATTTTTATCAGTTTTCGTTAGAATACCAAATAAAACCAAATCTATATTTTAAGTTAGTGCTATTTCTATCTTCTTAAATATCCAGAAGTTAAGGTCTTCCCATAATTTTGATATATATACGGACAAGTCAAGAAAATATGTTCTAATGTTTCGACCCCTCCACACCCAAAACTACACTTATTTGTATCTTCCACTTTTATTTTAAAGAGAAGTTCAATCGTGCCTAAAATTCGATGTATTATTCTGTATTAAAATTACTGCAGTTTTGAATTCTTGGTAATATAAAAGGGCAATATATGGATATTTTTGTAATTGTAGTTTGTATTGAGAATTTAGGACCATTTTTGTTCACATTTCTGTTTAAGGTTTTACCTTTTACTATTTTAAATATTATACATATCTTTTGAACCTCCCGGGGGTTTTAAAAAAATATTTTTATAACTGAGGATAAATCTGGGTCGTTTTCTCTCACTAAGTCATTGGGACATATATTATATTCTTTTAAATACTTTTTAATTGCAGAAATTAAGCCTTGATATGCAAGAAAATTAGTTTTGATATTATATACATTCTTAAAGTTATCAAACGTCATGAAATTTCCACATTCATCTAACAAGTCATTAATCAGCCAAATGCCTTTTTTAGTCCAATCTTATTATAAACTGATTGATTTCCAATCTTTATTTCATCATTCTTCCATATATTGCATGTGTTAATTTGAGATTTATCTAGTATATTTTGAAGATCATTCTAAGCATCAAATACTTCTTTCCAAAATGGATTTTTCAGCTTTGTATAAGTGCCAAGAAGTTGCAATTAAAAAAAAAATCAAATTTTCTGAAAAGAGGAATAGTTTAACAAGTTTTGAATTATTAATTCTTCTTATCCAGGTTAATTTTAAAACTTTTATTTAGTTTTCAATGTTTATCATTTGTAGACCCCCTGAACAGTGTGGTTTGGATAAAGTGTCTATTTTAACTTTATCTGGGTTGTTATCCCAGATAACGGAAAATATTTAAGAATGGTACTATTTGGACTAGGTATGGATAGAAATAGATGGTTTAATTTTGATATTATAAGTGTTTTTATCACTGTTATTTTTCCAATTGTGGAGAGTATTTGGTTTGTCCAAGTTTTTATAGTATTTTCGATTTCTTTCATCCTGGGGTCATAGTTAAAATTTTAAATTTCATTAAGATCCACAGAGAAATTTATCCTAAGAAGTATAAATCTGCTGGAACCCAACTCCAATCCCCACTTAACGTACATAGTTTCTTGGCTGAACTTTTTCTTCCCAATCCAAACAACCTTGGTCTTGTCTAAATTTATATCAAGGCCTGATTAATCTGCATATTTATTTGGAGTATGGAGAGATGCATCCAAATATTCTGGTGATCCGTCAAGTATAAGAGAAGTATCATCTGCATATTGTGAAATGAGACACTCTGAGTCATCTATAGTGATTCCTTTAATTTGGTCATTATTTCGTATAAGTATACCAAGTATCTCTGCACACCCCTTGTCGACAGCCTCTCTGAATCTCAAAAAATTCTGAGAGATGGCAATTTTGAGTTACTATAGATTGAATTTTAGTATAAATAAAGGCAACAGTAGTTCAATAGTCATAATTCGATTAAGCGAAAAACAAATCCGGGTAACAAATTAAAACCGAGGGAAACACATCAACTATAAGAGGAAAACAACGGAACAACAGAAAAAAAGTAATCATCCAATGTTTAATATACGGTCCGAAATTGAAAAAGTCCAATACGCTTTTAATAAAACTCAAAGAAATTGAGTCAAACCCCTTTTCAAAATCAATAAGGAGGAGAATACCAGGTATTTTCACTGAACTAGTTCACATTTTTGTTTAGGGACCAGCTGAAGCCCGCCTCCGGGTACGGGATTTTCTCTCTGCTGTGTTGAAGACCCATTGGTGGCCTTGGGCTGTTTTCTTCTCTTTGGTCGGGTTGTTGTCTCTTGAAGATGTGAAATCCAAACCTCCGGATTGCTCATGTGCATCATCAAAATACAATCATAGTCCAGCTGGTCATGTTATTACTAGCGACCTTGGCATATCGTAGCCAATGAACAACTAAGAGAGTTGTTAGCCAAGGGACCAAAATATAGAATTCCCCAGCCCATCAACCGGAAAAAGAACTTCAGGTTACTGATGGATGCAGTTGAGGACTATGCCAGAAAATGGGTAAAGCGCGAACCAGTCGAACAATAACTGGACACTTTGTCTGAATGGATCAAAACTATTTGATCATGCATTCAGAAGCGCATTCAGAAACTACGATGTACTATGAGCACACGGGTTTCTAACCCATTCAAGAACCCGGAGGTTGTGGATGCTTTATCATCTTTTCATGACAAATATGTCGTTGTTCCAGCAGATAAAGCCTCCAATAATAGTGTCTTCATATGTAAAAACCATTATTTGGAATTTCTCACAAAAGAGCTTGGAATAAACAGCAAAACTAGTAATCTTACATATTCTTTAACATAATTTACAAAGGATGAAATTTTAGAAAATCACAAATCGGTCCTTCTTTCTTTTGGTATTAACATCAAATATGACGAAGAAAATCTACCGTCATTATACTGGATACCAAAACTTCACAAAACTCTTTATAAAGAACGATACATATCTGGATCATCAAGATGTTCGACGAAACATCTTTCTAAAGTACTGCCTATTATTCTTTCTACAGTAAAAGATGGCCGTCAGAAATATTGTGATGAGATATATTCAACCAGTGGTGTCGATCAGATGTGGATTCTTAAAAATTCTAAAGATCTACTGCTAAATCTTAGATCACAATCTTTGCAATTTTGCAGCAACATTAACCTTTGATTTTTCTACGCTTTACACTACTATTTCCGATGCTCAATTGAAAGACCGACTTCACCATCTCACTAAACAGAGCTTTTTCTATAAAAATGGGAATCGTAGATATAAATTTCTTGTTTTGGGTTATAATAATTCTTATTTTGTAAAGAACCACACTGATTCTATCAGAAAATACACTGATGATGATATTATCAAACTGCTTGACTTTTTGATCGATAATATATATTTGTTGAGTTTGGAGGATTGATATTTCAACAGACAGTCGGTATTCAAATGGGTACTAATTGTGCACCCCTACTTGCCGATTTGATTTTGTACTCGTATGAAGCAGAATTCATTCAGAACCTTCTAAAAGACAAAAAGAAAAAGCACCTTGCGAAATTCTTTAATTTTACTTTCAGATATATTGATGATGTCCTATCACTGAATAACCCATATTTCAGTCAGTACTTGCATCTCATATATTCCAGTGAACTTGAAATTAAAGATACTACTGATACTAGAAGGACTTCTTCATACCTTGATCTTTTCCTCAATATTGACACAGATGGACGACTTCACACTAAAATCTATGACAAACGGGATGATTTCAACTTCTCAATTATCAATTTCCCATTTCTCAGCAGTAACATACCCTCTGCCCCGTCGTATGGTGTTTACATATCTCAATTGATACGCTATGCTCGTGCATGTTCACACTATACGGACTTCATATACACGAGTGTGCTCCTTACGTAGAAACTGCTCCAACAGAGTTATGACGAGGAAAGATTAAAAATGACACTCCCTAAATTTTATGGAAACCATCACGAATTGATTGATCTATACGATGTTTCTGTGTCTAAACTAACTTACGACATTTTAACCACGTCTTAGATTGTGGTTTACCATCTATGTCATGGCGTCTGGTCTGTTAACTACCGAACGTGACCTATTCCCGAAAATGACAGTTTTGCCGAGTGTGAATTCGCATTGCTATACGACGTGTCTCGGTATTTATATATCCAACATTCATTGTTGTCTCTTTGACACATTCCCCATTTCCATTCTCAATTTTATGTATTTAGTTATGATGTTTCTGTTGTAAGTCCGGTTGGATATTTTGTTATGTCTTATGTTTACTGTTGGAGACGACATCCCGCTTTCGGGCATTTTGTTGTTACTCTCTTATAAGTGTGGGTCCGGTGGGTCATTTTGTGCTGAGTTGTTGTCTGTTTATTCCGTTTGTGGTTTGAATTCTGTATTTTCGGTACATTTCACATATGTATTATTTGTCAGTATAGTCGAGTTACTCCTTGTTCGTCTACAGTGTTTTTGTTTTATGTTGTTTGTTTTCATGTGTGTTTACTGTTTGGTCTTACAAAATCTTGCCTAATGTTACAGTTATTTTATTTTTATTTTCGATATGTATGTAAAATTTAAGATTAAAAATCAGCTATTTCATTTATATGATTTTAGGTTTAAAGCAACTATATGCACAGGATTTTTTTGTTTATACACAGTTTTGATTTAGAGAAAAAACCGACATGGTTAGAAAATACAAAAAATGACACCGATACAAAGACAATTTCATTTTAATATTCTTGACATGGTTAGAAAATGCATAAAATAACACCATTACAAACTCAATCCCAATTTAATATTCTTGTACGTGTCTATAAATAAAAGTGAGAAAATAGACTTCAATCGCTCTGCAATACAGCTAGACCCAAGTTTATATATTGTGTTTAAAAGACTAATAGGTCGCCAGTTTTTCATATATTGTCTTGGTTTATTCCCCTTTGGTAAATAAGTGATCATTCATCTTTTTTGAAATACTGACATTTCACCCATATCATACCCATCTATTGTGTCTCTATTGTATACTTAAATTGCATATTGATCCTTAACTTGTTTTATTTTTTCTTTGACAGTTTCAATATATTCTATATCATAAACCCTTCCCAATATTGAAATCACTTATTTTAAAGTGTAAAACTATTGGTGAATGATCAGATCTATAGCTGTTTTGAATTTCTACTTATTTTATATTTTGATAGAAACTCCGAGATACAAGAAAAAATCAAGCCTAGCTTGCTTCACAGGCTTAATTTTCGTTTCTTATCTGGATAGAATTCTCGAAAGGGATCTATTATATCATAGGTTTCAATAAAATCAAAGACTTTTTCTCTTGCTCGTGGATTATTTATATTTAGATAGTTGCAAGTATCTAATGATTGATTAGATTTGATTGGAGGCAACAGAATTAAAACTGAATTCTCCTCCCCATTGGTTTCTAATAAAGGATTCTTCTTTTTCAGTAAAGTGCGTGTCTTGCAGACAGTAAATATGACAGAGTTTCCATTTCAAGTATTCGGACACATCTCTCCGTTTCTCTCTAGAATTTAAACCTTGTTGTATGAATTTTTTTCAATGTATCCTTAGTCATTCCATTTATTAATTTCATTCCTCTGATTACACTTTGACTCATACAACTGTCTATGGAAACACAAAGCTGTAATATTGTACCTGTATAAACAAGATGGTGTATAAATCTACCTTCATGCATAAACAAACCTTGGTAAAACACCGTGCAAACATAAGAATTGTAATAAATAAAAATTAAAGTAAGAGTTACAAAAGTCATGATTGCCAAATTCTGATATGTTTTCTTTTTTGGTACAACTAAAAACAAATTTTGTATTACTTGCTTCCAAAGAAAAGGATTAGGGGGAAAAACCAGCAAATTTATACCCACTAAACTTAATTTCAGCACTAAAAGGGAGATAATCAAAATCAAGACATATTATTCTGTGTCATTTGTTCTCTTGTGGAATGATGTCTCATTGGCAATCATACCACATCTTTTTTTTTATATCTCCCCTTAATTGTAGGATTGCAGAACATTTGTTTCAAACAGTATAGCAATTGTACATATGATTAATGTGACATTCTAGGTAGTATAGATTGAAACTTATAAAATGTGTTAGTTTTGTTTTGTTCAATATTTTGCAGTCCAATTTGTCATACTGAGGTTCTTTCAGTGTTTATTCTTATCATTTTGCTTATTTTTATTGTACAAATAAATTGGGCAAATACAAGTTTACCTTATATTTTCTCCTTTCCTCTATGTTTTACTATTTAGGTACTTCGAATTCACAGATCTAACATTGTTGAGATGTTATTTAGACGAATTATGTATACAGAATGTGTTTTCAGCCTTGGATAAAATCTGTCGTAGAGTTGTCACTGGTTTAGACGTACTTATAATATAATTATTTCTGTGACTACATCCCTTATTAATTTGTAAGATCCTCTAATATAGATAATTCAGCTGATCTGTAATATTCCATCTTCATGCCTTATATATACTGTACTGTGTTACGACACTAGATAAAAACTGACGAGAAAAGGTAACACCCGGTCACCGAAAGCTTGATTTTTGTCGAGCCTAGGTGGTCGAGTGGTCTAGCGGGTCAGGCATAGTGCAAGGCGATTTGGTGCCACGCTATATCAGTAGTATGAGTTTGAATCCCGGCCAGGGAAGAACAAAAAATGTGCTTCCGCAAATTTACAGATCTAACATTGTTGGGCTGTTATTTAGACGAATTATATATACAGAATGAATTTTCAGCCTTGTATCACCATCACTGCTGGTGATCCGATGGATAAAAATCTGTTGTAGATTCGTCACTGGTTCATACGTTCTTATATTTTAGACCCCTTTACAAAGAAATTGTTTTGCATGCACACGTATAAAAATTGCGGTTTTTATCCAACGCAATCATAGGTTTGAATGTTGTTTTCAATTTAGACTTGTTTATATTTTTTCGTTTGGGCTTGTATTATATTTGCCTTCGGTGTTATATGATCCGTTCCTCCTATTTCGACTCTTCAAAATTCAAGAGTCTATCCTAAATTGAGGTAAATTATATGGCCTTTCAAATACCGTTTCGATTTCTAACATCACTGAAGACAGTAATTGTCGAAATCCGGATATGGTGTACTAATTTTTGCACCTTTTGTTTGCGGTATACCATCTTTTCCGCAAGTTTATTGTTTTCTGTTTGATATTAAATTAATATTTAAGATCCATTTTGTTACATCTGGTGATCATTTTATTTGGCAGGGTTTAAGAACATCCGTTGTTCGACCTGCTAGTCAAATGCGTTTTGTTAAAATACACTTTGTCACTTTTTTGGTCTTTTGGAAAATGTTATTTGTGCTGTATTTAGACCCCTTTACCAATAAATTTGTTTTGCATGCACACGTAAACAAATTGCGGTTTTTATCCAACGCAATCATAGGTTTGAACGCTGTTTTCAATTTAGACTTGTTTATACTAGATATATACTATATACATATATATATAAGCAAACATGTCTCAACAGTAAAGCGTTCTAAGACTAAAGAAAATAAAATGACAATAAGGAATAAATACATCTTGGGGTTCTACCCAAAACTATCCTCTTTTAGTAATTTATCAATTAAACAGTAACATTTCAGCGTGTGAGAATATTACACTAAAATATTTATATATATATACATGTTTATACGGTAAGTTGACTACAAATCATGAACAACAATACACCATATCTAGGATTTAAAAAAAAAACCCACAATAACCATCTATTAAGTCTTTTTTATATTTTAAACATTCTTGGCTTTCAAATATTCAACTTTGAGCGTTCCTGATGAAGGTAAATCCAGAAAAGCGCTTCGGACGCATGTAATTTATAAAGAGTTGTTTTCATTTTTTTACATCACAGGGACGATATCGCTGCTGGTGGACTATCAGTGCCCGAGGGTATCATCAGCTCAGTAGTCAGTACTTCGGTACCACCATGATTTATAACAAACCTGTCTTAAATTGCCAGTTAATACATTTAAAAACTAGTAAGAAACTAAGATTTCAACTCTCTCAGGCAAAGTTGACCTTAAATCCATTTGGCTATCATTTTTAGGTCCTGTTTGGTCTTATAATTTTTCAACTGTTTCGGTTCTTATAAATCCTTGGTTTTCAAATATTCGGCTTTCAGCGTTCCTGATGAAGGTTAATCAAGAAAAGCGGTTCGGACGAATGCAATTTATAAAGTGTTGTTATGTTTTACAGCAATGGTCGATTCCGCTGCTGGTAGACTATCAGTCCACGAGGGTACCATCAGCTCAGTAGCTAGCACTTCGGTACTGACATGATTTATAACAAACCTTTCTTAAATTGTCCGTTTATGAATTAAAAAATATTAAGAAACTAAGGTTTCAACTCCCTCAAGCAAAGATGACCTTAGATGGATTTGGCTATCATTTGTAGGTCCTATTTGGTCATATATATAGCTCTCAAACTGTTTCGGTTCTAACATATCATTGGCTTTCAAATATTCAATGTTGAGCGTTCCTGGTGAAAGTAAATTAAAAAAAAAACGCGCTTAGGACGCATGCTATTTATAAAGTGCTGCATACAAGTAAGAGGTTTAGCTAGCTATAAAACAAGGTTTAAACCACCATTTTCTACATAAGGAAAGACCTGTAATAAGTCAGGAATATGACAGTTGTTTTCCATTCGTTTGATGTGTTTGAGCTTTTGTTTTTGCCATTTGATAATGAACTTTCCGTTTTGAATTCGGTGTTTTTGTTATTTTACTTTTTACATTTTTTTTCATTGTCTATACGTTCATGTATAAACCCCCTTTGTATATTCATGAATAACACAATGACTCAAGGTCATTCCCATTTTTTCCTTTTTTTATACTCATTCTTTACTATGGGAAATGACCATAACCAGCTGCAAATGTCACCCCTTTGTTTACCATGTACATGACGAATTTTACAAGATGATGTATAGTTGTTTAGGATGAGTATAATACAATGACATGAGGTCATCTCCTCTTGTAAACTATTGTAAAATGTAATGACCGGAGTTCATTTCCCTTTGTCTATGACAAATGAAACATAATGACCATATATCGTCTTTCGTTGTTAATGATCAGTTCATGTATAAACTCTCTTTGTGTTTAAATGAAAACACAACTCAAGGTCACCATACTTTGTATTATTTTTTATAATCATTCTTTACTAGAGAGACTGAGGGTCGTTTTATGAAATCCATCCTAAATTACCTCTGTATATGAATGTGCATCACTGACCAGAGGTCACCCCTTTGTTTACCATGGACAGGACGAAGTTTACAAAATAACTTTAGTTCATACATTTATGTAGTACTGTTGTATAGGATGTGTAAAACAAAATGATCTCTGGTCGTTTTGCCTTTTATAAAGTTTATAAACTAAAGAAAAAGACAATCCCCCGAGGTCATCCCTCTTTGTGTATGATAATTGACGCACAATGACCGTTGGTCGTCTTCGTTTGTATATGATAAGTTCATGTAAAAATGAAGAAAGTAGCTTTGGTAAAGTAATGAATAACATAACTCAAGGTCATCCTTCTTTGCCTTATTTTTATAACCATTCTTCACTAGAGGATATGGCCTTGGGTCATTCTATAAAATTTATCATATCTGACCTCTGTGTATGCATGTAGAACACACTGACCAGAGGAAGCTCCTTTGTTTATGAATAAAACCGCTAATTCATAGCCCAATTGCTTTCTATGACTTCTGTAGTTCCATGCACCCATAGTTATTTTGTCTTAAGTTTCAATAACGTGACAGTCATTGTATGTCAAAGATATACCTCATCTAGATTGAACATACCTTTAACTGCATAATAGAACGCACTGGTTCCCGAAACTTTCGTAGTACAAAACAATGTATTCTGATCTGAGCAATATGGCAAATATGCCCTACTATTTTAATTTCATTTTTTGTATTATCAAAAATAATCTTTCAATAAGGGTCCTAGAGTAATTTCAATTCCTAAAGCTTTTATTTTATACCGAAATCGCTCAAATAGTTTTCTTATTTACATACTACTTGTTACAGCTATTAATATGAACTACTAGTATTTTGTTCAAAATAAATTATGTCCTTTCTTGTATGTCTCTTCTGACCAGGCCCGAACTTTTACATTGTAGAGGACTAAATATTGAACAGTTGTATAGGATGAGAATAAAACAAGAAGCTGAAGTCGTCTCTCACTCCCGTTTTGAAACTAATGCAAAAGACAAAGACTTGAGGTCTTGTCCCTTTGTATATGATAAACAAAAACACATTAAATGTGACTCATCTTTTCGGGTCTTCATAAATCCTTGTACTATGCACAGGTTAATATATTGTCTGGTAGAGAGTTCCAATTAGACAGTTTTCGGAAAGAACACATTTTTGTAAATGTCAATACTATTTCTATATAGCTTATTGGTTTAGATGTTCTTAAAGAGCGTCCTTGATTGAATTCTATGTTTCAGCTGGAACGTTAACGCTTACCAGGTCATTTTGATCTTGAAGAGTAGAATAAGGCGTTGAAAACTCCTCCCTCTGTTTTGTTCCGATCCTTCCTGTAAACATGCCTGGAATCCATCTGGGAATATTGTAGTTTTGTGTTCTGGCGATAGCAATAATTCGAAATATATGATGAAACTTAGCCTTGTTTCTGATCCTTTGATAAATTACACCGTAAATTTTGCTATTTCTTGTTAGTAATTAAGGTCTTGAATTATACAAGTTCTAATATCTCTGGGGTTGATAAATATAGAAATGTTGGATTTAATGATCAGTCAATTAAAGGTTTTGATGTTAAGTATTACGGTATGGTGTTGCCCATGCAATTGGTAGGTGAAACAGTATACGTTATAGTCTTACATGTACAATGGATTCATCGGACATTGTGGGATAGTGTGTATTAATTTTTTTTAACAAAATTTTTTGGCTTCTACCACCAGTTAAGAGACACTAATGATTGAAGCTTGCATCCGGTGCAGTTAAATTGGCACCTTCAATGTCATTTCAATACAGAATGGCTGGTAAAAAAAATACTCCGTTGATGTTCCTTTGTAACAGCTCTTTCGTATTAACTATTATGGAAAGATTGATATAGTGTCAGCATTGGTGTGAAAATTTCTAAGTATATATATAATGTATACGTCTAAACATGTGACAACTTTATGACAGACGTTATCTATCGGATGAGGTTATAACAGGGCTAACACCCTATTATATATATATATAATTCGTCTCAAATTTAGCCCAATAAGTGTTATATCTGCAATTTTGCGAAGGCAATGTTTTTTTCTTCTCTTAGCGGGATTCGAACCCTTGCTTCTGTGATATCGTGGCAACACCGCCTGCACTGTGCCCAGCGCTCTAGACCACTCGACCAACTAGGCTATATAAAAATATAGCGTTCTTTAGTAAGAGTAATGATTGTTCACGCATCGTTGTCAATATAATGGAATTTGATGCAACTGTCGTACAAGTGAGAGGTTTAGCGCTATAAAACCAGGTTCAATCCACCATTTTCTACATTTGAAAATGCCTGTACCAAGTCAGGGATATGACAGTTGTTGTCCATTCGTTTGATGTGTTTTATCATTTGATTTTGCCATTTGATTAGGGACTTTCCGTTTTGAATTTTCCTCGGAGTTCAGTATTTTTGTGATTTTACTTTTTCCTTGTCGGCTTTATCTAGGGTTGTAACACATAACATGATGCATAGTGGCTAGCAGATAATGTTACTTTCAGATACGCTATGGTTTATATATATACGCCTAAAAAGTGTACAAAACAACACCAATATTAAAAACAGAAAACAGTAAATATAAGCATCAATAAATGTTTCGGATAACATATATACTTGTTCAGTATGATCACGATGTTGTAAAATGAATCATATCAATCTATTCTGATATTACTAAAGCAATCTTTAACGTATAATATAAGAAAAAAAGATTCATGCTTGTATAATTCTTGAATTTTAAAGTTATATATATACTTCGTCTCAAATTTAGCCCATTAATGTTTAATGTTAGCAAATTATTGTTGTTTCTTCAGCGGAATTGGAACCCCTGCTTATGTGAAATCTATGTTTTGTCTGTCGTAAAGGATGATAATTTTATTTACCATGCCGTCACATCAAATTATAAAAAATATATATGTTTGGTAAGTATCATAATGCATGTAGCTTTGAGCTATGGTATACAGGTATTCAACGTATCCATTGGATTTCAGTGAGTGACACCAAAGGTTTTAAGGCACCGAAATCTTTGGGAACGTTGCAATTCTCTTAAAATAAATTAGTGGCATCTAAATTTCTTGGAAAAAATATTTGTTGTAGAACGGAAGTAAACAAATGGTCTGTTTTTATTCTGTACAAACTTATGTCATCTGTCATCTTTAAAGACTCTGAATTAATATTGTCTTCGTGCTTTATTGGCCCGCTATGACATCGACCAGTGATACAGAAGATGCTTTCACACATAGAGTCTTTGTGAATTCGCAAAGCATATATCTTGTAAAGTCTTCAATGCAGCTTTCAACTGCAGAGTTAATCCGTCGGTTGGATAGCCCTGCAATGATTTACACTGACCTGGGGCAGTAGTTTAAGTCGGTGTTATTAATTACAGAAACATATTGTCTTTTAGTTGTTACTAAGTCACATGTTACTAGTACTTGATATCGACCCGAATCAGACAATATAGTTGAAATGTATAACCAGTTTTGATAATGTAAGCCACTGAATAAGTGGGCGAAAATGGCACTTATGGGATAATCAGTTCCCATACGTGACGATGGGTCACAAACAGCAGTTCAGGGAAGTAAAAGTAGCACCGTAAATAGAGTTATGCTAGGGTGTATTGTCTTATCTCTCTGCTGTTTGAAATTACCTAGACACCCCATGATGGTTGTATCCAGCTACCACTTTCTCGAACGGCATGATGTTAACTTACAGAAAAGTATATATTGCATCATAAACAATATGACCTTCATCGTCAGTTGTCCAAGATGCATAAGAATGCTGCATACATGTATAAACTTATTGCTATATTGTTATTATTTTTTCAGAAAAGGCTGGAGATGCCCCTGAACACGGACGTGTATGTCAACAAACTCAAATAACCTGTTTCAAAGAAGATGAGGCAAATCAAAAATTAGATTTCCAATTTGCTTCAAAGACAATATTTTACATTTTTGCAACAAGTTTGCGACCTGGTCAACTTTAAATGAAAAATATTTTGTTAATGGAATTGACATCTGCTAATAGACCATTCTATGAATGAATGGATGGATGGTCAACATTCTGAACACATGGACATTTTTTTGGGGGTGTATTTCGCTCATTTTGCGATTATGTAAATTGCCGAAAATATCCCACATGCAAACGGTTTTTACAGAAGAACAACTTTGGTGCCCAGGGTAAATGCTTAGTTGATGGGTGAATTTAACCCTGGCATGACTATTTAAAGTATTGAAATCGATAAAATATCTACGTTTACGGTATATAAATATATAAGATATTTACAGAAGTTATCTTTCAAACATGATATTATTCTCAATGAGAACAAATTGATATGATATGATAGCATTCAGATCTGATAATCATCCTTTCTGATTCACCATAAAAATTAATCAGCCTTCAAGTTTTTAAGTCTGGAGTAACATTAACGGTACCATTTTTATGCACCAGAAGCGAATTTCGACAATTAATGTCTCCAATATTGCTCGAGGCCGAAGAATCTGAAAATCCAAGACCTAACAAAAACGAATGAAGAGCTGATCAGAACAATAAACTGTTAACACAGAGATATGTCTCGCCTTTTTGTAATCTTGATAATACAAATGTTGAAATTAAAATAGTATTGACTTTAACATGTATGTTATGCATATATTCAAAGTATATGAACCATGACTGAAGGTACATGGCTTAACAATCTCCATGGAAATGAGATGTGCCAATGCTAAAACAACTGCATACCAAATACCATTGACTTATCACAAGTCGTTCCCTTTAAACAAACCTAAACACAAACATTAACATTAACTTGTAAACTAAGTAAAAGTTTCAAAGTCAATGAACCATGATGAGGGGGTGGGACTATATAATCTCCATGGAAACGAGACTTGCAAATGCCAATAAATTTGCATACCAAATATCATTGATTTAACATTAGCGGTTCATCTTAAACTGATCTAATCACAAACTAATACATGTAAACTAAGCAAAAGTTTCAAAGTCAATAGACCATGACTGAGGGCCGGAGCCAAATAATCTCTATGGAAATGAGATATACCAATGCTTATACAACTGCATACTAAATATCATTGACCTATCACTTGTTGTTCCCCATAGTCAATAGACCATGAATCTTGTTATCATCATTCCTGTAATGTTTTAAATATTTGGCCTCATTATTTTAGAAAACTTCATCAATCCAAATCAAGAACTGCTTAATTAGTCAATTCCACACCTTAATGAGAGGATTTCATAAATGACCTTCAAAGCCTAGCAGAGATAACCAAGAGAAAAGGGGAAACATTTTGTTCAACAAGGCTTAATGGGCATGTATGGGACAACATTGGTGAATGTTAAGAGTTAGTTGTTAGTTGCTTCATTGCCAATCATACAACATCTCTTTATTCCTAAATTAATACTTGTAAAACTTGGCGTGTACATGTACAGAAGTTTCAAAACATAAGAAATAAGGAAGTTTAAAAGTCAGAACTAAGAATTGCCTCTAATGGCATTTCGGTATTCTGATTGGAAGAAATTCAGATATTTACATAAAGCACCTTCCATTCATTATCTTTGCCTAATTTAGTTCCAAACTAATTTCTTTCATCCATCTATATACAAATAATAAATTATAAATTTTAAATAAGAAAAATAATATTTTTCTGTTCAACACATCTTTTTTAAATATACAAATAAAAGTGATTATCGCTTTTTTACGAATTTTTCCTTTGATCTTGCTGACTGATACCGTATAGCGGGTTATTTTCGCGGGGTGTTTATTTTCGCTTATATTGGCGGGTCAGGAGAAATCGCGAAAAATAAATTCCGCGAACAATATAAATGCCAAATGCCATTGTTCACTGGCTATCAGGTGTTAATTAGTTTTTTGGTTATATTATAAAATAAATAATAATATAAGAGTGTAAGGTACGATTGTCAGGTATTTTATCCTTATAAATTAGTGTCAAATTATATAAGAGTTGCAAGTCATTCATGCTAATTTTATAATCTAATTAGTACATCAAAGGTCCTGTCAATTTCGTAACTAATAAACCGTAACATTTACAAGAAGTTTGTACACCTGTGACAAATAACCATGTACCGGTATTCTAATTTTTTTTATCTTTATCAAAATATAATCAATAAATAAGACGACATGCAGGTAAAACAATCATTTAACCCGTGTTTGTCAATTTTTAAAACTTTTTAACTGCAACCATTTCAGTATCCGCCAAAATATTTAATTGGAATTAAAGAATCCACCAAAATAAAAACCGCCAAAATTTTTCGAATACTTTGTTGCCCCTAAATCGCGAAATTTTACACCCGCGAAAATAACCCGCTATACGGTAATTTCCGTTCTCAGCGGAGTCGAGTGATATGAAAGTTATTGCTAGAAACTAAGGGAACACGTGCCGTTGTCAAGGAAATTAACAACGTTTTCATAGGTAAAATAGCGATAAACAGATTATCATTAGTCATCTCAACTCGATTGCTTTTCTCTCTTTCGCCGTACCGGCTCAAGCGAGAAAATCAATCTCGTTGAGATAACCAACGATAATCTATAAATATCACATCAAAATATGCTAAAAATATTTCAAATTTCAACAAATGCTTTACCATACTGAACACATAACTATAACATATAAAAGTAAGGTAATTTTCTTGACAAGTATGGTTATACACAAAAATCATTTTTGTAACTTCATTATCTGAGCATATATTTCATTAATAAATTCTTGTAATGTTCATAGATAAATAAGTTTTCATTTTTTAATGAAATATTTGGATTTGGACAACTGCCATCTCTGTTGAAATGTTAGCAATTAATCTTATTGTCTTTAGCCATTCATAGGTTGCTAAATTGAATATTTATAGATTCTAAATCTTTGTTGACAATAAATGATGTTATCTTTACCCCAATTATGCTTCCTACAAAGTCTTGATATTTTTTTGGGTCCTCCTTTTTTAAGCCAGGGATTTTTTTTTTTCAGTATTATTGGATAAAAAAATTTAAAAAGAGGAGTGGTAAAAGGACGAAATCAGCTTTGCCTAGTACTAGTAGTGGAGTCATTTTGCAAAATCGTAAATTTTTAAGTTTTTCATTCATCACAGAAACTTAAATGATTACAATAGCAATTAACAATCGGGTTACCCCCTTTTATGTTCATATCATTAAAATATTAATGTTAACAGCAATAACATATGATTTTGAAACAAAAATCTATCCATAAATAGCACTGTAAAGTGAAAAAAAAGTATTTTGTTAGCTGCTTTTTATTAACATTTATGCATCTATATCATGAGTTTTTAATTGGTATATTTCTCTATCTCTTCAGATTGTGCATACAAAATTTTATAAAAATTACAATGACAAATGACAAAAACAAGTGTGCACTGGCTAAAATGTGTCACCAACTTTAATGATCATTTACTTTTACATTGAAAGTCCTAAAGTTAAAAGTTTTTTACTTAACAAAAGGCCAGGTTTTTTCTAATTTGTTGGTTTACAGATTCTTTATGTGAAAGATTCAGGTCGGTTGTTTGGGAAAAAAATGTGGATAGTGTCCACATGTGGACACAGATGATGCCCCCGCTTGCACATCATATAGTTATAAAGGGATATAACTGGAGAACGGCAAAAGTGACCCTACCCAAATTTGAACTTGATCTGATTTTTGTGGTAATTAGCATTGTGTGTAAGTCTCATAACATTTGGTTGAGGCTAACTTCAGTAGAGAACAGAAACTAAAAATTCAGCAATTTTTCTATTTGTAAACACGCATAACTTTAGAACGGTTGTGTATAAGTTTTATAACATTTGGTTGAGACAAACTAAAGTTAGAGAACGGAAACGAAAAATTCAGAATTTTTTATGTTTATAACGGGACATAACTCAAGAATGGTAAAAGGGTCGCCACCAAAATTTCGTGCTTAATCTGTATTATGTAGTAATAAGCATTGTGTATAACATTTGGTTGAGGCAAACTAAAGTTAAAAAACGGAAACAAATTAATTTATCAGTAGGAAGTAAAATTTAATATTGCATTGTATAAAGCATTAGTTGTAGTTGATTCAACTACCATTATGCACAAAGAAAGATAACTCCAATTTTCAAAGAAGACTCTAAAATATTTTTAGAAATGAAGGGTAAAAATTGCTTTAATTTATCAGTGGATGGCAAAATTAAACATTGCATTGTATAAAGCATTGATTGTAGTTGATTCAACTATAATGATGGACAAAGGAAGATAACTCCAATTTTAAAAATGACTTGATATTTAGAAAAAAAAAGAAATATTTAACAATTTTTCCATTTGTAAAGGCATAACTCTAGAACAGTAAAAGTGACGGCACCAAAATTCAAACTTGATCTGTATATTGTGGTAATAAACATTGTGCATAAGTTTCATAACATTTGGTTGAGGCAAACTTAAGTTAGAGAACGGAAACAAAAAAATTAGCAATTTTTCCATTTGTAAAGGAGCATAACTCTAGAACGGTAAAAGTGACGCCACCAAATTTCAAACTTGATCTGTATTTAGTGGTAATAAGCATAGTGTATAAGTTTCATAACATTTGGTTGAGGCAAACTTAAGTTAGAGAACGGAAACCAACTTTGGGACGTACGGAAGGACGGACGGACGGACGTACAGACGGACAAGGGTAAAACTTAATGCCCCCCTCCGCTACGGCGGGGGCATAAAAATAAAATTGATAAGACATAAATATGTATAGAATTACTGTGTAAAAATGAGGAGATGTGGTATGATAATGCCAATGAGACAACTATCCACCAGAGTTAAAATGAAGTGGTAGTAAGCAATTATAGCTAACCGTATGGCCTTCAACAATGAGAAAAATCCATACCATATAGTCGGCTATAGAAGGCCCCTACATATAAAATGTGAAACAAATCAAACTAGAAAAACGGCCTAATTTATAACAAAAATAATTTAAAAAAAACAAATATAACAGACGTGAACCAACGACAACCACTGTACTACAAGCTCCTGAATTGGGACATCATCATAAACAATGTGGCGTGTTGAAACACGTTTGTGAGCGCTCAAACCCTCCCATAACTTGGGACAGTGGTGCAACAGCACAACATAAGAACAAACTGTAACAAGATGCACATGCTGAAATGTCTCGCCTGAACTGAACATTATCAATGTTCTATGTAAATGAGGTCATGGTCTGATGAACCATGCCAGATAGACATGTACACCTTTCAAGCATTCCATACCTCAAATATAGTGGTCCTTTCGGTAATAGTAACTGAGAAACAGATCAAACCATAAAATCTTAACATTGACCAATGAATCATGAAAATTAGGTCAATGTCAAATGAACCCTGCCAGACAGACATGTACACCTGACAATCATTCCATGCACCAAATATAGTCGACATATTGCTTATAGTATCTGATAAACTAACAAAATAACAAAATCTATCGTTGACCAATGAACCATGAAAATGAGGTCAAGGTAATATGAACACTGCTAGACAGACATGTACACCCAACAATCATTCCCTACACCAAATATAACTGACCTATTGCTTATAATATCTGAGAAATAGACCAAACCACAAAAACAAAACACTGTCCAATGAACCATGAACATGAGGTCATGGTCAGTTGACACCTGCCAGTTGGACATGTACACCTTACAATCATTACATACATCAAATATAGTTGGCCTATTGCTTATAGTATCTGAGATATGACCTTGATCAGGGAAACTTAACCTTGTTCACTGATCCATGAATGTGTTGAGGTCAAGTGAAAACTGTCCGACAGGCATGAAGACCTTGCAAGGTATGCACATACCAAATATAGTTATCCTATTACTCATAATAAATTAACATTATAAAACATCTTAACTTTTTTTTCAAGTAGTCACTGAACCATGAAAATGAGGTCAAGGACAATGTACATATGACAGAATGAAACTTCATAACATAAGGCATCTATATACAAAGTATGAAGCATCCAGGTCTTGTACCTTTTAATATATTAAGCTTTTAAGAAATTAGTTTATACCGTTCCCACCAGATCATTATCCCTAAGGCCAGACAAAAACCAGTTGCAATTGACTTAACTCAAAATCAGTACGAGACACAAAAAACACTATCATATAAACAATGAACACAAAGCACCGAAATAAGAGAACTCACAATTACTGCAAGCAAGCCAATCACAACTAAAAAATAAATGGCACTGGCTACGATTACCCACAAAAAGTAACAATAAGATATAATTATTGTTACTTTAAAGACTTTTTCCAGACAGGGACACGATTTCATACAGAAATTGCAGGCAACAATAATATCAGTTTTTATTCTTACCTGCAGATTTTTCATTTTGAATTTATGTCTTTTGGAACTGTTTAGCGTGTGGTATAGACATGCATATATATGGATCTATAGCCTGTGATCGGTGTCTGAAATGGTACCACTTGAAATGTGTTGGCTTACAAATGCCACCTTATGCTACATACTGGATGTGCAGGAAGTGCCACCAAAATAAATAGCTTAAAGAATGCAATGTTCAAGGATTTATATAGTAAGACTTACTATATAAATCCTTGCTATGTTGAATAAATAATTTTCTATCCATATTAATTTGTTCAAATATGTAAAACAACATATACAGGGCAATGACACAAAGAAAGTACAAGTCATTGTCATATAAGATCGTAAAAAGGTTATATGCATTTACAAACGAGGCATAAATGGTCATTTCAACAAAAATTTTGGGACGTACGTACAGACAGACAAGGATAACACTCAATGCCCCCTCCAATGAAGGCGGGGGCATAGAAATAGCTATATTTTCTTTTCTGTCAATTTATGCATACATATCTCCCAATTGATACAATATTCCCGGGCTTGTATTTCCTATCATGATTTCCTTGATAGAGGATTGCTGCTCACGAGGAAGTTATTAAACCAAGAGTTCCAAATGGTGAAGTTGAAATCATCCCTTCGTAAATTTTACGGACGCCATCACGAGTTTGTTGACCGTTATGGAATAACTGTTTCACAGATGATATCGGATATGTTCCTTATGTCGTAACTACAATACCCTTCCTTTTTCACGAATATGACCTACCGAATTAGACTATTTATCGGATTTGTAATAACATCAGCAACACGATGGATGCCACATGTGGAGCAGGATCTGCTTACCCTTCCGGAGCACATGAGATCACCCCCAGTCTTTGGTGGGGTTCGTGTTGCTTAGTATTTAGTTTTCTATGTTGTGTCATCTGTACTATTATTTGTCTGTTTGTCTTTTAACTTTTGGCCATGGCGTTGTCAGTTTGTTTTCGATCTATGAATTTGACTGTCCCTCTGGTATCTTTCGTCCCTCTTTTATGATATTTGATTTGTTTTTTTGTGTTTTTTACGCCACTTTTAAGCACCGCTTTTGGGCTATTTCGTGGCGGCCAGTTTTTATTGGTGGAGGAAGCCGGAGTGCCCGGAGAAAACCACCGACCTTCGATAGGAAAACTGACAATCCTAGTCAATTAAGATTGGAGTCGAGAGCACCCGCAAGAGCGGGGTTCGAACTCACAAACTCAGTGTTGACTGGCTAGTGATTACAGTAGTAACTACTTAGACCACTCGGCCACCGAGGCCCCTCTTTTATGAGAAACACAGTGATTATCTAGCTGTAAGAAGGAAAGCATGTGAAAAAAATTGCAAACATGTAGCTTTAATATAACGGTTTATCACCAGCAAAGTAGACCTGACCAATGTTGAAGACGGGGATATTAGTTTCGTCCTTTTTGCCAGGTAACCCTGCTTTTGATATCCAAATGGACGAAAAAAAATTCTTACAACCTATGAAACAAGAAAATTCCAAATTGTTTGTGGTCATCTTCTGTTTCTTTTTTATTAATATCAGGTTACCAACGCGGAGTCACAAAGAATGAAACCAATATCCCCGTCTATCTCATTTGACTGGTTTATTTTGCGGGTGGTAATTAATCTGTAATTTTCGTGCAACGTGTGCATTTTTTTCCCATGTTTTCCTTCTTGAAGTTCATTAATCACTGTGTATCGTAAAAATTGACAAAAACAAAGTATAGGTATTTTTTATTTTTTGTTTATTGGGAAATGACCATTGGTGTCCCGTTTCATAAATACACATACCCCTCTTTTTACAAACTTACATAGAGATGACATGCATTGCATGTTTGAAACTGTTGAGAAGAAAGATTTGGCACTAATGTTTAAGAAATGATGAAAATGAAAAAAATAGAACACAAATATTGTAATATAACAGGAGTATACATATTTATGCCTTGTAAAATATCTTTATAATTTTGTTCTGACCGACCAACCGACTGACCCGAATCTTTCAGAAATCTGTAAACCAACAAATTATAAAGCCCTGGCCTAATAAAAAAAAGCATTGCTGCAAACTGTCAGGGGAGCTGATCCCATATACAGGTGTTGAGAGTTTATTTTGTAAATAATTTATGTTTGTTCAAATTTACTAATTAGAACATAATAGTATTTAAGAAAAACTCCTAAATACGAAAAGCTATTACTGACCAAATGAGCCATGAAAATGAAGATTGACATACATGTAGACCTTGCATTGGTTCTACAACAAATATATTTGTCATAAATTTCATGTCAGAAAATCAAGTGGTAAATGCTTTACAAAAATTTAAGCAGTCACTGATCCATGAAAAAAGAGTTCAAAGACAATATACATACGACAGACTATAAGGCATCTGTATACAAGATATGCAATGTCCTGGTCTTTTGCCTTCTGGAATATAGAGCTTTATATAAAAAAAAAATACACTATTATTGAATTCGCTGCTGAAAAACATCCTTATGTCTTGCATTCTTTGACATCCATGTGATGCATGTGAGACAAAAACCATAAAAAATACCTTCTTGTCTCCTTTTTGTTTTATTTCATAAATCTTTAACTAAGACCACTGACATATGTCTCCCTCTTCTCCAGACTTTGGTGATGAAAGTTTTCAAAATCATTTAAATACAAAAACAATCTGTTATGTTTCTTTCTACATTAATATATATTATTTTCAGGTTCCTGTCCTGTAAAGATGACTGACTATCTCCTTTATATCAATTTATATGATAATGTTCAAACTTATGTAACTATCTTCCTAACATAAGCTATATCATAATTAGTGCAGCAATGGAAATCATACAATTACAAAAATCCATCCAGCATGTATGGTGTTATCATTCTTTAAACGAGTACATGCTAACAGGAATAATTTATTAAATTCATACCATTACAAAGGTTTATATATAATGAAACTCATACAATTCCAAAATGTATAACTTTCACAGATTTTGGTTTATCTTCTTCTTCCTGCAAAATAAGACAAAAAAAAGTTTTTACCTTTCCTTCTTTTACCTCTGATATCACCTGAATTCTTACACATCAAATGTTTAAATATAAAAAAAGTAGATATGGTATTATTGCCAATGAGACAACTCTCCACAAGAGACCAAATAACACAGAAATTAACAGCTATAGGTCACCGTACGGCTCTCAACAATGAGCAAAGCCCATACCACAGACTGCTATAAAAGGTCCCGAAATTACAATGTAAAACAATTCAAACGAGAAAACTAACGGCCTAATTTATGTACAAAACTAGAGGCTCTAAAGAGCCTGTGTCGCTCACCTTGGTCTATGTGCATATTAAACAAAGGACACTGATGGATTCATGACAAAATTGTGTTTTGGTGATGGTGATGTGTTTGTAGATCTTACTTTACTGAACATTCTTGCTCCTTACTATTATCTCTATCTAAAATGAACTTGGCCCGGTAGTTACAGTGGAAAATACTTTGTAAAAATTTACAAATATTTACAAAATTTATGAAAATTGTAAAAAATTGACTATAAAGGGCAATAACTCCTTAATGGGGTCAATTGACAATTTTGGTCATGTTGCCTTATTTGTAGATCTAACTTTGCTGTACATTATTGCTGTTTACAGTTTATCTCTATCTATAATAATATTCAAGATAATAACCAAAAGCTGCAAAATTTTCTTAAAATTACCAATTCAGGGGCAGCAACCCAACAACGTGTTGCCTGATTGGTCTGAAAATTTCAGGGCAGATAGATCTTGACCTAATAAACAATTTTATACTCATCAGATTTGCTCTAAATGCTTTGGTTTCAGAGATATGAGCCAAAAACTGCATTTTACCCTATGTACTTTTTTTTAGCCATGTCGGCCATCTTGGTTCGCGGGCGGGGTCATCGGACACATTTTTTAAACTAGATACCCTAATGATGATTGTGGACAAGTTTGGATAAATTTGTCTTAGTAGTTTCAGAGGAGAAGATTTTTGTAAAAAATTACAAAAATTTACGAAAAATGGTTAAAAATTGACTATAAAGGGCAATAACTCCTTAAGGGGTCAACTGACCATTTTGGTCAAGTTGACTTATTTGTAGATCTTACTTTGCTGAACATTATTGCTGTTTACAGTTTATCTCTATCTATAATAATATTCAAGATAATAACCAAAAACGGCAAAATTTCCTTAAAATTACCAATTCAGGGGCAGCAACCCAACAACGGGTTGCCTGATTGGTCTGAAAATTTCAGGGCAGATAGATCTTGACCTAATGAACAATTTTATACCATCAGATTTGCTCTAAATGCTTTATTTTCAGAGATATGAGCCAAAAACTGCATTTTACCCTATGTACTTTTTTTTAGCCATGTCGGCCATCTTGGTTCGCGGGAGGGGTTATCGGACACATTTTTTAAACTAGATACCCTAATGGTGATTGCAGACAAGTTTGGTTAAATTTGTCTTAGTAGTTTCAGAGGAAAAGATTTTTGTAAAAGATTACAAAAATTTACGAAAAATTGTTAAAAATTGACTATAAAGGGCAATAACTCCTAAAGGGGTCGACTGACAAATTTGGTCATGACAACTTATTTGTAGATCTTACTTTGCTGAACATTATTACTGTTTACAGTTTATCTCTATCTATAATAATATTCAAGATAATAACCAAAAACTGCAAAATTTCCTTAACATTACCAATTCAGGGGCAGCAACCCAACAACGGGTTGTCTGATTCATCTGAAAATAGAGATAGATCTTGACCTGATAAACAATTTTACCCCATGTCAGATTTGCTCTAAATGCTTTGGTTTCAGAGATATAAGCCAAAATCTACATTTTACCCCTATGTTCTATTTTGAGCCATGGCGGCCATCTTGGTTGGTTGGCCGGGTCACCGGACACATTTTTTAAACTAGATACCCCAATGATGATTGTGACCCAGTTTGGTTAAATTTGGCCCAGTAGTTTCAGAGGAGAAGATTTTTGTAAAAGTTAACAGACGACGCCGGACGACGACGGACGCAAAGTGATGAGAAAAGCTCACTTGGCCCTTCGGGCCAGGTGAGCTAAAAATGAACGAAAAAAAAATATGTAACACATAAACAAACGACAACCACTGAATTACAGGCTTCTGACTAGGGACAGGCACATACATACAGAATGTGGCGGGGTTAAACATGTTAGCGGGATCCCAACCCTCCCCCTAACCTGGGACAGTTGTGTAACAGTATAACATAAGAACGAACTATAAAAATCAGTTGAAAGAGGCTTAACTCATCAGATGGATAAAAATACAAATACTACAAATACAAGTGGATGTGGCCGGGTACTTGTACATCCAAACAACAAAAAGACACTAAGTACAGATCTGAGAGTACTCGCAGTTACTGACAGCTAGTTCAAAGCAACTAATAAAAAAAAATCATGCATCTAAGACTAAATTATCAATCCGTACACATCCAACATCCAATGGATTTAGTGTAAAGACGTCATAAACAGTCAGAGAAAAACATGACCCTGTGCAATGCCAAGATACAGGTATTGACAGATTGTAGATCAATGAATGTGTATATGTATATAACAATAATATTTAGTTTCCTTTTAATTTACTGATAACAAAATCAATATTAGTACCAATAAAAACAATATTTAATGATATAATTACAGTGTTGAATTGGTAACCTTTCAGAATAAATTTATTTAAAGGATCGATAATTTTACCAGGATCGTTTCTAAATTTCCGGGCACGGTAAACAATATTGCCGTAAAAATGAAGATGTGCAATCCCGTTTGAAATAAGTTTTCTACAGGTACAACCAAACTTCAAAACCAAATCTTTATATCTGTGGAAGAATTTAATAAAGGTTTTAATTAATTTGTGGTAACGAAATCCCTGGATTAATAACTTACCAGTAATACATAGATTACGTTCGTTAAAAACAAAAACGTCACAACAGACATGGGCATAGCGAACGAGTTGTGAAATATAAACACCGTAAGATGGTGCCAAAGGAACATCACCATCCAAAAAGGGAAAATTAACAATAGGGAACGAAAAATCGTCCCTTTTGTCGTAAATTTTAGTGTGGAGTTTCCCGTGTAAAACCGAAATATCTAAATCTAGGAAAGGACAGTTGTTACCGTTTAAATTTGATTTATTTAAAGTAAGTTCCTTTGGGTAAATTTCTGAGTTTGGTCATAAACTGTGATTCATAACAGTACAAAAACAAGTCTGCCATTATAGGGGCGCAATTAGTGCCCATAGGAATACCTACAACCTGTCGATAAACTTTGCTGCCGAAACGTACATAAATATTATCAAGGAGAAAATTAACAGCTTCAATCATCTCATCACACCTCCTGTCAGTATATCTAGCATATTTACCTTTCTCATTAGAGAAGAAGGCTTTAAATGAGTTGCAGCAAATATATTTGCATTCAGATTTACCAAACGACCATTTAATTAAATAGTCAAATTTTTGTTTGATAAGATTGTGTGGAAGTGTAGTGTAAAGAGTAGAAAAGTCAAAACTGTCAACAGAATCAAAAGGACCATCAAAAGCACGTAATTTATCTAAAACATCCAAAGATTTTTTTACACTCCAAAAATAGTTAATGCAACTATTTTCATATATTTTATTACAATAGTTTATGATAAGCTCTTTGATAGTAATTAAGAAACTTGTTAAAAGCACTGAAAGATTAGTTGTAGAACACTTACTAGAGGCCGAGATGAAACGATATTTTACTGGTTTTTTGTGTAGTCTAGGTAACCAATACATAGTAGGGACCTTCAAATGTTCAGAAGAAGCCTTAAGCTGTGATGTGGTTATGATATGTTTGTTAACTATATGACTCTCTGTGGGGCGCATGGACTTGAATGTAGTTGAATTTAAAATTTCATTCTTAAGAACGTCCGTGTAGTATTTACGGCATACCACCACCACATTGTTGGCTGCTTTGTCGGCCGGTACAAACACAAACCGCTTTGAAAGTTCTTGAAGTTTATTTCTTATTCTGGAAATAGGCGTATTATGTACTCTATTATTTACTTCTAAATTATTTTCAAAATGTGATATTCTATTATCTACCACATTCATACATTTTTTTAAATAAGAATCAAGAGATTTTTTATCAGATTTTTCCCGTTTACACCAATTTTTACAAAACGACGAAAGAGCATCTTTGGTGACATGACGACACTGTTTCCAATCTATTTTAGATGGAGGACGATATTTTGGTCCTTTTTTCAAAAAGTGTTTAACATCTCTGTCCTGGACGATATTGAGGTCCCCCTTAATAACATGGCCATAGGGAACATATCTAAACTTCGACGATTCACAGTTTCAAGTTAAAGGAGTATTATTTTCTACATTGACGTCTGATGTTACCGGCGTATAATCAAAAATTAAACTTCTGCTGTTTTTTTTGTATGTGTATGAAATAATAGGTGTTTCTGTGTTATCAAAATAGGGAGGTATGATGTTTTGAACTGTAGAGTCATAAAATATACTAGATAAGTTGATAAAATCAATACCCCTGCTAATATATTTAAGTTTTAGAAAATGACGTTTATGATCTTCAGGTTTGTCGATTCGCGGGAACAGCCTATGGTGGCAAAAAGCTGTAATTATACGCAAATATTCATACAGCAGGCTGAAGAAAGATATGGTGTCATACTCCTTGAAAATATCATGTAATTTACTAATTGGTATTTGACCCAGTTTACATAATAATTGATGCCTACCATTGTTTTTAAATAAAGATAGGAGATTACCAAGTGTATAATTTATACGATTTTTAATTCGTTAATTTCGATTGATACGTTTGCCATGAGACCTATTATTTCGTTGTCTTTTATTCATAATATTCATGATATCAATAGAAGAAGTTGTCGATATGTTCCCTTGTCCAAGTATATTGTCATTCAGACCCAGGGGATAAGCTGTTTGAAGTCGTTTAATCCAAGACAGTTCGATAATTTTACGGGAATCTTCAAATTGTTTATGCGATTGCCCTTGTTGGATCGTTTTGAGCTGTTGAAATCTAATAAATTTAATATTGTGGTTGTGTTTACCTAAATGATGATAAATTATACTTTTGAATTTCTTAGGTTTTCGGAAGCGGTATAGATGTTCCTGTGTTCGTTTAAAAAACTCCCGTCCTGTTTGTCCTACATATTGTATAGCACACTTAAGCTTTGTTCATGTAACCAGATAAATGAGGCTTTGGGTTTTTTATGTAATGTCACAGGAAAAGGAAAGCGAAAAAGCTATCCCGTTCACTGTTGACCTTACAGCATTATCAGAAGATAATCTAGAACAGGTTTGTCATTTTCTGGCATTGCACGGAAATATTTGTGGATATCCACGTGCATTTTTATTGAATAATGTGGCTGCAGCAGCATTGCCACCTTTGACACAATTATAAAAAGTGCTAAATTTACATGGGGAATTTCGATTGACGGCGGTTGAATTAATATTTGGAATGAGGTTTTTACAGCTCGTGAATATCCTTGAAGGATTATTGTATAATGTTTTCTTTCCATTTCGTAAAATCATGATTAATTAAAGTGTAATGAGAAGAATAAATGAGACCGAAAGTCATAACATTGAATAAGAGTTACAATAACAGAATATATAAACAATTTATAAACCAGTCGAAGAATTCTTATAAAAACTATATTGAACAGCCCGACAAAATGACGTCAGTAAAACAAGACAGACATATAACAAACATTGGTCCGAGAAAACAGTTATGACGTAGTGAATTTATCTAAAACAGAAAACAACAAAAATATTTTAACAAAAATTAGCACCTGCTCTATCCAAAATATATTTTTACAGTGTAGTGTATTAATTTTGGGACACATTATATATCAAAATTATAGAAAAGTAAAAAAGCTGTCACTCAATTTAAGGACAATTTTAGGTTATATAGTCTACCAGATTCAGATCTAGACATACTAATTTTTGACCTTTTCAAACTGAATCAGATCACTAATTTACCTACACGTACAAATTATTATAAACTGTTTATCCGTGTAATTTAAACTCCATATTACTATATTATAAATATTACTATAAAATATAAGGAAATCAAATTGAAATGTGTATGAACAAAATGTAAAACACTGTCCGCATTAGGGACTATATTGTTCAGTTGTAAAAAGAAATCAAAAACCTGATTGCTCTGAGGTGGAAGAAGATGCATAAAAGGTAACTTGAATTACAATAAAAGCAGCCCCCACCAACCCAGCCTGCTTTGTCCCATTATTGCTTTCGACGTATTTTTTTTCTTCCAAAAATAATAATACTCATAACTCAACCAAATCTCACTAAACTTAACATAAAAATCTGCAAATACTGTTGATTCAAATTGAATTTTCTATAACTAAATTCCATACATTCGTCTCAGCATGGTCAACTTGATGCAATACAATTTCGCCAAGCAATTATAACAGTAATTGATTTGGTTTCACTTGAAAGTTTTCTGTCAAAGGCAGATAGTTAACTTTAAAAAAAACTGGCCACCAAGATTTTAGTCAACTTTGCTTAAACTAAGGTTTTTCATTATAAACATATATTGAAGAAATCTAAATATATCCAATGTAGATATGTGTCAGGCCAAGGATTGACTGGTCGTGTCAGGTGGTGACCTTGCTATGTTATAGCATAATTTAGAGTCAAGCGAACACGTGAATCTGCTGGTGTTTTACACATCAAACGATGCACCGTCAGTTGACAGAATCACGTATGCGCTTGACTCTTTAAGCATTTCAAACCCGTTCATTTAAAGTGCTTGACCCATATATATCATGTTTGTTTTTCGTCTAATATTTTTACACAAAAGTATGAGGGTAGGAATGGCATTTTCCGTCAGGAGTCACACGGCCCTTTTCTGAAATTTTTCATGAAAATAAAACTATTGACAGCAACGAATTACTGGTTCCGTACTCGAGCCTCGATAATGTGTGTACCTTAATGACGAATAACGGTAAAGAGCTGGACTATTCAGTTGTTAAATCCCGTTTTTATCACTTCTAAAACTTTGAAACGTATTTAGGCAATAAAGGCAATCATTGGGGACATTCCGACAATGACCGACATGAAAACTACGTACTTTCGAAATGGAATCCGTCAACAGACATTACTTTGTTCATTGATATTTCTTTCAACAGACGGTGTAGCCTGGCATCCCGGCCCGATCTAGCTGCGCGTCGCAAGGGCCAGGTGGGGAACAAATACCACGTGATCAATTCAGTGCCAGTTGACTCTGAATCTAAAGTGAGGCTGAATAAATATATGCAAACATTTTTATGTTTGATGTAAACCAGCGATTTCAAACCAATGTTTAAGAAGCATTGCTTCTGATTCAATAAATTTTGCACTCAGGTTGACTAGTCCCCATTGTCAGTAATTTAATAAAATAAATATAAATTAAACAGTATAAATAACTACTAGTACGTGTAATCAAAAACAACTTAATATACTTTGAAAAATGTTGTACATTAAAATGATTTTATCAGGAAGGATTATATGGGATAAGAGTCAACGAAACAACTCTTGAATAATAATAAAAAAAAAACTTAATAAATATTGTAATTGTCTAATGTAATTATAAATGAAATATATGTATAGGTGTACTTGTATCTTTGCACCTGCACACATCGTTTGAAATGTTAAACGTATTAACCAAAAAAAAAATATAACGGCAATTTTTGTTGTCCTTTACTTTTTATGGTTTTCCTTATGTGTTACCATCTTTTCGGTCCTTTTAGATCCATGTGTACATGTAAATTAAGTTGTAAAATTGAAATCCAATTCACACCTTGGCCATGTGAAATCTTCAAGTTTTAACTTTCTCAACAGGTGATTGCTGATAAGACTTAACCCTTTTCTGCTTACTAATTATAATCAGACTGATAATTAGATATGGTAATACTGTACATCAATTTATAAAGAACTAGAGGCTCTCAAGAGCCTGTGTCGCTCACCTGTATTTACTGATGCTTTGGAAATCATGTAAAATAAGTTTAAAATCATAATTAATAGTATTAGATATTAGATATTATAATGATATCTAAGATAATAACAAAAAACTGCAAAATTTCTGTGAAATTACTAACTCAGGAGCAGCAACCCAAAAACGCGTTGTCGGATTCGTCTGAAAATTTCAGGGCAGATAAATCTAAATCTGATGAACATTTTTGCCACCTGTTAGATTTGCTCTAAATGCTTTAGTTTCAGAGATATAAACCAAAAACTGCATTTTACCCCTATGTACTATTTTTAACCATGTCGGCCATGATGGTTGGAAGGCGGGGTCATCGGACAAATTTTTAAAACTAGATACCCTTATAACGATTATGGCCAAGTATGGTTAAATTTGTCTCCGTAGTTTCAGAGAAGAAGATTTTTGTAAAAGATTACAAAAATTTACGAAAAATTGTTAAAAGTTGACTATAAAGGGCAATAACTCCTAAAGGGGTCGACTGACAAATTTGGTCATGACAACTTATTTGTAGATCTTACTTTGCTGAACATTATTACTGTTTACAGTTCATCTCTATCTATAATAATATTCAAGATAATAACCAAAAACTGCAAAATTTCCTTAACATTACCAATTCAGGGGCAGCAACCCAACAACGGGTTGTCAGATTTGTCTGAAAATTGTACAAGCAGATAGATCTTGACCTGATAATCAGTTTTACCCTATGTCAGATTTACTCTAAATGCTTTGGTTTCAGAGATATGAGCCAAAATCTACATTTTACCCCTATGTTCTATTTTTAGTCATGGCGGCCATCTTGGTTGGTTGGCGGGGTCATCGGACACATTTTTTAAACTAGATACCCTAATGATAATTGTGGCCAAGTTTGGTTAAATTTGGCCCAGTGGTTTCAGAGGAAAAGATTTTTGTAAAAGCTAACGACGACGGACGACGACGATGACGACGGACGCCAAGTGATGAGAAAAGCTCACTTGGCCCTTCGGGCCAGACGAGCTAAAAATAAATACAGTCTAATTTTTACTTATTGATGTTAAACAAAAATTGGATGCAGATGTAAAACAAACTAAAAAGACACATATTTAAGCTAAAAATAATCATAATAACTTAAAATTTATAACATATATGTTTGAAAAGTTTTGATGTATAATTGTTTCCCTTTGTATCTGAAAATTTAATTTGGCAAAAATTAATTAATTTTTAATTCATTGACAAGAACTTTATTTTATATTTACAATAGAATCTGTTGAAAAGAGAAAACTTTTTGTAGTTGTCATATTTAGCTTTCCCAGTGTTCATTGCGCGACAAAAATAGCAATAACCAATCATTGACAGGCAGTATATTGATACTCGCCTGGCTATACTGACAAGATTAGCCAGGACCCCAGGCTACAGACGGTGCATCGTTTGATGTGTAAAACACCAGCAGATTCACGTGTGGGCTTGACTCTTTATTATCGCAATAACATACTTAAAAATTCTAACTTTCGTTTTAAAAAACACATTTTGTCTAAAACTGGAAATTGACTTAATTGATTGCATTAAAGATCTGAACGCAGACGGAACAACTAAATCCGTGTATTTTTTCAAGCATCATTGATTTGAAGTCGTACTCTTCGCGTATATACTTGACTTTAACTCAAGATGGATTGTATGAATATATGACAGTTCTGTTTATCATTATTTTGAAACTTTCAGATGCACAATTAAATTTCCCATTTGTGCACATGCGCAGAAACGTAACCAACGTGGTTCTGAATTTCGAGAATTTATACCCATAATATTATTATTTTTTAATAATTGCAAGGACGTATAAAACGTCCTTGATAAAAGTAGTCAATAAAATACTTTCACGATAAAAGGAGAAGGAACCCAGGGTGAATATACTCTATGGGGACGAACTTAGGGCGAACGGACCAATGGCGAACATGTAATCAGGGCGAACCGACCCGATACCAAATTCACGCATGCATACTACAAACTCTGAGATGAAATCTAATAATTTACATAAATAAAAGGGTTGGTATTAATACATTAAAACATGAGAAATTATAACACTAACGATAGTGATAGTTTTTCAAGCCTAACTCAAAAATTAAATGATGCAGATTAGATCATGTTTAAACATCGGTGTTAAGATATGGCACGGAAGTTGTTATGAAATTGTAAAGCACAGAATGGGATACGGCAAACGTCCTGGTGACGGTTCAATGATTTTACAGCCGGCAGTAAAGGCTTTCAGACTACTTGAAGTCTTCTTCCACCAAAAAATGTCAACACTGAAAAGTAAAACAAGTGAGCCACCAGGAAGAACTATTTTATTTACCCATTAATTCATTAAAAAATTATGTTCATACAGGTAAATACAATCGTATTTCAGGGATGGCAAAAAGCCGGGCTTTATGAGTATTGCCCAGCCCAGTGGGAAATACTGGGAAAACCCGGGTTTTACTGGGTTTTACTGGGCAATACTGGGTAATATGAAATACTGGCTTGAAGTTTAAAGATATTTATAAAAATAAGACATAAGAATTAGATTTATAATTTTAAATTTTAAGTTTACTTGTTTGAGACTCTTATATTACAAGAGTATAAATCGGAGAAACTATTGTTCTAGCAACTCTGAGACAAGTGTACATGAAAACACATAAGACAAATGGGAAAAAGCTTTTCTCAATCATCCACCTAAAAATCTATTATATCACCATTCTTTCTAGATTGGTCAAACTGCATGAACTGTTAAAACAAAGCCTAAGAATTCAATTTGTATTTTTTTTCAAATATATATAGCTAATACTAATTAAAATAACAATTATATGCAAGTGAGGAAAATTACTTTTAAACTATTTCTGTTCATTGATTAAAAGATTACTAAGTTTCAGCATATTTATGTGTAAATCACTAATTAATAAGTAATTCTTCAGATAAGAACACAGATTTGTTTATATAACAATAATCAGTCTTTTCATTACTATAAGTGTTCATGACATTTCCCCTTAGGATGTTTTTTTAGCAACAAACTCATTTTTTACACCAGGCCAGCCTCAACCCCAGCAGATACAAAGAACTGAACTTGTAAATAGTGAGAGAGATGTAAATACGTGTACATATGAGACTCTGAATATTTTAGATTTTAACTGTAAAAACGTCTTAACCTGTGGTCCTTTTTTTAAAGAAACAGAAAGTGATGTTGACATTTTTCTTTTACAAGAACATTGGTAATTTGATAGTCAATTACCTTTACTAAATGAAATCAATGATAGTATTACTTTTACTGGAGTTGGCAAAGCTGTTGATACACTGGACCCAATTCCACCTATTCAAATGCCTAGGGGCTATGGCGGCACTGCTATTTTATGGAAAAAAGATTTAGACACTCTTATAACACCTTTAACCATAGGAAATGAGAGGATACAAGGAATTGAAATATGTGCTGAACCTAATCTCATCATCCTTTCTGTTTATTTGCCTTGTAAAGGTACTTCTGACCACATAAATGAATTTCAAGACTGTATAGCTCTTCTACATGAAATAGTCTGCACCTACAAACTTACTTATCAAATTATTATAGGTGGTGATCCTAATGAAGATATTATATATGGTCAATCTTCACAAAGAAAGGCCTCTTTCAATGAATTTATGGAAGATCATTCTTTAGAAACGAAATATACTGGCAGCACATTTATACCCTCTAATGGCTATGATACCACCGCCATTGATCATTTTTTTTTATACCAGAATACATATAAACATTCTGTTCTTGAAATCAAGAAACTAGACATAGGTGCAAATGTCTCAGACTATTATCCAATTAAAATGGTCCTTCAACACCGTCATTATTTAAAGCAGCAAAAATCAATCAATGGCATCTTCAAAACAAAGATTAAATGGGATAAAATAGATAAGGAAAAATATGAAAACAACATCAACTACAAACTTTCAAATGTGAACTCAGAAATAAAATCTGTTGGAGACATAACCAATGCATTTACTCAACTTAATGAAATCATTACTCAGTCTACTCAAGCTCTGGTCCCAACTAGAAAACTTGGCAGAAAAAGACCGAAACTGCAAGTTATGAATGAAGAAATTAAAGACGCTCTCAAAAACAAGAAGATTGCATTTTATAAATAGAAAACTAATGGTAGACCAAAAGAGACCGATAACATAATAACATTTGAAAAATAAAAAACATACAACACATGCTTTAAGAAAAGAATATAGATTGGAAGTTGCTAAAAGGAGGATATGTGAACGCCAAAAATTGATTGATGCTAGAACATCCGATCGAAAAATGTTTCACAAGATCATTAAAAATCAAAGAGGAAAATTATCAAAATTTATCGACTAATTAAATGTTGATAATAAGATACTTTATAATGAAGATATAATAGATGGCTGGAGTACACATTTTCATCAACTTGCAAAGAAAATACCAAATCCAAATTATGACACTGAATACCTTGATTTAATTGAAAATGAAGCTAAAATTATAATAGACATATGCAAAGAGCGTTTCAACAATAGCCCAATTACAAATAAAGAAATGGAAAAGGCAATATCTGGTCTAAATAGAAATAAAGCAGTTGATTACTTTGGCATTAATGCAGAAAACATCATATATGGTGGAAAACAACTACAACAATATTTGCAATTACTTTTTGATAAATCATTTGAATTTGGCTGCATATCTGACATTCTCAAAATTGGAACATTATTCCCAGTATACAAGAATAAAGGTGATATTAAAAGTGCTAAAAACTTCAGTGGTATTACCGTAACTCCAACATACTCTAAGCTGATAGAGAAGATAATAAAAATAAGGGAAAATCCAGTTATCTTGAAAATCAGAATCCGCTCCAAAGAGGATTTACAGAAAACACACAACAAAGATCTGAAACTTCCAACGTACATAGCGCTTTTAGATGGTAAATTTGCATTTGATGTTGTTGTTTATTCTAATTTGATACGAAGATTATATCAAGCAGGAATATCAGACCAATCTATAAAATTAATAGATAGCTTATATAAAAATGCAACTTCATGTATAAAATGGAGACACAACACTTCACAGATGTTTGAGATTGAACAAGGTGTACGACAGGGTGGAGCCATTAGTGCAGATTTATAAAACTGTATGTTAATCCGCTATTAAATATCCTCTGTAAAACAGGACTGGGTGGACATATAGGTGACATTGGATGCTGTGCCCCAACGTGTGCTGATGACGTAGCCATCATTTCTAACAAACCTGTGGAACTCCAAATGTTGATAAACATTGCTGCCAACTTCAGTAAGAGAGAGGGATACACGTTGCAACCAACAAAAAGTGTGGTCCTACCAATTAGTACCTCAACTAAATCTATTGAAATCGAAGAAGACTTCTGGAACATCAATAATAATCCGACGTCAGTTGTAGAACATTCCACACACATTGGAATGCAAAAATGTCAAAAAAATTTTATAAACCTTACTGCTGAGGAGAACATGAAAAAAGCCAGAAAATCACTTTATAGTCTTATGGGTACAGGTCTACATGGAAAGAATGGTTTGGATCCTGAAACTGCTATTACAATCCTATATACATATGTCATGCCTATCTTAACCTATGGCCTTGAAATTTTACTTCCAACTGGCCGTATTTTGGATTCTATACATCAATTCCATAAGAAAATGATAAAACAAATAATATCACTAGCCAAAAATACAGCTGATCCTGCTGTATATATACTGAGTGGATACCTACCTATAGAGTCTGAACTACATCTAAAAGCGTTATCTTTATTTGGGAATATTACAAGAGCAGATATATCTACCATTGAGAGAGACTAGCAGAAAGACAACTACAATTAAAAACAAACCAAAGTAATAGCTGGTTCATCGAAATCAAGAAAATATGTTTGAAATATGATATTATGGACTGCCAGGATTTTTTAAACAACCCTTTAGGAAAGTCGCAATCGACAAGTTTAATCACAAAAAAATACATACTTACTGGACTGACAAAATTAATAAAGACTCTGAGAGATAGTTTAAAATACATATCTGGTGAATACAAAACAAGGAGAACACATCCAATCCTAACAACAAATACCTCAAACTGTAGAGACATCATCAAATTACCAATCAGGACCAGATTTGCAACTGGCAACTACATCTTACAGACAAATAGAGCGAAATTTAACAAAAATTCGCAAGGGTTCCACGGAACCCAGTGTCTCGCCTACTTTTGCTGTTAATCGCAGGCTCAACAAAAACGAGATGAGGAAAGAATTTGATAAACATATTCCTCTCGATACAATTTTTTTATTGTAAGAAGCTTCTGTCCATGTTTGGTAAAAATCCAGGATAGTTTATGAATCTAATAAATGTTTTAAAAAATTTAACTGCAGACTGTATGTAATGTTAACTGGAAGAAAAACTAAGTCCATTTATAAGTAAAATATGGATAAACAAGTACAAAATTCGAAGGCTCGACAAAAATGAGGTATCCGCCACCTGCAGAGTCTGCGGCAAAGAGGATGAAACTATTTCACATTTTCTGATTTCATGTACAGCATTAGAAACTGAAAGAGTGTCTCCTTTGAAATCTCTACGAGAACAATATATCAAAGTGCTAGCACTACTAAACATTAATATATATGATATAGATGTAGACTTCATCCATGTTATTATCAATCCATATCAATAAGTGAACTACTGTGATACCTCTCTAACCAGTGAACTATATGCTTTTATTAACACCCATATAGAGCCTGCTTGTAGAACATTAATATATAAGCTCCATGCACATAGATACAAACTCTTAAATTAAGGTCAGAAAAAATCTAGAAAAAATAATTTAAGTTCATAGTTTTACTTAAGAAAAAGGTTGTGTGTGGACTGCAAATCTCATGCTATCTAAGGACTCATTTTTTAGATTTTATAGACAAGAACGTGTGTGATATTGGTGTAGAGATATACCGACAATTGTATATAGTGTACATCGTTGTACATATTCTATTGGTGATTGGATACTTTTAACTTATAACATTCTACTGGTGAAAGGAAATTGTTGACTTCATACTGAAGGTGTGCCTATATTGGCAGAAAATATCAAGATACAGATACAGATGGTACAATGTATAACAATTAAAAATTTCCAATTCACTTAAACATTGCAATAAAGGTTGGATTATTGAAACAAAGCTTGGCAATTAACAAGGTGTCATAAAGTGTGCAAATCTTGTATTCTGCCTACATTGAATTGAGGAGAAAAAGAAGAAAATTTAATTTTCAATCCTCTAGAAATGACTCTCAATGGTTATCTGTATGAAATGTGTATATTTAGCTATTATACTATTAAACTACAACAAGTCTTTACTATTTTGTATAAAATTAAGGTTAAAAAATTATATTGCCCAGTAATGCCCAGTATTACCTGTTTCAGGGAGTATTGCCCAGCACGGGAATTCCCAGGTTTCCCCACAGGGTTTTCCAGCCCGGGTAATACTTTGCCAACCCTGTCGTATTTGACAAAACCTTTCAGAGTTTAGGGACCTAAATGCTCTTCAACTTCGAACTTGATATGCCCTTTTTAACTTTTTTTATTCGAGTGTCACTGATGAGTGTCTTGTAGATGAAATGCGCGTCTGGCATAACAAATTTTAATCCTTGTATCTATGATGAGTTTATTTACATATTTTTGGAATCTATGACATGAAATCAAACAGAACTATAACAAGCATTCTGAGAGTATTGCATGGCAATACATAGTCCCCTACCGGTTAAAAATTCATTGTACTGGAACAAAATGCTAACTTGATCTATAACTTGTCAAGGTGTAAACTATACAACAAATATCTTCAAGCATGACGAAAAAAGTGTGGAAAACTGATTATTTTTCTGGTCCAAGTACCATAACTCTGCACAAAATAATCAGACCAAAACAAAATTCGAACTTGATCTGTAACTTGTCATGATAAAACTATATACCAATTATCAATCAATATCTTCAAGCATGACAGAAAAAGTGAGGAAAACTGAGTATTTGAGCGAATTTTCCAAGTCCAAGGACCATAACTCTGCACAAAATCATCAGACCGGAACAAAATTCGAAATAGATCTGTAACTTGTCAAGATAAAACTTTATACCAATTATCAAATCAATATCTTCAAGCTTGACGAAAAAAGTGTGGAAAACTGATTTGCCAAACTGACGGATGGACAGACAGACAGACAGACAGACAGACAGACAGACAAACAGACAGACAGACGGACGGAGTGCAAATCTAAAGTCCCCTTCGACTTTGTCGGTAGGGGACTAAAAATCATCACTATACAATTGTACCTGCTTGTCTGTGGATCTATATCTATATTTATGTTTATATTGGGTTATAGACCATCAGCATTCTTCAGGGGTCATTTTGGTTATAATGGTTTATTAGATGGTGTCTAGTCTAAAATACACAATAAACTCTGATACATTATAACGAGTCCATTGTTGATTGTTTCTTTGGACCTTTTTGTATTTTGGATGTATGTTTTAGTATTTTATAAATCAAATATGAGAATTTGAGTCAAAACTGTGAACATGAATTTGACACCCAATGCCCTTTTATTCCTTAAACTATACTAATGATAGCTGGTCACAGTATAACAACAAATCATCTTGCAAGTACATTTATGATACTGTTAACAATCAAAAAGATATAAAGAGCTAGTATCTTTTATTTGGAAATATATTCCCACTGTCAATAATGGTCATGATCCAACCCTTTATTTCAGATGCAATTTTCTGGATCTAAGCTGACTTCTATACAAGATTTCTGTTTTTTTTTTTATTTATTAGAACTAAGAATATCTGTCGCTTGTGGTGATCGTGTTTTGTTTTCCAGCTGACTGGAACAAATTATGGTATGTATCATAAATCTTATATTTGATCCAATATTTATCCAGCAGATGGTCTTTAATACGATTTTTCAGAATTTTTCATTGACATTTTTTTCTGAAATGAACTATTTCAAGTAAGGTGAGTGGTATGTTTGAAGGAAAATGGGATTACTAACCATAATTTTGAAAGAAAATCATTTACATTTTATTTATCCAGTGAACTATTTTAATAACTTTTAGTAAAAGAGAGGAACATTCAAACTCACAAGTCAAAAACAAACTGACAACGCCATGGCCAAAAAAGAAACAGACAAACAACAGCACACAAAACAACATAAAAAACCAAAGGCTGAGCAACACAAACCCCACCAAAAACTGTTTTTTTTTAGTAATGGTGTAATTGTTTCAAAAACATATTCAAAAAGAGGATCATAAATGTGTAATTTGAAAAGTTTGGTAGTAATTGGTCCTTAATTTGACCTTCTAACAGGTCTAAAATTTTCATTTTTTAGGTAAATTTTTTTATTTTTAGTTATGGTGATGAACACCTTTGATGGTGGATAGGCTCATAAACCATTAACCTAAAATGTGGTCTTATATATGTATCATGTAACAAAAGTTTGGTGATTATTGGTTTTTCAGATATTTCATTGCGAACCAAATGAAACTTTTCCACAGAGTCATCTCCTATATATTGGTCAATCTATTTAAACTTTTGTCAGTTCTATTGTCCCATTGAATAGATACAACAGCCATTGTTCTCTGTGTAGTTTATTCACTGGGACCTTTAAATTTCCTCTAAGAGAAATCCATCACTCATTGATAAATTTACCTGAGTAAAAAATCATCTTCTAAAAAGATGAAAATACATGCTTCCACTCACAATACTGCATGTGATGTTATATTTATTCAATGGGACAATAGAATTGACAAAAGTTTAAATAGATTGACCAAAAGGAGACGAATCTGTGGAAAAGTTTCATTTGGTTCGCAATAAATTGTAATTTTGTTAAACTTCAGTAACAGAAAGGGCTTTGTTTGTATGGTTTGTAGGTAGGTGGGGTCACCAACCAAATTTCTTAAAGACAGTCATAAAGTTATCCTACTAAAGTTTAGCTTCAATTGTTGCTGTAAAAGACTTTTCTGAATACTCACATCGAACTATTTGCCAATTTTTCATTAAATAATAGTGGAGTTAGAGTTATCAACCATAAAAAAAGTCATCTCAAAATTATCATTTCCTCAAAGATTGGTAACACTTTGTTCATTAAATGAATTTTTAGAAACGGTATCAATTTGACAATGGTAGATGCATTAGTATGTAGCCACATCCAGTAGGAATGGCAATTCTAATCATATGCCTCTTTTTGGGAGAGTGCCACACGTGCACTCTTTACTGGTTAAAAATATCTGCAACAACTCTTTAAGGGGTCCCTAGGAGGCCTAATTCTAAGCAAACTTTCTGCCCAATCAAAAATATCTTTAATTTTCTGTGGCAGTCCAAATTTCTAAACCTTCATCCTTGTTGCCCTATTTTGCTGAATCTACCAATCTATCAATTTGTTCTTGTCCTGCTTATGCATGTGCATTTTCTATGGACGCTAAGAAAACCACATTCAATCAATAACCTGTACATATATTTTGAACAATACTGAATATGGGGTTTAAACATTATATTGAATTCTGACAAAAGTTAGAACATAAAAATTGAATTGTACTTACTGAGGAGTTATTCCCATCTACTGTACTCCGATCTGTCAAAATAAATAGAATCACTACACCACCACAAAACAATGCAGAGAATTTCTTTTATCTTTGAAGTTATCACTACTAATATCAAGGCTTCCAAATGGTTTAGTTGAAGTCATCCCTTTGAAAGTTTTATCAATGCCATCAGAATTTGGTTGACTGATAATGAATATCTTTGTGTGATAGAAGACCACAGATACATATATGTTCCAAATGTCCTAACCAGGATCTACTTTCCCTTCCAGAGCAACTGAGTTAAACCTTTTTTGGTGTAGTTGGTGTTGCTCAATCTTTAGCTTTCTGTGTAGTGTTTTCCTATAGTTGTTTGTCTTTTTGAGGTTTTTCTTTTTGGCCATGGTATTGTCTGTTTTTATTGGACTTATTTTTTTTTATTGCAGCATGGTATCTTCTCTTGTGTTAAGACTGTTCATGAAAGCTGTAGAACAGAAACCTATAAAAAGCATTTAGAACTGTAAAATTGTATTCTTCTTTCATCCATATTGACATATTTGTGCCTAGATGCATAGATGTATAACAATATTTATCTTTGATTCAACATCTAGTTTCCTTAAATTACAAATAATGAACATGTATTTGAATTTTTTTGAATTTATATATTTTAAATCAACCTTACCATGATTGGTCCACTGAGGTTCTAGTTGTAAAGCTGTTGTATAATCAGATATCAAATCTGCTTCTATGTCTGATAATACTGAATTTCTGAAAAATTTTAAATATTTACATGCATTTAACAGTGGGATATCCAGTGAACGAAAACAAAAGAAAATTCACTCTTCTTATGATAGAGTCGAGCAAGTCAATTATAAAACAATACCATGAATACCAGTGACGATACTGATCAAAAGTTATTTCTAAATGATAATTGTACATTTTACAGATATTATTTGTTAAACTGTGTTATTAGAAATATACATGCAAATACACGATGTTTTATGTTCAGTATTTAAAGAGATAATTTCTTCAGAAGCTTGTGAAAATGAAATTTAAATAAACTGTTAACACAGAGATATATCTCGCTTATTTGTTATTTTGAAAATGCAAATGTTGAAATTAAAATAACAATACTTTAACATGTAAGTTATGCAAATATTCAAAGTCAATGAACCATGACTAAAGGTACAGGGCAAAACAATCTCCATGGAAATGAGATGTGCCAATGCTAATACAACTGCATACCAAATACCATTGACTTTTCATAAGTTGTTCCCTTTAAAGAAACCTAAACACAAACATTAACTTGTATAAACTAAGCAAAAGTTTCAAAGTCAATAGACCATGACTTAAGGGGCGGGGCCAAATAATCTCCAAGAAAATAAGATATGCCAATGCTTATACAACTGCATACCAAATATCATTGACCTACCACAAGTGGTTCCCCATATACTGACCTAATCACAAACTAATACATGAAAACTAAGCAAAAGTTTCAAAGTCAATAGACAATGACTGAAGGGGCAGGCCAAATAATCTTCATGGAAATATTTGCCAATGCTTATACAACTGCATACCAAATATCATTGACCTACCACTAGTGGTTCCCTATAAACTGACCAAATCACAAACTAATACATGAAAACTAAGCAAAGTTTCAAAGTCAATAAACCATGACTGAGGGGGGTGGGGCCAAATAATCTCCATGGTAATGAGATGTGCCAATGCTAATTCAACTGCATAACAAATATCATTGACCTACCACTAGTGGTTCACCATAAACTAGACCTAATCACAAACTATTACATTATTGACGACGCCGACGCTGCCACCGACGCCGGAAACAGCATACCTATGTCCCGCTTTTTGACTCTGTCAGGTGAGACGAAAAAGGCCAATCTTTGCTGCATATTGATAAAAAAATTGGAAAAATAATGTACATACAAAATCAATAGATCTTTCGGATCACCAATTTTCATGTGTTCCAAAAAGTCCTTAGCATGTAACAATTTCCCAAAGTATGCTTATTTTTTACACCTAAGTTATCAAGCACACCGGTCTGCTCTTGTCATATGTACATTGAATACAGAAATATTGTCTTTACGTGAATATAAAAATTTAAAAGTCTGTCTGTGCAGGTCAAAAAATTTAAAGATAAGTATTTTTATAAAGCAGGATTCGTTCTACTATTTTGTATACAATTTAAAGAAAAGGTCTTCTCAAGTTTTGTACAAGTATTTGCGGTCTTCTCGATCTATTCACATTCAATATTTACATCGAGATAAGGTCTGTTTGAATTTGCTTAGTAACTTAATTTCAAAAGTGCCAATCTTTGCTGCATATCAATCGATTCCTTTGGAATTGTTTCCCCGACTTTCTCTGATCTAGCTGTATATATATATATGGATAATCAGCATGTGCCAGAGAGGTATACAGACAGTAAAAAATTTAATTGAAGTTGATATTCAAGGAATTATTCGCATATCAACATTTTAAACCAATTTTACTCTAAGCTTATGTAGCCTGCTGTACTTGTCGTTTGCTACTTAAGGAGGAAAATGGTAACATTGAGTGGAAGTTTTGTTTTTATTTCAACTTATTTCAATTTTTACTATTTACCAGAACGTTTTCCGTGAATCCAAAATTGATAGCGTTCTTGCTAAAATGGGACAAACATTGAGAAGATCTAGTTTTCAGTATTTACAGGGGAGGTAATATTTTGTCACTAGATTTCACACTGTAAATATTAAAGTTAATCAAACAGAAACAAATTTCTGCATTGTCTACTACTGTGGATTCAGTATTATTCGTTGAATACCAATTTTCATGGATTTCGTGGGTACAGGTGAACCACGAATTTAAATGCTCAACAATTTACAAATTTTCTATAAGGTTGTATGCAGACTTTTGCAAAACCATAAAATTAATTATCCACAAAAAAATGCAAGGCTTCCTCAATCCACAAAAATTGTTACCTGGGAAAGTGAATGAATCCACAGTATAAAGCATTCTATTATTAAAACAAGGACATCATAACTCTTTCTTATATGTTAATTATGAGTATAAAAAATCTCCTCAAAGATACCAGGCTTATAATATTGTACAGCAGACATGCTTTTTCATCTACAAAAGACTCATCAGTGACGCTCAAATCAAAAAGTTAATTGACCAAATAAAGTACAAAGATGAAGGGTATTGAGAACCAAAAATTTCCTAAAGGTTTTGCCAAATACAGTTAAGATAATCTATTCCTGGGGTAGAAAATCCTCAGTGTTTCTAATAATTTAAAGCTTTGTAAACAGTTAATTTATCAATATGACCATATCAATATTATGTCATGTAAACACAGAAGTGTGACTACTGGACTGGTGAAACCCTCCGGGAGGAATATAAACAGAGCAGTATAGACTTTATTTTATAATTCATATCTACTGTGGATTCATTTATTTTCGTGGGTATCAATTTTCGTGGATTGAGTAAAACTTGCATTTTCGTGGATATTTGATTTCGTGGTTTTGCCAATCTCTGCATACAAAGCCTATTGAAAAATTGTAATTCGTTCAACATTTGAATTCGTTGTTCACCTGTTTCCACGAAACCCACGAAAATTGGTATCCAACGAATAATAATGAATCCACAGTATAACATCTGAGATGTCTTTTCAGTATTATTAAGGGAATGCCTGTGTTTCTCAAAAAAGTCATCATAAACATTCTTATTTTTGTTTTCCATTTTTACACTGTTACAAAAGATTTAAATCTAGCAATGCCATTTATTCTAAGGTTGTTATACAGACAAAAGGATTAAAAAAAAAACGTCTTGTGTCTAAAATTTATTCAACAAGAGGCTCCTTAGAGCCTGGATTTCTCACCTGGAAAAAAAGGTTGTAATTTGATATCTTTTCCTTTATTTTACAATCATTAAATGTTCTTATGAAACAAATAGTTTCTTTTCAAACTTAAACTTTTTGAAGATCATTCAATTTAAATCAAGGGAAAAAATTATATCCTTGATTAAATGGCCCTCCATAAAGTCATCACAATATCAAAGACAAATGAAATGATTTGTTGATCTCAATTTACTTACGTACTAAAAGTTACAAGTTCATTTTTTACAGTTTCTCTCTATCCTTTACTGTTTTCAAGACAATATAAAACACATATAGAATTCATAAAAATTTGAAAGGGGTTCTGTGGAATCCAGAGTCTCGCCTGCGATTACTGCTGTCAGTGTAAGAGTGTAATGTTGACTTAAAAAGTGAGTCCATTTATCAGCAAAATACAGAATTTAAAACTTTTTCTTTAGATGTTATTTCCTTTTCTTGAAGATTAGCTTCTGTCCAAGTTTCATAACAATCCATGAAGGTTTACAAATTTATCACGTCAAAAAAAATTTAATCCCAGATTGTCTGTTATTGTTTAATGTAACTAGAGGCTCTAAAGAGCCTGTGTCGCTCACCTTGGTCTATGTGCATATCTTACAAAGGACACTCTCCAACATTGTAGACGAGAATAGACTTCATGACAAAAATCTCTATTTTGTTAATCTTGTATTACTGATCTTTTAATCTGTTTAGTTTCTCTATCTTCTTTAATTTTTGCTCAAAACACAAAAGAGGGTAAAAAAATCCTTTGCCTGACAGTTTTGATGTAAATGGACAATTGGTAGAGCTCATCATTCTGAATATTTTTGCTCCTTTCAGATTTTCTCTATTTATAATGGTTCACAAAATAATAGACAAAACTTGCATTTTACCCCTATGTTCTATTTTTAGCCATGTCGGCCATGTTGGTTGATGGGCTGAGTCATCGGATACATTTTTTTAAAATAAATTCCATATGGATGATTCAGGCAAAGTTTGGTTTAATTTGGCCCAGTAGTTTAAGAGGAGAAGATATTTGTAAAAGATCACAAAAATTTACGAAAAATTGCGAAAAATTGACTTTAAAGGGCAATAACTCCTTATGGGCTCAATTGACAATTTTGATCATGTGATTTATTTGTAGATCTTACTTTGCTGAGCAATTTTGCTGTTTACAGTTTATATCTATCTATTATAATATTTAAGATAATAACCAAAAACTGCAAAATTTCCTTAATATTACCAATTCAGGGGCAGCATCCCAACAACAGGTTGTCTGATGCATCTTAAAATTTAAAAACAGATAGATCTAGACCTGATGAACATTTTTACTACTCTCAGATTTGCTCTAAATGCTTTAGTTTCAGATATATAAGCCAAAAACTGCATTTTACCCCCATGTTCTATTTTTAGCCATGGCAGCCATCTTGGTTGATGGGCAGGGTCATCGGATATATTTTTCAAACTAGATACCTTAAGGATGATTTAGGCCAAGTTTGGTTTTATTTGGCCCAGTAGTTTCAAAGGAGAAGATTTTTGTAAAAGTTAAAGGACAACGACGACGGACGACGGACGCCAAGTGATGAGAAAAGCTCACTTGGCCCTTTTGGGCAGGTGAGCTAAAAAAAGTAAATCCATCCATCAGAAAAATAATGAGAATTAAATTATATATTTTCAAAAGTTTGCTTCAGACATTATCTCTTTATCATAAAAAAGCTTCTGCCAAAGCTTCATAAAATTCTATGACGGTTTGAGAAAGTAATTGATGTGTAACAAACTTTAACCCCAGACTGTATCTACTTGTTAACTGTAAAAAAAAACAAAGTCCATTTATCAGTAAAATACATAAAAATTAACATAAATATTTTCAAAATTTTGCTCTGGTTAGTGTATTTTGGTCATATACAAACTTCTGTCCAAATTTCATAAAATTCCATGAAGGTTTGACCAAGCTATTGATTTCTAAACAAGAGTGCACACACTGAAATGTCTCGCCTTCTTTACTAACCATTGATTTTATGTTGATAGTCCTAAATATAAAGCATTACTACAAGTAACACATAAACTTAACATGATCCAAGAAAATGAGGTCAAGGTCAGATAAACCAAACAAGAAATACATGTACACCTTACAATCATTCAATAAACCAAACAAAAACCCCTAACAGGAGGGATTGTGCCTGATATTCATATGATGAAGACATAATCTTTCAATCAGTTTAATTGAGGTCTGGAGCTGGCATGTCAGTAACTGCTAGTAGTCTGTTGTTATTTATGTATTATTGTCATTTTGTTTATTTTCTTTTGTTTCCTATTCTGACATTGGACTTGGACTTCTCTTGAACTGAGTTTTACTGTGCGTACTGTTGTACGTTTGTTTTTTCTACATTGGCTAGAGGTATAGGGGGAGGGTTGAGATCTCAAAAAACATGTTTAACCCTGCCACATTTTTGCGCCTGTCCCAAGTCAGGAGCCTCTGGCTTTTGTTAGTCTTGTATCATTTTTAATTTTAGTTTCTTGTGTATAATTTGGAGTTTAGTATGGCGTCCATTATCACTGAACTAGTATACATATTTGTTTAGGGGCCAGCTGAAGGACGCCTCGGGGTGCGGGAGTTTCTCGCTGCATTGAAGACCCATTGGTGGCCTTCGGCTGTTGTCTGATCTATGGTCGGGTTGTTGTCTCTTTGACACATTCCCCATTTCCATTCTCAATTTTATAGTTGACCTATTGCTTATAGTTTCTAAGAAACAGTCTTAACCAAGAAAACTTAACATTGACCAATGAACCATGAAAATGAGGTCAAGGTCAGATGAACCATGCCAGGCAGACATGTACACCTTACAATCAATTTATGCATTAAATATAGTTGACCTATTACTTATAGTATCTAAGAAACAAACTTAACCATGAAAACTTAACATTGACCAATGAACCATAAAAATGAGGTCAAGGTCACATGATACCTGCCAGACAGACATATACACCTTACAATCCTTCCATACAACAAATATAGTTGATCTATTGCTTATAGTTGAAGAAAAACAGACCAAAACACAAACACTTAACACTGAGAAATGAACCGTGAAAATTAGGTCAAGGTCAAATAAAACCTGCGAGACTGACATGTACATCATAAAATATTTCCATACACCAAATAGAGTTGACCTATTGCATAAAGTATTAGAAAAAAAGACCAAAACTTAAAAACTTAACTTTGACCACTGAACCATGAAAATGAGGTCAAGGTCAGATGACACCTACCAGTTGGACATGTACACCTTACAATTATTCCATATACCAAATATAGTAGACCTACTGCTTATAGTATCTGATATATGAACTTGACCACGAAAACTTAACCTTGTTCACTGATCCATGAAATGAGGTCGAGGTCAAATGAAAATTGTCTGACAGGCATGAGGACCTTGCAAGGTACGCACATACTAAATAGAGTTATCCTATTACTCATAATAAGAAAGAAATTAACATTACAAAAAATGTTGACTTTTTTTCAAGTTGTCACTGAACCATATCATGAAAATGAGGTCAAGGACAATGGACATATGACAGACGGAAACTTCATAACATAAGGCATCTATATACAAAGTATGAAGCATCCAGGTCTTCTAGCTTCTAAAATATAAAGCTTTTAAGAAGTTAGCTAATGCCGCCGCCACCGCCGGATCACTATCCCTATGTCGAGCTTTCCGCGACAAAAGTCGCAGGCTCGACAAAAAACTTTAACCACTGACAAAACTAAATGTTGACACTGCTGACGCGACGTCAACGCTGGAATCTATGAAAGCTTTGTCTCACTTTTGCCATGCACGACAAAAATCATCATTAAAGGGCAAAAACTCTTATGTAGTTTATTGATGATTTTAGTCATTCCAGAATTTTTATAGATCTTGTATCACTTTTCTTGTTTAGTATTATTTAGTCTATTATACATTTCAAGAAAATAGGCTAATAAATGTCAAAACAATTCATCGCGTAAGGGAAATAACTCCTATAAGAAGTCATCCCATGGTTTTGGTCATATTGGTATGTCTGTTACAGTCTGTAGATCTTGTATTGCTGATCATTTTTGCTTTTTGCAGTTTCACTTATCTATAATAGTCTTCCAGATTATAGGCAAAAGTTTAAAAACTACTCAAAATTGTCATTCAAGGGCAATTATTACTACTGTTGTAAGAAGTCATCCAATGGTTTCGGTCATATTAGCATTTAAATAGTCGATCTCGTATTGCTCATCATTTTATAGCTTAATACAGTTTTTACCCATATATAAATCTACTGTTGTTTTCCAGATAATAGAAAAAAATCTAAATGAGTCAAAAACTATCATTTAAGAGCAATAACTCATATAAAGTGTCGTGAAATGATTTCAGTCATCATGCTAATTAGTCGATCTTGTATTGGTGATCATGTTTTAAGTTAAAGTTACTAGTTACTACTACCCATCTATTACAGTATTTGAGATAAAAGACAAATAATTTAAAATAAGTCAAAAAACGTCTTTTAAGGGCAATTACTTCTTTAAGGTGTCAACCAATGGTTTTAGTCATTTTAGAATTTTTGTAGAATGTAAATCTTGTATTGCTGATCGTTTTTGCTGGGTACAGTTATTGAGAGAATAGGCATAAACATGAAAGGAGTAAGGCCTGTAACCATCATAAACGGCCCTGTGAAGGTGCATTTTTCAAGCTGGTTACAATTGTTTATGTAAATTATCTAATGTGTATGTTTTGCTAAATGTATTATTTTTGAAATTATACATGTTATAAGAATAAACTGCTTTGCTGAGCGCAGATGGATACGCCTGCAGAGGTCCAAGCCTGAACAGTTGGGTAAAAAATGGACACAATATTCAAGCTTGATACAGGTCTGAATTTTGATTGTAATTAAATATTTGACATATTACAGGTTTCTGAATAAATGTAGTCAAAGAACTTGAAATTGGTTAATGAATTGAATTTATATTCAATTAAAGATTTCTTGCTGTTGTGCAATACACTGAGCTGTTGCGCAATACTAAGAAAATCTGTTGTCAGACTATAAAACAAATAAAGTTCAATTAATTCTCAATATCATATTAGAAATTTATGAAAATCAAAAGGGAGCTTACATCAATAGATATAAACAATTCACCAAAGTTTCATGAGAATTGCTGACAGCATTTTTGAGTTATTGTCCTAAAACTGGAAAATCCCTCCTTTTTTAATGAATAAAACCCCATAACTCAGAAATGTAAAATGTAAAATCTATAAAATTCTAAAGGGAGCTTACATCAATAGATATAAACAATTCACCAAAGTTTCATAAGAACTGCTGAAAGCATTTTTGAGTTTTTGTCCGAAAACTAAAAAATCCCCCTTTTTTTTAATACAAGAGTGCACACGCTGAAATGTCTCGCCTTCTTTACTAATCATTGATATTATGTTGATAGTCCTAAATATAAAGCTTTATTACAACTGTCACATAAACTTAACATTAACCAAGAAAACTAAACATTGACCAATGAACCATGAAAATGAGGTCAAGGTCAGATGAACCATGCTAGGCAGGCATGTACAGCTAACAATTCTTCCATACAACAAATATAGTTGACCTATTGCTTATAGTTTAAGAAAAACAGACGAAAACACAAAAACTTAACACTGAGCAATGAACCTTGAAAATGAGGTCAAGGTCAAATAAATCCTGCGTAACTGACATATAGATCATAAAATATTTCCATACACCAAATATAGTTGAACTATTGCATATAGTATTAGAAAAAAAGACCAAAACTCAAAAACTTAACTTTGACCACTGAACCATGAAAATGAGGTCAAGGTAAGACGACACCTGCCAGCTAGACATGTACACCTTACAATCATTCCATACACCAAATATAGCTGACCTATTGCATGCAGTATTAGAAAGAAAGACCAAAACTCAAAAACTTAACTTTGACCACTGAACCATGAAAATGAGGTCAAGGTCAGATGACACCTGCCAGCTAGACATGTACACCTTACAATCATTCCATACACCAAATATAGTAGACCTATTGCATACAGTATAAGAAAAACAGACCAAAACACAAAAACTTAACTATAACCACTGAACCATGAAAATGAGGTCAAGGTCAGATGACACCTGCCAGTTGGACATGTACACCTTACAGTCCTTCCATACACCGAATATACTAGACCTATTGCTTATAGTATCTGAGATATGGACTTGACCACGAAAACTTAACCTTGTTCACTGATCCATGAAATGAGGTCGAGGTCAAGTGAAAACTGTCTGACAGGCATGAGGACCTTGCAAGGTACGCACATACCCAATATAGTTATCCTATTACTTATAATAAGAGAGAATTTAACATTACAAAAAATCTGAACTTTTTTTTCAAGTAGTCACTGAACCATGAAAATGAGGTCAAGGACATTGGACATGTGACTGACGGAAACTTCGTAACATGAGGCATCCATATACAAAGTATGAAGCATCCAGGTCTTCCATCTTCTAAAATATAAAGCTTTTAAGAAGTTAGCTAACGCCGCCGCCGCCGCCGCCGCCGTAGCCGCCGCCGCCGTAGCCGCCGCCGCCGCCGCCGGATCGCTATCCCTATGTCGAGCTTTCTGCGACAAAAGTCGCAGGCTCGACAAAAACCCTGTAACTCAGAAACGTAAAATCTAAAATTTATAAAAATCGAAAGGGAGCTCATGTCAATAGATATAAACAATTCACCACAATTTCTTGCAAGTTGGTGAAAGCATTCTTGAGTTATTGTCCGAAAACTGGAAAATCCCCCTTTTATTAATAAATAAAACCCCATAACTCGGAAACGTAAAATCTAAAATTTATAAAAAAACGAAAGGAAGCTCACGTCAATAGATATAAACAATTCACCAAAGTTTTATGCAAATTGGTTAAAGCGTTTTTGAGTTAATGTCCGACATGTTGACGACGGACAGACAGACGGACGGATGGACGGACAGAGGTATACCATAATACGTCCCGTAAACGGGCGTATAAAAACTGTATTTCTGCTTTGAAATAGGAATAGATTTCACTTCAGTCCATTTTCTAGAAGTTTGTCACCTGTTTTACCTTTTTTCATGATTTCATATGTGGTGCTACACCTCATCTATTGAAATTTTGATTTAAAAGTAATAAATATGGTATATTTCAGCAAAAATATTCATGGGCTAGTGGTGGCCCCACTGTTTATTAAAAAAAAACCTGTCTGTAAAGAAATTCACCAACATTTATGACATTACAAATTCATCACTAATGACACTATTGGTGAAAATCTTCTTTAACTGAAACAACTAGACATTTTAACATATGTTTTCATCACATTTTCACACCAATATGTAGTTAAAATTTTCAGATTTTAAAGGCCAAGTTATATTTTTATGAGTTAGTGAACCAGCTCTTTTGTCAAAAAATTGTCATTTAAGGGCAATATTTCATAAGAAGTCATCCAAAGGTTGTGGTCATATTGCCATTCTTGCAGATCTTGTATGCTGATTATTTTTGTTATTTATAGTTTCTACATATCTTTTATATTTTAAGATATGGGCAAAAATTTGAAAACTAGTCAAAAGTCGTCATTTAAAAGGGAAATAACTCATTTAAAGAGTCCCCCAATGGTTTTAGTCTAATTGGTATGTTTGTGGATTTGTATTGCTGATAATGATTGCTGTTTACAGATGCTACCTACCAACTGTAGTTTTGGAATGTAATAGGCAAACATTGGAAAATTAGTCATGAATCCTCATTTAAGAGCAATTGCTCCAATACCAAGTCCACCAATGGTTACAGACATAATGGTATATTAGTAGATCTTTCTATAGCTGAACCTTTTTGCTGTTTACAGTTTCCACTTATGTATTATAGTTTTTGAGATAATAGACAAACCTCGAAAAGTAGTAAAAAATAGTCTTTTAATGGCAGTACCTCCTATAAAGATTCATCTGACCTTTTTTCAAGAAATGGGTAGATCATATTATTTTGAGACTTTTTGTCCTTTCTGTTTTTCTATTTTTATTATGGTTTTTAAGTTATAATCAAATTAATGCATTTTCCCTTTGTGCTCTATTTTTAGTCATGGGGCCCTGTTGGTTGATTGGCAGGAACCAAAACCAAAATACTTAATACTTGATACTCTGTGGATCATCCCTCTTTAATTTGGTTGAAATTGATACAGTAAAGAATATTTTTTAAAACATTTATGATGACAGCAACATAGGATGCCAAGTGATGGCAAAGGGTCATGTGGCCCACAGGGCCAGGTGATCTAAAAAGAGCATTCTTTGAGAGTACACTTATATTAAATCTGTTTAAATGAGACAAAGTGTAAGCATGAAAAATGATTTTAATATGCTAAAGTGTATCGTTTTATATAAATAAAAGAAAAGAATTAACATATGTTTTAATTTTCATTGTAATTTTGAGCAATACTTACACATGACTAGATCTGTTTTCTCCATTTGCTATATTACCTCCCCTGTTGGCATTACTGTGATGTGAATTGAAGCCATTATGTACACCACCATTCCTTAAATCTCCATTAGACAAGTGTCCCTTTAAATGAAAAAAAAAATGGTTATATTTTATCTATTTGATCAAATCTTATCAAAACAAAGAAAATTCTAAACAGACTTGAAATTGAATAGAGATTTGTTATGTGCATTGCACAAGATGATGTCCTCCTGTACTGTGTATGACCTTGCTGTATGCAATCTACTGTTAAGTAAGCCCCAATATTTATAGATTGTAGGACAACATGATTTCATATCAGCAGGCTAAGTACTGTATGCTTGCTTTCAATAACCACAAGCATTATTGGACAAGGTATAGTTTAGTATTATTGCTTTTAAACGGTTTTGGTAATCTTTTATATTGTTATTATGGACAAAAGTACTATTCTTGAACTTATTTTTATTGTTGGTTCTTTGATGTATCTTAAAATTAGTCCACCGAGCAAGATTGAAAATGGTAAGGTTGAGATCTCATATAACTATTTTAACCCTGCCATATATTCCTGTTCCTATCCCAATTAAGGAACCTTGTCATTGGCTGGTTGACTTATGTCTTATCTTAATATCATTTTTTATTTGGAAAATTTGGTGTTGATGGCAGATCTTTGAAAGTTTCTGACCATTTTATGTAAGACTCTTGGTGATTAAGAGATTGGCATATTGTATAGACATATTATTAACAGTATCAATTGATGATTTGAACTTAACTGAGATTTTCATAAAATTGAACACTTGCAGTTATAAGTTAAAGCTGCTCTTGAAAACATTAAATTTTAAACCATCAGTTCCCCAACAATTTTAAAGTGCCTTCTTTTAAAAAAAACTTAACAATCTAATCTATATAAAATACCTCATTTTGATGTTGCTGGTTTAACTGGTGAAATCCATTATCCACAAAATCATCATCATAGTCATCAAATGAATCTGTGCAATATAAAACAATGTGGTATCCATCACCAACAACACTCAGTGCATATATAATTCATTTGATAATTGTGTAGTCTGTGAATCCAAAAACCATGTATGCAGATATAAAACCAATGCACTAGTTTGTGCTTTTTTCATTTTTTTCATGTGATGTCATTCAAATAAAAAGAAAAAATTACTTTGATCAAATACTTTAAATAAAGTAATCCATTTGTCTGAAAAGTAATATCAAATTACCCAATGATTCTGATTCAATCTGTTCTGCCTTCCTCTTCGCCACTTCTGCCAATGCTGTTTCTCCTTTATCTAATGCCATGTAATGTATATCCTATCAATAAGACAAATTTGAGTAAGGAACTGTATATCATTCGAGACATAAATAACTATATATGTTATTCAGCTTTGCTAAAGCATAAGTTGTCTCCATGGTGCACTTATACATACAATCTGTATTTAGAATAGAAACTTTAAGTCACTACTGTTTGTCCAATCTAAAGTAGATATAACTTATTATGTAGACAAGAATATAGATAAACAGTAATATTTTTCTCTTTTCTTGCTTCTTTGTTAGTACTCATTTTCACATTGTATAATAAGACACACAATTTTCATTCAAGGATAAGCTGTGAAGTTTTAATCCACACGAGAATGACCAACCCCTGAAGTCTTTTCTAAACACTTCTCAGTCAATAAACTCATCATAGATACAAGGATTTAAATTTTGTACTCCAGATGCATGTTTCGTCTACAAAGACTCATCAGTGACGCTTGAATCAAAAAAAGTTAAAAAGGCAAGTTAAAGTACAAAATTGAAGAGCATTGAGGACTTGCAATTCTGAAAGGTTTTGCCAAATACAGCTGAGTTAATCTATTCCTACGGTAGAAAATCCTTAGTATTTCGAAAAAATTATCTTACTCACAAACTCATGTAGTCAAAGACAACCAAATGTTTTTATTTTCATGTTCTTACATAGAAAATAAGAGCCAATTATTTATGCTTAAAGGAAAAGGGTAAATGGTCAAGGAGAGCTTATAATTTTTATAAATAATCAAGCAGATTTGAGTGATTGTCAATTATAGTGGGAAAATATCATATAAAACAAATGTATTATTAAAACTGTTTTGTTCTAATCATGCTCTGAAAGTATAAAACTGTTGTGTATGGAAACATGACTTGTTTTCAATATGTGTATCAGATCCATCATTTGTACCGTATTATCTTGATTTACTTGCTTGGAAATGTTCAACAATTCACTATTCATATTTTCTAACTGTTATTTTTTTATAAGAACCTTTTTGTATCATATTGACCTTTCCCTACCATTCTGTACCAATGCTTACCATAAATAAATCCCTTGAACCAATATCTACAGCCAATAAAAATGCCTTGTCAAATCTTGAGTACCTGTATAAGACATGAATATTAATTTTTGTTTTGTTTTGCATATCGCACTAACAGCAAACTGCATGTAGTGGAACTATTTTTTGAAGTCTTACAGTTTAATGTGACATCTTCGGATAAAAAACCTTGTCAAAATGTTTGTACTACATTACAATTAATTGTTTGCCAGATATAATTCATAATTAGTTGATGTTAACTCACAGCTATGCTCTTCAATGTACTGATGTAGTGCAACCAACATCAAGTAAATAATTCTGCTCAAACTAGTGTTAGGAACGGTCTTAAACTTAAAATTACAGTGAGGTCAGAGTTATGCTCCATGTTGAAGGCCTCACTGCAACTTTTAGATGAGAAAGTGTTTCTTTGCTTTCAGATTTTTTCATTTGCTTGAAGTGATTATGTGTCATTAATTGGTAAAAAACATCTTTTCTTTTCTATTATAGTATGGCTTATGCTACACATATTTCAGACAACCGCTAGGGTGAAATAACAGTAGACATTAGACATGCCCAAATTCCTGACCATAATATTTCTTGTGTTAGGTCGCATATCAGATCATTGACAAATTGAAATTTAGGAAAGAAGGTGATGTGTGCAAGTGGAACACATAGATGGTTAATAAGCTACATATAAGGATATTTTTCGTGCAAAATGTTTAAGAAATTTTTTATAGGAAACACTGAAAAGACTAGTTGTATCATGTCATTATTGCTTTGCATCACAGTGCGAAGCTATAAGTTTCATACAATATTCACGCCATCTTGGAATTATTACGTAACAAAGATCGGTTCTCATTGGTTGCCTTATGATTTTTGAAAAATTCTATTGGATAGAATGGGATATAAAATTGGGAACATGTACCAGACAGGAGAAGATATTAAATACAGAAAAATTCAATATGGGTATTCAAGATCTGATTCGATACCTGATTTATGAATAATTTTGCCTTTACTGGTTTACCTTGGTATATTGATTGATTGGTTGATTGGTGTTTATCGCCACTTTCAACACTATTGTGCTATTTTGTGGCAGTCAGTTTTTATTGGTGGAGGAAGCCGGAGTGCCCGGAGAGAACCACCCACCTTAGGTAGGAAAACTGACTAGGCGCGTCAAATTCATATACACTGTGTGAAGCTATAAGTTTCATTCGATATTCTGCCATCTTGAAATTATTTCTTATATATATAACAAATATCGGTTCTGATTGGCTGCATCACAATTTGGCTAAGGTTCCTTTGGCTACATTGAAATATAGACATATGTACCGGTACCACACAGGAGGAAATATCAAATGCGGCAGATAAGGAATATAATTACAGTATGTTTATTCAAGACACATTTTGACGTAATTTATGATAATGCAAAGCACTCCATACCTTTTTAGAAAGGTTAAACTTGGTTTACTTAGGTACATAAGAAAAAGATATTTTGCAAATATTGCTTAACACAGCTTAAACCTTTATGAACCCTTCAACTAAATATCAAAATATATATGTCAAATCATATCATATAAAGTTGTGATCGAGAAAAATACCAGTCCCAACCGATGCCTTTTTTTGTTCAAAAGACGCAACCCAAATTCAAACTTGATCTGTGTTTGTTGGTAATAAGCATTGTGTATAAGTTTTATAACATTTGGTTGAGGCAAACTAAAGACTAAAGTTAGAGTGTGAAAACGACAAATTTAGCAATTTTTCCATTTATAAAGGGACATAACTCGAGAACAGTGAAAGTGACGCCACCCAAATTCAAACTTGATCTGCATTTGGTGGTAATAAGCATTGAGTATAAGTTTTATAACATTTGGTTGAGGTAATCCAAATTCAAACTTGATTGAGGCAAAGTAAATTTACAGTGTGGAAACGGACGTACAGACGGACAAAGGTAAAACCTTAATACCCCCTCCGCCACGGCAGGACAGGGGCATAAAAAAGAAATGCAGGATAGTCACATTTTGAATAATAACAGTAATCTCCCTTTACACATAATTTTTCTTAAGGAAAAGCAACTGGTATTATGTTACAGATACAACTTCTATGTATTATATTATTTTATTAAAATAGAGATTTCTGCTTAATAGTAAGTCAATATCTTTATAACATTTATGTAGTAAATCAATCTTATAACCAAATATGGCAATTTCCTTTCGTATTTCAAATTGATATGTCTACATACTACGATGTTAGACAACAAACATTATTCCACTCACACACTGAAGAAGTTAAGAAATGATTCATTCAGTTAACAATCTATATAAACAAATGCCTAAGATGTTTTAAATCTTACTATTCTATATAAATTTTGAATGATGCTCAAAATAAATTGCAGATCTATTGAAATAATGCACTGAACTTCATAATTTTTACAAACATAAGCTATATCTCATAAAAAGTGTGTTGATATACCTGAGTAATTGGTGAAAGAACCGCCTAGCTAATCGACTGATAGGATCTCTATAGTCCATGATTGTTACTTCTGATAAAGGTCGCTTTGGTGCATAAAATGTCCCTAATGTTGACTCTAGCTGAGCTATGAAAATTAAATAAAACTTAATATAATTACACATTAACGTTGAAGCAGTAACATTTGATTTTAAGACATTAACATGAGGGTCTGTCTATTTTTTGTTTCGTGTTTGAAAAATATATTATTGTGGTAAACTAGGGTCATGATATATGAATATGAATCTAAGGTGAAACTTTTTAAACTGCTTGTGGCATGAACTCACCAAATATCATAAGTTATCATATACTCCAGAGAGAAGTACAGTGGAAACAGTTTCTTGGATTCAATAACAGACAGATAGACGGATCACTATATATATAGCTACTAGACTACCACCATATATAGATGGCAGGGTCCTAATTCAACTATATGCTAAAAAACACTTACAGAGCTACATCAATTGTTTATTCAGAACTTGGATATCGCATTAACCTTTCATTGAAGAAAATATTTTTTCCATATAAATAATTAATATTAATATTATAATTATTATACTTAATGCCACTGGCTACATAAAATTATGTCTTAATATAAATCTAATCAATCAATTAATCAATTAATCAATTAATCAATCATTCAATCAATCAACATAGTCCTAAAAAGTAAGACCGAATATAATTGATACAAGATTAATGGTCTTTTTTTTAATGAATGTATTGAGGCATCAGAAGGTGACATATCTCGGCACAACAAATGGCCTTCATCAGTGTCAGTCCCTTCCTTTTCAAAAAGGGTCATAAAACAATGAGTTCTTTGACTTGATATTTATTAAATTTGCTGGTTGACTGTTATTATATGTATATATAAATAACATTTTCCTCACAAAGATTTTTGAAACCACTACCTACCCTCTCTCTCTGCATTGAGTGGTTGTCTTAGTAAATGGTTTACAATAGCAGACAAACTTGAGTAACATACAGGACCTTCCATGTCCCAGTTCATAGCTTTTAGTAACTGTACTGCCTGTTTAAAATAAAGATAAAACATGAACTATGTAAGTCTGTTCACAGATTTATGTTAAACTAATTCATATTAAAGAATTAAATTGGTCAATACTGATCCATTAATTCCTTGAACCTTTTACAATCAAGTTACACTTCATCAACATGATCAATTAAAGTTTGTATGCAACAGTCTGTTACATGCCTTTTATTGACTTAGCATCATGTATCATTCATCTGAAAATACACTATGCTTATCATGCATAAGATGAGTTGCAACTTGAGAAGTGTGATGATGATTTTTTGTTTGTACACAGCCTCTGTGCATTAGTAAACTGATTATGAACTGAAACACCCATTTTGATCTGTACAGCACTCGAAAGACTGAACAATGAATATCAAGTCATGTACAGTCATTCAGTCAATTTTCAGTACTGTTCAGCCAATTCCCTTGCAGTCAACTAAAATCATTTCAGTATATAGCTATGTTCAGACTGTATAGTAGCTGTACAAAACAACAAAAAACTTGTCATCATCTCCCATTCAAAAGGGTTCCCTAAAGTTTGGAATGATTGATGTATCCATAAACCAAACATTTCTCAAAATTTTAGTATATTTACAACTTATGCATGTTGATCTTTGATTTATGACCGCAAAAAACTGACACTGAAATGTTGATCCTCAATCAGACAGACACTATTCCTCAGTGATATAACATTTTCTGGGAAAATCGCAACTCACTAAAAAAAGTGACGGTTTCTGAATATAAACTGATCATTGTTAATTTAAATGTTCCTACAACAAAATATAATAGTTTTACGTTATTGGTCAAATATTATTGTTTCAAACATTTTCCATCACATGTTAATGTATGATTTTGATAATATTTCCCAGAATGCATTAGATTATGAAATGGTGAATTCAAGCTATGAAAGACATACATTATTAAAAATTTCTTTCAATATTCAAACATTCCTCACCTCTTCTTCTTGCCTGTGTTTTAGGTACTCTTTGACTAATTCTAGTCCAGACAGTCTCTCTCTACTAATAACTCCTAGATGTAATATAAACACAACTGGAGGACCTCTACAATATAAAAAGTTAAGTTTAATGAAGATTAATATATATATACTGTAGAAAATGGCCAGGTTGCAATGTTACGATATTCTCCAATAAAGCAAAACTGAGGGAAATTAGAACCTCCCTTGAGATATAGGCCAAAACAGACAAAATCATTAAACTAGAGGCTCTAAAGAGCCTGTGTTCCTCACCTGCATCTTCAACAATAACCATTGTTTGATAAAAATCATCATGAAACGGCAATAATTCTATAAAGAGTAAACTGATAATTTCAGTCATGTTGACATATTTGTAGATCTTGTTTTGCTGATAATTTTTGCTATATAAAATTCGAGCTATTTATTATAGTTTTCAAAATAATAGGCAAAAACACAAAAATAGGTAAATATCATCATTTAAGAGCAATAAGGAGTCATCTGATGATTTCAGCCAGTGAGAACTCTTTGTTGAAAACTTATAATAGTTGATTACACAAAACAAGTACCTTTTTTAGACCCTGTCCATTGATCCCTGTGATACTATACATACTTTCAGTCTGATTTTCAGGCCATGCATCCAGCCAAAAAACTTGATTAAACATGATAAAGATTTCATAAAATTGATACAGATGAAAGAAGAATTTAATAAGGGAATTCTAATTTGATTTTTTACTACCTTGAGAAATTGTGAAGTAAATATTTATTTAAAATTTGTATATAAAATACTGTGAACCAATTTATTTTTGCGGATACTTCATTTCGCTTTAAGCCCATTCTTGCAATTTCAAATTAATTTGATTTAGTTAAATAAAGAAAGATCCAAGTTTTACATAATCGAGATGATTTATATTCACATTATTTTTCTACTCACGAAAGTTGCAAAAAATAAAGGCTTGCAAAAATTAGTTGGTTTACAGTAAACGTGGATACGGTGTGAAGGTAACATAGATGTCTGAAAGCACACATTCACCAAAAAGAACATCAAGTGCTGATCACAGAGCATATAAACTTCAACTTCCTCATTTACCTGGCTATATATTAAAATGACATGGAGAAACCATGACAGTCAAGAGTTTCCAGAATATTGACTATCTATAAACTAAATAATATTAAAATTTCCATATCTCAGTATATTGCTATACCTGTCAAAATGCATGTACATAGCATCAGTGTAGTCACCATTCCATTCTACAGACTTTGGATCATATAAACACCATTTAATATCCTTTAATGTGTAGGGAACCCTGCAAAATATGTAAATGACTTTAAAATTTGCATGCAGGATAAGTGACAAAAAAAAACCTTTGACACCAAATTTCACAATTTATTTTATCTTATTTTTTTGTTGTAAATTTTAAAAATTAAATGTTATAAAGTAAATAATATGGTTGAGAAAATGAATGCCCCTCCAAAATATCCTCAACAATCTTCGAAGAAGTGTAAAAGTATGATCTTAAAGGGAGGATATCAAAATCTTCACAGCAAGGAAACAAATAAAGTAAGAAGATATTTCCTCAGTAAAAGTAGTAATTCAAAAGGTTTATCAAACTGCATGTCAGTAAGACTGACAAGACTTTTTTCCACACGGGAAAGGTCAGTGCAAACATCTGTTATATGTCATCTCCCACTTTTCATAGACTTAAAGCTGCTTCTCTTTAAAATAACGTATAATATGTGTACTATTACATTCACAAATCTTAAAGCTAATATAAATCTATAATCATATCTTACTTAAAATATTTGCCTATAGGTAGAATTCTATGTGTACATGGATCTTCTGACACCAACTGTATTTTCAGGGGAGATAATGCCATATCAAAAACCTGTAACAAGCAAGTTATAATAGCTTTCTGAATTGAATTTACATGCTGCAGTATCTTCTGCTATATAACTGTTATGAGATTGTACATATTGACTGAGAGCAAATTTGTAGAATAAAAATGCTGAATGTACAAACCAATGTGAAACGTACAATAAACCAAACAAAATTATAGCAATTTTAATGTCTAAACTTTTGATTGAGTAAAATGCATACCTGTCAACCTATGAAAATGAAAATGCAGGTCATGACCTGCATTGAAGAAGAAAATCTCAGGTCATAATGCCTACGAACTTTTTTCAGCTGAATTTAAGTATTCAGGGGACATTTCTTTATATCTTAAATCAAACAGTTTCCAAAGCATGTCAACATGGTTAAGTATAAACTAAAAAATAATTAAAAACTTTAATTTAATTTTTTCACTATATTTATAAGCCATTGATACATTAATATATTATTTTGGTCAATTCCAGCCAAGCCATACCCCTTCTTCTTTTTTAGTTAATAGTTTTTTTATCAATACACCAGCCAATTCCTTCATATATAGTATGTATCAAGTTTTGTTGCTTTTAACAATAGTCCATTAAGGTAATTGATATTGATATATAATAAACAAAAAAATAAGCATTTAAAGAAGGTAGAGATAAAAAAAAAAAAATATATTAATTTTTTAATTGTTTTAAGGTATAAAAATAAAGAAATTAATATTCTGATTTGTATTTGCATTCAATTTGCCTTAGATTTAAACTTTTTACAAAAAAAAAAAAAACATAATTCTAAGGAGTATATTGTGAAAAAGAGATGCGAAAGATACCAGAGGGACATTCAAAATCATAAGTCGCAAATAAACTGACAACGCCATGGCTAAAAAAGAAAAAGACAAACAGACAAACAATAGTACACAAAACACAATACAGAAAAATAAAGACTAAGCAACACAAACCCCACCAAAAACTGAGGGTGATCTCAGGTGCTCCAGAAGGGTAAGCAGATCCTGCTCCACATGTGGCACCCGTTGTTTTGCTCATGTTAGTACAAACCCGGTAATAAGTCTAATTCGATAGGTCGCATTGGGGAAAAGGGGACAGGATTGTAGTTACGACATTAGGAACATATCTGCTATCATCTGTGAAACGGATATTCCATAACGGTTAACCAACTCGTGATTACGTCTGTAAAAACTTACGAAGGGATGATTTCAACTTCACCACTTGGAACTCTTGGTTTAATAGCTTCCTTGTGAGCAGCAACCCTCTATCAAGGAAATCATGATAGGAAATACAAGCCCTGGAACATCGTAGCAACTGGGAGATATATACTCTATATGCTGGAATGCTGTTACATAATAAACTGTTATCACAGAGATATGTCTCGCCTTTTTGTAATTTTGATAATGCAAATGTTGAAATTAAAATTGCAATACTTTAACATGTAAGTAATGCAAATATTCAAAGTCGATGAACCATGACTGAAGGTACATGGCTAAACAATCTCCATGGAATGAGATGTGCCAATGCTAATACAACTGCATACCAAATACCATTGACTTATTATAAGTCGTTCCCTTTAAACAAACCTAAACACAAACATTAACTTGTAAACTATGTAAAATTTTCAAAGTCAATGAACCATGATCAGGGTGGGGCTATATAATCTCCACGGAAACGATACTTGCAAATGCCAATAAATTTGCATACCAAATATCAATGACTTAACATAAGCAGTTCGTCTTAAACTGATCTAATCACGAACTAATACATGTAAACTAAGCAAACGTTTCAAAGTAAATAGACCATGACTGAGGGGGCGGGGCCAAATATTCTCCATGGAAATGAGATGTGCTAATGCTTATACAACTGAACACCAATTATCATTGGCCTACCACTAATGGTTCCCCTTGAACTGACCTAATCACAAACTAATACATGTAAATTTAGCAAAATTTTCAAAGTCTATAGACCATGACTAAAGGGGGGGGAGCCAAATAATCTCCATGGAAATGAGATATGACCATGCTTATACAACTGCATACCAAATATCATTGACCTACCACTAGTGATTCCCCATAAATTGAACTAATCACAAACTAATACATGCTAACTATGAAAAGTTTCAAAGTCAATAGACCTTGACTGAGGGGGCGGGGCCAAATAATCTCCATGGTAATGAGATGTGCCAATGCTAATACAACTGCATACCAAATATCATTGACCTATCACTATTGGTTCACCATCAACTAGACCTAATCACAAACTAATACATTGTTGACGCCGCCGCTGCCGGAAACAGCATACCTATGTCTCGCTTTTTGACTTCGTCAAGGCGAGACAAAAATGGAAAGTTCACAATTGGGAAGCTGAAATCATCTCTTTTGTCGTAAAGTTTTGTTTTCAACCGACCCTCATTGTCAATTTCTAGATGTAAGTCAAGATATGAGGCAGACTTAACTGTATCTGTTGTATCCTTTATCTCAAGTTCTAGATGTAAGTCAAGATATGAGGCAGACTTAACTGTATCTGTTGTATCCTTTATCTCAAGTTCGAAAGGTGAAAAAAAAGGGAAGTAACTCAAATTTATTGTCAAACAACTTTGAAATCCACAAATTATTCATGACCTTAAGCTAAGGTAATTGGTGTTAATCAACAGTGTGTTTGACACCAAAGCTGTCATTTGAAGCCATGCACTTAATGGGTCATTTAATTTGACAGTTAACACAGCTAGTTAAGCTTCCTGTCCAGGAAGAATTACAAATTTGCTGGTATTCTAAAGGAAAATCACGTATGAAATCAGTCTAAAGGCTCAAGAATCCCGGTGAAAACGGATCATTTTCAGAATTCCTGGGTTATTTAATGACACAGCGGGTATTTAAAACATCTTCCCAATCTTCATTCAAATTCTTCATCTATTTACACCAATTGAGCTTTATCCTTTCTGGGTTTTTTTATACAGTTAATCTTGCTTGCTACAATTAAGACGTAGACATAAGCCTTAACCATTAAGAGGTCAGATAGTGGGAAATTCCATCTTTCTTTAATGTGGTTTAAACTGATTCATTTAAGTTCTTTTAGAATAAGCAATTCTTCTTAAACATTAATTTTTTTCTAAAAGACATTAAATTAATTTAAATATTAAAATATTTTGTATTGAAAACAGTTTCTTCATTGTATGAAAACAAAGACTTCAGTTCAAAAACACTTTGTGCAATTCATAAAATAATTTAAACATGTTAAAGGCAAACTATAATTGTTAATGCAATGAAAATTAATAAAATCTATAAAATCATGACAATTTTATTTTTCTATAGGACTGATTGATCTACATTTTGCTGCCATTGCTATCTCACTTTACCTGAATATCTCCTCTAGCACCCACTACAAAAAATACTGTTCCTGTAGGATGCCACGATATGGAGGCTGGTATCTGTAAACAAATAATGTATTATTCCGATGTTTATACACCATTTATTTCTATTTCACAGGCACATGTACTTGACATTAAATTTATAAACAAAATATAAACATGGTTTTTTTATATGTATTCTATATACACAATTAGACATTGATGTTTAGATACCCCACATACTTTTGTACTTGTATATCTGAAAAGCGATATTTCTCATTTGAAGATTTGTATAACAATATGTGAAATGTAATTTCTGTATCTAGATGTTTTGATTATACACAACTCACCAATGCAGCCCTGACAAAAAATGTAGACTTCCTCCCTTCATCATATAGTACCTAAAATAAAATAAAAATATTTTACTTAGACACTGAACCTTCATATTCAAGATAGATTAATTCTAGAAAGACTGGAGAGTCTGTGGAGTGCAAAAGACATAGATTCAACACAAACTCACTGTACTTGAAGGTTTTAATAGTGATGTCAATAAAGTATTAACTATTATATAAACTGACAATGGTTTTAAATATTTACACATTGAAGATTACCCTATGTTGCCTCAACTTCTATATAATGAAATAGTATGAAAGAAAGGCATTCTGAATTTACATCCTTAAACATAAATACAAATATTCTATAGCCAAATTTGCCATGAAAGCTACTTCAGTCTGTTTTCTCACCATATTATATCAATGTACATACTTCTGAACTAATATTTCTACAAAAAGATCTCTGAAAGCTCTGAATGTGCTGATACAGCAAATGTTGTTACCTTTAACTATACAATTCACAATTCTCTATATCTGAGTAAAATCATACATACAATAGAACCATCAGCACAGCCAAGAACCAATTTATCTTCTAAATGATTTCTACTTAAACAAGTTACATGACCTGAAATTTGAAAAAAAAAAATATGTCTGTAAATCATTTACTAGTATCAAGATTGGATGCCTTGAATTAGGCAAGTTTTTCTTTATTAAAAAAAGAAAACAAAATATAACAAGTTCATGGCTTTCAACATTTGATTCCAGAAAATACAATATCTTTTCAGTCATTCAACCTGATAACTTTTTTCTTTCTTTAGTATAGTTTGAGTGAATCATTCAGTAAACATTTAGACATAAATAGTACCTTTATAGTACTCATTTCATAAGGTAACTGAAAAGAATTAAAAGATATGAAACATTTGCAATGGATGTTTGCTTCTATAAAGCAATATTATTTTATTATTGGTATTAAAGCCTGAAGTTTAACAGCAGTCTTTGAAAGTGGGTCAGACTAATTAAGCCCTTACTATTAAAGTTATGTTCGACTGTTGTTTAATTATAGGTCTGACTGAGTTAAGGCCTTATTAAGCATATATTTTAAAACAATATGAATGTACACATATTGTGCTAAGAATAACCCACTCTTATTTCAAAGTATAAGGAAACAGTATGTATGTGTCTGACAAGCACTAACACATTATAACTAATCACTGTCAAGCTGCTGACCAAATATGAAATCATTCTGTTCAGAGGTACTAGAGAAATGTGAGATGAAATATTTTAACTTCTTTCAACAAGTGAAAATTCAAAGTATTGGTAAATAGGAAGAAAGCATCAGACAGATCCTCATAGTGCTAACATATTACACATCAGACAGATCCTAATAGTGCTAACATATTACTTATCAGAGAGATCCTCATAGTGCTAACATATTACTTATCAGACAGATCCTCATAGTGCTAACATATTACACATCAGACAGATCCTCATAGTGCTAACATATTACACATCAGATGGATCCTAATAGTGCTAACATATTACTTATCAGACAGATCCTCATAGTGCTAACATATTACTTATCAGACAGATCCTCATAGTGCTAACATATTACACATCAGACAGATCCTCATAGTGCTAACATATTACACATCATCACTTTTAAGCTACTAAGTTGTTGACCAAACATGAAGTCATTCTGTTCAGTAGAACCTGAGAAAAGTGTGACAGAAACATTTGCTAGAAAAGCAGAAGAAAGTACGGAAGGACTGACAAGCTAAATGCAATATAGGATTATAATTTTCCACATTACAGTTCAGACTGAATTAAGTCCTTGTTCGGCTCAGTTTAATTGTTGTAGACATTTTGGGTCTGATTGAATAAGTCCTTGTTAAGCTCAATAATATACAATATATATATATGTGTTTGTTAAAATATATTTGCTCTTATGTAATTGTTCCAAATCAGAAAGGAAGAATGTTGAGTTTTAAGTACTTCAAAACTAAGTTAACCCTACTGCATTTATACCAGACCCAATACAGGACCCTTAACATATTCTGTTTCTCATTGGAGATAATCTTCCTTTTAAAAGATTTATGGTGGGTACAGTTTCAATCACTTCATGATTCACTACCCTTTTACCATGAAATAATCATTTTGCATATGTTTAAACTTACTTTTAAGTGGAATGGCAATATTTGAAATTCTCTGAATCTGCAATAATAATAATCATTACTTTATTTTTCAACAACACAATTCATATGATTTACTTTAAGCAAATAAATCAATGTGGCAAAAAGGCATCAGTGAACGACTTCATGCCCATGTAGATATATCTATAAATCATTTGTAAGTCATAATTATTTTTTCAGCTATATATAAATACTTTCTCAAAAGCTTTAGAATCTTTTATTTCAAAACTGACAAATCCTAAAAGAGAGGCGAAAGATACCAAAGGGACATGCAAAAGAAGAAAAAGACCATAAAAGCTGTATATGTTTAAAAAATCTTTTTTTTTTGGAGTAAAGATTGATATATATATATATATACTTATTTCTTATTGTAGCATATTTCTCACCTACTAAAAATTATACTTGTTCTTCATATAAATATTTCTAATGTTACAAAAATAGCATGGTGAACTAATATTCAGAAAAATATTTTCAAGGTTTATAGGTGAACCCTGTTATGGAGACATGTACATCTATAAATGATCCTATAGACCAAATCTTTTTGATTTATTACTCATAGTACAGTAGAACCTGACATAATCACAACTACAGGCTCCATAGAGCCTGAATAGCTTATCTGGTGAAAAATATTGCCATATTGATATTTATGTTCCAAGCAGGAAAAAATTAATTACCTTTCCTTGAATTATCTCATAGGTAGAAGTGTGAGCTGTTGTCTCACCACCACCACTATGAGACTTACCTTTCCTTGAATTATCTCATAGGTAGAAGTATGAGCTGTTGTCTCACCACCACCACTCTAAGAATTACCTTTCCTTGAATTATCTCATAGGTAGAAGTATGAGCTGTTGTCTCACCACCACCACTCTAAGACTTACCTCTTACCTTGAATAATCTCATATGTAGAAGTATGAGCTGTTGTCTCACCACCATCACCACTCTGAAACTTACCTTTCCTTGAATTATCTCATAGGTAGAAGTATGAGCTGTTGTCTCACCACCACCACTCTAAGACTTACCTCTTTCCTTGAATAATCTCATATGTAGAAGTATGACCTGTTGTCTCACCGCCACCACTCTGAGACTTACCTTTCCTTGAATAATCTCATAGGTAGAAGTATGAGCTGTTGTCTCACTGCCACCACTCTGAGACTTACCTTTCCTTGAATTATCTCATATGTAGAAGTATGAGCTGTTGTCTCACCACCACCACTCTGAGACTGCTCTAAAGTGAAAAATCTGTGTGGTTGTAAACAGCTGTAAAATACGCATCATAAGTCATAAAATGAAATTCTGTTTCTCAAGTAAAACATTCAAACTGGGTCACTACTGCCTACCAAATAGTTCACTAGTTTTGCTTAATCATAATGAAATTTTCAAATATATAATTTACATCCAGTTTCCAATAGCTATTTTATGCTAAAAAATTTGTCTTGCTGTTAACATTCAAGATACAAAAAATATTTGGTAAAATCTATGGTTTTTTAAAAGAGTAATAGAAATGGTGTTTTCATTCTTCGAAGGAGTATTATTTATCAAACTAGATAAAATTGATGTCATCTTTGCAACTTAATATTAGTGAATCATTATTTCTATACTAATTCTGAACTAGATGAGAAAAACTTAAATATTCCTTCTTGTTCCTATTAAAGAATATATAGTTAACACAATTGAAACTGAACTTGAATAATAAAATCTAAGAAATAATGACCTACCTAAAGCTTGCATGAAATGGATCACACTCTGTCCTATTGTAAGCCAATAAGTCTATATTTGGCCTGAAAATACAATTTAATAGTTGTAACTTTTGTTATTTTTCAAAAATGCTAAGCAAATAATTAGTTTTCTATTTATCATTTTCATAACTGCAAAAATATCTACACATAAACAAGCAATTTTTAGATGCTGTGTTAATCAATATTAAATCACTAAACATTAAGAACTTGTTAAATCAAGGACCTGAATATCTCAGATTGATTTATTTAGAGGTCTTATTTTCAGTCTTACAAAAATATTTTTGCTTGATGAAAATTATTTTATTTAACCTCATATATTGAAGAGAATGATTTCATATTTGGATGACTACACTCAATTTCTTTTGTTAATAAAAAGATTTATTAAACCCACCAATGTATTGATGGAACTATCAGATCTTTTGTTAATAAAAAGATTTATTAAACCTACCCATGTATTGATAGAACTATCAGATATTTTGTCAATAAAAGATTTATTAAACCTACCCATGTATTGATAGAACTATCAGATCTTTTGTCAATAAAAGATTTATTGAACCTACCCATGTATTGATAGAACTATCAGATTTTTTGTCAATAAAAGATTTATTAAACCTACCCATGTATTGATAGAACTATCAGATCTTTTGTCAATAAAAGATTTATTACACCTACCCATGTATTGATAGAACTATCAGATATTTTGTCAATAAAAGATTTATTAAACCTACCCATATATTGATAGAACTATCAGATCTTTTGTCAATAAAAGATTTATTAAACCTACTCATGTATTGATAGAACTATCAGATATTTTGTCAATAAAAGATTTATTAAACCTACCCATGTATTGATAGAACTATCAGATCTTTTGTCAATAAAAGATTTATTAAACCTACCCATGTATTGATAGAACTATCAGATATTTTGTCAATAAAAGATTTATTAAACCCACCAATGTATTGATAGAACTATCAGATATTTTGTCAATAAAAGATTTATTAAACCTACCCATGTATTGATAGAACTATCAGATCTTTTGTCAATAAAAGATTTATTAAACCTACCCATGTATTGATAGAACTATCAGATCTTTTGTCAATAAAAGATTTATTAAACCTACCCATGTATTGATAGAACTATCAGATATTTTGTCAATAAAAGATTTATTAAACCTACCCATGTATTGATAGAACTATCAGATATTTTGTCAATAAAAGATTTATTAAACCTACCCATGTATTGATAGAACTATCAGATCTTTTGTCAATAAAAGATTTATTAAACCTACCCATGTATTGATAGAACTATCAGATATTTTGTCAATAAAAGATTTATTAAACCCACCAATGTATTGATAGAACTATCAGATATTTTGTCAATAAAAGATTTATTAAACCTACCCATGTATTGATAGAACTATCAGATCTTTTGTCAATAAAAGATTTATTAAACCTACCCATGTATTGATAGAACTATCAGATCTTTTGTCAATAAAAGATTTATTAAACCTACCCATGTATTGATACAACTATCAGATATTTTGTCAATAAAAGATTTATTAAACCTACCCATGTATTGATAGAACTATCAGATCTTTTGTCACCCATGTATTGATAGAACTATCAGATATTTTGTCAATAAAAGATTTATTAAACCTACCCATGTATTGATAGAACTATCAGATATTTTGTCAATAAAAGATTTATTAAACCTACCCATGTATTGATAGAACTATCAGATCTTTTGTCAATAAAAGATTTATTAAACCTACCCATGTATTGATAGAACTATCAGATCTTTTGTCAATAAAAGATTTATTAAACCTACCCATGTATTGATAGAACTATCAGATCGTTTGTCAATAAAAGATTTATTACACCTACCCATGTATTGATAGAACTATCAGATTTGCTCTGTCTCTATCAGTAGACATAGGACTCCATGGCCATGCTTCAATACTGGAGGTTGGCCACCAAACTAAAACCTAAAATCATCAACTGTTCATTAACAATTTAAAACCAATATCTTAACAATATGTTGAATTGTTATCATCCTCAAAATGCATGTTATTTTATCACTGGATATTGAGCAGCCATCAATCAATCAATTATACATATATTCTATTAAATGTAACTTCATAAATCACATAAGATGTTTAATTTTTAATTTTGATTATATACTCTACGTTGTGATAGTTTGCCATTGTAAAAATAGAGAGGGAAAACTTTTGAAAAATATAAAACTTAGCAATCAATCACTTTTAAGAAGAAATAATCCATAGGATAATGTTCCCAATGTGTTTCTAATTGAGAAACATGTATTTCACTTATTTAAGGCAAAGTATACATAATTGGGGGTATTTAAAATTTTATGAATTGTTGTATGTATTGAGAACTCTAGATCTTTAAACTGCATCTGAATACCGATAGAAAATAGAGATATGGTATTGCTGAGAACACCACATTCATTTTTAATGTTTAAATCATTTAAGTTTGAGTAATGTATGAAAAAAATGAAAGTTTACAATTTAGCAGTACTACATGTAGTCACCCTTATTTTGTCATTTTTATTCTTTTTTCACTCTATATACAGAGACTATTTCAATTCTTCTGCAAAATGAATACTTTGACCTCTTAATATTATATTTAAAAAACAGAAATGTTCACAGCAAAATCATATCATTTTTAAACCAAAGTCTGTGGTCATAAATTTGAGAAATTGCAATTTAAAGTAAAACACTGCATTTTTTGGCAGCATTTTACATATATTTTTAAATCTAATAATATTTTTAAATCTAATAATATTTTTAAATCTAATAATATTTTCTTATTGTTTCTTTATTTGAATTTATAACTGCTACAATATTTTTTTTTTTATGCATTTGCAATTCAATGAGTTTTTTTTTATATTCAGAATTTCAGATGCAGTTCAATGAATTCTCAATGTATACAAAACTTCATAAAAATCAGAAATACAATGCAATAATGTATACGTTGCATTTAAGTGTAAGTTCTCTGATTTAGCATTAAGTGCCAGTTTTTGTAAGAATCAGGCAATTTAGAAGAATTTCAAAACATGGCAGAAAAAAAACCCACTGACCTAACCATCCTATTTTGAAGTTACCCTCATCCTGAGTTAAATATAGTAGGTCCTTCGTTTCTGTGTGTCTGGTAATTCGATAAATCTCTATATAAATTTTGGTTTAAATGATAGCAAATTACAGAGTTAGCTCCCCATAATTAGTAATTTCTAGTGCATTTCAACCAAATCATATCTTGAAATACCAGAACGGGAAACCAAACGAAGGTATATTCAAGCACCATTATACATTATGAACTAAAATTAATGTAACCTTTAGTGGGTTTTTTTGTCATGTTTTCACCACTGCCTGATTCTTAGGCAGATTGGCACTTAATAGCTCATTGCTTTCCACTTTTTGCTTCTGTTACTGTTTTCAAGTTTTATAGGTAAATCAATAGATCAAGTTTTTTTATTTTATTTTTAGAATTCAATTATCTCCCTTAAAATCTGATTGACATATGGTCTGATAATTTGATTAGAAAACATTATTGATTTCTATATTTCTTGTATTTTATTTGTTTCTATAGGTATACTGTTACTTCTCTAAAATCAATTGTCTTAATCAATTATGTATTAACCCACAATCTGTTTCTAGAAATGCATCACAAGAAACTTATTTTACTCACTGATGAAGGGTGACATTCGGTCTATGGCAGATTGTTGTCACATTGGCAATCATTCCTCGTCACCATATTTTTATTTTACTAAATATTAGGCGATTATACATAACAATACAAGGTAAGATATATATATATAAATCTATCTACATTTGTAACTCATTTAAATCTTTCCATTTTAATATTGTCAAGTTAGTGTACAGTGTGATATAATAAATAAATCTGCATAATGAAGATGGTATCATTATTTTAGACTTCACAATGACCTTAAAATATGATCGCATTTTGAATTAGTTTGACACCATTTTATGTAAGGGGAAATGGGAAAAACATCAATGACATGATATACAAAGATATTTTGTGAAATAAGCTGTCTAATAGCTATTATATGACTCTAAATAAGCTGTCTAATAGCTATTATATGACTCTAAATAAGCTGTCTAATAGCTATTATATGACTCTAAAAGCATGGCTAAACATGGATAGTCATGTTCTCTGGAACTATATGTCCACAGGAACAAAACACTAACTTCTCATCAGGAAAGAACGTGATCAAATGGAAAGATATGACAGAAACATCAGGTTCATGAGCAACTTTTTTGCCATTGTTCATATCTTTAAAGGTTTCTTGATGGTCTTGAACAATACATTCAAGAGTCCACAAACTACAGAAAGGTCCAGTCTTTATGGTACACTTGGAAGTGATACACTTTGAAATTCATCTACCAACGTTTTCTGGGAAACCAAAAATATAGTGTGAGCTGTGAATACTTTCCAGCAATTGTCAAGATAAAGAACAGCAATAAAATAACTGTTCCTTCTATATATTGGTTATATAGTACACATGGTACAGTTTCATAGGATATTTCTTTCCATGTTAATCCATCACATATCTTTTCAATCTCCTAATGATAAATAAAACCGATGATGTGTACACCTACTCATGGCATGATTTAAGAGTTAGGTTCATTCTTCGCTTATTTGGTCAAGTAAATTCAACAAAATTGAAAACTTTTATGATACCATTATTGATAACAAATCTTCATTGTCTGAAAGGTCTCAGGGAAATTTAGCTATATAATTCATCATGTTAAGAGGAAGATTTGTACTATTTTCAGAAAAAAAAGGCTAATTTCAAAGTTCAGTTGGCAAAAATAGCATAGTGCAACTCAAAAAAATTGTGTGCCAGCAAGTAGAAGATTAAACAAGCTAATTTCTTTCAGCAAAACTGTATTACATAGTATTTATGTCCTTTGCCATTCAGAGGTTGCTTACTTGAATAACTATAGGTTCTAAATCTTTGTGGACAAAAATGATGTTATTTTTAGACCCTGATTATTGTTGAATTGGTGTTTTATTAGCATTACCCCACAAACTAGGTTTAAAACTATGCATAGTAAACATTGTGTTTAACCATTGCCATAGCTCAAATATTTATTGTTCTTTTAAGGGTGTAAAATATTCAATTTGAAAGATACATTATGCTTAAAAACTCATTACTATAAAAAGAAAAACATGTTCATAATTGAAAAATATTTTACAGAATGGAGATAAAAGAAGATCTAAAGAAAGTAGAGGAATTTAAATTCGATGATATTCTTCCAAAGAATTCTTGCATCTCAGACTTTCGCCAAATGTATTTGAAGAAACAATCAAACACTGTCATTGATAGCTCAACTGAAATACATAAAGAGCTCATCTGTAAATATAACCTCTGTAATGATCTTTTGAATATGTATCTGAAGAGAGAAATAATTACTAAACAGCTAAGGGTCAGATATAAAGCTGGCAATGACTTGTGGGAAGTTAGAGTTAAATCAGAAGAAATGAAACTTACAACTAGAATGAAAGCATTCTTACAAGTTATGAGTGAGAGAGGACTGGAATTTTTACAAAAAGAGGATATTTTTCAGGATTTTGTTGAGATAGATAATTCCACAGAAACTTTTGTTACATATAAAGGTAAAACTGTAAATCTTAAAATCAATCTGGATGCTATTTGTCCACAAGAAAGCAGTGAAGACTTTCAATTGAAAGACAATCTAAGCTTGACAACAAAAGCTATGCATGAAGGGAATTCAGTAACAGATTATCCTCACCATGAATTAAACAGTAATACAGGAATAAAAATTGATATTATTGGTCAAAATGAAGTCTCATGTGGTCCTACAAGACCAAGAAAAGGTATTTTAAAGACAACAAAACATATGGATTCATTAGAGACTCTTACTCAGCCAATTGTTGAACTTGATGACACAGATAGTGAAGATGATTCAACCAATCAAAACCAGGATACAGAAACAGATGCAAAATGTCATTCAATTATTCTAAATTTTGTTTTGAGCTTAAGAAGGTCAATTCCAGCAGACATTGTGCTTAAACAACACTTCTCAAGACTTCTTTTAAATAGACAAAGAAATATGCTAATGGTTTTTCACCTTGGTCCTCTGATTAGGGACCAAGAAATTGTTCTTTATCAATACATTAGCAGCAAAGATTCTCTCAACCGTAACATCACATCTGAGGAAAATAAAGGTGAAGAACATCCAAACCTTGATTCCTATATCAACATATGGATGGAAAATGAAAATAAACTTGTCCATCAGTTTTCAGAAACAAAAGATAGTATAAAAGATTCTATCTATGAATATCAAGGCCTTGAAAAATTACAAATTAAATCTGAGAAGATAAAAAAACAAAAGTCTAAAACTGACAAGAAAAAGGATAAACTAAATATTGATAAACTAGACTATGTTTCATCATAAAAACACTGTTTCTCTAAAAAAAAAACCATTGATTGAGTACATGGAAGATAGCTTTTTGGTGCTGTTATAAAAGAAATAATCCTTTTGATTATTTTTTTTTTTAGGATTTATAGTATATTTAATGAAAGTGAAAATAAACAGATAAGTGATCATGAGCATAAGAAAGGCCTTTTTTAAGGTAACTACATTGCAAGTCTGACTATGATCTATGGCTCAGAAGTTTATTTCAGAAATAAATAATGTAGTGAATATTTCTTTTACTCACCATATCTTGACGAGTATTGACTGATACCCTTCTCTCCAAACGTCTACCTAACGGTCCTGGAATGTCCATCTGTACTGTCTGTTACAAAATAGTAGTAAAATATAATGTAAAATTTAGCATGGTGATACATTGTAAATATTGGTTTTTTTTAAGTTAAAATTGAATATCTTGTGAATGACAAATATTATGATGAGAAAATTTGAATTAATTTCTATTAGTAGTCATTAAAGAGCATTATATGGCAGTTTACAGGACTCTACAAAGTATTTTCAAATAACTCCATGGGATTTTTCATTGAGATTTAAGCTTTGTAATGCTGTTGCTGTTACACCACTGTCTCAGGTTTATGAAGGGTTGACCGTTTACAAATATGTTTAACATGTCACATTCTATATGTGCCTGTCAGATCCTGTAAGTGGTTGTGGTTGGTTGCTGTCTGTCATATTTGCTTTTCATTCATTGTTATGTCATAAATCAGGCTATTGGTTTTTTTGTTTGAATGGTTTTTCATTTTGTCATGTCTAGGTGTTTTGCATAAAATATTGACACGAAAATTACCTTGGGTTCCCAAGCTGATATTTTTTCTAATCTCTTTATAGCCTCCCCTATAGGAGGCCTCTTGATGAAGAATCCATAGTCAACTTTAGGTTTGTCAGGATATGTTGTGATGAAAAATTGGTCAGAAACAAAAGCTGGAAGTAATCAAATATTTAGAATAACATTAGCAAAATACTGTAGTGTAAAATTTAATACTCCTTCTTTTTGGTGAATGGACCAGTCAAGACCCATTTTACCAATTTATGGTATAAGGGGGTGGGACATGACTGAAGGGACAAAAGCTTTGATGTACTGTTAAGGTTAGTCAGAATAATTATTAATATATAAATTTCAGGGGAAGGGATATGAAAACATAAGATGTTTATCAATCAATGATATGACAGGGATGGGCATCCCCCTGGGAACAAACCCTACCGTGAACTCAAAAGTTCTTACCAAGGCAATTATGAATATAAATAGTTTAGGTTTAGGAATCTAAATCATTTTTTAAATATATTCAATGATTTATTATATGAGGAGGTTGGGCAGGGCTTGCAGATGTAAACCCTTAAATGCATTGAAAAAGTCTAGCCATGGCAAGAATGAATATATATGGTTTTAAGGTTGATATACAAAAAATCAATAATTTTACCCTGAAGGACAAAGGTCAAGGTCAGACAGGTAATCTTCATTGGTATGCAGCATATGGTCTTGAGGTGCTACACCAATGTGCCAAATATCAAAGCTTGTGTAAAAGGACAAAAGAGTTATGTTCATGACATGAAAATGTCCAAAAAACAAAGATTTATTTTGACCTTGAAGTCAAAGTTCAAGGTCACAGGAGGTCAATCATGATATGTGATTACATGATATGGAAATACATTTTCACATGTCAATAGCAAACATTAGACCATACTTTATACTTACCATCTGACACTGTTTCTCCGATACCTTTACCAACCAATGATTTGTCAATAAAAATTTTCTCAGCATCACCACTAAAACAGCTGAATACAAATGTTACTATGGCCATATTACTCAAGGCAACCTAAAAACAAAGATCAAAATGGCCATATCATTTAATGCAACCTTAACCATAATGTGCATGTGACAATGGTCATATTACTCAAGGCAACCTGAAAAAAAAAGATTACAGTAGCCATATTATTTAAGGCAACCTGAACACAAATAGTAAAATTGCCATACTAAACCAATCAACCAAGCAGAAGTTGGCATGTAGAAATATTTGGTTTCAAAGTTCATACCAGTAATACATTGGAGCTGAGCACTTCAACATACCAACAATAATAGAATTAAATAAAAGAAATATTTGATTTACCTGTAATACTTTTCTACTTCTCCATCTTATATGAACAACTTTGTGTTGAGACAGTAGCTCCTGTTGATGAAATAAAAGTGCTTATTAGGAATACTTAATTAGTATTTAGACAGTAACTCCTATTAGTAGAATAAGTATATTTAGTATAAATACTTAATTTGTATATATAAAGTTGGTTGAGTATGTGTTACAATAAAAAATAATTTTGTGTTGACAGTAACTCGTTTTGATTTTCATTAATACTTTTTAAAATTTAAGTTGGTATATATTTTTTTCCAATTTATAGTGGTCTAAATGTTTTAATCAAATCAACAGTATACAGCAGTAAGCCAAAGAACATGTCCATAATATATAAACTTCAATAGCCAGCTGATGCAATGTAGTGGTCTTGAGGTAACAGGTTCACCCTGAGTGCAGGATTTTGTTGGTTTGATATACAGCTGGGTCAAGCTAAAGTCTTTAAAAATGTTACTTCTCCAACAAGCATGCAGCATTTTGGAGTAAGAGCAAAGACTGGTTGGCTCTGAGTCAGAATGAATGGATGATTTACTGCAGACTTATACCTTGCAAGCCAGGACATTTCAAAAATCAGACCTGGTATGAAAGTCTATGGTCTTGAACTAAACATGGTATATGCATATCTCATTACCCTGTTATCTTCCTGAATATACATGTAATATTTGGCCTTGGACATACCACTACACAGTCATAAACAAGAATGCATGGGTTGTAATGCTAAGCATACTGTCATATGTCAGTTTGGTATGGTCAAAACGTTTGGTAACGTTGGCATATTTTTAAGAGAGTGCTCTCTCCTTAACCAGTTATTGGGTTTTGCGTATTGCGGCACAAGACCATATTTGGTTTATATAATAGTTTTACAGTTGTTTGTTCTATTAATTTATTGTGACCATACATGTACATGTGTTTGTGAAATAGAAATTGTTAATTGAAAAGCAGTAATTTTATTCATGCCAAAGTAAAGCATAAAAATACCCCACTTGTAATTTAAAGTATCGGCAAACAGGAAATAGGTTTCTGACAGATCTGAAAAGTTCTTACACAATACAAATCATCACTGTCAAGCCACACACCAAATTTGAAGTCATTTGGTTTATTAGTTTCCGAGAAAAGAGTAATAGACAATGTGATTGCAATTTAGCCCCGACTTAAAGTGGGGATATTATAAATAAATTATTGTGCCAGTTGTCTTTATGAAACTTTATGTTGAACTTTTTATTATTCTCAAAACAGGAGATTCATTTCTATGGTTTTGATCAAATGTGAAGGGAGATATTTTATCTTGTAATTTAATTTACCTCTACTTCCTTCAAACCATCCTTTAACTTTTCTGGTCTTTTATTCTTTGGTGACCATATCATATCCTGGGCTTTAAAAATTCAATATTTCATATGTATTCAAAATGCAATTTATACATCTATATAAAATGTTATCTATGTTTTCTATGTAAAAGATTAAATGTTATTCAATCAGGTTGAAATGATATAGTTAGTAAAAAGAAATCTTCAAATAGTTTATCAAATAAACATCAGATCTGATATATCCAACATTTTGCAATCATACTGAGATAAATTTAAGTAATAAGCATTTATAGGTCATAACATTCAGGAGAAATTTATTTCTCTGACTAAGGTGGTCACTCTTTTCTTTTTTTTGGTGAAAATTTATACATTTCTAAAATCTATATCATTATAAGATAATTTCAAAATAATTTTACACTAGGATAAAATTGAGAATGGAAATGGAGAAGTGTCAAAGAGACAACAACCCGACCAAAGAGCAGAAAACTTTTTTTTCAATTTTTATGAATTTTTTATCATTCAATTAATAACTATTTTGCCTTTAAAAAAAACTAGACGCTCTCAAGAGCCTGTGTCGCTCACCTGATTCTACTTTGGTTTTGGAAATCATGTAAAAATAAATTAAAATCATAACAGATACCCTAATAATGATTGAGGCCAAATTTGGTTTAATATTGGCCCCGTAATTTAATCAAAAACAGAAGACTTTTGTAAAGTTTACAGAAATTACCAATAAATTCATTGAAATTGTAGAAAATGGCTTCATAAGGACAATAACTCCAACAAGATGTCAATTGACAATTTTGCTTATGTTGACTTATGTGTAGACCTTCTTTTCTTGATATTTTTGCAGTTTACAGTAGATCTCCATCTATAAAGATACATGTATTAGGGTCTTCATCAGCACCTCATAAGGAACATTTATGCCACGTTTGGTTTCATTCCATTCAGTGCTCCTCTAGAAGAAGCATTTGTATGTATTTCCCATAGGGTCTTATGTTAAACTAAGTCCCCTGCTGACGACCATCTTGGATGATGGTTCGGCTACAAAGTAACAACACTTGGTCAGCACCTCATTAGGAACATTCATGCCATGTTTGGTATCATTCTATTCAGTGGTTCTCTAGAAGAAAACATTTGTATGTATTTCCCATAGGGTCTTATGTTAAACTTACTCCCCCTGTTGGCAGCCATCTTGGATGACAAATCAGCTACAAAGTAACAACACTTGGTCAGCACCTCAAAAGAAACATTCATACCATGTTTGGTTTCAATCCATTAAGCGGTTTTCTAGAAGAAGACATTTGCATATATTTCCCATAGGGTCCTTTGTTAAACTAAGTCCCCAGTTGGCAGCCATCTTGGTTGATTGATTGGCTACAAAGTAGCAACACTTGGCCAGCAAATCATTAGGAACATTCATGCCATGTTTGGTTTCATTCCATTCAGTGGTTCTCTAAAAGAGAACATTTGTATGTATTTCCCAGGAGTCCTATGTTAAACGAAGTCCCAACTGGCGGCCATCTTGGATGATGGATCACCAACAAAGTAACAACACTTGGTCAGCACCTCATAAGGAACATTCATGTCATGTTTTATTCCATTCCATTTAGTGGTTCTCTAAAAGAAGATATTTGTATGCATTTCCCATAGGGTCCTATGTTAAATTAAGTCCCTCTCTGGCGGCCATCTTGGATGATGGATTTGCTACAAAGTAACAACACTTGGTCAGCACCTCATAAGGAACATTCATGCCATGTTTCGTTTCATTCCATTCAATGGTTCTCTAAAAGAAGACATTTGTATGTATTGTCCATAGGGTCCTATGTTATTCTAACTCCTCCGCTGGAGGCCATCTTGGATAATGGATCGGCTTCAAAGTAACAACACTTGGTCAGCACCTCATAAGGAACATTCATGCCATGTTTCGTTTCATTCCATTCAGTGGTTCTCTAAAAGAAGACATTTGTATGTATTGTCCATAGGGTCCTATGTTAAACGAAGTCCCCCGCTGGCGGCCATCTTGGATGATGAATCGGCTACAAAGTACCAACACTTGGTCAGCACCTCATAAGGAACATTCATGCCATGTTTAGTTTCATTCCACTCAGTGGTTCTCTAGAAGAAGTTCAAAATGTAAAAAGTTAACGACGACGAACGACGACGGAAGACGACAGACGTCAAGTGATGAGAAAAGCTCACTTGGCCCTTCAGGACCTCATAAGGAACATTCATGCCATGTTTGGTTTCATTCCATTCAGTGATTCTCTAGAAGTTCAAAATGTAAAAAGTTAACGACGACAGAGAACAACTACGACGGACGCCAAGTGATGAGAAAAGCTCACTTGGCCCTTCAGGCCAGGTGAGCTAAAAATCTATCTTAAAATTGAAAGTTGATTTTCAATGATAGACAACACCTGAGGGCTAAACAGGTTACATGACACCTACCTTCAGTGAATGCTTTCTTCTCTTCATTATATAGTAATTCTGTTGTTCCTTTTTATGACAATAAAATAAAGATATCATTATTATTTTACTTTTTTAACTTCCTAACAAACAGTTGCATGCCTTTTTTCATACTAAGCTTACACCTATACATAAATAATAGTATCTGAAAATAAGAAGTACTTAGGTGTCTGACAGATCTGAAAAGTGTCTTAAATATTTGAAGTCAACACTGTCAAGCTGCATACCCTATACATTAATAAAGTCATAATGTTCAGTAGTGACACAAATATTTAGTTCATTGCACATATTATAAAACGGAGAATGTGTCCAAGGGACATAGATGAAGCCCTTGCTTGCATATAAAGATATAAAGGGGCATAACTCCAGAACAGTAAAAGTGACGTCACCCAAATTAGAAATTAATCTGAGTTTGTGGTAATAAGCATTGTGTATAACATCATAACATTTGGTTGAGGAAAACTAAAGTTAGAGAACAGAAACCTATTTCCAGACGGACATACAGACGGACAAGAGTAAACCTTAATGCCCAATCCGCCACGACAGGGGCATTAAAATTCCAAATATTGACAAACTTGAAGTAAGTTCTGACAGATTTGAAAAGTGATCACATGAGGTCACCACTGTCCATCTGCTGACCAAATATATAGTCATTCTGTTCAACAGTTCAAAAGTGTGGGAGAAAAGTGTCACAAAAATATATGTTATATGAACTGACGACTTGACAAACAAAGATCATTGCAATACAGCTACCAATATTAAGAGTTGGAGTATTAAATGTACAGGACGTTAACAAACTGCAGTCTTACTACAAGCAACTGAACCATGAAAAATGTTATGTGACTTAAATCTGGCAAGAATTTTTAAACACATCTGCATAACAATTGATATAGCTTGATGGTAATTGGCTGTGAACATTACTATACAAGTTTACTTGGAAGCTGGGAGCACTCTTTGTTTTTGTTTATTTGTCACTGTGAAGTGTCTGTGAACAACCTAACTATTGATATGAGATCTACCATAGATAATCTGTAAGCATGTGAATTTTGATAGCAAAACTCTTAACTTTAACAAGTATATATTTATACCCGACTGTGATTTATCATGATAACTGTGACAGCCAATTACATCATCTACAAAACAAAGATAATATATTATTATCAATTTGCATATTACAAGAAGCTTTCTGAAAAAGTTTTGACCGTTTCGCCAATTGTATCTTATTGTTTATTAACATATTTTGCTATGACAGGTGTACATTTTGGCAAATATATACAGGTATAAGAAAACTGCATATTCTTTCTAATCAATATAAATGCAATGAAAACTAAATTTGCTGAACCGAATCAAAACAGCTTTGTATGGAAATCCTTTTAATTGATGAAATCTTAAAATGTTTATAATTAAATGCAGACAATAATAATTATTTGGTTCAATTCATAATTTGATACTAGAAAAAAATTCTGATTTAGACTTATGTACAAGATTTTCATTACATTTGCGAGTATTCATTTTACAGCTCTCACTCCAGTATAGTACCACAAATATTTAGTATATAAGAAAAGTAATAATAGAAATATTTAAAAATTGGAAATATTGTTCAATATCTTCATATTATTTGATCAATAATATTAAATAATCCAAAGAAATTCTTAAGAACTTAAGTTCTAGATGTCTTATCATGCTTGTAATCATCTGAAGGATGAAAATCGATAATTTATAATGTATAACATTATATGATTCAAAGGACATTTGCTTATACATATTCTATTTCATTATTACTGATCTCAAAGAAAGTAGGGAATTGAGTCTGTTACATTAAATATGTCTATTCAGTGGTTGTCTTTGTATTTTATTGTTTTTTGTCCTTTAAAATTATTTGTGTTCATGGTAATCTTTTATAATCTCTGTGAAATTCATTCACACCTTGTCAATACTGTTGTGATTTTAGAGCATAACAAATGTTATAGCAACTTTTCCATTGCTGAAAGCTGATTGTTGACCTCTTCATGACTTTTGTAGTTTTTATGTCATCGGGTCACTGTCTTGTTGCCATTCAATTGCATTTTGTACATTTCATATATTACATATACAATGTACTTACATGACTTATCTAATTTCTAATGACTATATCCAACTTACCTGGAATATTATATTGATCTTTGAGGGACAGAATAAATATTTCTCCCATGCAGCTTGCCATCTTCAATCAGAAATGGAAATGATAATACTCATAAAAATGAATACCCAATAGATTCACTTGCAACTTACTGCTGGCTAAAAAAAATTGAAGTAGATGGCAGTTGGATCAGAGAAGCAGAACTGTTCTTATCTACAATAGATAACAAGTTTTCTTCATATATAGATATAAGAAGATGTGGTATGAGTGCCAATGAGACAACTCTCCATCCTAGTCAAAATTTGTAAAAGTAAATCAATATTTATTTGTACAACAATGTACAAAATTTTGCTTGTCCGTTTTTAAAGGACACATGAACCAAAATAAGGAATTTAATAATAATCATAACTGGTTTCTGATACCATCTAATTCTATATAGAAAATTTCAAGATATAAACAATGAGTAGTGTCAAAATATAACAGGTGGATTGATCGCATAGGTAATAATCTGGCTAATCCGATTTTGTAGTCGCACCTTGTTGATTTTTATTACTTCAAATGAGCAACAAATTAATTATCATACAAGCATAATCTCCCTAGCTTGGTGTACTGTACTATAACTAATTAAACACAAAAAAGAAATTAGTAGGGCAATGCACTTTTAATGAAAAATAAGACAGCTTAGGTGACTGTTCCTTTCCTTACTATCCTACCTTCTACAATCTTATAGGGTGGAAATTTTTTATATCTCAGTAATTATAATATTCTTAATAGAGCAAACATTACCTTAACGAGTCAAATAACAATGGTGGTCACTATACATTTTTGTAGATCAAAATATGCTGATTTTTTGCTTACTTTACAGTAACAATCTATTTTATTTATATCATATCTATCATATCTTTCTATTTACTTCTATTTCATCTAATTTTTTTATTATGCATCAGGTCTTCAAACTGATATCATAAGTAGTTCCTATCAAACTGACTTCAGCTGAAAACTAAACAATTCTGATGCCAATATCTCGCCTTCCGCTACTTTCCATTCTTGGATTGACAAACCCTGAATTTAAGACTTGACATCTTTTGTTTCCATTTTTCTTTTTAAAACTGTGGTATATTTCTTGGATAAAAGTATACAGTGGCTAATTGCTTCTTGGCAAGACTTACTTCAACCAAGATGTTTATGAGAGCATTGAGAGTATGCATTTGATAATTTTATGTTTGATCATAAAATTTTTGTCTAAATAAAATGTGTTTATTTATCAATGCTGGAAAGACATTCAGGCCTGAAAAGTGCTGACTGGCTGATGGAACAATAAAAAAATTGATGATGGTGAAATGTAATGGTAAAATGGTAAAATAAGTAATATGTCAAAATACAAAAATGTACACTTACATACTACTACATTTACTAGTATAAGTTGAACACTGTTATATATACTTCAGAAACATCATTCTATTTTCTAATTGTTATTACTATATAAAGCAATGTATCAGTGTTTTCAATAAGAGCCAGCAACCAGTAAAATCCGTCACCTATTGCGTGTTTTGTGCCAGCTATTAATTTATTGACAAAAATATTTCATTCAAATAAAAAGTGCTTTTCTCTTCCCATCCAATCAATTCTGGAATAGCCCTTAGTGATAAAGACTTGCAATAAGAAGAACATTGAACATGGAAAGGGGTGAAGCAAGCCATGTCATATAAAATCTGCAAAAAAATCACATTAACTTTCAATTTTTGAGGAAAAATTTAAATGAGCTACCAAAAATGGACAAATTAAGAATAATAGGTCAAAATCTACTCAGTACAGCCTAGATACCACCTCCTGCAATCTAGATTTTCAAAATTTTCTCTGGGGAATTCCCCCCGAACCCCCAGCTTAACAAGGAGGAGGGATACCCCTCTGTCGCGCCTGCGACGCTCGGTTCGACCTTGCGGCCCTCATGATTTGCCTGCTAGTTACATTTTTCTTCCTCTTATTCAAAAAATTATTGAGAACACAATGTATGATACTTATGTACATATTATAGAATAAATGCATGTTTTCAATATTTTATCTAAGTTTTATTTTTTAAGTAATTAATTACATGAATTAATTAATCATTTGGTAAAAAAAAGTCAAATGTAATGTGTAATTTAATTGAAGATTTTGTAATTGTATGATTAGTTTAAGCCCTTAAAGGGTTGGGGTATATTTAGTATAGCTGCAGAAAAGAAGCTCTTATGATCCTTAGGATGTAATTTTTTTAAGACAAATAAATCAAAAATTATCCCAAAAGTATATGAAATCTTCAACTGTTCATGATCAGAATACATATTAAGGTTCATCATAACAAATGGACAAAAATGGCTGTGTTTAGACCTCAAAAACTACTCTGAGTACAGACTAATATGTGCAGTTTGAAGAGTTTTAAGGCCTGGCATCCACTAGATATATAAAAGTTAAATGCATTTTTTGTTTCAGAAAGATAAAATCTTTTTTGGTTTTCATGAGCATTTTTTTTTTCATTCCTGCAGAAGGTGCAAAAATAAACTAAGTTGGGATACAACTTTGAGATGCTCCCTCTCAGACTCAGGTAAAAACTGTATTGTATTGATTGTCCTTGATTGGCATGGACAATAGATATCTACACAACTATAGGTGAGTTAAAGGGTGTAACTGAGTGGACAGTATCAAAAGCAATTCAGGTGTTTGTTTATTTTTACACCTTCTGCAGGCACGAAAAAAATTGCCCATCAAAATCCAAAAAAGATTTTATCTTTCTGAAACACAAAATGCATTTAACTTTTATATATCAAGTGGATGCCAGGCCTTAAAACTTTTCCAACTGCACAGGTGAGTCTGTACTCCGAGTAGTTTTTGAGGTGTAAATACAGCCATTTTTGACCGCGAGAAGCTCTACTGTGATAGTCGAGTTTGGCCTATTTATACACCTTTATTGCTAGGATTTCAAACTCCTGTGATGAACCTTAAGCCATAACGATTGGATATTACATAAAGGTTCCCAACCAACAAACAGCAATCATTCTTAGATTTTAAAGACACTACTTTTTAACAAACAGTATAATATAGTAACTTATCCTTCTAAATATTTGAATGCTGCATGAAAGTAACTGTTTTATGTTTTAACTATTCTCCACATTCATAACGTACTTGTGAGGAAACCAAATAGTGCTTTTGAAATATAATTTTATTTTATGGTGAACCGCATGAAATAAGAATAACGTTTTAACTGTACAAAATCTTATCCGAAGGAAAGAAGAATATTGCTAGCTTTGAACATGAGCTATCTTTTAGACAATGTGCTTACTCTTATAAACATTTTAACCTTCCTGTAGCATAACCCAAGGATATGGATGTATATATGTTGCACATGCTTTGCACGATAGAGTTGTATATATATATTAGTGGATGACACTTTTTATCTTGTACATGGGGGTTGGAGTTGTTCAACAAATTTTTACATTTTCAAACTATCCGATGTATATAGTACTGTAAAAATAATCTTAAATAATATGTAATGTTCTTACCATAACAAGAAAACGTAAGCATATTATAAAAGAATATGTACTGCATGGCCACACCCTCGAATCTCTAAATTCTGCAAAGTACCTTGGCTGCACCATCAGCTCCGACTTAAAATGGAATGAACACATTAAAAACATATGTGTTAAAGCAAACAAGACCATAGGCTTCCTCAAACGTAACTTGAACATCAATAACAACACAATAAAAGAAACTGCATACAAGTCACTTGTAAGACCGACTCTAGAATATGCATGTACAGTCTGGGATCCTTATCAACAAAACAACAAAAACCGACTGGAAATGGTACAGAGGAGAGCAGCCAGATATGTCACTAACAGATATCATAACACATCATCTGTTAGTGACATGCTTAACATACTAGAATGGAAAACCCTCGAAGACCGTAGGAGAACATCAAGGCTTACAATGATGTATAAACTTGCCAACGGGATGGTCAAAGTTGACACCAGTAATACTCTCATTCCACCAGATAGGCTATCCAGAAACATCAATACAAATGGATATCAAGTACCATCTTGTAGGACCGAAGTGCGGAAGGAATCTTTTTACCCAAGGACGATACGAGACTGGAATGCCCTACCACATACTGCCACCAATACAGGTAGTCTTGAATGCTTCAAGACTTACCTGCATGAGATGAACTAGATCAAGCCAAGATGTTTTTAAATTCACTGTATATATGATGTATAGCACAAATTCAAATCAATTCAATATTTATTTTTTCGTCTAAATTTTAAATGCGCATCCAAAAAGTGGCAAAATAATCAACTTATTGATGGTGGCCGCGTATTGGTAGAAGTAGAAGTAGAAGTAATACAAGTGAAAACAACTCCGTTTCTACTTGGTGTTCCTAATTCAGTAATTGGAAGGAAATACGAAGAAGAAGAAGACGGTCAGATAAAAACTTATAAGGTACTACTACTTAGTACCTTATCAGTTTTATCCGACTGTCTTAAATCTAATCATTATGGCATTTATAAGTCGAACCTACATGTATGTAAAAGTAATTATTCATTCTTTTCATCTTTGTTTTCCTTTGCTACAAGGGAGATAACTATGTGATGATGCTAAAACACAGTTGAATAAAACCGGGACCGGTCGGAACAGCCCATGGATATATATAAACAAGTCTAAATTGAAAACAACGTTCAAACCTATGATTGTGTTAGATCATGGAAGAAGCCAAATCAAACCAAAATAGATTATAGACTGTATTTACTTTTACAATTGGTGACTTGGATGGAGAGTTGTCAGGCTCATTGGCCACTCATACCACATCTTCTTATATCTATGCATGATCATCAGAGTATACCATATGCACATATCAAACGGGTAAGCGAAAATGAGGATAAGATATATCCTCAACATTACACAATAGTAATAGAAGTCTCAGTCTTAGGCAAGAGATTTGCCAATGCAAGGTGACATTTTTTTTATCCTGAGAATTTCCTGCAAAAACATATTTCTTAACATTGGAAATCAGGTATTTCTTGTCGTTATTTACCAATACATGTAACTGGGAAAAATTTCGTAAATGTTATTTTATCAGCAAATGTTTCTAACTACAGCGCCAAATTAGCTTAACATTTGGCATAACAAAGGGTATGGGTCAATCAATATCGTGTACCATTTTTAATTTCATATTATCAAGGATTCTCATCATACAAATCATTGATATAACCATTAAGGATGAAAAAGTACAACAAATGTAAAAGATAACATTTATATCCTGATTTTAACCTGAAAAAATCGTTCATGAATATATACACTTGTTTTAGTCATATAATTGTTTTGAAATAAGAAAAAAATGTTTCAGTTAAAAATAGTTTGTATTTATTGAAATTTAAAAGTAAAAACATAAAATCAACATTGTTTGTTTTAATGTTGTTCCTGTATGTTTTGGGAAAAAAAAACAATTTGTTGCTGATTGATAATAGAAAAGAATATTTGTTCAAAGAAAAAAACCTACCCCCCCCCCCCCCCCCAAAAAAAAATGGTTGGTGGCTGTGTTTGGATTTTTTTTCTCCCTGTGCTGATTTAATATTCCAATGGTTATCACTGAGTTACATTTTTAAGCAGTATCTTATCAATGTTAAAGTAGATCGATCTTTTTGTGTGTTGGAGTTTTTTTTTATAAAGGTTTGAATGGTTTGGAAAACAATAATGTACGTGAGTTTAAGGCTACTCAATATAATATGCTGTGGAATACGCCTGTCCTATCTTGATGGCCATATCAGGCGTAACATCAGTACAATTTCAAAGGGATAAAGATATTAGTATTTGGCTTTGTTCTCTTACATAATTTTAAAACGATTAAAATACTTGAATGCAATTACAACATAAGACACATTTCTAGTCTTTATCTTATGTCAGTATAACTTATCGTCACCACCCATCATCTAAATTGTTAACGTTTATATCCCACACACTTCCCTCCTATCACAATAAACATTTCCGTTTTATGAAGTTGGATTATTTAATGCATAACTACTAATTTGCATAAGATAATTAGACAAATATATTGCTATTGAAATGACTCGCAACAAGAAAGAAGATGAGAGTTATGGATATGGAAAGCTAAAACCAAGGTATGTAAATCTCCTGATTAGTAAAGTTAGACTTTCACCTAGGGTATGAATTACTGCTGCATTCATTTTATAAGAATATTAGACAAAAGAATGTGCAATAAGAATAGTAAACAAAAGAATGTGCAATAAGAATAGTAAACAAAAGAATGTGCAATAAGAATAGTAAACAAAAGAATGTGCAATAGAATATATTGTTCCATCAACAGTTCATGTCAACTGATATGGTACACATATCCTGCTTTGCGTGCCCCACCTGTCATGTGGAGGCTATAGTAAGGCTTTTACCTAGGATAAGAATTACTGCTAAATTCATGTGCAGTAGGAATAGTAAACACATATTTTTAAGGCCACATAGGAAGCATGTGTCCTAAATTAACTCTTCCCAATCGATACGTGGTTAAATTATTCATTCTGCTTTGCATGCCTAAAGAACAATGTGAATGTTATAGTAAAGCTTTCACCTATGATAAGAATTGCTGAACTCATGTGCAATAGAAATAGTAAACAAATGAAGAAAATGTTATATATACTGAATCATTAAACAACACATGTCAATCGATACGGTAAACACATCCTGCTTTGATAGATACTTTATTCACTAAAACCAATTGGAAAAGGTACAGACTGAGAAGAAAATATTATACATTTAACATATAATGTTTAAGGTGCATGACCACTCGTTATGTAACTTTCAACTAATATCGAAATAACTGCTGAATTCATGTGTAAAAGGAATAGTAAACAAATGCAATGTTATATAATGAGTCCGATGATTAATTTAAGAAACTCATGTCAATCGGAATGGTAATACATCTCGTGATTTGAATGATCCACCTATCATGTGATTTTCAAAGGAGATATTCAGCCCATTTCGATGAAAGGCAGGCAAAATACGCATATGATTCTTCTCTTAAACTGTTTATGAGTCTTTACACTAAATCCGCTGGATTGATATTTATGACTGGGAAAACATGTTTTATCTATTAATTGAAACTTGATTTGTACTAACTTTTTTCAGAAGCCGTGAGTACTGTTAGATCGGTACCGTATGTTTATTTGTCTTTTTGTTATGATCATTTCTGTGTTTTGTGTCGATCTGATGAGTTTAGCCTTTTCCAATTGATTTTAATAGTTTGTTCTTATGTGGTGCTGTTACACCGATATTCTAGATTAGAGAAGGATGACCACTCCGCAAACATGTTTTACCCGTCACATTGTTTATATGCCTGTCTCAAGTCAAGTTGTCGTTTATTGTCAAAAACATAAATATGTCCGTTACCGGAACCTTTTTATAACTTACTGTATTATATGGGTTTTGCTTATTGTTGAATGCTGTACGGTGACTTAAGTTGTTCATACCCTCGTCCTTTTGGTCTCAGGGATACAAGTGTCTTATAGGCAATCACAACTACTATTAGTCCTTTGTTAATTTATGTATCATTGTCATTTTGCTTAGTTTCTTTTGTTACCTATTCTGACATCGGACTCGGACTTCTTTTAAACTGAGTTTCACTGTGCGTATCGCTGTGTGTTTCTTTATTCTACATTGACTAGAGGTATAAGGGGAGGGTTGATATCTCACAAAACATGTTTAACCCCGCCGCATTTTTGCGCCTGTCCCAAGTCAGGAGCCTCTGGCCTTTGTTAGTCTTGTAAGTTTTTTAATTTTAGCTCATTTATATGTTTCGGAGTTTAGTATGACGTCCATTTTCACTGAACTAGTACACATTTTTATTTAGGGGCCAGCTGAGGACTTTGAAAGGAACATTATATTCCTAACTCTTAGAAACTGAGCAGCCATGAATTATAGAAAAAATGTTCTTAACTCTTAGAAACGGTACATGAATACTGATTTCGTTATCAGTAAATTAAAACCATACTAAATATTATTGTTATACTCATATGCACATTCACGATACTACAATTTGTCGAGACAAATATTTTGGCATTGCACAACGTCATGTTTTTCTCTGACCTGACTGTTTATGACGTCTTTAAACTAAATCCATTAGATGTTGAATGTGTACTGATTGATTTTTAAGTCTTATATACATTAATTTTTTATGAGTTGTTATTGGCTTTGAACTAGCTGTCAGTGACTGCGAGTACTTTAAGATCTGTACTTTGTGTCTTTTTGTTGTGGGATATGTATAGAAACTCTGCCACGTCCGGTCTGTGTTTTCGTTTGATGTTTTGTGCTTTGTACCGCTCTCATGAGTTAATCCCTTTTCAACTGAAGTTTGTAGTTTGTTCTTATGTTGTACTGTTACACCATTATCCAAGCTAACTAGTTTAACCCCGCCAGATTCTACATGTGCCTGTCCCAAGTCAGGAGCCTGTAGTTCAGTGGTTGTCGTTGGTTCATGTCCGTCATATTTGTTTTTCATAAATTGTTTTGACATAAATTAGGCGGTCGTTCTCAATTGAATTGTTGCATATTTTTCATGCCGGGGCCTTTTATAGCCGACTATACGGTATGGGGTTTTCTACTTGTTGAAGTCCGCACGGTTGTCTATAATTGCTTACATCCACTTGATTTGAACTTTGTGGATAGTTATCTCATTGGAAATCATACCACATTCCTTATTTTTATATATACAACGTTGTTCCTCATTCAAGGGAATGGTACAGCCATAAATAAGTCATAACGTTGTTCCTAACGCTTAGAAACGGTACAGCCATGAATAGAACAGGGTTCATCTAACTATTAGAAACGATACAGCCATAAATGAACATTTTCCTAACTCTAAAAGAGAGGTGGAAGATACCATTGGGATAGTCAAACGTATAAGTCGACAACAAACTGACAATGCCATGGCAAAAAGCGAAAAACAACCAAAAGACAAACAATAGTCAACAAAACACAACACAGAAAAATAAAGACTGAGAAACATGAACTCAGTCAAAACCGGACGTGATGTCAGGTGCTCCGGAAAGGTAAGCAGATCGTGCTTTACATGTTGCACCTGTGAACGGTGAAACGATACAGCCATGAATAGAACATGGTTTCTAGATATCAGAAACGATACAGCCATGAATTAAAGAACATTGCTCCTAACTGTAAGATACTTTTATGTAACGCATGTCATGTTTTTGCTGTATTATATATGATTCCTCGGTTTAAATGATTCCTCGGTTTAAATGATTCCTCGGTTTAAATGATTACGGTTATTTCAAACTTTTTAAATGTTTATGTTTGTATTACTTTTTTTATCGTCTTATTTTTATTGGAAATACAAAATTCAAAACCGCAATCCCAAAATACCTGACAGAAATTAATTTGTGGGAATAACAGGAAATGTGAAATGTAACTATTACATTGTACTGTCTTCTTCTAGCTGTATGCAGTGGATGAATTCTATACGATGGTTCGTCTTTTGGCAGTGTGTTATCAATTTCGTCGATGGATTCATGGTGTATGGTGTGATAAGTGTTATAATTCCTGCTTTGGAGAAACGGTACGATCTCTCAAGTTCTAAATCGGGTCTTATTTCAAGTGCTAACGATTTTGGAGCTTTCGTGATTTTGATTTTTGTTGGTTATTTTGGAGAGAGACGACACAAACCGAGAATAATGGGAGTTGGAATTTCCTTGTTGGCATTTGGAAGTCTCTTGTTTTCTCTGCCACAATTCATAGGAGGACGGTATGCTTACACAGTATCAGGTAGACTATTCGAATATTTTAGAATATCAACACAAATAGGATATTTCAAGACATATAGTGTTTAAAAAAAGTGGAACTGAACAAAAACGCATGTCTTCCCTTCATGTTTAGAAGTCATCACAGTAAAGAAATACCCAACAAACATATTCTAATACTGAAAATGTATTGTCGTGGCATCTACGAATATATATGTGTAATGGGTGGGAACCTTAACTAATTTTAATATATTTTAACAATCTATTATACGAGGAGGCGGGGTATGCTTATCCCCAAAACTACACAAAAATTAATGTGCACTTACAATGTCTTGTCATGGCAGTTTAGAATATATATGATTCAGTGGTCGGGTCCTGAACAGAGTTTGATATGTTTAACAATTAACGATATAAGTGGACGGTGTTTGAACACCAGCGAAAAAAATCAATATGGTGTACTAAACGTTCTTGTCGGAACATTAAGGATACTTATTGTTAATGGTGGGAATATGGACAGTTTTCTAGCTATTAAACAATTAATGATACGAGGGGCAAACCGTTAACGACACACAGGAGCAAAATCTATAATGAACGTAAAGGGTAATTAAGAATATATCTAGTTTAAGAGTGGGATCGGAACCATTTTTGAGATATTTAATGGTATACTATATGAGGGGCGAAGCATTACCCCGAGTGACCACCCTTAAGTTTCATTGAAAAGGACTTTCTATGGCAAGCACACATATATATGTGGTTGTGGGGTTGAATAAGGTCAGAGGTCATCATCATGGAACGCAACACGTTGATTTTGGGTGCTGCAACCATGTCCCAAAGGACAAAAAAAAAAAATCCAGACACTAAATGCCACATAAAATCAAGTATGTTTACCATGAGGTAAAAGGTCATAGTCGCTATGATATGCGGCACACCGTATTATCGCTATTATACCTTCATGCCAAATATCATAACCAGTGTTAAAAGATAAAAAAATATATATATACCTAGACAATGCAAGGTTGTATGAAAAGGAGAACACCCAAGAGTAAAAGAAGAAACACTATACTTTAAAAAAATAATGTCTTCCTTCCCCGAAGGCGAGGCATAATGAAAACTCAAACGAAATGGTTTAAGCACCCATTACATTTTCGTTTATGGAACAAAAACAAAACCAAATGACTACGAATATTAAAGAGAACATTTGGTATATACGCCAACAAGTACACAACGACACAAAAGAAATTAAGAAGTCAACAAACAGTTTATACCTATTGCTTTTATCATCTACTGTCATTTGCCTTAAACCCATTTTAAATTTTAAGTATAACAACCCTCAAAATTAGCTTGAGAGAGCTAGCTTAATGTCTCCAAAAACGTTACGATATCTGGGAGTGAAATACAAACGTTTAAAAAGTACTCGATGGAATATAATACACATACCACTCAGTCGAAACTCTACATTTATAAGAACACCATCTACAAATCAATTTCATGAATTTTCATGAATTTCATACAATTAACAAAATTAAAAAGATCAAATTATAAAGGCTCATTTAAGGTGGATGTTCAACAAATACTGCTTACCTATGGACTAAGGAGAAAGAATGTCTTTTACAATCATGAATCGAAATAAAGGCGTTGTTTCCTGATTGCCGTGTGTCAATTTGCAAAAAATACATGTGTATTCTCATACACACTTAAATGACTTAAATGGAAAGGAAGGTACAGATCTATACTCTGGATTAGTATTGGAGATATGGAAAGAGTAGATGGTATCTACATGAGGACATGTTAGCTAAAGACATTTCCAGAAGAGTTTTTGAAGTGGTTCTTTTCCGTTCAAATATTTCGACACTTAATGCAAGATCTCAGATGTAACCCTCAAACAAAACATTAGTAATGTGAACACATGTTAAAAAGGACAAATGATGTACCTATAAGAATACAAACAAATGTAACAAACAATTAAATGATGACGTCATACACCATATTGATACATAATAAAATGTGCTTCTCTTTTGTTAGATTCATCTAACAACACAGACAATGTTTGTAATCAGAAAAATACAACTACAATATCATGTTCTACAACTATGGATATCAAAGATAATTACAAAACTTATTACGCCATGTTTATCGTGGGACAAATGTTTCTTGGTATTGGGGCTGTTCCTGTATATACCATAGGCCTTACTTACTTAGACGAAAACTGTAAACAAAAATTATCTTCATTTTATACCGGTAAGTTCACATAAAACATAGAAGTTTGTGCATGTAGCATCGTCATTTCAAAATGATCTTGTACGCTTCTCGTCTAAATGTTCAAATTCAGGATATTCAAAAACTCGTAAAACACCAATAGCTTGAAATAATTTGATGTGATGTGTTATTGACTTGTTGTAGAACATTTATATCGCTGCATTATAACATAGAGAATTAACAGCTAGGTAAGAACTGTAGCAAATTACTTGCTAATTAGAATGGGATAAAATTGCAGCATGAACGTATGTTTGATAAAGGTGCAAGTACAATCAAGTTTTAAGGTTAGTTCCGTCAGCTGAATTATTGTAGGTGTTATCCCCTTATTGATCTATGTTATAAATAAATGAACAAATGACACTTTAAGCGCTTTGCCAACATCATTTCTTATAAAGTATGGTAGGAGTAAAGTTCCTTGATTGTTTTTCTCTACCGGCTTTATTCTATTTCCGTCCAAAAGACGGTTATAACATAATCGTTAGCTTCATAAAATCCCCTATAAGATTGTAGCAACGACAGACATCGTTTTATTTTTGGCGAAACAGATTTTGTTTCAAAGAAACGCCTTTTATCATGTACACATATCTAAACAACTATTTCATAAATATATACATTGTGATTAAGTTAAGAATCGAATTAACCGCGTTGACTTGATGATATTTATAAGTTTTCTTTTTTCAATTTCATTTTTCTATTTAAGGATGTTTGCTCCTCTTCTTTTTGAATTTTTGCCAGATTTTCGGAATCCTCTGGTTTTATCCATGTATTGCCATTAAAAAATTTTGCCCGCTAACCCCTTCTTTTATTTTCATAATCTTATTACATATAGTTTAAAAAGCCATATTTGAAAATCTTATAAAATCCTTGTTATTTTTTCATAGTTTTTGAAGCAAAAAAGCGGCCAATGTTAAAAGTAAGAAAAATCTAGAGAGAATCATTTCCCGCCAAATTTTCAATGGCTTATATCTCGAAAACAAGCACACGGACCCTTCATTTTTTTCAGCTTTTTTAGTTCCTTTATTTATATACTACCATTTTAGAACAGTCTTTTAAAAAGCTTGTTATTTTGAAACAGAGTAGCGAACATCCTTAAAACTCTAGACTGGTTATAATCATATATTTGTAAGGCATACCTCATCACACTATGTAAACGGTGTCCATTATGAAATGTGCCTTCGCGTTCTCGGTGTACTGTGACTTCCAATTTCCAGCACCAAATGATAATAGTACATTCAGTTTGGTATGTTTATTCTGTTTGCTATATTTATTCTTCCCTTTTTAAATAGCATGATGTATTAAATAATGAATTTTGCATATATCAATTGGATATTTACATGAAAATAATAATACAATTTAGAAGTATTTGGGTGTATTTTCTGAACGTTCTATGGCGTTCCAAGACTTTTGACAATTTAGTCAGAAAATATTGTTACAAATGCCAAACCATGATTTAAATCCCTCTTCCAATTCATTTCATCGTTGAGATGTAACAAGCATGGACTTTAATATTGCTGTATACTTATACATGAAATGAATATACATTGTAGCATTTATTATACCTTTTAAGTTTGAAATGTTCATTTTTTTAAATGTTTGTTTTGTGGAATCCACTGTGCGATGACCCCAATTCAGTTGTTATTACTGCGATGAAAGGTACAGAAAGACATACTGAAACATACCATAGCTCATCATAGAAATAAAGTCATTTTGGAAATCGAATTTAAGTTATGTGAAGTTGAAACAAATGGGAAACAGATTTTCATAAATGTCAATAGAAGAGAGGTGAAATATAATAAAGGGAAATTCATACTCATAAGTCGAAAGTAAATGACAGCCCCATGGCTAAAAAAGAAAAAGACGAACAGACGAACAACAATATACACAAAACACAAAAAACTAAAGACTGAGAAACACGAACCCCACCTAAAACTAGGGTTGATCTCATGTGCTCCGGAAGGGTAAGCAGATCCTGGTTCACATGCGATACCCGTAGAGCAGGAAAAGTATTAACAAATGCATCAATTTTGAAATCGCCGTCAACAATTAGTCCAGCTCATAAAAAGTTAATAAAATAACATATCATCAGCACCATCAAAACATAAAATGTTCGAAAGTTTATCCGATTTCGACTGTATTCTAAAATATATTGATAAACTTGATGTCTATACATTTAATAATGATAGTGATAACGAGGATGATATGCAAAGCATTATCAAACAGAATTGTCTAGAAGGAAAACGAACAACTTAAAATTATAACACAGTTTCTTTAAATGATCCAAGGCAAACTTTTCCATCAAACCAATATTCGTATCTTCTGTTTTATGAAGTAGTTAAATTACTAAGTTCAGATAATGTAAGCCAAATGAGATATTCTGATGCAATTAAACAATTCTGGCAAATTTGGGGTTAATTGTTCCATGGGTTTTCTTTGATTAATGTCTTCAGAAAAATCCACTTTCAAATTTTTAAATGGAGGTTCAACACACAGTTCAACTTTGCCGTACTGTCAAGGTCAAATTTACAACCCACCATTTATTCTTAAAATGTCCTGTACCAAGTAATATGGCAGTTGTTATCAAATAAAATTGAGAATGGAAATGGGGAATATGTCAAAGAGACAACAACCCGATCAAAGAGCAGATAACAGCCGAAGGCCACCAACGCAGCGAGAAAATCCCACACCCGGAGGTGGTCCTCAGCTGGCCCCTAAATAAAATTGTGTACTGGTTCAGTGTAAATGGACGTCACACTAACCTCCAAAACATATAAAGGAACTTAAATAAAAAAAAAAACATACAAGACTAACAAAGGCCAGAGGCTCCTGACTTGGGACAGGCGCAAAAATGCGGCGGGGTTAAACATGTTTTGTGAGATCTCAACCCTCCCCCTATACCTCTAGCTAATGTAAAATAAAGAAACACATAGCAATACGCATAGTAAAACTCAGTTTAAAAGAAGTCCGAGTCCGATGTCAGAGTAGGTAATAAAAGAAACTAAGCAAAATGACAATGATACATAAATTAACAAAGGACTACTAGCAGTTACTGACATGCCAGCTCCAGACCCTAATTAAACTGATTGAAAGATTATGTCTTCGTCATATGAAAATCAGGTACAATCCCTCCCGTTAGGGGTTTAGTATCATACCATCATAAAATATATGAGAAGAACATAACATAATAGTACGTTTCTATGTATGTTGGCGTTTGTTTTTGTTGCACTTCAGTGTTCCTGTTGTTCCTTTGTTTTCCTTTGTGAAGACCATACAAACCGAACATGTCCTCTAGATCAAATTGCGACGGTAATGATCTGTTTGGTTTTGAAGACAAGCGAATTTCGTATTTACGAAAAATAAAAGTAAAGCATCTTTAGCCTTAAGAGAACTAAAAGAGACAAGCGGTTTCAACTCGAGATATTCTATATATGCCTTAGTGATAAATAGTGTCCATATTAAATGGGTGAGACTTGGATGACTTGCTGATGAGATAAGATTAGTCCTCAACCTGTTACAAAAGTTCGATAAGTAGTTTGCAAGAGGAGATACTTGCATATGCAAACCCATTACAACCATGTGTGTTTATCCGGAGTTCGTGGTATTTTTTTCAGAGGATGTCAATCTTCAAGAATATTCGACTGTTATATGTTTAAGGACAGACAAAACGAAAACACCGATAGCTGAGATTGCAATATGTTACTACAACACGAAGTCACGGTACATAAAAAACGTGAAGTCACAGATTGCGAATGCGAAGTCACAGTACACTTGCACACTAAACCAACTATGTATATTCGTTCCATGTAAAAGTATCCAGCAATATTAAGGATCATGCTGGTTTTATATCAAAGATAAATGATTTTGAAGAGGGGTTTAATTCATATTTTAGCATCTGAAACAATATTTTCTCACTAAATTGTCAAAACTCAGACACTTTGCTCAAATTCTTTTAAATTGTTTTATTATTTATGTGTAAATATGCAATTAATGTATGCAAAATTCATTCTGTAATACATAATGTTATCATAAAGTGAAGAATTGATATAGAAAAAAAACCATACCAAACTGAATGTACTGTTGTTATTTAGTGTTGCAGAATGGAAGTCACAGTATACCGATAACGCGAATGCACATAGAAGACACCATTAACATAGTGTGCTAAATGACTAGGGTTTATATTTTAGGTATAATCTTCGCATCAGGATCAATCGGTGCAGCAGTAGGTTTTGTGGTTGGTGGAAACCTTCTGAATATATTTGTTGACGCTGATACTTTGGATGTTACCGCGTAAGTTCATGTATGACTAGCTTTTATTAATGACCAATCTTATATCGCTATATCTATTTTTAAATTGAGTCTTGACAAAGGTCTTGACAAAGTTAAACTCTCTATCCACTATGTAATGCAACTACTTAATCGCCCCTTTTGTTGACTCTCATTAACAAATTCCTCATTTTTGCCTTTGTCTATTAGAGAACGGAACAAACTTGATAATAACAAAGTTTAAACGAAATCTATTGAATAGCATGCACGATAAAATATTTTTACATACGCTTTCCATTCCGCACACGTTGAATATACAATGTAATCTCAAAACAGCTACGCTGTTCATCTTCACTTCTCAATCCAGAGTCCAACTTGTGTATGAAGAGCTCATCGTGAGGATGCATTCCAATTATCCGTAAATACAATAAATACACCGAAATCAGGAACGAGTTTTTATATTCCGTTCGTCGTTTTCATTGCATTGCTTAAAGAGGGTAACTCAAAAACTTTACATACATAGAAAACAGAAAACGTTGTGTCTGATCCTGTTGCCTGGTCTCTTTGAACAAATAAAATAGTTATAAAATTATTTCAAATGCAGTTTGAGAATATGAAATCAACTACTTATAAGAAAGGAAAAGCACTTCTAGTATCACAACAATGACATACACATTTAAAAGGAAACATTTTTTTCAAAGCTTTTCGGATAATCTTGACCCTGTTACACAATTATATACTGAGTATATATTCATTGTCACATTTTACTTTGTCAGGCATCTCTGGTATTTCATTAAAAGAAAGATTCTTCTGATATTTTATCGTTAGTTTTACAAGCTATCGGTACCCAGCGTATTTAGGTAGGAGCCTGTTATACGGTAAATTTTTACTTTATAATCTGTGTATTTCCTTACTTTCAATTTTTCATCCGAAAGACCTTTTTATTTACAAAATCGTTTTATATATAAATGTATTAATCGTTGTGAAGAAATCAGACTATTTGCTTTGGTAGTAGTAAGTCTTTCAATATCACCTTCTGTCTTTTTAAAATTCATACGTTGTGTAACTGAGGCAAAGCTGACATTAGACGGTTTAGGCTGTTCTGCTTATGCCCTTTTGGATTGTAATGTATCAAATGCTTTTGTTTTATTTTTCCGAACTTTTGGTTTCGATTGTACCTGGTGGAAGTTATTCTATCTTGTAACGCACATGCAAAATTCATCGTTTAGATTTAGACGTTTTTTTATCACATCCTTGTGATTTTCATTTTAGTATACCTCTTACATCATCAGATCCACAATGGGTAGGAGCGTGGTGGATTGGAATTGTTATCGCTGTACCGGCCTTTATCTTGCTTTCATTTCCCATTCATGGATATCCTCGCCGACTTCCAGGTAATTAGTGGAATAAATATATATCAAAAAGTAAAATAACAAAAATACCGAACTCCGAGGAAAATTCTAAACGGAAAGTCCTTAAGCAAATAGCAAACTCATCAAAGGAATGGATAACAACTGTCATATTCCTGACTTGGTACAGGCATTTTCTTATGTAGAAAATGGTGGATTAAACCTGGTTTTATAGCTATCTAAACCTCTCACTTAATATGCAGTCAGTGCAGTTCAGAAAGAAGTGGATCGTAAAGTTCTAAACATTCCGTAACATCCGTCATTCTTGGATCTCAGTTGTTGTTGTTTTGTGTTGATGGCTGTGCAAAATAGTCATCGACGCGCTTTAAATTGCGTTATTAGATACTTTTCGAGCATGCCGATAAGAGCGGACGTGAAAATTTTTGCAGAGAGAATCCTTTAACATCATTGAAATTGTTTTGTCAAATTTGTTTCATGGATAAATATTACTATCCTTACATCGTACATTTTATGTTTTGGATTATATATTTTTTTTTAAAGTTCCTGCAGATATTTTCAGGTTTGTTTGAGACATGTGGTCAGATGGGATACATTAGCAGTTTCCATGTGGGAAACTATCAGACCAATCTTTTTGATGTCTGAGGGTTTTAGCTGTTCCCCTTATCAATCGGAAGTTTCTTTCCGAGATCCTTTATCGTAGGATTTTCGGCTTTCCTCTACTAGGAAAACAGCTGGGCATTTAGCGGTATCGGTAAGGAATCCACGTATGTCCTTAATGGGTTCCAGTTCGTTGCCTTGGCACTTGTGCGCCATCCGGGGTGACCTTATCTTTTATTTTGTATATAATTGATTTTATATTTTATATTTTGCATTTTTCATATTTTTGAGGACGAGCGAATCAGGTAAGTGGATGTGTTCGTATATTGTCTTGTATTGTACCAGAAGTCCATTCCTAGACAGTAATGGACTTCTGATTGTACTGATTATTTTGGGGGAAGGTTAACTTTCTGGTAGCAAGTCCAGTCACGGCCAGGCTGGGAAACTGGGTAGGCAAATGCTCACATTAAATCTGTACCGTTAAAGTGTGTTAATGTCCTCCTTTACACCATAACGCATGGTGGTGTTCCTACTAAAGGAGGAAGATACAGAACATACATAGATGATTAGCGAACAAGACTTTAAATGAAATTATTTCCACTCCCGGCATGCAATAGTTTAAAAGTACGTCACAATAGACAGGAAATTCTCATAGATAAAATTAATAATTTCCAATTTTCTTCTTTATTAGTGTCCATATCTAAATAAAACTTGGTGGAATATTTTTTTTTTTTTTATGATTTTATAAACATAATAAGATGATAAGTAAAAAATCACGAATTTTTTGCTTCTTTTTTAGGAATAGAGAGTAGAGGGGCATGACATTGTATGTCTTTTCTTGATTTTTGGGAACGTGTATTACCATTTTGAAATATTTCACACGTTATTCTCAATTGATATGAAGCATTTTATATGTAGGATTTTGATAAGACTGGAATTATATTTCGGTGACTGATCAATATGTTGATAAAATACTATACAAGACCAAATCGACCCAAAATGAAAAAAAAAAACAAAACAAACTGTGTAATGAATTAATCACAAGTACATGCACACACAATAATCAACGCTTAACACTAAAGCTAAGGCACATTAACAATGAGAGTAGTATCATATATTACCAAAGAGTGAGCATATATATAGGTAAGTAAAAAAATAAATTTTATTTAGAGTCCGACAAGATATGTACAAATTAACATGAGCTCCGTATCACAATGTGGATTGCATGCGACAACCGTTGTTCTGTTTTGAAGTCAAAGTCAGTTTGTAGTATCTGATAATAATAATTAAGCGAACAGATTACAATTATCAAAGGAAATGCATTTCCGGATATAGTTTAGATACTCGTTGTGCAAATGTCAGGAGCATACGTTAATTAGAAAGCAACACAACGACGAAAATAACCCGAGACATCTAGATGGCAACATATACAGGTGTCCATACAATATGTCAAGCTCTAAATTGTCCAGGTTCTATTTAGGTTTATCTCTTGATGGTGATCATGATACATCATTACTTATAGTCCAGTCTCAGTATGGTATCAATAAGAATTTAGACAACTAACTACCACAGGAAATGATATACATTTAATAAAAGCAAATAAGAACATGGGTTAAGGTTGATTGTCAATTAGACAACTATCCACCGTAGGAACTTATATAAACAATTTTGAAATTTGAAGTTCTCAGTATATGTTCACTTTTTTCCAGATTTTTTTTATCTATATGCCATTGCTATACTAATGTCGATTATACAGGAGGATTTCCAAGGATTACTTGTAAAAACTTGTGCATGTATTGTCATCATAAGACACAGAAAACGACTTAGAACTTGCTGTATCTGATAGTAGTTCATGTTTACGAACTAGCGGTTAATTGTATTGTGTCTTACGTTGATATTGTTTTCTGGAAAGATTTGTTTTTTTTATCACGCAGTCGTTGATTCTCGAGGTATGGTGTTTATGTTGTTATCTAACTTCCCTCTTAAACTGTCTTTTTAAGGTTACAAGGAACTTCAAAAAGAAAGAAAGTCCGAAGCTTATGACAATAATTCAGAAGAAATAACTGCACAACCGTCATTTGGGAAAAAGTTCAAAGATTTTCCCAAATCGATTCAACTTTTGGTAAGGATGCTCCATATATGCCGATATAAATAAAAATATTAAGATAGTTTTTATTACGTGTTATATGGTGGAAATAAAAAAAAATCGAGGTAGGAAAGAACGTGGAAAAGGCTTAGAGAATTTTACAGTTAATTATTGGAATTTCAGGGGTTAAATGTGGACTCCTTTCAATCATCTTTTTGTGGTTGAGATAACTTCTAAATACTCCCTCTCTGTCGAAAATTAGTTGTACATTGATTAAGGTATGAAAGTCTTTACTGTAGCTGTAGACCTTCTCTAATCAAAACCCTAAAAGTCGCACACATCACACAAACAAATTAGTTCATTCAATCCCTCCGCAAGTGAATACTGGGGATACTTGTTTAAAGGATTTTAATACTATTGCAAAAGGATGAGGACTTTTAAAGTAAAAGTGTGCAATTGTGCTAAAGTTCAAAATGAAACTCTCTCAGGCAAGATGACCTTAAACAGTTTCATATGTTCCTTTTAGGTCCTTTTAGTGTTTGTCCTCTCCAAAGTTTTATATGTTGTGTTTTCTAAATCTTTAGAATCGGGGTTTGATGCGCTTAAACGGCTTTATGTAGTAATAGTAGCTAAAGATTCACTTTGTTACATTAAAAAAAAAACATACAAATTTGATTTTTAAACTAAATATTAGTACACTAAATACACTTTTTTAAAATGCTCTTTCTGTATCATTAGTTTTGCTCTGATAATTTACAACTTAATTTTTAGTTTGTCAGAGCGGGTACTTGTTTAGACTATGTTTAACTCAATAACTTATTCATTTAATTATGTATTCTAGGCAAAGAATCCAACGTTCATTCTCATCACTCTCAGTAGTGTGTGTGAAACTTTGTTGGTTAGTGGTGTAACAACCTTCGGATCGAAAATTGCACAACAACTTTTTAATATTGACCTGGCTACAGCTGGAACGGTCATCGGTAATATCATTTTAATCATTTGTGATTATAGTAGTTATTAAAGGAAATATCGTAAATGTAACTATAGAAAGAGTTATGCCTTTATTTTCAAAAAGTAAACAAAAGTAAAATTCGATAAGTTAATCTTTATAGTCACTCAAAGGTAGAAGAACCAACCAAATACAAAATTTAGAATAGCAAAGTTTAAGCTCGCCGATGCTTATCTTTTTTGTTTAACTTCCCGGACATTAAGAAATTTTGGTTTCTAACTTTAATGATGAAGGTTATCCCCAAAACAGGTGTTATAGTCAGGATTAATCGTATAATAAGTTGTGGTAACGGTGTATCCTGAACACTTAGAAAACTGTTTAAATTCGCTCGTAAGTACACCTCTTAGCATTACTTTACGACACTTCATAACACTGCAATGAGGATCAAGATAATCAAACAAAAACAAGAAGTGATCTCCAATGTACATCGTGTTAATTATACAGGTGCAATAAGCATTCCTGGAGCCGGCGGTGGAATGGTGTTTGGTGGATACATGGTAAAGAAACTTAAACTACGACTACAAGGAATAATTTACTTTTGTTGTGTTTGTATGTGTTTTGCTGCCGTACTTGCTCCCTCGTTTCTGATGACATGTCCGAGCCAGCCAGTCGCTGGAATATCTACTAGCTATAGACTGCAAGTATACACATCATAAAATGTAAAAGAGGCAAATATTAAACTTAATATGTTAACGGTCTTAAGATTGCTATGAATATTAACACAGACCAGTCCAATTGTTATTACGATAGATATACAATATATGGCAAATCAAAACCCCCAATACAATTATAATTTTGTTCAAAGCAGAACCATTGACAGGCGTTATTTAATGTTAATAAAAAGAATAGTGCTACTGTAAAACCATGTGGTCTAAAGAACAACCCATAAGAAAAAAATATTACTTAAGTATTAATACGATGAACATTTTAGACAATGTGCTTGTTTGTGCTTTTAAGAGAAGTATTCCGAAAACAGATGCCGTCTTAATTGTTATGCACAATAAACAAAGATATGCAACCACAAGTTATGCAGAATAATATGCGTCTTACTTGCAAATTGAAAAGTCTTTAATACCATAAAATCATCCCCTTTCATCCAAATGTAAAATGTACAAATGTAGCCGGTCATTAATTTAACCAAATGCTAATTATGATTACATTAATGTTTCAGTGGCGATAAGATCGACCTTGTTTCTAGCTGTAATATACACTGTCATTGCACAACAGCTGGGTATGAACCAATCTGTGACCTCAACAAGACTGTTTACTTCTCACCCTGTCATGCTGGTTGTACAGAGACTATGCTACTGAATGGTACCAAGGTATGCTTCTTACTTTGATATGGAGACCTCAATCCTCAGCTTCCTGGATCTGTCATAAATTATACCAAGTCTCAGTAACTGAACATATATCTATAGTATAACGAGAATCGAGATTACAAAAACTGACATTTAAAAATATATGCAATGCATTGAAAACAATCACTTTACAGGAGTGTTACATCTAATAATGTCTGGTATTTTAGTACTGTATCACATGTTTATTGTTTTTTTTTCATTATTTTTGGGGGAGGAGGGGGATTGAAAATGGCTAAATGTTTTGTTCAGAGTCAAAAGATTTTAGTGGTGTTTTTGTTTAAGATAGAAATAGATTATCTCTGAAGTCTGAAGTAAGGCTCTCTTAAAACTTCAACAAAAATTTTGTTATAAAATAACAAAACTATAGCACGGTTTTATATGAAGTTTTTTAATATATTATACAGTAATTTAAATGCTTTATAAAATTTGGAAAAAAGGCTGAGTTTTGATTTGATAGTAATTTATCCCATGATTCTTTTTAGTATGGTAAAAATTTCAGGTTTGATAAACATTACATATTATTACAATCTGACATATTGCATGACTACTAGAATTCAATAGTATAAAACTTACAGTGCGAACGGACGAAAAAAAAACCGAAGGAACGAATGGACAAAGTGATCCCTATACACTATGCACGTTAATGACATATGGTCTAGATGGAGAAAGGAAGAGGGAGGGTTGTGCACAAGTAAAACTGGTTTTACTCCACCGCATTTTCTGCCTGTACCAAGTCACATTATCTGAACATGTTGTTAGTCCTTATTTGTAACTTTATTTTTCGGAGGAGTTGGGTGTTTGATGGTGAGAGTAATCTGTTGTACTGTCCAATATTTTTGGTAATGGCAGTTATTCTTTTTTATGTACATGTTTATTATAAAAGAGAGACAGATGATACCAAAGGTATATTCTAACTCACAAGTCAGGGACAAATTGACGACTTCATGATAAATACGAAAAAAGACGAACAACAGTCTACAAAACATAACATAGAAAACTTAAGACTGAGAAACACGAACACCAAAAACCAGCAGTGATCTCATGTGCCCTAGAAGGGTAAGCAGATCTTCATCCAAATGTGGCACACGTCGTGTTGCTCATACAATTACACAGTCGGTGAAAGCTATCATTTGGTGATGCCATTCAAGGAAAAGAGGACGGAAGGGTGGGTACGACAATTGGAACATATCCGTCGTCATCTGTGAAATAGATATTCCATAACGGTCAACCAACCTGTAATAGCGTTTATTAAACTAGTCCACTTCCAAAGGGTGTCTTTATAAGTTTAAACTGATGTTTATATTTCAGAGCTATGCTGATTGTAGCTGTATCAGTGCAGATAAGAACGTAGTTGTGGCAGTATCTGGGAACTGTTCTGAGGACTGTAACTGGTTTTATGTGTTTTGTGGGTTACTGTTCTTTCTGTTATGGTTTACCTTTGCCACGATGTCACCAATAGTAACAGCGACATTCAGGTATTACCATATGAATAGAAAGGTATATTGCCTGAACAAAAAGTAAACAAACAACAATTCAGACATCTTACAGTAAATCTCTGCAGGAGGATTACCACCATAATTCTATGCACGCTGATTATATTTTAATTTCTTTAATTGTATTACCTTGACCTTTAACCTGTTGAGTCTAAAATCAACAAGCTTCTTTCCTTTTCCTATATCTTTCAATCTGTATACGTTGTATTCCAATGAATCAAGGGAAACTCGGGTTACCATTCAGAAACCACTTTTCCCCAACAACAAAAAATAGTAACACCAATAGTCTTCTTTCTCCTCTTCCATATGAATATAAGTTTCATTTCAATTAAGCAAACGTTTTAAGAAAACTCAAGTTACCATCCGGAAACCATATTCCAAAACTTTTCTATATTTATTAACAGTTACCTTGGCCTTTTACATAGTGACCCAAAATCAATAGCTTTCTTCCCTTCTTCCTAAATTTTACAGCTATATAAGTTAATTACCAATCAAGTAAAGATATCTCAAGTTATCATCCGGAAACCATTTCTTTCGGACACACAGAAGGACGGACGGACGGATGGAAAAGCTATACTATAAGCTCTCGAATTTATTTTCCGGGGGGGATAATAAATCTAACAGAGACTATCAAAGATCTGCCATCAAAACTTAATTTCCTATGGAAATACATGAAGATTTTTAAACTAAAGTCAACAAGTAACGAAGTCCTTGGCCTCAATCCTCTTTTACTCCTTTGACCCTTATCGCGGTCAGTGGAATGAGAAAAATACAACTAAAGTCCTTTGGTCTATTATAACTGTATAATAGAAAATATATAGTAAATACACAGATAAAACAATACCAATAAATACCATGTTCATCCATCTCGTACTTACTGATACCAAACTCAAAGTACCTTACATTCTGCCGACCTTATCTCTTATATCGGCGACTCGGCAGAAAAATTCATACAGGAAAATTAAGAAAATTTCTGAAAAAAAAAAGGATTTAAACGAACCCCCAAAGGAAAGTATTTTATCAAAACTTATAAAACTCAACAGAGATAGCTAATACCGCATTTAAAATTGTCACAAAATTTGATAACGAGTGTTTTTATAGGTTGTAAGAGCGATAGTCAGAAGAACGAAATATTTGTAAATCAGTCGTAAGTTACCTAATGCAAATGTATAAAGTGAAAGTTTTACGGAATATTTTGTAATTCCGGAAGCCAATACTTATTTGGAACCTTGTGGTGTTCAGTATGGGCTTTCGTCTCAGTATTTGTGCTTACTTATTAATCTACAATCTTTTACTTATTTAATTTTTATTCAATTCGTTAAATTTACTTTAAATAGAAATAAGAAGATGTGATATGAATGCCAATGAGGCAACTCTCCATCCAAGTCACAATGTGTAAAAAGTAAACAATTAAAGGTCAAAGTACGGTCTTCAACACGGAGCATTGGCTCACACCGAACAGCAAGCTATAAAGGGCCTCGAAATGACTAGTGTAAAAAACAATTCAAACAGGAAAACCAACGGTCTAATCTATATAAAAAAACGAGAAACGAGAAACACTTAAAAACCACATCAACAAACGACAACCACTGAACAACTTAAAGTCTAGATATCGTTTTTGTAGAACGATTTTGTTTATAGAGTTGATTTAAATGCATAATAATAACTATTATCATCAAGATTCATATTTTTATGATTTTGGAATAAACACTTAAGGTTAAGCAATTAAAACACGACGAAAAACCTAAGAACTTTATATTTGGAAAGATAAATTAGCTTGCAAAATATGCAATGTTTTCAAACTGGAGGTATTGCAAGATTCTTAAAGAATTCAAAGCCCGTTTTCATCATTTCGATTATGATTCTTCATATAACCATACGAATAGTTATTATTGTTATATAAAAATGCACATTCATGGCTCTACAATCTGTCGATACCTGTATCTTGGCATTGCACAATGTCATGTTTTTCTCTGAATGTTTATGACGTCTTTACACTAAATCCATTGGATGTTGGATGTGTACTGATTGAGGATTTATTCTTAGATGCGTGATTTTTTTTATTAGTTGTTATTGGCTTTGAACTAGCTGTCAGTAACTGCGAGTACTCTCAGATCTGTGCTAAGTGTCTTTTTGTTGTTGTACAAGTACCCGTCCACCTCCACTTTGTGTTTTTGTTGGATGTATTTCTATTTGTATCCATCTGAGTTAAGCCTTTTTCAACTGATTTTTATAGTTTTTTCTTATGCTGTGCTGTTTCACTACTGTCCCAGGTTAGGGGGAGGGTTTGGCGCCATCTAACTAGTTCAACCCCGCCACATTCTGTATGTGCCTGTCCAAAGTCAGGAACCTGTAATTCAGTGTTTGTCGTTTGTTGCTGTGTTTCATATTTTTTTTTCGTCCATTATTTTGTACATAAATTAGGCCTTTATTTTCTCGTTTGAATTGTTTTACATTTTCTTTTCGGGGCCTTTTATAGCGGACTACTAGTATGCGGTATGTGCTAATTGTTGAAGGCCGTACAGTGACCTATAGTTGTTAATTTCTGTGTCATTTGGTCTATTGCGGAGAGTTGTCTCATTGGCAATCAAACCACATCTTCTTTTTATATTTGTATTCATTTATACTAGCGTCACCGAATGATGAAGCAGGTCTCATAACCGCTCGACTCCGTCCTTCCGTCTGTTCGTCCGTCCGTCCGAAAGAAAGAAAGAAAGAAAACTTTCGTTAAAAGTTTTCTTGGCTTCTATGTTGGGGAATAATTTAATGTTTGGTCTGAGCTTGATAATGTTGAGTTGTAGCGAGTAAGCAATTTTTACGTCTCCCGTGTAGCCACTTCCTGTTTGTCGATAGTTGTTTGAAATTGTACAACACTCATTGTACAAGGGAAATTTTTGTCAAAGTTTTCTTCGCTTCTAGTAAGGGAATTATAAAATATTTGTTCTGCAGCTTGATACTGACAAGTTGTAGCGAGTAAGCAATTTAAACATCTGCCACTTTCTGTTTGCCAATAATTTGAAATTTCATAACACTTATTATACAAGGAAAATGTTTCTGGGGTCCTATTAAAGTGAAGGATTTTAATATTTGGTCTGGGAATGATCCATTTTGATCCGCTGTACGTGTTATCTCAATCAATTGCATGCAGCGAAGCAGGTCCAGACCCAGTATTAGTTTTGTTATTATTAGAGTCATAGGCTAAGAAGAGTATCGAAGTATTATTTTCACAAGAAACTAAACCAAAATATTCACAGGACATAATACAAGTTGACAAAACTCTAAAATCCACCAGTATTCAACTAATCCTGGGATATAATGATGATATTGACATAGTATACTATTCCCAGATAAATCATAGTTAAAGTCGCACTAGTCAACAACAGAAATCTAAAGCTTGTGCAATATCAACTCATGAAAAAATAAAAATCGAGACACGGTTTTCCTGTTGTTATAAAAAAGTGAAATTTTTAAGGCGCAAAATAATTTTTACCTTTAAACTACCTTTTTCCTAGTATTTAACCTGTGTTCTAAAACAACACACAATCACTAAAACCACATCTATTCAATTTATTTTGTTGACAGTCGAGGAATAGATATTTTATAAAATGTAGGCTTTCCAGGAAGACACTGCTGTCTCGCATCTCCTTTTCTTCATATGGAATCAGATCACTCGAGAAAGAAACACATGTGTCTTTGATCATTCTTTTAAAAGATTTTTTTTTATATGAAATTCATTTTTGTAGATAGTTTTTATTTTCCAGATGTGTCTCACAAAAACAACGATCGTTTGCATTTGCTATACAGTGTTTAGCAGCTCGTTTATTAGGTTTGTATTTTTGATTTAAAAGCATACAAAAATTTTAACTTATCGGTCCATTAATATTATAACTAATATGTTCGTAGTTTTGACTTCCTAACCAGAATAACCAGATTTCACTACAAACACGTAACTCTAATCCCACGTTAGTCGTTCTCTTCTCTTATTGTCATAATATTATAATGTCATCTAGAGTACGACTACCTTTTCCTTGAATTGATTAATGAAAAATGATATCTTAAATGTAACAAATGCTAACGAAGTTCAAATCTGACTGACAGTTGTTGATTTTCAGTGTTTTACCGTACTCAAATTGAACACCTCCTGCTACAGATTTAAATAGATTGTAAAGAAACTAAGTTTTGTCGTGTCTGATACACCGCTTGTCAGGTTGGGTTTTTTTTAGGGGAAAGGGAGTGAACGCTCAAAAACATGTTCAATTCCACCACTTGCTTTATGTGTCTGTCCAAATCAGGAGCTCGATTTCAGTGGCAGCGTTATTTGTTGTCTTCCATATTTGGGTTCCTTTATTTTTTAGCTAAAATTATACCGTTACTTTTCTCTTTTGAAATGTTTCATAATTTGTCATGGAGGTGACTTTTAAAACTTACTATATGGCATTAGTTTTGCTCATTGTCGAAGGCCGTACAGTAATCTATTATATAGTTATTAGCATCCGCGTCATTTGGTCTCTGGTGGATACTTGTCTCATTGGCAATCATACCACATTTCTTAATTTCAACTTTCCTTGTTGTTCTTGTCTTGCACCAATATTTACATAGATTTTGAGAAGGAAAGCGTGAGAAGATCCAACAACCTCATATTTAATTAAAATGTGTATCTATGAAAAAAAATATCCTCTAAAAAAATATTCTATTTTTTTTTTTCAAAAGTGCTCGATGTTGTTTCAAAAGTAAATATGCCAGCATGTTCTGTGAAAATTAGAAATATAGTCCTTAGTGTGGACAGTGTATAACTTGCAAATTTTTTTCATACACTTTTCAAATTTCTTTCTTTATATTCTATGCATGAAATATTAAGTAGGGGATGAAATTACATGTTAAAAAAAATTTTGGTGAAATATTTTTATGCAAAGTAGTGATTTAGTCCAGTTAAAAAAGGTAAAAAATTAGTATGTCTGAAGCTGTCAAACTGAATTATAGACCCCCTTAACATACAATTGTCCATATTTTGAGTTAGAGCTGGTAGACTTTTCTATAATTTTGATATTATTTGTCCCAAAAGTAGTACACTACTCTGTAAAAATCTTTTTGGGATAGAGCTGGGGTGATTTTTTTAATTTGAATTTATTGTCTAAAAGAAATGCAGTACGAAATAACTGTGTTCTCGGGCCAAAAGCTTAAAAATTATGCCGAGTCTAAATATTTTCTTAATCACTGTATACTTCTGTATTTTTTGTCTCTTCTGTGTATTTGTAAATTTAATTTTGAAACTTCATTTGTGGACGAGATTAAGCAGTTTAAATGCCCTTCTCCCTACTTTTGGTCGGCTTATATTTATTGAAATACCATGGCTTGCAATACGTTCACTGTGTTCAAGTTGTGTCTTCTGCGCTAGCTGATCTTTTCTTCTCATGGAATTTTAAACACTACGTTTATATTCTAGTAACACGGGAATGATAAGTGCATTTTAAACAAGACGGAGTGTTGCAATGAAAGCCTCCGAAACGTGTATTTCGTTTCTGTACTTTAGTTGATGACTGGTAAAAACAAGACTTAAGCTTGCAACTATTCTGGCGTTTATTTATAATACCAGTTTTATTCTGATAAAATGATAAAAGACTTAAATGATCAAGTAAAACATGTTTATTTTGTTTCACTTTGTAAATCGCTTAATTAAATGTTTTCATTTAAAACTTCACTTATTTCAGGTACTACGCCTGGTCCTATATTTTTGGGTGCCATAATTGATAGTTCGTGTGATTTGTGGCAAGATACCTGTGGTAAAAAAGGTTCTAGTTGGATTTATAGAAAATATGACCTTGTTACCCGTCTAATGACTTGGTGGATATGTGTTAAAATCATTGGAATAGTATTTTTATTATTTGCTGCAAAATTATACAAACCTTGTACAGAGAGTATAGAGGTAAAACCTGCAAAGTCAACAATGAATGAAAAGCAGTAAGAAAATATCTTTTAAATGAGAAACAATGTTTATCGAGACTGTATAATATATGCCCCGATCTGCATAAAATGAATACACGCTAATTGCATAAACTGGAAAACAAATATCAGGTATTCGACAGGAAAGCACCAACAACAGCAAAACTCTGTCTATCGTATTTTGGTTTGTATAAGGCAAGTCTTGATAAAGAATGCAGTAACAATTGTTTTTTTTTGCAAAATCTGAAATAATTTTTAAATTCATTAAACTTAAAAATCCTTTTAGTGCTTCCTAACAGTATTATGTTTGTGTAGGTCAATATAAACTACGCTTTATGACCTCGGATGTTTCTTATAAATTGTAGCCGCTGCATCGTTCTATATCATGGTTCATGGGAGGTCACTGGACTCTGACTTACTTTCTCATTGACATTATCAATTGGTGAAACTTTGAAACTTTGAAAATTTACGGACGCCATCATGAGTTGGTTGACCGTTATGGAATATCTGTTTTACAGATGACGATGGATATGTTCTAATTGTCAAAACCACAATCCTGTCCTCTTTTCCTCGAACGTGACCTAACGAATTAGTCTTATCACCGGGTTTGTACTTACATGAGCGACACGACGGGTACCATAGTGGTGCAGGATCTGCTTACCCTTCCGAAGCACATCAAATCAACCCCGGTTTTTGGTTGGGTTCTTGTTGCTCAGTTGTTAGTTTTTTATGTTGTGTTTTGTATGCTGTTGTTTGTCTTTTGATCTTTTGCCATGGCGTTTTCAGTTCATTTCGGTAGGTCACATTTGGGGAAAAGAGGACGGGATTGTGGTTACGACAACGGTCAACCAACTCGTGATATTGTATATTGAGTACTAGATAACTCCTGACTATTATCTCGGTCTTTTTCTGAAATTAGTTCTATCAAAACTTTTGATTTTTCAACCTTGTATACCACCATTCCCCATGTGAAATTGAAAAATCGTCTAAAAAAAATAATCCACAATGCTTTTCAACATAAAAATGGTAACATACGCTATAAATTTATTGCTTTGGGATTCCATAAGGCATATTTTGTTAATAGTGAACAAAAGGGTAAAACATGCTACACAGAGGAACAAGTGATCAGTATTGACAACATATTTGTTGAATTTGGAGGTAGACTTTTCAACAAATTGTCGGCATTCCTATGAGAACGAACTGTGGGCCTCTCCTTGCCGACCTCTTCTTATTTTCATATGAATCGGAATTCCTTCAGACACTTGTCAAAAACAAGAAGATCAAAGAAGCCAGGTTCTTTAATTTCATTTTCAGATATATTGATGATGTACTTTCCATTAACAATCCGACCTTTTCTGATTGGGTTCCATTAATATATCCCCCAGAACTAGAAATTGAAGAAACAACAGACACGGCTTCCTCCGCCAGGGGTATGTCAAAGAACGTCTCGTCCTTTTTCTAAAAAAGTTCATAATAAGAAGGTACCAAGACCTTGTCACAGTGATAAATTTTCCGTATCAACTTCACAAATAATACACGATGGTCTTGAAGTATAGATTCTGCGTACTGACGTTGTTTATCATCTTATTAACGTGTTATAGTATTCTTTTATTTGTCTTTATTAATATTACTTTTACTGTTAAGTCCGGGTGTTAAGTCTGTTTTTGTGATATCCATTTGAAGTGGCTCTGTACTTATGTATCCCGTCATACTTTGAACGACAAAATTATTTTATATCTACCTGTGTGACGTCAAACGCGATTCTACGCCAGTACTTAAAATCTTTCAATCCTTTATGAGTGGATTTTACATAGATAAATAAAATCGTATAATAAAAAAGCTTAATGAGGATGTTTAATTTGATGTATGCCTTTTTGTGCTTCTTTGTTACATTTGTTTGTTTTTATAGTGATTAAGATGATAACACAATGTTGACTGCTGTACCCCTATTTTTGACATTTTTACCTATTGTGTCTGTTTGTTTTGTTCACGCATCGTTGTCAATATAATGGAATTTGATGCGATTGTCATACAAGTGAGAGGTTTTGCTAGCTATAAAACCAGGTTCAATCCACCATTTTCTACATAAGAAAATGCCTGTACCAAGTCAGGAATATGACAGTTGTTATCCATTCGTTTGATCAATGTGTTTGAGCTTTTGATTTTGCCATTTGATTAGGGACTTTCCTTTTTGAATTTTCCTCGGAGTTCAGTATTTTTGTGATTTTACTTTTTACGATAAAACTAAAATTGACTTGCATGTATCCTAGGCTTTTTACTTGTCATGAGCAGCACGACATGCAGATGCTACACGTGAAGCAGAAATTGTTTTGTGGAGTTTTTTCCTTCTTCTTATCCAAAGGAATATATAAATGAACAATAAAATGAAATAAAATTCCAAAGAGTATTTAAATCCCAAGTCAATCCTATTCGGGAAATATAATCATAAGTCTATTTCAAATATTTGATAGTGTCCAATTAATTATTTCTATTTTAAGTTTTAACATTAAGAAATCTTTTTGAAATATCACGTTGGTTGGCTTATATGGGCCTTTAATTACCGAAACATATATCCATATCATGTACTGTTGTGTGAAAAAAAAACCCTCATCAAATATACCAGGCTTATAATCTACTGAGTACACCAGAAGCGTTTCGTCTATATGAGACTCATAAGTGGTGCTCGAATTACAACACTCGGAAAGTTAAGGGGTCCGTAGGTGACCAGCGTTGAAATTTTGTTGTGATAACTGGCTGTCTTAGTGAGCAGGATGTTAAAGAAGGAAGTCACGCCCGATTTAAAAGGAGACTAGAAATCTGATGTGCCGTGTACACTGCCACGCCCTCTACACGTTCAGAACACTTACAACAACTCTTTTGGGGGTCCAAATATGATCTTTTGTATCTGGACGTGAGGACTGTTGCTTTGGTTGTGCAATAAGTATAAATACGTCCGTCTGACATTATCTCCGAAAGTATGAGAGTAAACTTGCATGAAAACTGGGCTATCATGGGTGATGCATAGATAAAAGGAGAAGATTATTCTATGGACATGCATGCAGATGATGTATGGATAGAAGGAGAAGCTTATTACATGACCATGCATGATGGGTGATGTATAGATAAAAGGAGAAAATTATTCTATGGCCATGCATGACGGATGATGTATTTATGGAAGGAGATGTTCATTCTATGGACGTGTATGGGTTATTGGGTTTTGTAATTCTAACTAATTTCACTTCAAAAGTTGTCTTTTTATACCTCAATTTGTTTCATTTGAACAAACACTTACTATAATTTTACCTGAACTTTATGTATGATGCTTGTACATTGACTAACGATATTTGCATCGGGACGTAGATCTACGATGTTATAACATGAACTTACGATATTTGTACTTGAACTTAAGATATCTGAACATTTAATCACGATATGTGTACGATATTTTTATTAACTTCTTTAATTTTTCACATAGTACATTAATAATTTGAGGCATCGTATCAACAATCCGGTCAGGTATATAATTTATTTCAGTTGACATACAGCCGATTTTATCCAGTCCAATATTTCTGAATAAAGCGGTGAAATTTCATTGTTAAGGGTTTTTTAATGTAACTATTATTCGCTCCACTACCACCAAGTAATAAAGAGTCATAATTAACATGACTGAAATACAATATCAATCTGATCACATAAAACGTACTTTAATAGTTGGATATCTATCATAGAGGTATCATAGAATGTACTCACAAAGAATTACAATACATTTATGCATTATTAAGATTTTAATTAACCTGACAATTTATGATTTAAATATACAAGACAGTTCTTATTGTTTGATTTTAAATGTAAATAAATGGTTTTCATATCATCCTAAACTGTACACATAAGGATAATTAAAAACAGAATCAACAGTGTGTTCTATAACCAGGTAAATAATATAAAAAAAAAGCTTAAATTTGGAGGATAACTAAATATGCCTCGACTTTTTTAATTTATCTAGATCTTATAACAGAAATTGTACAAATACACCAGAAATATTTTTTACAAAGGGTATTTGTGTATGAACAGAAGTAAGTTTGTGATATATGATCAATGAGACAGCAACCCAATACAAATACCCCCAAAGACACATGGAGCTCCAGATATAGTATTCAACAAATGAATATGATCTATCTATTCTTAGCAGTTAAGATTAAAAAATATAAATATATAAAAGTAAGCTATTATTTCACTTTAACTTTCGACATGAAAAATTATGCATTACTCTTCATTACCTTTATCTTTATGGCAATCTATTTCAATGTCTGACAATGTTCCCGTGTGTCTTACTAAGGCACTTCATTGAGATTTATATTTAGATACATTGAACATAAACATAAATAGTATTCGTACAGTAAATAATATACCTCTAGATGTCTATTTGGTTTAATTTTTGTCCGGTTTATTTAAATTTCTCATTTAATCTCGTTTGATTCATATTATTATTTGCGAATTTGCGAATTTGGAAAATCGGCTTTCAAAAGTGTGAGCCTGACAAAATGCGTCACATCAGATGAGTCAGTCATTGATTCAAAAATCCATTTTTCTGCTTATTGGTCAACACAATGAAGAAGAAATATCCTTTATTATATTTTTCTATAAGTTTCTCCCGGAAAAGATTCAAAATATACAGAAGTGGTTTCCAATGGGTTTGCGAACGATCAATAATACACGTATATGGCTCATTATCTTACCTCCTATACATTTCTAGGAATATGATTGGTTAAAACAACCGCGTGGAGACCGTGCATATTTCAATTGGGGTTAGTAGGCGGGGCTTATTTCAATACACGGTTGTTACGTCCCTTTATAAAAACAACACGGTGTTGAGGGAAAATCTGAAAGGTTTCAACAGACGAAGAAATTGATGATGAACGATCAAAATAAATTCATAAAACACATTTAAAGCTAACACCACTACAAAAGTCTAAAAGTCTGAAAAGACCAGTTTTTGTCTTAATTTGCATGAACTTTTACTCGACATTCTCCAAAAGTATGACTTGTGTCTTAATTTTTCTTGACAAATTCTCATTTATATTAAATTTGTATGAAATTTACTCGACATATTCTCGACATTCTGAATATGGTCTTAAAATTTCTTGACAAATTCTTGACATTTGAATACTGTCTTGAAATTTCTCGACATATTCTCGACATTCTTATTTTTTCTCAGTATGGCTTGACATATCAGTCTGAACATTTTGAATCGTGTCTTAAATTTACTTGACAGTTCTGAGTTTTACAAATCATGACCAATATTCATGATATAACTTTAATATCTTTATTTCTCTTTATATGATATACTGTTGTTTCAAGTTACACTTCTTTACAACAAAAATAAAAGTTGGGCATGTAAAATAATTGAAAATTTGGGTATATAAATATTTTTACAAATGCAAATATGGCTATGAAATCTAAAGTATAAAACAATTTCAGTGTGGGTTTTTAAATAATTACAAATTTTGATTCCTAAATCTTATAAATTAAATGATTCAAACCAATCATACTGTAGACATATTTCATTCTACATTCATAATATTCAATGTTGATATGGTAAATAATTATTATACCAAAATGTGGTTTATATAAATAGCAAATTATGATGATATACAAATCATTCATTTAACAGAAGAAAAATTTGTGTAATGTCATCTGTTGGAATATATTAAGTATTACACATGGACAGGATGTTCCCCATAAAATTAAGGTATTCCACACCCCAGAGTACACGCAACTGTCAAATAGAAGTTATTGCTTTACCTGTAATCAGCCATACAACTTATCAGTTGACCGACCATGCCACTACAATTTAAAAAGTTTGTTGATAGATGAAAATGAAAATCATCATTTTGATGAAAAAAAATTGAATTGAAATGGATTTTCTTCATCAAAATTATGAAGTTAATTATTTTAACATAAAAACAAATTGAATAATTCCCAAAGATTAAAAGAAAATTATTATCTACTCCAGGAATAATAAAAAAAGATGTATTTATAATGGGTCCCATCAATGATTTCTATAGAAATCATCGGTCTTATGAAATGGTTCTCAAACAGACATGCATAATATAGATCTAAACATTTTTTTCTTTTCAGGAAGGAGTTATCACAAATATTTATTTTTGATAAAAAATTATAAAATTCAACACTCAAATTTAAAAAAAAATGTTTTTGGGTTGTTCTAAAAAATGAATAAGGTTTTTGAATCAAGATGGGAACAAATTCTTTGACCTAAACGAAAGCCCCCCCCCCCCCCCCCCCCCTCTTTTTTTAGCCACACAAACCCAAAAGATGAATTGTGGGGTCCAAAAGAGATACAAGACACCTATTTTAGTAAAGCAAATTTGACTGGCAGTTTTGCTAACGGCAAAAATCTAAATGCTGTTTGTCAATACCTTCGACTTATATTCCAAGTGAAAACAATTACTTAAATGTTTAATAAAAATAAATCAAAATTAAACTACATGGGGGATTATTCAGGGTATTCCAACTTAGTTGCACCAAAAAGGTATCTTACTATACCAAATTAATCCTTGATTCTTCAAAGTTTACTTTAGCCATAATAAAAAGGAGTATATAATAGCAATAGAATGTCATAAACAGTGCAGAATAAGTCTGTTTACATTTCAGGCGAAATTTATACTGTTGAGATAGTGTCAAGACATATTTAAGACTGTCAAGAATGTGTCGAGACATATTCGGACATTATTTAATATGTCAAGAATATGTCGAGACATATTCAGACATTATTAAGAATGTCAAGAATATGTCAAGACAGATCGAGACAAATTTAAGACAGTCAAGAATTGGTCGAGACTAATCCAGACTCTTATCAGATGATACAGGAAGTGTCGAGAAATTTTAAGACAATGTTCATACTGTCAAGACACTTGTCAAGAAAAATCAAGAACCTTATTAGACAAATTCATACTATGTCAAGAATTTTTAAAAATTATTCAGACAAATTAAGAATGTCGAGTAAAAATTCATGCAAATTCAGACAAAAACTGGTCTTTTCAGACTTTTTGACTTTTGTAGTGCACGTTGTTATTTTTGGCATTTGTTTTTGAATAGACCAATGGAAGTAGGTTCTTGATACTAAGTATTGAAGACTTAATCACTTTGATAGACCACTAGTCTAAATACCACAATTTAAGGTAGTCAGTAAGATAAATGCGTTACACAGTGTGCTAGTGACCTAATACGATATATATGGGGTCATGGAATTTACTGACCCCATATTTATCGTATTAGGTCACTAGCACACTATGTAAACAATAATGTATGCGAGACAGTATTCCATAATAAGGATAAAAAACTAGTTAAAATGTAGACTATTTAATTTGTGTCTTTTGACCCGCTGACTTGTTGACCTGTCGAATTGCTGAACAAAATATATGTTGGTTTATGTGTTGTTAACCCGAAGATCTGTCGAACCTGTTCTCCATAGTTAATTAAGCGTTTATTTTTGAATAAAGGAAAATTTGGAATGCGCTGTAATTTGTGCTGACACGGCATATCAATATAAACAAAATTTGCCGGAACTACATAAAAGTATACTAAATTTGGGCCCATAATTATACCATATTCCGCAAGGGGGGTATATAGGCTACCTTATATCTGCCTGACTACCTTACCTCCTAAGACTTCGTCACACAATTCCAACTACCAACCAGAACCTTTAGTTGTTATTGTGCAGGGTAAGCTATCAATCATTGATGTTCAAATCTCTTGTATTTAGTTTGCCAACGTCACTGCTATTACAATGAAATGAACAAGGTTTTTTTAACCAATTTTGATCACATTGATATATTTTCTAAACCTGTTTCTATTAATACATAGAGTTATTAACCTATAAATTCTAGAAAAATGTTGTCGAGTATAGTAATCGGAGTATGTTTATTTCATATATCTACGACTCTCGGAAACTGACACTCAAAAAGATAATGATACTCAGTACCAATTTCATTATGACGTAAGTTTCTATATGTCTTTCTTCATTGGGAATGTTTATACTTCTTGTTTTATGGATGTTTTCACATTACAACACCTTATATAGTTTTGTTAATATTTCTCGTTTTGTTAAGATAAGGAAGCATTGTTATGGGAATTATCTTGTGTAATGTTAAAACATTTCATTACTCCACAACTGTACACTGCCAGCTGGTGTAGTTGGCCAACGTCGCTATGTTTCAGATTCATTTGTAACATTTAAAAATACATATGTCTATCAGTATTACAAAATAAGAAGTTGTAAGCAGGAGTTTCTTGTGTTATTGAATTAGACCATAGTTGGTAAAACAAGCGAGTTCAGCAAAACAAAATATGAGCTATCTAGCACTTTCTATAGTGTTTCTGTTCATTTTCAGGAATACATTTCTTAAACATGGACAGCATCTTAGAAAATTCAAAAGAGAAAGAAAAGGTGAGTCAGATTGAAATGGAACTGGTGTTATCAATCGTCTATGTGTTAATATTTAAATTGTCTTAGTACACTAGTCATAACAAGCCAATGTTTGCAGTTGCTGTTACTTTTAATAGACACTGCAATGATACTAGCTCGTTCGGGGCAGTAAATCTTGCCAAACAGAAAATTTCCTTTACTCAGCAATAAAGTTTAGAAGAACTTATTAACATTCGTTTGATGTTTTTGAGCTTTTGATTTTGCCATTTGTTAAGGGACTTTCCGTTTTTGAAGTTTCCTTGGAGATCGGTATTTTTGTTATCTTACTTTTTCGATAACAATAGGATTATTGTTCCTTTCCAAAGATTCTTCTGTAGCAACCTTGGACTTACGAGTGGCACTGAGAAACATATTTTGCCTGATAACCTATAACGTCTGATCTGACCTATTGAAAACACATTACGAAATTAATTTTCTAAGCGTTATCACGTTTTTTTAATATAGGGGAGAGTTGAGATCTCACAAAACATGTTTAACCCCGCGGCATTTATGCGCCTGTCGCAAGTCAGGAACCTTTGGCCTTTGTTAATCTTGTATGTTTTTTTTTTATTTTGGTGCATTTATATGTTTCGGAGTTTAGTGTGACGGTCATTTTCGCTGAAATAACACACATTTTTGTTTAGGGGCCAGCTGAAGCCCGCCTCCGGGTGCGGGATTTTCTCGCTGTGTTGAAGACCTATTGGTGGCCTTGGACTGTTTTCTGCTCTTTAGTCGGGTTGTTGTCTCTTTGACACATTTCCCGTTTCCATTCTCAATTTTATCTTAAAAATACAGATTTTTAAAATCCGATTTTTGTTCTGTAAACGAGACCTTGCATACAACTGTACTCAATTAAGACAGACTGTGTAATGAAAGAGACATTTCTTCTTAGTGCTAAAGGAAAGCTCTTTCCAAATTATTAACTTCTATTTTCATTAAAACTGGGCTAAAGAGTTATACTAAAATTATATACTCTAGGAACGGTGTGAACCAATGAATAGATATGTGCAATCTAAAAATAGCTTCTCTTCACACAAGTATACCACATTCTACACTTAGAGCCAAACCAAAAAAAATTATCCAGCTTTGTTTCATGGATCCGAATTGCTAACTTACACAGATACAAATATCATATATGTAAAATAAAAATCAATGTTCAAACAAAACTTACAATTAAACTTTAATCATGAAGATGGTGGAGTTTTTTTATTCACACTTATTCTTCACGTTCAGAGGACATGTTTTTCGACGGACTACCGGGATTCGTATAGGAATCAACTGTGCCCTTCTGCTTTCAGACCTTTTCCTTTATTCTTAGGAGGAAAACTTCATTCGGGAGCTCCCTAAGAAGAATAAAGAGTGTCACAGATGACCATGGCTTACATCAACTTCATTTGAATTTTGGTGGATAGTTGTCTCATTGGCAATCATACCACATCTCCTTATTTATTATATGGATATGTTCTTGAGAGACGGTGCTTCTTCCGGTGCACCTGTGTTAACCTACGTAGTGAGGGTCGTGGTGTTGTCTGTTTTTTATAGGAGTTTTGTTTTTTGTATTTCCTCCTTGGTATCTTCTTTCTCTCTTCCTAAATTGTTTGTTACTGAAAATGCAAAACGCCCAAAAGTAATCAGAATGTGCAAATACAAACATGACTGTCTCCTTTTCCCAAGCAGATTAAAAAAAAATTGATTCTTAAAAACGAAAATTTGCACTTGACCAAAGAAATATTAACAAAAAAAACGTACTCGAAAAAGGGGAAGGTCCATAAAAACATAAAATCAAACGCTCGACTATATCAACCAACGGAACGAATGGAAAACAACTGTCATATTTTTGACTTGGTACAGGCATTTTCTCAAGAAAATGGTATGCTTAACCTTGTTTCACAGCTAGCTAAATCTCCCACTTGTGTGACATTTGTTTTTAGTTCCGTTATATTAACAAAATTGGGTGAGCAAACCAAACAGGCATAATTGGTTAACGTGACAACAATTTGGACCCAGAGCCCAAAACTGTGTAAACATACCGGTATATTACAGACATAAAAACACAACTCACTTAAAAATTCAAACAAACATACAGATAAAGTTTGATAGTACATACAATACTATTATTAAATGATATCATCCAATCCAGTGGCGGATCCAGGGGGGGGCGGGGTAGGTTCCGGGGGTTGGAACCCCCCTTTTTTTGACGATCAATGCATTTGAATGGGGACATATAGTTGTAACCCCCCCCCTTTTATAAATGGTTGGATCAGCCCCTGAAATCAGCCCTAATACTGGTAAATAAGCTTGTGCAATACTAATGAAATCGCCCTGTTAATTTTAATACAGCTTTTCGGCCCGGTCCAATAGGGAAAAAAAAACGTATTAGCTCATCCATTTTGTATAATTGTTCTATGAACCTACTCGAAAATGCGGAGTAAACTTGAAAATAATAGTTTTAGATCAATAAACAATTGAGACATTTTACCAGAAAATGTTTTCCCTTCTTTTCCTCATGATTTTGACTGTTAGTTTCGCCTCCTCGTCAGTCAGAAGATTTTTTTTTAAAAGAAGTCCCTGTTTGCCTATATATATATAGATTAGAAAAAAAACTTTTTAAAAAATTTTGATTAATTGCAGAAATATGTTGGTGCTAAAGCAGGCCAATGGAGAGGTCATCGAGATTTATATGAAGGGAACAGTGAATTGTATGTTGACATTCTTTCACAACCAGATAACGGAGAAATCAAAGGAACCGGCAATGACAGCTATTATGGAAATTTCGTTTTCAGAGGATTTTGTGCAGGGAATAGTACAGTTGCAATAAAAGCCAATAGTTTTACTAGAAACAGAACTATCAGTATTCTATATAATGGACAGAGAGCAAACGATGAATGCATCAAAGGGAAATATGAAATAAGTTCAAACGATAGACATTTACCACTGCTTCACGCAGGAGAATTTACACTGCGATGGATTTCAAACAGTCACTTATTTGTACAGACAAATTAGATTTCAATATGAATAAATGCATGCACACTTTGCCTTGTGTATAATGCTTTGATTCAATAAACATGAATCGTTACATTACCTTTGTATTGAAAATAAGGCTAAACGTAATATCAGATTGTAGTAAATAATGGGTCAAAGATATGGATTTACTTGCTCAAAGTAACAATCCAAACAATCAAAATTGAAACTACACTAAGAATGCAAGTCACACTCCAACAAGACAGGATTATGCACAAGCAGGAGAGGACGACTCGTAACAATAATTTTTAAAGTAAATTTATTCAGCAATACGAATTTCCGCCAAAAACCAACATACTATTTGTGTTCTCCGTTAATTTCAATATAGAACATACACAAGAAAACTCTGAATGTATAAAAAAAATATAGCAAGTAGATAGTCGAATACCATTTAAATATTCGAATACTAAAATAAGAGTAAAAAAGATCTTCCGATAAAGCCAATTGATTGATTACATAAGTCGGAAGATTAAATCAAGTAATCGATAGCAAGTAGACTCTTTTACGTGTTCTGACATATTGTGGCATTGGGAAATCTATCATATAACTTTAAGACAAGTCACAATATGATAGTTAAAGTTGTTGAATAAGATGTCATAAAAATATTAAGAAACCCAATGGACGAAAATTAGCAAGAAGTACCAGCCCAGTAGCCATCACTTCTGTGTTGACATGAATTCTCATTGATATTGTCGTAATCATAAGTTAACTGATTACAAAACTTTGAAAATTACAGAAATACTAAGTATATTCTACCCAGGAATAGATTACCTTAACCTTTCGGAATTTTGGGACCTCAATGCTCTTCAACTTCGTACTTTATTCGACCTTTTTAACCTTTTTTGATTCGAGCGTCACTGATGAGACTTTTGTAGACGAAACGCGCGTTTGGCGTACACAATTTTAATTCTGGTATCTATAATGATATAAAAAAAAGATGATGGGGTATATGATTGCCAATGAGACAACTCTACCAGAGACCAAATGACATAGATGTTAACAACTATAGGTCATCGTACGGCCTTCAAAAATTAGCAAAACCCATACCGCATAGTCAGCTATAAAAGGCCCCGAAAATGACAAATGTAAAACATTTCAAACGAGAAAACTAACGGCCTGATTTATGAACAACATAATGAACGAAAAGAAAATATGATATACAGCAACAAACGACAACCACTGAATAACAGGCTACTGACATGGGACCAGCACATACAGAATGTGGCGGGGTTAGACATGTTTGCGAGCGCCCAACCCTCACCTAACCTGAGTTTATTTGTAAGGAAAATTGTGATAGACCTACAATACATTTGAAGCAACAGTAGTTTACCGATCTCATAAATCCACCCAGAACACAAATCAATGTAAAAACAAAACCCGATGGAATCGCATGAACTCCAAAGTAAGTAAATTGCTATTAAATTTCTTATCTTGATTACCCCAGAAAAAATGACAAAATATTATAAAAACATAAATAAATCAGCTGTCACAGTGTACAATTGCACTATGTATTAAATCACAGCATGAAAAATCATAAATATAACCATAGAAAGTCAAAGGTTAAAGCATAAATCAATAAAACCAGGAGCAGAAGGGTTTTAGTTAAATTCCAACTACCAATTATAGAAAATTATGGATGCAAATACCAGAGTGACTATGAAAAATCAAATTCTTTCCTGTATAGTTGTATAGACCCAGTCATCAGTTATATAATTTCTTAATTGCTAAATGGTCAAGCCGTCCGTTATACATAAGAAGGTACTTATATGTATTTGGAAGTATATGTAGAGCTGGCTGTACCTCAACAAATTGGGAAATATCATAGAGACAACTTGGAATTAATTGAAAACTTTTGGTTATTATGTGTTGTTATTCTGGTTTACAATTACCGCTGTCCCCAAATCTAGTTCTATATATACACTAACACCAGTCCTATTCAAAGCATAGGAAACATAAACACCAATAAAAACACTTCTTTTCTTAATGTGACACATGTCGTATTACATCATAGTCTGATCATATTGAATCAACCGTTTATGAGTGGACTTGGAAGGTAGCACATTATAAAATGTGTATCCAGCTTTTTATGAGTGAAGTCTTGTTTTGGAAGGGAACATATTATAAAATGTGTATCCAGCTACTTATGAGTGAAATCTTGTTTTGGAAGGGGGCACACTTTAAAATATGTATCCAGCTATTATGGAGACACTCGTTATGTAATGGTGAAACAAATCATAAAAGTGACCATATGATATTTTTCATTGATGATATCAACATTGATCACTGGTATAACCCAGACTGAGTATTTTATGACACAACGATTATGCTCTGGTAAAAGTAAAAATAGTATTTTACACAAACTACGGAACTCGAATAAATAAGCATAGTTATTAAAAGTGTTTTTTTCATATAGGAATTTATTTGGAAAGAAAATACTATGATCATGATGATTCCACTTGAAGGAAATCAATAATCATATTTTACACTCAGTTGGCGGTTATAACATTATCTTTACTAGTAACAAAGAATAAGAATAGAATAAGAATTGTATTAGTTTAAAATCCAAACATTAGGATTGTTACTAAAGAAAAACACATGAATAACAAAACGATAGACGCAAAACAATACAAACATGTAGCATTGAAAAAAATGTTAATTTATTACAATACTATTTTTGACAACATGTCACCTCTATAAAGTTATCACTTCAAATATCTTGATTATATATTATAGTATTAGTCATGAATCATACACAGTTCATGTATTGACATTATAGTTTTTTTCTCTAATTATACATTTCACTTATACTGTTAACAATGATAATTAATATATCACATTCTTCGCAAGAAAATATAAAATCAAATTTGTTTTCATTACTCATTGAATCAAAACAGAAAACAATATTAGAAATTTCATTAAACATTTTGATCCTAGGTTTATCAAGTTCTGTACATGTTATTATAAAATAGAATTCATCTTCCACCTCTATATGGCATAAGGGACATGTTCTATTTTCTAAGGCTGTTTTACTGTATCGACCACGTTCAATAGATAGCATACTATTACTTATTCTTATTTTTGCAACATTTTTATCTAACTTCAATAAAAGGAACTTTTCAAGTTCATACTTTACTTTAATTTTTCTTTAGGTTCTTAGTTTATTTCCTTTTATTGAATTATCATCATTAAAGAGACAATTTGTCCAAAATATATTGTAATTTTTATTGAACTTTTTCGTTAGGGCTGAAAGTCATTGTTTTTTAGAAAAGTTACATTGATTTTCCCAAACATGAGTGAAATTCAATTTAGATGGTAGCATTTTAATTTTTGAAGCAAATCCATCATTTAACTGGTTGTTAACTTGATAAACATTATATAATAAAGACTCTTCTTTCATTTGAGTTTAAAATATGCAACCAAAATCCTACAGAAGACTTTAGGGCCTGTATACAAATAGGGCACATTCCCAATTCAGCTAATACAGCTGTATTTGTAAGAGATAAATAAGTCCTGGTAAAATATGTTCGGGCAGACAAATATTACTAGTATAAAAAGTCCATGGTTACAAAATTTACAAGTATATTTAGTTCGATGTCAGTTATTTATGTCCCCAGACTAATTTTCCTAGTATATTTAGTCCGATGTCAGTAATGTATGTCCCAGACTAATTTTCCTAGGAATTCATTTCCATGTCATCAATATTCCTATGTAAAAACGTCCATGTCTTTTATTTCACTAGGAAAATGCATATTTAAAAGAAATCATTTACATGTAAACTATGACATTTTTAATTATTACTTTTAATGCTGTTCAACAGATGTGCATTAATTTTTTAATAAAATTTATGTGCCAAGACTAATTTTCCTAGGAATTCATGTCCAGGTCATTTATATTCCTAGGTAAAAACGTCGATGTCCTTTGTTTTAATAAGAAATGTAATAAAAGAAATCATTTACATGTAAACAATGGAATTTTTAATTGTTATGTTTTAATGTTGTTTTACAGTTATGCATTAATCTTATAATAAAATTTAGTTCAATGTCAGAAATTTATGTCCCCAGGCTATTTTTCCTAGGAATTCATGTCCATGTCATCAATATTTGTAGGTAAAAACGTCCATGTCATTTATTTTTATAGGAAAATCTGTAACTAAAAAAATAATTTACATGTAAACAATGTTTTTAAATTGTTTAAACGTTGTACATTAATATTTCACTATTTTATCAAAATATGGGTGTTTTTTATATAATTTTTCATAGGAAAATTGATATCACAGACTTTTATTATGTACATAATCACAAATGTTCCTTTCTTAATTTTAATATTGATTAATCTAAAAAGAAATGAAAAATTTAATGGACCCTTTTTCATAGAAAAAAATGAGAATACGGATAAATAAAAATTTTCCTAGGAAAATAAGTGCCAGACATAATTTACTAGCTATGGACTTATTTTTCTAGGAAAAATTATCCATGGACTTACATTCCTAGTAAAATTATGGTCACGGACTTGATTACCTAGGAAAACAAGTCCGGCGGACAAAGTTTACTGTTACATATTTACCGCCTTTGAATTTACTCCAAGTAGATTTTTTGCAAATTTGATTTGGAGTTTTACTGATTCCATTGATAAATATTGAGATTCAAGAGTTTTGTTGTTCTTCACAATATTTAGTGACTATATCTCACTACAATACAGTAATATTGGGCTAACACAAGAATTAAAATATTCATATATCATTATACTTGATATTTGATTAACATTCGCATTATTAAAAACACATATGTTTTGTCAAAAGGCAAATAGGTTCTAACATATAAATGATTATTTGACTGCAACCTAGTCTTTATTTTTTTACTATCAGATTTACAAATGAACTTTGATTGTTGAAAAATACAATGTCACGTGGTAGCCTCTCAATAGAGGGACCGTTTCAAAGACAGAAAACTACCTGCATAAATGATCGAAAATTTTCGAGATGTTCCGAGAATCTTGATTCCGGATATATCCGAATGGCCCATAGAAGCTAACAAAACTCACCAATTTATTGGCATGAATCCCTCAGGGAATCGAACTCAAGACCTTAAGCATATAAAGCCACGATTCATACCCCTACACCAGGACGACTGGATACAAACTCACTGTTAATTTAACATATTTAAACATTGTATCCGGGGCTCATAAAAACTATATACTAGTTACTATATATATATATAAAAATATTAATTTTCGCGAACCATTTAGGTCACGGAAATTCCATTTTTTGCCATCAGTAAGGAGAGTTGTACAAATAATGTGAATACACAGAACCCCGATCCAATTCATTTTTTGCTAAAAATATTTATCATTTTCTGCTTTACATCTCCTAACATCATTCCATTTTTCTCTAATTTCGATTAAAATATGCCAAAACCTGCAGTAAAAATAGATGTATGCCCAAATAAACATTCCCCGATTGGTTGAACTACTATGGCGTCGATGTAAAGCAACGCAAGCCTCGATGAAAAGCACACGCTTCCCAAGAGTAAGGAGAGTTGTACAAATAATGTGAATTCACAGACCCCCGATCAAATTTATCTTTTGCTAAAAGTGTTCATCATTTTCTGTTTTGTATCTATTTTTCTATAATCCCGATTTAAACATGTCGAAACCTGCAGTTAAAATAGATGTATGCCCCAAGTAAACATTCCCCGATTGGTTGAAAAGCTGTGGCCTCGATCTATAGCAACGCAAGCACACGCAAAAATTTCCGTTGATATGTTGAACTTCGACCCCGGGATTCAGCCGATTCACATAGAGATTGTCTTGCGCTCAAATGTAATTCTAAGTGAAGTATACTGGTAAAGTAAAATTATATTCTTTTACAGAAATATTTACACATTTTATCATTAATGTATTGTCATGCTTCTGCATATTTACGCTGAGCTTTAGTTAAATGTAATTCTATACAAATTTTGTGACGTCAAGCATTAAGAGTAAGAATATATTTCGCGCCAAAACAAGAAAATAATCTGTGTCACCAAATAAGTTTATCAGCATCTTTCTGAAATTTTCCAACAGAAAATAGCGTTAATTATAGAGAAATTTTGGTGAGTATTACTAATTAATGTTAAGGTTCTCCAGAGGTGGTTCTCTACACCTTCTTGGCGGTCAATTTAATCCCATTATTAAGGCATTTATCAATTATCCCCGATGGCGATGACACCCAGTCGATTTGTGTCATGAGTGAAAATCTTATCTATTTGATGAAATAACTTCTTCATTAACTGTACATGCAATATTTTTGTAGTTTTTGATAACCGTGCACATTCCCATTGCATGTCCGCAAGATAAATGGGTTATGCATTTGTGAATTGTGTAAGAACAGTAATATTGTGTAATAAGAATTGTAACCGGAGAGCATGATTCTACTTGCAAAATCGCATGTCTCCATCGGGACTCGAACCCGGGACCTCTGTGTTACAAGGCAGCGCGTTAACCAACTGAGCTAAAGAAGTACTTCCTTACGCTTACGGCTGACTAAGTATCTACTAAATTTCTAAGGGAAGCAATCCCGTCACACTTCCCCCACCTCAAGAGTAATTATACTCTATAATGATGATATCTTCATCTTTTTTATATTTATATTTTAACCTGGCTAGGTATTTCTTCTAACCGTGGGTTTTTTATTGTTGGGCGCCAATGTAACCGGAGAGCATGATTCTACTTGCAAAATCGCATGTCTCCACCGGGACTCGAATCCGGGACCTCTGTGTTACAAGACAGCGCGCTAACCGACTGAGCTAAAGAAGTACTTCCTTAGCTCAACCGCTTACGGCTGACTAAGTATCTACTAAATGTTCTAAGGGAAGCAATCCCGTCACACTTCCCCCACCTCAAGAGTCATTATACTCTATAATGATGATATCTTCATCTTTTTTATATTTATATTTTAACCTGGCTAGGTATTTCTTCTAACCGTGGGTTTTTATTGTTGGGCGCCAATGTAACCGGAGAGCATGATTCTACTTGCAAAATCGCATGTCTCCACCGGGACTCGAACCCGGGACCTCTGTGTTACAAGGCAGCGCGTTTACCGACTGAGCTAAAGAAGTACTTCCTTAGCTCAACTGCTTACGGCTGACTAAGTATGTACTAAATTTCTAAAGGAAGCAATCCCGTCACAGAATAATGGCGGAGGATAAAAATTTGTGACGGTCAGTGCGTGATCACGTGACATTATTATTTGTAAACAAATGGGCTCCCCATGTAACATGTGTCGGAACTATCCATACAAGGTGCAATCAATCTTATATTTCACTATTTGATGATATTTCTGTGTCTGTTTGTAGGTTTTGCAGATCAGATGTCATAGTGTAGTTTCATAGACAAAAAAGTACCATGATTGTTCCTGTTCAGTAGTTGTGAATTTTTTTTATAGAATTAGAAGGTAAGTCTACATTAGTCATCATTTAAATTAAGTCTGAAAAAAATGACTCAACTTTCTGTGTAATTTTTTCCCAATTTTTGAAACATGCATAATTTAAAGAGCATTTGCTTTGCTTTGCATTCATACCCTCTAAAATGTCAGTATTGATGGGTCAATGTGAAAACTGTCCAAATATGAGAAGATAACGGGTGTCAGGTTGATCAAACTTACTTAAATGAAGAGAAAAATGAATAAACTGAGGCTTGATTTATATGAATCCAGTCGCCTGCACTTTGGACGGGCAAATATCATCTATCTGATATGGGACCAGCTTAAGTCCCACTGCCCTAGCTGGTGTCGCAAAACAGTCGTTGGAGGTTAGAGTAATCTACGACTACAAAACTCAATTCCAATGACAAAAATGCCCTAATCTTAAATTGAAAGCATTGGAAAAGTAAACTGTAAACTATAATTTTGACAATGACCACAATTTGTTTTAGTTCAATGTACATGTAATAATATGCGGGATAATACATGAACTTAATACTGCTTCAAGGTTAAACAGGTTTGTCAATGTAAAAATAAAATAATTTGTTTGCTAACTTAGGGAGCTACCATTTGATTTTAAGGGGGGGGGGGGGGGGGGGGTGTCTAGGATGAAATTTGAAAAAAAGGCAGGATGAGACAATATGAAAAAAAGGCAGGATGACAATTTATGTAAAAACAAGTCGGGATAAACTAATAGAAAAAAAGGCAGGGCAAAAAAGAGTGAAAAATAAAAAGGCAGGATAGATTACATCTCGAATTAAAAAAAAATGCAGACAGATTACGTCTCGAACTAAAAAAAAAATGCAGGACAAAATTTTTCATCCTAGTCCCCCCACCCCTTTTTTCCCCATAAAAATGGAAAGGAAGCTCCCTTTGCGTTTCAGAGTTATATGGGATTGTATTTATGTATTGATGTGAGCTCCCTTTAGATTGTTTTGGAATTTTACAATTTACATTATCCAGTTACAATGTAAGGGGTTTTATTCATTCAAAAGGGGGGATTTCCATGTTTTCGGACATTAACTCGAAAATGCTTTAAGCAGTTGTTATTTGTCATGAAACTTTGGTTAATTGTTTATATATATCTATTGATGCAAGCTTCCTTTCAATTTAATAAATTGTGGGATTTTATTCGTAAAAAAGGATGGCTTTCCCAGTTTGCAGATTAAATTCAAAAGTTTGTACATGAACTTCTCTGGCATGTTTCAGTAAATGTGTAAATTATACCTGACATAACTAACTTTGCCAATGACCACATATTTTTAAGTTCAATGTACATGAAATATACAAGGTAATGCATGTAGACTCGATACTGCTGCAAGGTTATACAGGGTTGTCAATGAAAAAAAAAAAATTGTTTGCCAACTTAGTGTTTCCTTCAGAAGGTTTTGGTGTGGTATGACACCCTGTCATTTTTATACGCCCGTTTACGGGACGTACTATGGTATACCGTTGTCCGTCTGTCTGTCCGTCATCAACATGTCGGACATTAACTCAAAACCGCTTTAACCAATTTGCATAAAACTTTGGTGAATTGTTTATATCTATTGACATGAGCTCCCTTTCGTTTTTTATAAATTTTAGATTTTACGTTTCTGAGTTGTGGGGTTTTATTCATTAAAAAAAGGGTGATTTTCCAGTTTTCGGACAATAAAAGCTTTCACCAACCTGCAAGAAATTGTGGTGAATTGTTTATATCTATTGACATGAGTTCCCTTTCGATTTTTATATATTTTAGATTTTACATTTCTGAGTTACAGGGTTTTATTCATGAAAAAAGGGGGGATTTTCCAGTTTCGGACAAAAATCAAAAATGCTTTCAGCATTTCGTATGAAACTTTGGTGAATTGTTTATATCTATATTGATGTTAGATTTTACATTTTACATTTCTGAGTTATGGGGTTTTATTCATTAAAAAAGGGGTGATTTTCCAGTTTTCGGACAATAGCTCAAAAATGCTGTCAGCAATTCTCATGAAACTTTATTGATGCAAGCTCCCTTTACATTTTCATAAAATTCTAATATGACTGGGAATTAATTGAACTTTATTTGTTTATAGTTTGACGACAGATTTACTAAGTATTGCGCAACAGCACAGTGTATTGCACAACAGCAAGAAATCTTTAATTTCACCACGTTCTAATGAAGTAACAAGCTTATTTTGCCGAAAGTTTGAATGATTTGATCTACGATTGAGTAACAAGTACCAGAAGTGATAAAAAAATTGTCTTTATGAAAATAACGAATTTATCAATGATAATGTTTATGAGGAAAAGGCAAAGGACCAGAGCCTGGAAACCCTGAAATAGAAGGAACTCCCAATCGGAGTGATTTATAAAATCCTGGAAGTGGTAGAAGTAGATGGGAAGTTTGGGAGGAGTAAGATCCTCACTTTGAAAAACAGAGAAGGAGAAACGAATAAGGTGTGGGCCTGCAGTATACTGAACAGAGAGATGGAACCCTTGGAAGGAGCCTTTGTGAGAAGTACAGGCTTAGAAGTCAGCAAAAAGACCAAACAGGAGTACTTTTCTTGCAACCTTGTGAGAAAGTAAGTAAAAAAAAAAACAAAAAAAAAATAATGGGCCGGCTGGGGTACAAAATTTTTTTTCGATCCGACATTTTTGCCGGATTGGAAAAGTTTTTTTTTATGCTTGAAACGGAGCACATCATGAAGTGTAACGGAAAGATGTGTGACGTTTTTTACTGCGCATGCGTAGTAAGAAGAAAAATGAAATAACTTAAAGGAAAGCATCAGGAGAGGTAATAAGAAATATGGCATCATTACAAAAAACGAGTGCTGAGGAATTACCAAATGTCTGCGGGGACAAATTGAAGAGGAAAGATGGGCACTGTCAGAACAAACCAAGGGAAGATGGGAAATGTTGGAGGCACAGAAGGCAGTTCAACCATGATAATGATGATGGGTTTATTAGTAATGGTAAACTACAGATTAACAAAACCATCAAGGAATTGCGACAAATTGCTAGGGAAGGGGACTTAAAAGGTTATAGTAGATTGTCGAAAATCAATTTGGTAAACCTCATTGAGGACAAAACAGACCAAAGATTCAAGCGTGAAGAGTTTTTCACCATGAAACAGTTGAAAGCAATCGCCAAAAGGCGTGAGATTCATAACTATTCCAGACTAACAAAGAAAAATTTAAGTACCCTAATCATCAATAATATCGAGAATGCTTCCATTGATGAAGAACTAGAAATAACGGACGGACGTGATGCATTGAATGGTGTATTTGGCACAGTGAAAATTGGATCCAAAAAGAAAAATGATGTGAATACATTTTTGAAGCTGTGTCGAAGCACCATCATTAGCAAGATACAAGGGGCGTTGACCAAGAAAAAAGGGTTGAAAGTGGATTTGGTTTTAATAGTTGAAATGATGAAACCAAGCACATCACCTGATAATGAATCCATAATAACGGAACCCTCTTTTAGATCCTTGAAGATGACCATTCTCAAAGCAACAGACCTTGAGCAGGAAATTGATGACGCGGTCGAAAAGATCAAAGAAAGAATGTCTAAATATCAACGCGAGGGCAGTGGGTGGGTGTTTAGTCAAATCAAACGGTTAGATATTCATTTTAGTAAGTTCAAACCGCTAGCCGGAAGTTCATTCATAGCACTTCCAAAACATCTATTGCTAAAGAAGGCAATAATCAACGTAAAAAATATGGATCAGCAATGTTTTAAGTGGACTGTTCTTTCAGCACTTCATCATAATGAGGTAGATCAGAAACAGACCGATCGGGTCGAACAATATGAGAAATGGGTTGACGAACTCGACTTTGAAGGCATTGATTTTCCAGTATCACTTAAAGCAATTGATAAGTTTGAAAAGCTTAATCCAAACATCAATGTAAATGTGTTAGGATATGAGATGAACCAAGATCGTGAGTTGGAAGCGTATCCTTCAAAAATATCAAAGAACAAGGGTGCAATTATGATAGATCTCATGTTACTAACAAATAATGATAAAGGGGGTAAAAAACAGGAGCATTATTGCTGGGTGAAAAGTTTATCGCGACTTTTAGGATTACAAGTATCGTCAAATAGTCATGAGCTTTTTTTCTGTCGTAGGTGTTTGAATCATTTTACCAGACAAGACATTCAGTACAACACCACTAAGCATAATTCCATCAAGATGACACCCACCGCCGCAAGTCAAAAGCAGAACGAGGTCAAGGTGTTTTGGAACCTCTATGGAGACTTACCTCCCATGCAAACACCTCGATTTCGTGTTGGAGACAAAGTTAGAATTCGACAGTTACAACCGTGCAATGAGAGTCCCCTTTACCATTTATGCAGATTTTGAATGTTTTGTGGAGAAAATCGACACATGCCAGCCCAACTCATCAAAATCATACACCAAACAATATCAACATCATGAACCATCAGGATACTGTTATTACGTGAAATATGAACATGGACACTATAAATCACCGGTTTTGTACCAAGGACCTGATGTGGCTAAGAAATTCGTTAGAGAAATGGAGAAAGAAGTGTGGGACATTTACAATATTTACCGAAATAAAAAAAATATGGTGATGACTGAGGAAGATAAGAAAAGACATGAATCCAGCACCATCTGTCACATTTGTAGTAAAGATCTCGATGGGGACATAGTTCGAGATCATGATCATATTACAGGTAAGTATCGTGGTGCTGCACATAATAAATGTAATTAAGTATTTCAACTTCCAAAATTTATTCCTATTGTATTTCATAATTTAAGTGGGTATGACGCGCATTTGTTTGTTGAAGAGCTAGGATTTAACGGTGGACAAATTAACTAATACAGATGAGAAATACATTAGTTTTTCAAAGAAAGTGGGACCAATGGAGATGAGATTCATTGATTCATGTAAATTTATGCCAAACTCACTAGACACCTTGGTAAAGAATTTAACAAAGGACCAATTTAAGAACACTCGAGAGGTGTTTAGCACATGTTCAATAGATCCTGAATTATACCAAGTAAATCCTGCTAAGTCTGAGAATGAGCGAAAAATTACGTTGCGAGAAGTAATTGATGTGCGTAAACTGAATTATATTGTATCACATCCTGATGATTTGCAGCTGGGAAGTCGACACATTAATGGAAAAAAGATAGACAAAAACGGTCAGCTAACACTTTTGAAAAATTATTTGGGACAGGTCAATGGGAAAGGTGAAAGGCTAATGAACTATTATCAAATAAATAAGTTTGGAAGGTACTGGACTGAAGGCGACATAGGTATTCAAAACATGAGTAGAAAGATCAGACATACATTATGTCAAGACTTTATGTATGACATTGATATGAAGAATGATCACCCTACACTACTATCCTGGTACTGCCACGACAATGGCATCAACTGTACAGGACTTGATGCTTACATTGCGAATAGGGAAGAGTATATGGCAGATTGGATGATGCGCACAGGAGACGCACGAGATGAAGTTAGTGCACATTTACTGGCAATTATTAATGGAAGAAAGGTTAAGCTAGAGTCTAAGGATCCAAAATGGTACAAAGAATTTTATAATGGAATGAGATATATTAGTGACTCGATTGTTAAGTTGAGACCTGATCTTTATGAGCTGGCAAAAAAGTCAAAGAAACGTAAAGGTACTGATTTCAACATTGAAGGAACCACAGTGAATTATGTAATGTGTAGTTTGGAAAACAAAGCTCTTATGACTACGTTTGATTATTTGACAGAGCAAGGTATTGAAGTTGGATCACTTGTGTTTGATGGTCTTATGATATACAAGAACAATGTGTCATCAGAACGACTTTTAGAAATACTTGCTGGGTGTTCACAGAAGGTTAAGGAGGTTATTGGATGTGATATCACCTTTACTAACAAAGTTATGGATGAAGGTTATGATATACCAAAGGATAAGTTGTTTAATTCAGTGAAAGGAGATTTTCAAGAACACTATGAACTACTCTTGCGAAAAGGGGTATATCCTTATGAATACATGGACAGTCCAGAGAAATTAAGGGAGACTAAACTACCTTCCAAAGAGGAATTTTACAGTAGACTTACTGGCGAGGATATTGAAGATGACGACTATGAATACGCTCAGAAAATATGGAAAACGTTTGAGTGTAAGACAATGGGAGACTTTCACAATTTGTACCTACTGACCGATGTGATGTTATTAACAGATCTTATGGAAAATTTTAGGAATGTATGTATGAAAAATTACCAACTAGATCCTATGTGGTATTACACATCACCAGGATTGGCCTATGATGCAGCACTTAAAATGACAGGTGTTAAATTGGAATTGCTGTCTGACCCCGACATGTTACTTATGTTTGAGAGAGCTACTAGAGGAGGAGTGGCTATGATAACCCACCGACATGGCAAGGCCAACAATCCTTACATGAGTGATTATGACAAAATGCAAGCAACTAAATATTTAACGTATTTGGATGCTAATAATCTTTATGGGTATGCTATGTCACAACCTTTGCCTACAGGGAAGTTTGAGTGGATTGATCCCAAAGAAATTGAAAAGATTTTAAACCATGCGGATGAACATGAGAACGGTTACATGATTGAATGTGACCTTGAGTATCCTCAAGAATTACACGACGAGCATAATGATTATCCATTAGCACCTGAAATTATGGTGATCAACAAGGTACCTAAATTAATTCCATCCTTGAATAATCGAACTAAATATGTACTTCATTATAGAAATCTTAAACAAAATCTATCGTTGGGAATGAAATTAACCAAAGTTCATCGCATTATTGGATTTGAACAATCTCCATGGCTCAAACAATATATAGATCTTAACACCAACCTTCGCGCCAAAGCTAATAATGATTCTGAGAAGGATTTTTTCAAACTGATGAACAATTCAGTATTTGGCAAAACCATGGAAAATATCCGCAAGAGGGTTAATGTCAAACTTGTGACATCGGAAAAACAAGCATTGAAACTTGTAGCCAAACCTAATTTTGATCGTAGGGTTATTTTCAGTGAAAATTTAGTTGCAATACATATGAAAAAGACCAAGCTTAAGTTTAACAAACCAGTATATTTAGGAAGTTGCATCTTAGATTTGTCAAAAACTTTGATGTATGACTTTCACTACAATTTTATGCGAAAGAAATACGGTGATAATGCCAGACTCTTGTTTACCGATACCGACAGTTTGGCTTATGAAATTCAAACAGAGGATTTTTACAAGGATATTACCCCCTATGTCCAGGACAAATTCGACACATCCAATTTTCCAGCAGAACATCCTTCGGGAATTCCAACAGGTGTCAACAAAAAAATCGTTGGCATGTTTAAAGATGAATGTGGTGGAAAAATAATGACGGAATTTGTAGGTCTTCGAGCAAAAATGTATGCATTTAAGATTGGTGAGGAAGTGACTAAGAGGGCTAAAGGAGTTAAAAAGAATGTCATTAAGAATGGTATCAACTTTGATGAATACAAGCGATGTCTCGACACACAAGAAGAGGCATATAAATCGATGAACATCATTAGAAGTCGCCATCACAATATTTTCACTGAAGAATTCAACAAGGTTGCTCTCTCAGCTAAGGATGACAAGCGACATATATTGCAGGATGGAATTAGCACACTATCCCATGGACACTACAAAATAAATGGATAAAATTAGTATTCATGGCATAATTCTTCCAAACAAACCCCTGTCCAACATTGAACTCGAAAAGGCTGCTCGAAATTTAGGAATTTCAAACTTCAGAGGGGTGTTTATGCGAGATACCCTACCACCCAGCCCGCGCCGCATCGAATGTGGAATCTTGAATCACGATAGCTGGGAAGGTTCTGGAACGCATTGGACCTGTTGGAATAAACGTGGGCCGGTAAGGTATTACTTTGACTCCTATGGATTACCACCACCTGACGAAATGGTGAACTACTTACAGCCTGAAATTCGATATAGCACCGATGAATTACAGCAGCGAGACTCGGTGGTGTGTGGCCAATTTTGCCTATTCGTGTTGAAAGTGTTGGCGATTGGAAAATCGCTGGAAGATACAATCTTTTTACTATATAAATAAATGGATAAGTTTGGATCTCATGCAAGAAAGCGCGAATCTGTCTGGTGGATGCTACAGGATTTGGATATGAACGACAATCGCATTACTAGCCTAGGACAACCCAAGGACAGCTCGGATGCTGTGACAAAACGGTGGGTGACCCAACAGTTAAAAGATGGTATGAAAGATCTTGACGAGCTAGAATCGGTGTGCAAACAGATTCAGATGACCATCAAGCGACTGGAAAGGGACTTTGAATCATCGAGCAAAGAACTCACCAAAAAGCTTATGGCCGTAGAAAATGGTAAAGTCGACAAGTCAGAATGCGTCTCAACCAACGGTGGTAAGATGAAAATAGACTTGGACATGCGAAAGTTTCACGTGCTGAATCTCCCACTCCCACGAACTGACAACGAACCCATCACCAAAGCACTTTACGATCGTCTACAGTCGGATTTGGATGCATTGAGGGTTTTTGTCGAATTGAAGCATGCTTAGTTTTCCAAATCTTTCCAGTCTCGGGCTAGAAGGATCCCTGAATTTCCTCGCCGCTGAAATCCTTGAGGCGATAAGTGGGCGGCTGAGTGTTTAACACTAGGGAAATGGTGAATACTTCTTCGGTCCAGCGGGGTGTATATCCCTTCTCAAATGTGCCTTTTTTCTTGGAAATTCTAACTTTGTCTCCAACACGAAATCGAGGTGTTTGCATGGGAGGTAAGTCTCCATAGAGGTTCCAAAACACCTTGACCTCGTGCTGCTTTTGACTTGCGGCGGTGGGTGTCATCTTGATGGAATTATGCTTAGTGGTGTTGTACTGATGAACGAGCTTGTCAAGGACAGGTAGATAGCTGCGTGTGGAGTTGGCTGAAAAGTACTTGAACATTTTCTCCTTCATAGTGCGATTCCAGCGTTCGACAACACTTGACTTTTCCTCATTCTCGGTAGAGTAGAGTTCGATGCCATGCTTTTGGAGGAGCTCCTTCACCTCCTTGTTGTAGAATTCAGTACCTATGTCTGTCCAGAGTTTTTTAGGTATACGTGACTTGAACACTGTTTTGAAGGCATCCCTCACTGTCACCCCATTTTTATTTTGTAGTGGAATCAACCAGCCATACTTTGAAAACACGTCAATAATACTCAAGATGAACTTATTCCCTTTGTTTTCACGAGAGAAGGCACTCATATCTACCAAATCAGCTGCCCAAGTCTCATCTACACCACCTACTACCACTCGTCGCTTTGTGAATTTACGTCGGATGGGTTTGTGCAACTCTTCTGCTAATTGGTCCGACCAACGAACTTTTTTTTTCCAACACCTAGTCCAAATCGAGCTTTGGTGCCAATAATAGGTTTAACGGTGCTGCGATCTATGATTTCACGTGGGGTGGGGTTGGGGATGGCATTAAGGGAAGTTAGCATAGTCTTGTCGCAGATGGAATTTCGAGCAGCTGTGTCCTTGTGCTTAGCATAGCAGAGATCATGGTGATAGGCTGCTTGGTCGACTCGGTTGATCGGTTTTGACCAGGCTTTTGGGGTACCATCAGCATGGAGTCGCTTGCTAAGTTTGGTACCAGGACCAGTGAAATTATGACCTGGCAGATGCATTTCGACTGGAAGATTGTTGATAAGTTTGTTTGACTCCAGCACCTCTGGCAGTCCCTACAAACTGTGATTTTCTCGAACCACAGACGGCACAAATTCCACCTCTTCGTCGTCGTCTATTGCTAGTTGTAACCTCGAAGCGGCTCTGCGTCTCTGTTGGCCTCTTACATTTTAAACAGTAAATCGTCATTTTATTTAAATAAATGAACGTTGAAGACATTTCCTACAATGAATCTACCCCAGCCAGGAGTAATTACTATCTCCTTCCACAGCGATCCATCAGAGGTCTAATCATTGGGAAGAGCGACTGCGGCAAGACGACGTTGCTGAACAACCTCCTCCTGCGGCTGGAATGGTTGGACTACGATCGCCTGTACGTGTTTGGAAAATCGCTCCATCAACCCATTTACCAGCTGCTGCAGCAAACACTTAGGAAGGGATTTTCAAAGGAAGATATTTTGAAATTGCTCTCCATCAAAAAGAATTGCCCATACTCACTAGTTGATGTGGTTGAGTCCCTGAAACCGCCATCACACCCAAGTGGAATCGACACTTTTTTCTTTGAGCAGGGAAATGATGTACCAGACCCCCGCGACCTCGATCCTGCCCGCAAGAATCTCATAGTGTTCGACGATTTGATGCTAAGTAAACAGAACAAATGTGAAGATTACTATGTGCGAGGTCGTCACAACAATGTGGACTGCTTCTACCTATGTCAAAATTACTTCAAGCTGCCCCGTCAATCGATCCGAGAAAATGCCAACTTTATATGTCTCTTTCAGCAGGATGCTAAGAACCTTGATCATATTCGTCAAGATCACTGCGGTGATATAACCTAGGAACAGTTTGATGCTCTGTGTAACCACTGCTGGTATGAGCCTTATGGGTTTGTGACCATTGATCTCACGAGCACCAAGGCAAATGGAAAGTATCGATGCAAATTAGATAAATTCTATGTAGTGTAATATAAACGATGGATTTTAGATATGCATTCTTAATGCTTGAAATCGAACTGGAGGAAGGCAGGTTGGTTGACATCAAGAATGAAAAGGAATACCTCCTGCATTTCCACTTCAAACTGGGTGGCTATCCGAGTTGGCTCTCACTCTGGCTAGGTAGTTGTGAAGGATGTTCTGCAGATCACTATTTTGGTCAGTACACTGAGACGTATGACAAGGGATGTAGCGATAAGGAATGCAATGGTAGGAAAGTGATAGAAAAAAGTGATATTTGTCTATCCTGCATGCGCCGGCATATGGGTGATTTTGGAGAGTGTAAGTGTCCATGTAAGCACAAGTGGGAGCGTGTATATATCACCACAGGATCCCTAGGCGGGTTTATCCCAGGTTACAGATTTGGTAAATGCTGTATTGAAAGGTATAAATGTCCCATCGACCATAAAGATTTTATAGGAAGGAATTACATTTATTATTTTCACCAAAAACCGAAACAACCACAATGTAGTGCTAAGACAGTTCAAGGCCATCAGTGCACACACCCTTGCAAACCGGGTAAAAACAAATGCAAAAGACTCTTAAACCTATCGATGAAAGACACACTCTATCAGTTACCTCCTTACTGGCAAGCAATTTTCAGACGCTATGGGGCGTTTAGGGGCGTTGGAAAAAAACGCTATGGGGCGTTTGAAAAAACGCTATGGGGCGTTTGATAGCGTTCTGTGCTATAAATAAATGACGTTTATCAAGATCACTGATCCCAAGCAGCGTGAGTTGCTTGCGAAAAAATTACAAGAAACCAAATGGAGCATTCAAGCCAGCAACCTACAGAATCGGCTTGATAAGATCGGATTGACTAAAAACCTTTCCAAGGTGTTTAAGCCCGTAGTTGAGGCTCAAAAGGAGGCAGCTTCTAAAATCACTCAAAAGATTGAAGAGCTGCCTGCGCCACTGCTAGCCCTACCTCCACCCACTGAGCTTGCTGAACCACTCCCTATTGAACAAGCCACACATACCACACTCGGCCCGCGAGCACAACAATATCTCCAGCTTAGTATGACCTCTCAAGCAGACCACACATTTGGACTGCGGGTAGAAGACGACACCATCATGATCGGCACTTCACCTGTTACTTTTGACGGGGACAACATCTTGGTCGATGGAGTGCGCTACAAAGGTACTCCTGGACTTTGGGAACTCATCGTGAAAAAGCGTCCAGAATCGTTCGAACCCGAAGACTTGGAGACTTATGGTGAAATCCTTCAAACATCCGGGGCTATGTACCAAGGTAACTCTGTTCTGTCACGGACTCCTAAGGCCAGTCGAAGCTACAAGTGGAAAGAGATTGTATCACACATCTATCGGCAGAACAAGTATGGCAGTGGACTAAGCACAGTGTTCCTCCCAAAAGACTTTAATTCTCTTTTTGATCGTCTGGATCTTTGCGCCGCCGCTTACAAAGCTGGAAATAATGGTGTGCGAAATGAGATTGTTGCCATCCTTGATGCTATGAGAAAATTCAGTTAAATCAACGGTGAGGAGTACAAAAAGCTGCATCGTCGTATCCTTTAAATAAATATACAATGCCATTGATAGTTAAACATGGTTATCGCCGGAAATATGCAGTCGGAGGACGAGGACTCTTTGATACCATCACCAATTTAGCCGGACGCATGTTCACATCCTCTGCAGCAAAGACATTGGGGAGTAAGGCCATGAACGCCGCCACCAATGCAGCTATAAAGGGAATGGAAAAAGGTGCAACTAAAGCTGTAGACCATGTCGCCCGAAGAATTACCCGCAAAAAGAAAACTACATCCAGTAAACCAAAGAGGACCCCTAGGCAGCAGACTCGACTAAACAATCTAATCTCAGGGAGTGGCATTGCCACCATTCACGATTTCGTGCAGCGCTATAAATAAATACATAATGTCTGATATCTTAGCAATCACTGAAAGTTTATCTTTGGACGAAAGTCTCCAGGAATATCAGGTTCGAGAATACGAACCACAAGCCGGTGCCCAGCTGAACAATGCCGGTGCTGAAATCCGAATCAACATCGAAACCCAGGATTTGTTCCTACACCCCGCCGAAAGTTATCTCGTGGTGGAAGGTCGACTTCTCAAGAATGATGACACAGCATATGCCGATGGCGATCTTGTGTCGCTCACCCATAATGGTATCATGTATCTCTTCAAGAGCATCAGTTACAGGCTTTCCGGTCAGCAGATCGAACATATTAACGACCCCGGCATTGCCACCACTATGCTAGGAATGCTCACCTATCCTGACGACTTTTCCAAATCGCAGGGTCTCAACCAACTGTGGTATAAGGATTCTTCCACCGATGCTGAGGCTGAAAACGCTGGATTTGCAGCCCGTCATGGATACATTATCACCAAGCCCACCAACAAAGGATCGTTTTCGTTTGCCATCCCTCTAAAACATATTTTTGGATTCGCAGATGATTACAACAAAATAGTGTACGGGTTCACTCGTTCGCGATTCAAATGCTAATGCCATTTTGAGAGCAGCTGCCGTCAACGATCCGGCAAAGATCGTCCTGAGTAAACTATCGTGGTTTGTTCCTCACGTCACCCCCTCAGACGAAAATAAAATGCAACTGTACAAAACCATCCAAAGTAAATCCAAGATCCACTGTGGATTTCGCATGAGACAGTGTGATTCCATAGCCGTTCCCTAAGCCTCACAGTTTAACTGGCGCCTAGCTGCCAAGAGTGGTCGAAAAAAGCCTAGATATATCATTGTTGCCTTCCAAACCAACAAAAGTAGTGACCAAACCCATAATGCTTCCGTGTTCGATCACTGTCGATTGCGAAATATCAATGTCACCCTCAACGCTGAACGTTTTCCAGCAGTCGACTATAATGCAGCTTTCAACGAAAATAGGATCGCCAGAGTGTTCAAAGAGGCCTTCGACTTCAGAAAGAAATTCCATAACATGGACACTCTCCTCAGTAATGGTGGTATCAATCCCTCCTATTTCATCGACTTGTACCCCTTGTTTGTGATTGATGTGAGTCATCAGTCTGAGCGTCTCAAAGAATCTACTGTAGACATTCAGATCCGAGCAGAATTCGCCCGTAATGTTCCAGCCAACACCGAAGCGTTTGCACTTGTCATTTCAGATAGAATCCTACAGTTTGAATCCGATGGTCAGAAGATGAACGTTGTGTACTAAAAAGTAAATGGATAAAATTCACCTACAACTCCTCTTTGCCAGTCGCCCCGCCGAAGTCTATGCGATCGTAGTGAAGGCTAGTAAACAACTCAAGGAGCAGTATGACGGTATCGAAGAGTGGAAGCAAAAATGTGTGACAATGGTCTACCATAAATAAATGGATAACACATTGTTGCAGCAAATTGTCGATAATACCAACCCAAAGCATGGGTTTTCCTTCATCGTCTCTGGAAACGATAGCCAAATCCTTACCAGATTCAACCCCCACTACCACTCAAGGAATCTAAGACCTACGAAATGGCATTAGTAAACCTGGAAACCAATAACTCCATCCCCAACATTCATACAGGTAACAATTCCTTTCGCTACTCCCCCGACGATGGTGCCAACTGGTTTCCCATCGCACTAAGCACAGGTTCCTATGACATCGACGACATCAACAATGAGATCAAGCGGTGGCTACGGCTCAACAAACACAAAACGAAGATCATCATCGATGCCAACCGGGCGACCCTAAGAGCAACGCTGACCCTCGCCAGACACTATCAAGTAGACTTCAACGTTGTCAATAGCATCAACACCGTCTTGGGATTCGAGCGACAGATTTACACGTACGATATGATCACAAACGGCTATACGGAAGGGGAACACATTGTAAATATCATCAGCATCAACAGCATTCTGGTGAATAGTGATATCATCCATGGAAGTTATGTAAATGGTACACAGCAGTCTACCATCTACAGCTTCTTTCCCGCAGACGGTCCTGGTATGAAGATCATTCAAACCCCAAAGAATCTAGTATACTTGCCGGTGACCTTGCAAACCATCAATCGCATGCAAACGTATCTCACCGATCAAGATGGTAGGCGCATCGATTTCAGGGGTGAACATCTCACCATCCGCTTTCATCTTCGTGAGGTATAAATAAATGACTTATCACGAACAAGGTTTGAACTTGACAAAAGGTCAAGCTGATAAACTACAACGGGCGGCTAAAAAAGGTTGTCCGGTCTCCATTCGTTTGTCCCACGCAAATCTGCAAGGCGAACACAAGATGTTGCTCACCACCCGCCAGGTTCAAAAGATCGCCAAGCTCCTACAAAAGGGTACTGGTGGTATGGTCCTCGAGTTGAGTGCAACCCAATTAAAGGAAAACATGCAGAAGGTGGGTGGTTTCCTACCCATGTTGGCGGGGCTGGCAATGAGGGCACTCCCCATGTTAGCAAAAACCATTCTACCCGCCTTGGGTGTTGGAGCCTTGAGTGGTCTTGATGGTGTAGCCGTCAACAAGGCCTTAGGGTCTGGATTGTACCTAAAACGTGGTGGATGCGTTTGCACTGTAAAACCTAGTGGCAACGGTCTCTACCTCAAACCTTCAAACGCCCGGATCACCTATGGTGATGGACTCTACTTGAAGCGTGGTCAGCAATTCCACGACGGAGCTGGTCTGATCTTAGGTGCTAACAGCCCCTTCAAAAATATTCCCCTCCTTGGTATGCTCCTATAAATAAATGGATAATTTAAATTCTGGATACCGACAGACCAAAGTCAAATGTATGGAAGACCAACTCAACGCGGATATTCATAAGTACATTTATAAACATACCTTGAAGATCTACAAACGTGTGGACAAATTTGTATCTGTAGCACTGGGTGCTTTTTCTGTGGGCAGTTTGGTATTGACCAGCTGCACCATAGGTTCAGCTTTGACCGGTATAGGTATTATAGCCTCCATTCCCCTAGGATCCCTTGCTTGCTTGAGTGCCACTGGCCTAATCGTATTCACACTGATCTCAAGGCGTATCATGAAAAAGAGGAAAAAACACCTCAACACCTTGCAATTGGAACAGTTCATAAATTTTTCGGTCGAACAATGTTTTAGTACTGCTTTGACTGATGATAAACAAATTCATGATGCTGAGTTTGGGAAAATCACCACCTGCCTCAAAAACTACTACGATGAAAAAAATAAGCTCCAACAACCCCTATCCAGTTTCAGTAAGGATCTTTCAAAGTGCGGTTCTTAATTCCCAAAAAAGGCTTTCCAATGAAAAAATATCCCCCTCCTAGGTATGCTCCTATAAAATAAATGGATAATTTAGATTCTGAATACCGACAAACCAGAGTCGAAAGTATGGAAGACCAACTCAACGCGGATATTCATAAGTATCAACATACCTTGAAGATCTACAAACGTCTGGACAAAGTTGTATCTGTAGCACTGGGTGCTTGTTCTGTGGGCAGTTTGGTGTTGACCAGCTGCACCATGGGTTCAGCTTAAACAGGTATAGGTATTATAGCCTCCCTTCCCCTAGGATCCCTTGCTTGCTTGAGTGCCACTGGTGTGATGTACTCACACTAATCTCAAGGCGTATCATGAAAAAGAAGAAAAAACACCGCGACACCTTGCAATTAGCACAGTCCACAAAATTTTTGGTTGAATAATGTATTAGTACTGCTTTGGCTAATGATGAACAAATTGATGATGCTGAGTTTGGGAAAATCACCACCTGCCTCAAAAACTACTACGATGAAAAAGATAAGCTCCGACAACCTTCCACCACTTTTGGTGAGGACCTTAATGCGCATGCGCAGTAAAAAACGTCACACATCATTCCGTTACACTTCACTCTACACATCATTTTACGATGTGCTCCATTCCGCTTCACTTCATGATGTGCTCCGTTTCAAGAATAAAAAAAAAAACTTTTCCAATCCGGCAAAAATGTCGGATCGAAAAATTTTTTTGTACCCCAGCCGGCCCATTATTTTTTTTTTTTTAACTTACTTTCTCACAAGGTTGCAAGAAAAGTACTCCTGTTTGGTCTTTTTGCTGACTTCTAAGCCTGTACTTCTCACAAAGGCTCCTTCCAAGGGTTCCATCTCTCTGTTCAGTATACTGCAGGCCCACACCCTATTCGTTTCTCCTTCTCTGTTTTTCAAAGTGAGGATCTTACTCCTCCCAAACTTCCCATCTACTTCTACCACTTCCAGGATTTTATAAATCACTCCGATTGGGAGTTCCTTCTATTTCAGGGTTTCCAGGCTCTGGTCCTTTGCCTTTTTCTCAAAAACATTATCATTGATAAATTCGTTGTCTACGATTTTTGAACTTTTGAGTTCATCCATATTTTGAACAAAAGACATATTTATATTTACCCTAGGATTACATCCTTTTAAGGTGTTTTGGGTTTTGTGTAAAAAAAAAAATCTAATGTCATTCATTCACATTTTTTATTTTTTTTTCGTTTTTTTATCATTTTTATGCTATATTTCTACTTAAAATAGATTTGTGGCAGAACCGGCAATTTTACACTACTCTTACAAAACAATCCTCTATTTATCCTAGGTGTTGCACACAGTATTGTTGATTATATTTATATGTATATGTAGTAAAGTGAATGCAACCCCCTGTTTGAAGGTAAGTAACTGTTAACAAACTTTTTCACTTATCAGTAGCTTAGAATGGTTTAAAAAAAGATCTAATAGATGTTACATGCATTATGCCTTCCTCTCAAAAAGTTTGCATGTGTTTTAAAGTGGTTATTTAGCAATGTAATTTTTTCCCTCAGTATTAACATTAATTTGGAAGTAAGTTAAAGGATTTCAGTTAACCAAAATTATTTCACGCCTAATTTATATAAACAAATCCCACGTCGATATATAACATGTACAACAATCAAACATCAATCCACGCCAAACTGGATGTAATTGAAAGACATCTAGAGGTCAATATACAGTCTCGAACAAAAGACAAAATAAGGAAAAATATAGCGAATTTTTGAGAAGAATTATTATTGCATGTATATTTGCAATATTTAAAATGCATAGTTTAAAATCTTTTGAGTTTTAGGTTCCACCTACCATTTTAGAAAACTGGGATTTCATTGCAGCTAGTCTATTAGATAACATTTTATAGTTTTGAATGTTTCTTCATCAGTTAACTAAAATTAGGTGGAGGTATGTTCTTATTTCTGACAGAGGGTTACTCAACCTATATCAATTTGTGCGTGAAGCGATTGATAGTTGCTAGATACTGAATAATTTTACCACAAATTTGTAAAAGTTTTAACCGGTGTATATACTTAAAATATGTTAATAAAGTTCATGTCTTTTTCAGGACTTCTGATCCAACCATGTAGTATGGCATGTTTGTGAGATATGGTTTTTGCCAGTAGGATGTTCATGAAGGACCTGTAGTACAAAGTATATCACTGGATTGAGCTCATTGTCTAAGTGTATTATTAAAGTGCTTTGCTTTGAGCTCTGTTCATTGTTATGCAATTCATTCTTTGTGAAATAAAGATTTGACAGACAACTCTCATGTACAAGGAATTGTCAAAGTAGTATCCATTCTATGAACAATGTAAGTAATAGGGAGATAAAAGCATTTTATTTAGATTTGAACCAAACATTTTTTGTCCATTAGCCAAACTAAAAAAAAGAAGCACAAATTCACCAAACAATGCTACTGGCGCTACTAGCAATATGATGCTAGGTTCATTTGTTACTCTTTATTTTTTTACATCTGTACTGCCTACTGGCGACTCAGTCCTGAGTGTAAATGGTCATTCATTATGTTAAGAATAAGACCAAAATTTATAAGGCCTATCTGGCCTAATTGATTTCTAAAATATATTTCATTGTACATGTTCAACATTTATCATTCATTTGTTTATTTCTTAATTTGTGTGAATTAACAGTAAATGTTAATTACTACACTTTCCTACCATAACAAAATTGCCTTACTGTATTTGTATCACTTATATTTGTACCCATATAACAAAAAAAACTGAAAAGAGAATACTTTTGCAATAGCTTTTTCATATTGAGTACTAAAACTTTTTAGATATTTAGACATATTAAGTAGATGTTCATAATATCCACTTGACATTGTATCATATGACTTCTGTAGTTAGTTATGAGTCTTTGAAGCATGCTCACAAAGGTTCTTTTGTTGATATCATTTTCATACTGGTCAAAACTTTGGAGGAGATATTTTCAAAGAATTAATAAAAAATAACACAGAAATTCACTTTCTAGCTCATCTAGCCCCAATCATCATGTCAGGCATTGTCATTACAAAAAAACATTAAATGTCTTCTAAACTGAGAAACAATTTCCACATTTAACCGAAATCTTTTACTTATGATACTGACAATCCCCCACAAATTAAGATAAATAGAACCATACAAATAGTAAGCAAATACATGTTCTCAGATACCATCTCCCATACAAAAAAATCACATTAAGAAAAAAATGAACCTATTATGTGTTCCTCTCCTAGCTACAAAATGTATCCAAAATCAAAATGTGGAACATATATATTCTATCATAATCATTTAGTAATTAATGAAATTAGTATCTCTTCCATGCCCGTGTTGAACATAAAAAAACTAAATATTACATAAACAACACCCCTAATGCTCATGTTGGTTGTCATTGTGCAACACAGTTAATATATAGAAAACATAAAACATAGAACTCCTTTAGTCACATAAAACACTGTCAAACATCCAATCATACTATCCACACTGATCTGTGTCCACACTTGTAATATATAAAGTATATTATAATTATTGTATGGCATTCGGAACTAGATGTTATGAAGCGTAAATGTTTTTTTAATATAGTCTAGAAGAGCTGGGATGTAAAATAGTTATCCCACTCGGACTTGGTGTGTCAGTGTAATACCGCGTCCTCATGGGATTACTATTACTGACCATATGCGTATATACTCATACGCGTATAGTCCTGGTAATTAATACGACGAACGTTGAACAGTAACTACGTAAGGCATAAATAAACCTTCACGGTGTCATAGATTAAGAGTTTCGAAAAATGATAATTTGACTGTAATCATTGTAACGTGATTAATGAAATAAAATGAATTTTACTCACAAGTTAAAGTTATAGTAGAAGCATTTTTGCATGGTCATTATTAATGAAAATAACTAAATGAACTGTTAAGCAAGAAGTCAACTGTTTTACACATAGGCAATTTGAGCATTGAATCCCCCTATTTTCTTACTTGTAAATTAATATTTTTTTAACATTTCAAATTATTTTTACTTATTTAGATTTCTCATACTCCTCTTTATACGATTTATAATTACAGTAGGTTATACATGCTGCCCTTCTATTCTTATGTAGAAACAACTGTTATTGTAAGACCGTATGAATAAGAGTATGAACACACCAGTTAAGTGAAAAATAAGTGGAAATTAGAAGAAATTTAAGAAAATCTAATCTAAACGCCACGGGGAAAAAAATGTCCATGCCCAAATCACCTGTGGTATCACGTACGGACGAAAATGTCGACAGGATAAAGGTGCTCAAAGTTGACTCTAGATAGCGAATGCAAGACAACAAATATACCAAGATTCAGACAATATAGAATTTCTGTTAATAACTTGTACCGATTTTGGTTGTGTCTGTTAAGGAAGTTTGAATGTATTCGAAAAATACCTATATGGTCTAAATACTCATATGGTCCGACCCGTTAATTACCAAACAAGTATATACTCGTATGGTCCGACCATACGCGTATACCAATATGGTCATGACCATACGCGTACAGTCCAAATACTCATATGGTCCGGAACATATACACTAACACCTAATAAAAGCTTAGGAAATATAAACACCGCTAACACACTTCTTTTCTTAATGTGACACATGTCGTATTACATCGTAGTCTGGTCAAATTAATCAACAGTTTATGAGTGAAATCTTGTTTTGGAAGGTGACACATTATAGAATATGTATCTGGCTATTTATGAGTGAAATCTTGGTTTGGAAGTGGATACATTATAAAATCTGTATCCAGCTATTTATGAGTGAAATTTTGTTTTGGATGGGGACACATAATTAATCTGTATCCAGCTATTTATGAGTGAAATCTTGTTTTTGAAGGAGACATTTTATAAGATATGTATCCAGCTATTTATAAGTGAAATCTTATTTTGGAAGGGGACGTATAAAATATGTAGCCAGCTATTTATGAGTGAAATCTTGTTTTGGAAAGTGGCATATTATTAAATAGGTATCCAGCTATTTATGAGTGAAATCTTATTTTGTATGGGGACACATTATAAAATTCGTATCCAGCTATTTTTGGGGGTCACATTATAAGTTATATGGTTTGCTACTGATCCCCTACCGATCCATAGAGGGTTAGTAAAATCCATAAGGGGTTAACCGTAGAACGAATTTATCGCACACGGGACTTTTCCTGCTAAGTTATGAATAAAAATAAGCAATGAAATACAAAAACATTAATGGATGACGTCACCGTTTATAGTAAATGTGGCGTCATGAACCCCATATAAAATTTACTAACCCCAAATGGATCCATAGGGGGTCACCACGTGACGGCGTTAAACCAATCATAACGTCATATTATATCCGAGGATAATATAAAATATGTATCCAGCTATTTTGGGGAAACATTATAAAATATGTATCCAGATATTTTTTTTTGGGGGGAGGGGGAGGGGAAGGTCACATTATAAAATATGTATTCAGCTATTTTGGTGGAAAACTCGCTATGTAATGGTGAAACAAATCATAAAAGTGACCATATGATATTTTTCATTGATGATACCAACATTGATCACTGGTATAACCCAGACTGGGTATTTTATGACACAACGATTATGCTCTGGTAATTGTCAAAATGATATTTTACACAAACTACGGAACTCGAATAAATAAGCGTTGATATTATGAGAGTTTTTTTCATATAGGATTTTTTTTTGGAAAGTAATACTATGATCATGATTATTCCACTTGAAGGAATTCAATAATAATATTTTACACTCAGCTGATGGTTATATCATTATCTACACTAGCAACAAAAGAAAGTTCAGCTTGATCAACCATGTCTAGGTTATTCAATTATAAGTTGGAAAATATCACCATTACTCAGAGTGAGGAGGGAAAGGTGAATGATATGTTTACCAAAGCCCCTAAAAAGACTATTGTTTAAAAGAAAAGATTATTAATAAAAAGAATAAAAATATTTATTGTTTTTTTATTCTTTCGTATTCGTAATTCCATTACAAAATGTTTTCGTAATAAGTTAATCTCCGATGATTAGACATTGACATCCGGAACATTACAGATACATAATTATTGTGAATGTGGGCCAGACTTCGACAACTGATAATTATACATTTAAATTGGATTCATAAACGTGTTATTACTAATCTTTTTTAAAGAAATTTGATTCAGGCAACAGTTCGTGTTTAAATCATAACACAGGAATGTTTGTTATGTAAAGCGTATAACCTTGATGGGGTATTTCATTACTAAATCGTCTCAGTTGAGATATCAAACATAAAACACATATATTTGAAAAAAAGTTGTTTGTTGAGTATCAAATATTTTTTTGAAGATTTTATTTTAAAGTCGGTCGTCATTAACAAGGTAGGCATTTTTTTAAACTGATTTTTGTTTTACCTTATATAGAGCAGAATTCAGTTTTTTTCTGATGACTTTTTAAAAAATATTTCCGTATTATTTTCGCACCAAAATATAATCCTGTTTTCCCGTTCTATGTAAATAAAGTAGTAGGTTCACTTGCAAATGGGATAAACTATTTGTCAAAATTCTCAATTGACGAGAATTATATAAAATGTAGCATGTATTCAAATGTAGAAAGGATCAGTGAGACATCAAAGATGATGTCTCTTCTTCAAAAGGAGTATGGCAAGTGAACCCGGAGTTTATTCCACTCGCAGGGTCGCAAAGTTGAGATAAATGAATGAATCACGCGAGCAACCACGATTTTAAATTGCTCTTTTAAACATTATTTCGATTTGTCTGCAGTTTTGAGATTCGGTGCATGTAGGATGATTATAAGCTACCGGTTTTTAGAAGACAGTCATTGACATGCAGCATTTACATTTCTAGAATCATTCACGATGTTGGTGATGATGACGATGATGATGATGGGTGTCTGTTTAATGTCAGTGGAAGCTATTGCATTTCTATTCAGAAAGAGAACATGGCAATGTGATATAGATAAGAACCTTACTTTTACTGACACCCTAATACGGATTATCAACGTGCTAGTTAACTTAATTGCTCTATTTCCTAAATTAGCACTTAACCAATATTTCTTTTCTTTAAAAAAAAACAACATTTCTTACCTCTAATTTATGCATGGCCGGAATAATTATAATATCACAGAAAAGCTATTTTCCGGACAGTCGGAGAAATAGACATTTTTTTGCTATTTTCAAACTGTCTGGAAGATAACCACTGGATTTCTTTTTCTACTCTGTAGATAAAATACAGCAAACATTCACATTTTATGTCAACAAATCCTTTACACAGAATGTGCTGATGCTAAAGAAATTTTAAACTTCTAATACATTCGGTTTTGTCATATTTATAAAACATTGTGAAAAATAATTGGAAATTAGAAGAAATTTAAGAAAATCTAATCTAAACGCCACGGGGAAAAAATGTCCATGCCCAATTGGTTTACTCCTGGTTTGCCCGCTTTTAATTATACCAATTAGCTATTAGTAAAGAAAACAAAAAAGACAAAAGGTTTAATGAGCATATAATTGTATAGTCTGTTCCTACTTAGGTATATATAGTTTATCAGTGTTTTCTATATACTCAGGTATTTTTCATTGTGTATTTCCATTTTCATTTGTATAGATAAATAATAAATAAATCAAATATTTTTTTCTCTCAATAATTTAATATCAATTCAATCGATTCATTTAACATACATGTACATCTAATGACAAAACAATGACATTCATTTATAAAAGTGTCTTAATAATAAAGTTTCTGAATGATTTTCATGATATAAATACACCAATACAAGTCTTCTTTTATTGCAAACATAATTTATATAATATATGAATCAAATTTATACATGCATTGCATAAGGAAATAAATAAAGCACTATGGTAAAATAACTAATATGGGACACTATATGTATAATGATGGAAAATACAATTGTTTATATATATTTCAAAAGTCGCAAAACATTATATTCACAAAGTCACAAATAACAATATTTCACAAAGTCATTAAGTTCAAATGGAGAAGATGGGATACTGCGTCAGAGTAGTCTATCACGTTGATGAGTCCTTGTTGGTATCTGTTTTTTAGTAGTTGGAGTCTGGTGTCTATTACTCTGTATCGTCTTCTTTTTGGTGGGCGGGCTCCTCCTGCTGCATACTGGATAATGGTACATTCTGTTAGTGCCTGGGTCTATTTCAGTTACACAATGATCTCGTAGATGTTGGGGTGGGCATGTTGGAGTCTCTTCTTAATTTGGTTGTGCCATCCTTCCAGGTGATTGGTAGTGCGGGGTCCTTCTGTGTAGTAGTGGTTCCATAGAAAGCGGCATACTTGGTTTTAAATGCCTCGAACTACTACTAAATAGAGTTTAATGGCGACTACCCTTGCGGGTATTGCGCCAGATTACCTTATAGAAAAACATTTCAAATAAATGTTTTAAAATTTATTATTATTTAGGAATTAACCTGTATTATATATTCATATTATAGTAAATTGTGAGGTTTTTTTTTTATTGTTTTTTTTTTTCCTTAAATTTAATCTTGATATTTTAATCTGAACTATGGTGTGTATTTTAATTATCTTAATTATCTTGTGGTTAATTCATAGTGAGAAGAAAACTTTATGTGAGCTTATTATTCTGTTATTTGTAACTTAGCCTGCTTTGTTTATAAATATTAAATGATTTGGTAAGTAGGTGTGTTTGTTGTTTATACATGAAAACTGTAAGTATCAAATACTCTTGGATAGACATATCTGACTTTTACGAATATGCAAATCCTAGAAGGGGTCTGACATATTCCCGTACATGGTATATACATTAATACAATTATACCGCGGCTCGTACGTCCTCGAATGTAAGACAATTTCATATTTATAAAACAATAATTTGTGAGAACAGTTCACAAAAGAGTCAGAAATTATTAACAGCTTGGATGAATTGTAAAAATTGCTTAAAAACTTATCAATCATGATTATTAATTGAAAAATATTTTATTGTTGTTTTTTTAAAGAAGAAAATGTTAGCTTGGATGTAGATTACTGTGTCATTTGGAAAGCTTGCCTACTGAACAGTTGCATTAATGTTTTATTTGTTAGAATTAATTGGATATTTTTTTATATTAAATTTTCAGAACAGTACGTGTATTCATTAAAATTTTAAAAAAAATAAATAAGGTGAATAAATAAGAAATAATTTAAATGACACTTATTTTAATCTTAAGCTTCATTATTTTACTTTTTACATGTTTGTTTTTCAGAATGTAGCAACAATTGAAATAACTTGTTGATAAATTGTCAAAATAATAAACATTTCTGTATACATTTTTGTCTATATTCTTTTTTTATATTTGACAAATTCAATACATTTTCCTGCTAAAAAAAATACAAACCATAAAATATTTTTGCACTTTTTCCTTGATTTAATAGCAGAATCTTTTATAAAATTTTACAGGTAAAATAAAGGTAAAAATATGACTATAATTCAGAAATAAACTATAATTGTTAAAACAACAAAACACCCTATGTTTTGATAAACCTGCAATTAAAAGTGGGCAAACCAGGATGACACCGCCCAAATCACCTGTGGTTTCACGTACGGACGAAACTGTCGACAGGATAAAGGTGCTCAAAGTTGACTCTAGATAGCGAAATCAAGACAACAAGTATTCCAAGATTCAGACAATATAGAATTTCTGTTAATAACTTGTGCCGATTTTGGTTGTGTCTGTTAAGGAAGTTTGAATGTATTCGAAAAATACCTATATGGTCTCAATTAAACAGACGAATGTCCGCACACCAGTACCACTACATAGGAAATATTACCTCAATTAAACAGGCGAAAGTCCACACACCGGTACCACTACATAGGAAACATTACCTCAATTAAACAGACGAAAGTCCACGCACCGGTACCACTACATAGGAAATTTTACCTCAATTAAACAAAAGAAAATCAACACACCGGTACCACTACATAGAAAATATTACCTCAGTTAAATAGACGAAAGTCCACACACGGGTACCACTACATAGGAAATATTACCCCAATTAAATACACCCGTACCACTACTTAGGAAATATAACCTCAATTTTATACAGTTGCCCTAGAAAGGATACTTTACAGTTTATGTTCTTTTACGACCAAAAAGAACTAACAATAACTAATGATTAAAAAACTATCTTATTTAGTGTTTCGAATTATAGAATTTCATTGACATCGACTTTTTGTTCTTTCACAGAGTCATGATATTTGTCATAATCAAGGCCTTTTACAAATATATAAGGACTACTTATAATGAAAGATTATAAAAAGTACTTAAACTTGTTATTAACTTCTCTGATATTGATGTTCAGAGTCTTCAGACCTGTTGGCATTGGAAAACATAATATAGAAAAGCGCTTTTTTATTAAGCTTGTTTTGCCAAAAAGGTCCATGTGTCATTAAATATTTATATATATATATATATATATATATATAAACAAGTCTAAATTGAATTATATATATATATATATATATATATATATATATATATATATATATTATCAGTTACTGCTGTGGATATTAACTAGGAATTGATAGTAAATAGTTGATACATGTTATTTCAAGTATATTTATGTAAATATAACACAGAAAAAAGCGAAAACAATTGTAACTAAAAGAAAAAAAAAAATGAATTTTGAAAAAAAGAAGCTTAAAATATGATCATGTCTCCAAGTACCTATGATTTAACCTGTTGTTATGAAGTAAAGTTTTAAGTTTTACTTAGATCCATAGCATGCGAAGCGAATTGATCAATTAAGAAGTAATTTACAGAAGTACATCTCATAAATGCGTCACTGATGAGTCTTTTGTAGACGAAAAACGCGTCTGACGTACAAAATTTTAATCCTGGTTTCTATGATTACTTTATATGAATTCGATACGCTACTGTTATTGTAATGACATTTTTCTGGCTCTAACTTTGAAAACTCTCCAGAGCAGAGCATATTAACTTTAAACACTTTTAAAATTTTATTATTAACTTATGTAGGTACAAATCATTTCCACTTCAGAAAGAACTGTAAAATGTCTTCAGTATGCATGTACTTGCAAGTAAAAAATTAAACCAAAGATGTAATTTTAGATAAAGTTAAAAATAAATTCAACTGGATAGCTGAAATAAATTTTGTAAAGAAATCAATACCAAATGAATGGGCAAATATCTTTAAATCAGAAAACTCTATAAAGTAATACACAGCGCAGTCAATATAATAATTTTTGTATAATGATAAATTATAAAATCTAATGGTATTAACATTTTTTGGTTAGAACATGAGATGTTTTACTATTGTAGCTATTGACTGTGTACTGTATGCATGTATTTGTTAAGGCCTCTACGAAAAATAGACAAGTTCTTAATGGTGTTATTCTCTTTATATAAATAATGTATTCGTATATACAAAATTTTGTCGTAACTCATATAGTTAACGGCGGTTTTTTTTCACAATGACGCCTTCCCTCCATAAGCCTTGAAATGTAATTGCGGGTAACATATTGGAAACATTGAAGTTATAATTGATTCAATTTGTCCATTGTGAACTTTTCATATAATTTTTCAGTTTGAATTTTTAGTTTCGTGATAATTGCTTGGAAAAAAGATGATAAGATACCAGCAAGAAAGAAAAAAAGTAAAACAAGATAGGCGAATCATGTGGTTTTATTGCTAATGAGACAACTATACACAAGATACCAAATTGACATAGATGTTAGCAACTATAGGTCACCGTACGGCCTTCAACAATGAGCAAAACCAATACCGCATAGCTAGCTATTAAAACCCCGACATGACAAAACGAAAAGCAATCCAAACGAGAAAAACAACGGCCTGATTTATGTACAAAACAAAAACGAAAAACAAATATAATATACAGGAACAAACGACAACCACTGAAATACAGGCTCCTGACTTGAGACAGGCACATATAGAATGTGGCGGGGTTAAACATTTTATGCAAATATGTAGTAAATATGTAGTTTAACTATTACATTGGTTAAAATGAAATACTGAACTACATTTTGTTTTTTCTTCCCTTGATGTAATACATCAACTAGTGTTTGCAAGGCCGTTGTTAACCAAGTTACATCAAAAAGAAGTAAGACAATTATATTTTTTTTGCAGCATGGATCCAAACATCACTGATGTTTTACTCATACGCTTAGCTCATTTGTTGATTAGTGTAATGTTTAGTCAATCTTAGGATATTTTTCGATATTCTAATTCCTAGGGGACGACTATTGATCTATTTCTAACGTGCAAACCCCACCTTCAAGTTGAAAGGTGTATTACAAATGACAATCAGAATATCAATAGATTGTACGAGGAAATATAAAGTCATGCTAAAACAAAAACAAAATTACTAAATACATAAAGATTTGAAAAAAGGAAAGTTCAACCCCAATTAATAGAAAAATTAGCTAACATGAAACAATTTGGGTTGATCTCAGCTGCTTAGTAATTTAGTGTGCAGTTGCCTTAACTAAGTGCACTGTTTTTACAACTAGCTCATATTGTATGGCTGTGATATTTGTTAATCTTAATATCTTTATATTTTCCAGATATTCCGAATGTTGAGATCTCTCTCCATTTGTGCAGTCTTTTTAATTCATGGTGCTATCAGTTATGAATGTGAAAAGGCAGCAGAAACTTGTGAAACATCTTTATTGGTGTCTCATCGTCTGACAATGATGCATAAAAAAGACGCTGTATACTCAGCAGAAGGGAGGCTGTATAAATATGACGTGACTAATATAAATGAATCAAACCCTATACCCATAAATGATGTTATAACAGCAGATGGATGGGAGGATTCTCGTTTAGTTGTTGTGGCGAATGGTACATTACCTGGTCCGCCTATTATTGTTTACGAAGGACAGACAATCACTGTTCACGTAACAAATCACCTTAAATCGGAAGAGGTTACAATTCATTGGCATGGAATCACTCAAAATGGAACTCCGTACATGGATGGAGTGCCCTTTTTAACACAGTGCCCAATATCCCCTGGCCAAACGTTTGTCTACAAATTTGTTGCATCACATAAAGGAACTTACTGGTATCATTCTCACGTTGGAGCTCAAAGAGCAAAGGGATTGATTGGTGCATTGATTGTTCGTGAGAAAAAGAGTTTGGAAATGAAGGAACACATACTGACTATTCAGGAATGGAATCATGACTTGGATGCAGATTTGGAAGATGCAAAAATGGTATTTGGATTTTTTGAAAACAGAAAAAAATTTCAAAGCTCTCAGTCACTTGACGGGCAATTTTTTAGTAATATAAAAGCACAAAGTGGTCTTATAAATGGACGCGGAAGATATTATTCTGATGAAAATAGTCATAATGAGGCCCCACTTGAGGTGTTTACTGTAGAACAAGGCCAGCAGTACCGGTTCCGGGTGATAGCAGCAGGACAGTTATTTCCCTGGTCTATCTCTATAGATAACCACCCGTTAACAATGATAGCCACCGACGGGTTTGATATTGAACCTCAGATAGCAGATGCCTTTATTATAAATGCCGGAGAGCGATACGATTTCGTCATTACTGCAAACCAAACCGTGGATAACTATTACATTAGAGCCAAAACTCTCGAAATAAACCGAAACACGACAGCGGAAGCTATACTTCAGTATTTTGGCGCCGATCAAAATGTACAACCAACGTCTGTTCCTCGGCAGTGTACAGCTGACGATCGATGTGTTGTGGTGAATTGTTTCTTTCCATATTACCCAGACGAATATTTTACCGATTGTTTACCTATTGATAATTTGAAAGTAAAATCTGATACTGACCCTGCTCCACCTGTTCATCAAGGAAAATTCAAAGAATATTTTTTAAACTTTGCTTTTCCCGGAATTACGTCATTTCCAAGTACTATTAATGGACGAAGGTTCGTATTCCCAACAAAAAATGTTTTGGCTGATCCTGATGATGCCAACTTTCCTTGTGAGGAAGCAGATTGCGGCGAACAAAGACATTGTACTTGTACGCATTCTTTATCTATAAACCATGGTGATACAGTCCAAATGATTTTTCTAAATATGGGACAGGGAACCGGCTGGGCCCATCCAGTTCATATGCACGGGCATACGTTCTATGTCCTTAAAATTGGATATGCTAAACATGATAACAGAACAGGATTAAAACTAGAAGGAAATTCTGACATCGGTTGCAGAGGAGGAACTGATCGTGCCAACAGTTGGTGCAACAATGCAACATGGAGTAATCCAGCATGGGCTAACGGAAATGTGCCAGGAATGGAATTACTAAAACCAGTAAGGAAGGATACAATTATTGTTCCAAGTGGAGGTTATGTTATAACCCGTATAAAAGCAGATAATCCTGGAGTTTGGTTCTTACATTGTCATATTGAACTTCATGCCAATGATGGAATGGCCATGCTTCTGAATGAATCGTTTCCTCATCACCCATCACCACCCACGGGATTTCCTCATTGCCACAGTTATCCTGACAACGAACCACCACCATCTACAACAACAACCCCTTCATCAATGCCATCCAAAGTCCCTATCAATCAAGAAACTGGAACCACTGTTAGTGGTAAGTTCCTTATTCATGTATCGACGTATAGTTCAATGATGCAATAACAAAATATTATCAAAAGTACGCTTGAAATAGTTAAATCTGTCCTGATATGGACATTACAATAATATAAATGAAAGTTTTAAAAATCAAATGAACGTGTTTCAAGTATGAAACAGAAAGAGTCTAAACAAAGCAGCTTAAACAATTTTTCACGAGCAAGTTGAAAACCTTGATATACCAAAATACCTTTTATACAAACATATTTTAGCTAGTATACATGACTGGAAAAAAGCTGTTAACCAAAGAGAAACGACTACAACCCCAAACGTTCAATTTTACATGTACAAGCACACGTGTTCTCTAAATGACATTTAGTAAAAGCTATTGTCTATAGTAATTAAGGTCCCTTCTAAAACTCACATTATATTTAAGACGACAGACTGGTACGCTAACAAAAAACCAGGTCAAAACAACAAACACCATAAAATAGCATATTGGTATATATATTTATTATCTAAACTAATAAAATCAAACTCTACTTCCATTATATAATTGCTAAAACTACATGACAACATATCAAAATATAACAATATAGTAAACAATGAATGTATCTATGTTTTGGCTTTCTCGGGGGATACTCACTTTTACAAAAATCTACCTAACCTTTACAACAATTTGAACCATTACTCCTAAAATAAACTATAAACTATAGGGTGCGGTTGATACCTGCAACAGGGTGTCGGCTGCGATGGATATCAGCAGCGGGTTTTCGGCTGCGGTGGATACCAGCAGCAAGTTCTAGGCCGCAGTGGGTTCCAGCAGCACGATATAGGATTAATTCCCCTTCGGTCGAGCCCAGAAGGCAAAATAATCCCATGCTAACTTATAAAATAAATTAATAATTGGAACTGATAATTAAGAACTTTTACTATACTGATGTATAATTGACTTGGGGGTACACAAAAATTTCCCCGAAATTAACATGGAACACAAAATAGTAAGTAGTCCCAATATTTAATTGATTATATACATATATATATTTTTAAACAGGTGAAGGTGGGGATGGCGAGTGGGAAACAAAATCAAAATTTGCTAGGATGAACTGGCAGCTAAAAACGAGCTGATTAATACTTTCCTTACATCTCCTATCTGGTTGGCTAAAAATGTTCTAAAAATATCTCAGTTCTCTCAGTAATTTTCTAAAATATCTCTGTTCTCTCAATTTTTTATATTCTAAAAATATCTCATCTGACATAGGCAGGAATTATCTTATCGTATAAACTATAATTTAAATATCTAAATTTCCATTTATACAAACATATTTTAGCTAAAATTGAGAATGGAAATAGGGAATGTGTCAAAGAGACAACCCGACCAAAGAGCAGAAAACAGCCGAAGGCCACCAATTGATCTTCAACACAGCGAGAAAATCCCGAACCCAGAGGCGGGCTTCAGCTGGCCCTAAAACAAAAATGTGTACTAGTTCAGTGAAAATGGACGTCATTCTAAACTCCAAAACATATAATTGAACTAAAATTAAAAATTATACAAGACTAACAAAGGCCAGAGGCTCCTGAATTGGGACAGGCGCAAAAATGCTGCGGGGTTAAACATGTTTTGTGAGATCTCAACCCTCCCCCTATACCTCTAGCCAATGTAGAAAAAAACAAACACACAGCAATACGCACAGTAAAACTCAGTTTAAAAGAAGTCAGAGTCCGATGTCAGAAAAGGTAACCAAAGAAACTAAGCAAAATGACAATGATACATAAATTAACAAAGGACTACTAGCAGTTACTGACATGCCAGCTCCAGACCTCAATTAAACCGATTGAAAGATTATGTCTTCATTATATGAAAATCAAGCACAGTCCCTCCCGTAAGGGGTTTAGTATCATACCATCATAAAATATATGAGAAGAACATAACCCGTATCATGTCAACACCTGGTTTTAGAATAAATGTATTTATTTCCGATGCAAAGACCCTATGAGTGAATCAATATTAATACCAAAATATGCCATCTTTAATGACCTGACAACAGTATCGTAACTATATCCTTTCTGAATAAGTATGTTTAAAGGTTTGGTTAGCTTTTGAGGTGAATGCCGACATTTTTGTAATTTGTATAGAATATTACTATAAAAGATTGGATGTGAAATACCTGAACGTATAAGACGTCTGCATGTTGATTTATATTTACGAATGATGTCCTTGTACCGATGATAAAATTTAGTAAATCGAGCGAATCGAACAAGTTGATATCAACACCATAAGATGGTGACAAGGGAACGTCACCATCTAAAAATGGATAATTAACGATATGAAATTCATCTCTTTTATCATAAATTTTGGTATTAAGCTTCCCGTTAAAGATATAGATATCAAGATCCAGGAAAGGGCAGTGTTCATTGTTAATATGAGCTTTATTTAAAGTCAGTTCAGCAGGATAAATCTCTTTAGTGTACATACTGATGTCGTCATTATTGAGAGCCAATATATCATCCAAATATCTAAAAGTGTTATTAAATTTTTGTATCAGATGTTGTTTTGATGGGTCTTTGCTGATTTTAGTCATAAATTGTAACTCATAGCAATACAGAAACAGGTCCGCAATTAGTGGTGCGCAGTTAATCCCCATTGAAATTCCGATAACTTGATAGTATACATGACTGGAAAAAAGCTGATAACCAAAGAGAAACAACTACAACCCAAAACGTTCAATTTTACATGTACAAGCACACGCGTTCTCTAAATGACATTTAGTAAAAGCTATTGTCTATAGTAATTCAGGTCCCTTCTAAACCTCACATTATATTTAAGACGACAGACTGATACGCTAACAAAAAACCAGGTCAAAACAACAAACACCATAAAATAGCATATTGGTATATATATTTATTATCTAAACTAATAAAATCAAACTCTACTTCCATTATATAATTGCTAAAACTACATGACAACATATCAAATTATAACAATATATTCAATAAATGTATCTATGTTTTGGCTTTCTCGGGGGCTACTCACTTTTACAAAAATCTACCTAATCTTAACAACAATTTGAACCATTACTTCAAAAATAAACTATAAACTATAGGGTGCGGATGATGCCTGCAGCAGGGTGTCGGCTGCGGTGGATACCTTTAGCGGGTTTTCGGCTGCGGTGGATACCAGCAGCGGGGTTTTCGACTACGGTGGATACCAGCAGCAAGGTCTAGGCTGCGGTGGATACCAGCAGCACGATATAGGATTATTCCTACTTCGGTCGAGCCCAGAAGGCAAAATAATCCCATGCTAACTTATACATGTTATAAAATAAATTAATAATTGGAACTGATAATTAAGAATTTTTACTATACTGATGTATAATTGACTTGGGGGTACAAAATAATTTCTCCAAAATTAACGTGGCCATATTGAGCGAATGCAATACCATTAAATGAGTGAAAGCCCCCAAGATAGATACATCATTTTTACGTGATTTTTTTTTATTTCTAATCTTTATAAACGTATGTGTGTAGATGTTCTCACATGTAAAGAATAATCAGTTGCAATATATCAAAAATCTAAATATAAACATTGAATCAAATCAAACCTGATTTATAAAAAATATAGAAGTAAAATTGTCTTCATGTTTATCACCATTCACATATCAACATAATGTTACAAGAAAATTACATACTTTCATAAAAAATACTCTTATTAAATATTTCCATGCTTTCAACTACCACAAATGATACTTAAGTATGAAAACACATATCGTGCTGAGCTCTTCTCAATACTTCGGCATTAGTTCGTATGTAACGTATGTAACAGTCTGACGACCACCTGCCCAATGTTTGAATAATATGATCCTCGACACCACATGCTGCTACAGATGTAGCTGCTCCTATACGAAAGGAGTGACCACAAAATTTAACGGTATTGTAGCCAAGTGTGTCTCAATGAAGTAATAAATGTTTTCCTATTTAACGGCGATGATTGTAATTCATCCTCGACAAAAAGTGGAAATTTTGGTAAAGCGACAGTGTTCTGTCTTAGAGAGAGGTTCTTACGCATTGTATCCACTGGTTTAAATGTGTCATTTTTATAAATAGTAATATTCACCCCTTGTCGAAAGGGATCACGCTTTGATGATCGCAGGTGAAAAATGAAAAACTGTTTCGTCGGATCCACAGTGGTATCTTGCAAAAGTACTGTACTGGAATTATCACTGTAAGACCGACAGGTAAATTCTCCACACCGAAGAAAACCGAAGAATGCCATGTTAAAAGCACACTGAAACATTAGGTCTAGCAAAGCACACTGAAACATGAGGTCTAGAACTGGTGAAAACATTCATTTCGATAATAAATCACAAAGCTTATTCAAAATTGAGGATGTAATTGGCAATCTTCCTTGAACAACATTATTCTGTGATTTTTTAATTCCTCGAAGAATAATTGGTAATCTGATAGCATTCGCCATAGGATCATATCCTAAAAATCTTATATAATAATGGCGTACTCCGGCCAGATACAGTTTAATAGTCTGGTGTTTAAGATTAAGTGTTTTTTGACAATAAGTAACGAAATAAACTAGAAGATCTTCTTGTACATAGGGAAGATTGACTTCGGAGCACGATTGACCATTCATGACCAAAAAAGTTCTGAAACATTTAAAAGCGGATTTATATGTCAGTCTTGTGCTTTCGCTTATAGACGCATACCATAATTCTTCTATTTTTAAATTCAAACCATTATCAGCTCTGAGGTATGCAGACAAGGAGTTTGTATCGCGTTGGCATGTGGTGCCAAGGCTCTGAACTTCACCATCTGGTAACGAGAAAGAGAATCAGCTACACAGTTTTTTTTATACCAGGAATGTGTTTGCCATGCACTACAAAATTATTAATGGCTGAATAATAAGTGAGCTTTCTCATTAACTTCATCAGGCTTTGAATCTTAAATCTACCCTTTTGTATAATGTCAACAGTGGCTAAATTGTCACAATTGAATAATATACGTTTTATTTTGCATCTGTCTCCCCACAATACGCATGCCATTACAATTGGATACAATTCATAAAACGCCATAGATGTTTGCTCACAAGACAATAGGTCACAAGGAAAGTCACCTTGAAACCATTCATTTTGATAAAATCCTCCAAATGGGGAAGGTGTAGCATCAGTATACAAGTGAATGTCTGCAGCATTCGTAATATTATCATTTAAAAAGAAGGAAACAACATTCCAATTTTTTTAAAATTTTGACCACATAGCAAGATCTAGTTTATAGCTTTTAAGCGAACATGGTGATACAACTTTTTATCAGTAGTAGACAGTTTAATTAGGTGTGAAACAAATAACCTACCTGGCACTATAACTCTGCAAGCAAAATTTAAATGCCCTAATAAACTTAATAACTCTCTCTTGGTGCAAGAATTGCGCCTACTCAAAGATTCTATAATTTCTTGAATTCTTAATACCTTTTCTAAAGGGAGATAAGCCTCCATATTTATTATAGTATCTAAATATATTCCTAAATATTCTAATTTATGACATGGTCCTCCAGTTTTCTTAACTGAAATGGGTACACCTCATCACTTAAAAATATCTAAGAAAGTACTCATAGTTTGTTGAGCATTGTCTGGTTCAGCATGTTCAGGTACAATAACTAAAAACATTTAAAACCTAGGCTTTTAATAGTTCTGGTAGCATCATGAATTGAAACATATTGCAAAGTAAATTCATCTTTGTCGATAAGTTCGTTTAAACTATGATTTTTTTTATCCTCATGAGGCGCTGACAAGTCTATGATTAAACGCTTCTTTTTATTTTAATTACCCTCTGCCACACCGATAGGGTTAATGCAGTAATGTTCAAATGGAATAAAATCAAATGGTCCTTCTAAGTAGCCTTTCTCTACCTCCGACTCTATTGATTTTAAAACGTGTGCTGGTTGAGATAACGCTGATCTCAAGTTTTTGCACTCAATAGAATTAGGTGGTAATGCTGTAAAACCGTGTCTTAATCCAGAAAATAGGTAATTCTTGATATCCTTATTTGGATGGTTTTCTAATTAATGAACTAAATTATTAATCACAATGGGTGTTGAAACTCCTAAAATTAGGGACACTTGATTGTTTACATTTTTCTCTGCATATTGGACCCGATTTTGTGGGGTCCTAGTGCCTCGTTTTTGAACATTTTTTAGGTGTTCTCCGTAACAACTTAGACAGATATGTAAATTTCTCCAATGAGGTCTAAAACAACCTGTTTTCCCGTTGAAATTGTTACAAATTTCCTTTCCCGAATGATAAGAACGCTCTCTGCCGTGTATGTCTTGATCTGACCTATATAACCCTGTCGTATTCCTATTGCTGTTGTTTGACTGATTACAACATCTAGTTGAGTGAAAAGAGCTACTGCAAATTTTACATGTGTTAGGTTTAATGTTTGCAAAAATATTGCAAAATAAAGTGTTATTTCTGATGGACCAGTCAACTGGAATATTGTTATGCCTTAAATGAGCTGCCGCGTCAGCAGAGAAGCGCTTAAGGTACTCGTAAAATCCCTTTCCCAGGAACCTGGTGGCCATATCTACCAAATCACGTTCAAATAAATCAAGTTCACTTCTGCGGTGCGGAAATGCTGTGCACATTATATTCTAATAAATGCCGAAAGCCTGAATAAACTCGCTCAGAGACAGGTATCTTGAACTTCTAGGGTCGGTTTTATTGTTTTTATCTTCACCTAAGTTTATCTCATAGATTCCTGAAACAGAAAAGTATGGTATCAGTAATAATGTAAGATTTATGTCCATACCTGATATAATATTCTTTCTAAACTGGGGTGAAATAGTCTCCATTAACGGTAGAGTTTCTGCAGAATACCCGTTCGCTATTCTCAACATATTCCCGGAGGTTCCAAAAAATTATAAGTTGTTCTTCGCTTCCTGCGGCTGCGTTGGATACAGTTCGTGTGTGTTGCAATGCATTGTATGCTGACTGTAGATTAAAGTTTGACCAAGATTGATTAGAATTGGTGGTATTGTTATGATTAATGAGATTGGATGCACTATCCATTGGAGCAGAGACATATAAATTAGCCCAGTGGGCACTCGACGTTGTAACAACGTTGAAATTTGGTTGAAATTTGGTCGTGACGTTGATCAACCTAAATTCAACGTTGATCTAACGTTATGGTATTCAACGTTGACTTTACAACGTTGTTTCAACGTTGAATTAACGTTGTTAAAATCAACGTTTAAACAACAACCTTGATTTAACGTTAAGTTAACGTCAGTCATTCGCGACAAAAAAATCTCATTGTCAAAATTGAGGGGTACAGATATATTTGATGAGCAGATCGGAGAAGGGGCAGTTTAGTAATATAAACGATTGGATAATCAGTGGCTAATCCAGAACTTTTTATAATACTTATAAGGGGGTCCACTTACTGCCATAACTTTAGCATGAGGGGGCTTCCTTCTGTCATCAGCTTCCATGATCTCTAAAGTGGGTCTCCGTGACCCGGGATTGCCGATTTTTTTGTAAGCGTGACACGTGAAAGTCAAATTATTGTGCCGTAAAAACGGGAAATGAAGTCTAGCGGGACACGGGAAATTACAAAAAAATGCTTACGTACATAGTGTAAGCGGGATACGGGAATCTGACAAAACAGTAAGAGGGATCCGGGAGCAGAACCCCCCAATGAGACCCCCTCTATATAATCAACCATTTTTTCCCACAAAAAGGGGGAGACCGGACTGTTTATGCATGGAAAGGAGTTTTGCGCAATAACAAGGAGTCAGGAGACATCAGCAATAACACATCTGCTTTTTCCCTTTAATTTTTTTTGTGTTTATTTTTTAGGTATCTTTTAAAAAAAACTGTTGAAATCAAATATTTAGTAATTTGTGTTTGATGATTCTCCATTTTTGGGGGGAATCTCAAAGCCTGTTCATGCTATTTTGATTATATGTATATCTGTATGAATATGATATGTTCTTAGTTTATATTTTTAAAATCAAATCGATTTTATAAGTTGCTTTCTTTCAATTAAATAAATAAGAGAAATTTTTCAGTTTATTTATATTATTTATTTTTTATTGATTAATATTTAATATATATATGATCTAAAAATATCATCGATGTACAATGTATTCAGTATAATAATTGAGTAGTTTTTAAATTTTCGCGGTATTTCAAGTTGAGTTGCGAAAATTTTCTTTCGGATGCGCACGCAAGCACGCGCACCTCGATTCAACATCCGTTTAGAAAATTTTGAAAATTAACCTCGAGATATTATTGCAACAGGCTGATAAACAAATAGTGAAAGGAATATAAAGACAAGAGAAGACTTTTCTGTATAAACCTCTTGATATTAGTGTAAGAATATTTTACAGTTAGTTTAAGGAAGAATCATAATATATACAAACACATTCAAATGTTCAAATTATTTATCTGCATGTTTACCATGTTTACGTTCACAGAAATTGTGATAAGGTCTTATCTTACTGAATTTGATTCATTTTCGTGTCAAAACAGTTTAATGATTTGTTTGCATATATCCTCCAATTAGCAAACTAACATAAAACATATGGCTAGCCATGTACAGAATCAGTAATACCAGAAAAGGGGGAGGGGTCATCGAATACTAGCCAATTCGTTCCAATACAACTCGATATCATATAGGGTGTGTCTGACACACACAGAATTGGACGCTCTTAAGTACTGTTTTGGTCTTTTTGGTATTATCGTAATATACCAGTCATCTTTGTTCGTTTCATCTGTATATGAACATTATGCTTATTGCAAAACACAGATCTGGTTAGAATTCATGCTTTGACTTGTTATTGATGTAAGCTTGGACAATTGTTTCAAATGGACATGTTGCGTTTTATGATTTGAAATATTTTTTTTTTTGTTATTGGTAGAATTTGATAACATTTCCGGCTTTAGTACACAACTTTTATTAGGTAATTCAAATTTATGTTCATTCTCTTCCATGCTTTCAGATGCTGTTCTAGTCTGCCACAAAGAGATAACAGAATCCAAAATATCTAAGCAGTGTACAAAACATTTGAAGTGTGCCCCACAGAGAGCAGAACGAGTTGCCAGGCTAAAGAATAGATCTTTTAAAATAAAATATTTTTTTCATTTTAAAAACCTCTTTTTTTAATTTCTCTAGTTAATTTAGTGCCAGTAAAAAAGGCAGTGAAATTAAGAAATACATTATTTGGTGTTCTGCATCTTTTTGTTCGGTTTACTCAATTGTATCGGATGTATAGATAATGATTGAATGAGTAAACAGCTTGATGATGTTATGGTTTGTTCAAAAAGCCTTAAAGATAAATGTAAAAAAACCACATATCCGGTATACCCACAAAAAGTCAAAATTGAGATCGACATGATATCAATAAAAATGAAAAAAAAGACAAAAATAGAACTAAATATCGGATAACAAAACTCAAAATGAGATCTTTTGTTTTTAAATGGTCCTGCTATGTATTCACATTAAACAAAGAAGGCATTTTGTGTCACTGTGTCAAACTTGCTGCATTTACATGTTTTTGAATAAGTTCGAAAACTTGATCAACCAGAATTAAAACAATGTGTAGTAAGTTGATACATGTGTTCCTTTGCTTAGAGAAATTGATGTGCTAGAAAAGAAAGCTTTGCTGATATTGAAATACTTGGTTTCAAATGAAATCTTGATATTTTAACTGTCTCTCCTCTTTTGTTTTGATTTTTATTGTCGACTGTTCTATTTTTAGAGTTGTCACTTGTTGAGAAAAGAACTATTGTAACTTGAAATAAAAAAATGGCTTTTGTTATTTCATAATTCAGATATCTTTTTGTTGTATTTGAACACGTGCCAATAAGGATTAATTTACACCTGAGAACCATCACTTTACCTAACTTCAACCAACCTTCAATTGACCTGATTTCAACCTAACTCGACCTGATTTCAACCTAAACCCGACCTGATTTCAACCTAACCAAGACCTGATTTCAACCTCACTGGACCCGATTTCAACATGTTATCAACGTTATTATAACGTTGAAACTGCAACGTTGATTCAACGTCAGAATTTCAACGTCATCTCAACTTTCAAATCTAACCCAAGTTTCAACGTTGTAACAACGTTGAAGTCTGACATTGGATCAACGTTGATACAACGTTTTGTGCCTGCTGGGAGGTGTTTCTACGATTCTATTTGTATTTTCATTTGATCTGGCTTGAAGTAATGAATTAACCTTTCCTGTTAATCCAGAAAAATTCTGTTGAAGTGATTGAACTGTTGTTGATAATTTAGAAACAATTCCAATCAAAACTCGATTGTCATTACTGGGCGTGTTTTCGTTGTTATTGTTTGTGCTAGGTGCATCATGGGATCGCGCACTCTCATCACCACGTGCGTTTTGCATTGGCAATACATTATGGCATACCGCACTACCATTTATGGGTTCCTCACCACGTGCTTCTTTGCCACATGCGTTTGTTGTGTTTGATGTGATACCTTCACTATCAGCATTGTCGTTTCGTCTCAAAATACGTACTAATGTCATACGTTTTGCATTGATTGGATAAGCGATATTCTTCTTATCTAACTCTGCTTTCAGTCTAGCTATTGTCCAATTTTCAAGCAATGTAGGATTATAAACATTATTGTTTTTCTTTCTCCTAATCGGACCCATTGTGTCAGTACACGTGTAATTATGCAATGTTCAAATGCAACATAAATGAATAAATAAATAAATAAACAGACCTCAATTCTTTGAATGATTAACTCCAAATCAAAATATTAAAAAGCACATCTCGTATGAATGAAGACTTCTTCGTTATACAAACACGTGGATTGTCCCAAGTTTATTCTCATGATCCTTTTCCTGATTTTTTCACATTAAACAGGAAAAACATCTTTTAACAATATAGTCAAAATAAGCCAACACTTATAGTTCATAGCATAGGCAAGTTGAAATTTCCAACAAACTTATTCTTTTGTAATTAACTAATTCAAAACAAAATTAAAATCTGCTACGATGAACTGGCAGCTAAAAACGGGCTGATTAATACTTTCCTTATATCTCCTATCTGATTGGCTACAATGTTCTCTCAGTAATTTTCTAAAAATATCTCTGTTCTCTCAATTTTTTATATTCTAAAAATAACTCATCTGACGTAGGCAGGAATCATCTTATCGTATAAACTATAATTTAAATCTTTAAATTTCCATAAAAGGACATGTAGCGTGTTTAAACTAGTCTAATAATCATTCATCTCCCTGTTAACCTTGGTCAGTGGCAGGGTTATGATTATCTTTTGTTTGAATTGTGTATTATTTTGATTGAAACTAACATCCATTGAAGAAGATATTTTTGTCGTCGTTTTCTTTTTTTTTTTATTGGCAGAAAGAGGGGTTTTGAGGGTAACTTTTTCGGTCATTTTAATCAAACGGAAATGTATTTTCCTATAATGATATTATTTACTTGATATTTTTCAATATGTCATATATTACAACAACACAAAATTACCAGAGGTTAATTTGCATAAACACACTTTAAAAAAAAACTGATTCCGAATATAAGTGTTGTTTCTGTTCAGACGTAAACGTAACTAAGACAACAGCCCAACAACACATTGTTAAATAAACTAAAAATTTGTAGGAATTAACAAAATAGTAAGATAGCGTATTCAGAAATAGTATCTGCGTAGATTGAAATCACATAACCGCACAAGATGGCACACAATTTGAAAAAAAGAAATAGTGAACAAGTTGCACTTAAATATAGACAATGCAATTTCCCATAGGAACTCCCTTTGCGGCTAAAGCTGTGCCACTTTTACTATAAAGTTTCGTAAAAAATTATATTCTAGAACTAAAGTTGATATGCACTACTTTTTTATTCAAAGGTCAAAACATAGGGCTGTGCGGCATATTTTCAACATTTATATGCCCGAACTTCTAAGAGTTTAAACTTATACTAAAATTCTGTACTACCCCTACCGTCACTTTGGGTATTCCTCAGAATTCATTTTTCACCGCTACCATGTGTTTTTATACTGGTAACATGGTAACATTCCCAAGTTATTTCTCTATGAGATGAAACATAGAGATCATATCTGGGAACCAGTACGTAAACAAAACAAAATATCTATGAATATTATATATCTCCCCTAAAGAGGCGGGGCTTGTGAAATAGCTGTATTTACAAAGTGCAACCTGAAAGCCGAAACCAACATGATTTTGAAATAATGATAAAAAATGATGGAATAGAAAAAAATGTCTCTATAAACGATTAGCTCAACCAAGTATCTATATCTAAAAGAAGCAAATTACTAGTTTACCATTGCCAAATAAATAAAATTCAAGCTGAAAAAATGACCATTTTGACTGTCATATACGCGCAGCGAATATTATTAAGGTACGTTTAAGATACAATGGTCGGTTACGTTGGTAATTAAGCTTAGTACTTGAAAATGCAAATTTTAAACAAGTCTCCGACCAATCCTCCGAGCATATTATGTGAATCTGAGCCAGGAAAATACACCTGTTCATAGCTTAATTAAAAGAAAAAAAATACTCCAGCGACATCTTGAAAATTATTAACTAGTATCCGTGTGACAAGGCAACATAAAAAATTTTGTGACGTTTCCATCATATTTACACAAAAACCGAAACGAATTCGTGCTGTGCTGCATTTGTTTTTTTTTTAATTATGACATTACCATTATACATGTTTATTTTTTTTTCCAGATTTTTACACTAAGCAGAATTTCTGGATTGTAGTTGGAAGCTTGTGTGGAGTTATATTTCTACAATTGTGCATTGTTGTATATAGTTGTAGTGATTCATCGAGAAAGCGAAAAAGCGAATACGATATGAAAGGGAAATCTAATCCAAACTTTACTTATTGACTTTTTTTTGTAATTCAACGGATTACTAATAATTATGTAAACTGCATCCCTCGTATGAACTGAGTCACAACATAACATACTGAAAAAGATGCTACAGCAACTGGCTTGTAGACATATTATCAGACATATTATATAAATATAAATATTATGTGAATACTATAAAACATTTTTAATCAAAGATGTGTGAATAGTAAAGACACGACAAGAAATCAACCTTTGACATGTGAATAGTTAGAGTCCAAATTTATCATGATAGCTGTGTACATAGTAGGATCAGGCTAAATTAACCATGATAGCTGTGTACATAGTAGGATCAGGCTAAATTAACCATGATAGCTGTGCACATAGTAGAATCAGGCCAAATTAACCATGATAGCAGTGTACATAGTAGGATCAGGCCAAATTAACCATGATAGCAGTGTACATAGTAGGATCAGGCTAAATCAATCAAGATAATTGTGTGCACAGTAGGATCAGGACAAATTACCCATGATAGCAGTGTACATAGTAAGATCAGGCCTTATTAACCACGAGAGCTGTAAACATAGTAGGACCAGGCCAAATTAACCATGATAGCAGTGTACATAGTAGAATCAGGCTAAATCAATCAAGATAGCTGTGTGCACAGTAGGATCAGGCCAAATTAACCATGATAGCTGTGTACATAGTAGGATCAGGCCAAATTAACCATGATAGCAGTGTACATAGTAGGATTAGGCTAAATCAATCATGATAGCTGTGTTCATAGTAGGATAAGGCCAAATTAACCATAATAGCTTTGTACATAGTAAGATCAGGCTACATTAACCATGATAGCTGTGTACATAGTAGGATAAGGCCAAATTAACCATAATATCTTTGTACATAGTAGGATCAGGCTAAATTAACCATGATAGCTGTGTACATAGTAGGATAAGGCCATATTAACAATGATAGCTGTATACATAATAGGATCAGGCCAAATTAACCCTGATAGCAGTGTACATAGTAAGATCAGGCTTAATTAACCATGAGAGCTGTGTACATAGTAGGATCGGGCTAAATTAACCATGATAGCTGTGTACATAGAAGTATCTGGACAAATTAACCATGATAGCAGTGTACATAGAAGGATCTGGACAAATTAACCATGATAGCTGTGTACATAGTAGGATCAGCCTAATTTAACCATGATAGCTTTGTACATAGTAGGATCAAGCTAAATTAAGCATGATAGCTGTGTTTATAGTAGGATCAGGACAAATTGACTATGATAGCTGTGTGCACAGTAAAAGCATGCCAAATTAACCATGATAGCAGTTAACATAGTAGGATCATGCAAACTAATGAAAGTAATAACCGAATATTGCATTATTGAAGGTAAAATTTCTTTAAGGAAGCATAATTCACCATTTGGTTGCGTACTACAGCACATTTGGACAAGCGACAATTGCGCCCCACTTAATCATAGCTACCGTGAAACTTTAATAGCAATGAACAGTCTTTAGACATAATGGATTTCGGGCTCTCTCTTAATAAAATGGTATATTTAAGCTTTACATCGTTGTCCTATGTTAGGGGAGGAATGAGTACTCACAAGCATGTTTAACCCCACATTATTCTTTAAATTATTAATGTCATTTGATTAAGTTTCATTGTCAGTTGTCCCTGTTGAATTGTTTCACGTCTTGCTATTTATGGGCCCATACAATTGAATATATTAATATGCGATTTCAAATTGACAGAGACATTATACTACACATATCTTTGGATTTGATAATCATTAAAGGCTGTACATCCTCATTCATTGTTTTATGGTCAGTTGGATATTTGTCTCATTTAAAATACTACCCTTTCTCATTTCTTTATATTTAGTTTCGATCCCTTGTGCGCCTTTTCATTGGTAAACAGGTCTTAAAATTTGTACATATAAAAATAAGGAGATGTATGATTGCCAATGAGACAACTATCCACCATAGTTAAAAAAAATGGATGTAAGCAATTATAGGCAGCCGTACGGCCTTCAACAATGAGAAAAACCCATACCGTATAGTCGACTATAAAAGGCCCCGACATGAAAAATATGAAACAATTCAATCGAGAAAACTAACGGCCTAATTTATAATAAAACAATTTACGAAAAACAAATATGACAGACGTGAACCAACGACAACAACTGAACTACAGGCTCCTGGCTTGGGATAGGGACATAAAGAATGTAACGGGGTTGAACATGCATGACTCAGGACACTAAATGATAACTACAACTATTGCATGACTCAGGACACCAAATGATAACGTACAACTATCTCATGTGGACCATTTTATTGTACAGAACTGAAGATAAATGTAGTGCAATCGCTATCTAATTTAGAAATGTTTGCATTACCATAGTTAAAGAACTAGAAAGATATGTCAACAATCTTTGGAAACTCTATGTCAAAGTCGCTACTGATATTTCTCTGCCGTTCACCGTTGTAAAAAAAACAATCCATAGCAGTCTCTTCCACGTAATCCAGGTTGAGTTTCACTGTTTGAGTGTACTATAGTGTCAAGTTATGGTGAGTTTCAAAGTCTATCTTCATTATGTAACACTTCTTCGTCGCGTCGCCCTTTGCAGATAATTTTGATGTATTTCTCTGAAATCACATCCTATTTAAGATCATGACGGTACTGTGTAAGCTCTATTTGTTTTCTTTCATTGTGTTTGGTAGAAGAAATAAGTCTGTGTATATATATATATATATCGAAGGTTATCCTTCAATTTTGGCACCGGGAAATTGTTAAAATTTATCGCCATGTTGACTAAAAAATGCTTTAATTAATATCACGTGATAGGTATTATCACATGATAAGGTACATCAAACTACACATCCCAGAAACGAGGTGTTGAGTGTTTTAAATATATTGAATTACATTTGCCTGAAAACTATTATTGAAACTTTCACGTGAGCTTTATAAAGCAATGACGTCATGTACACACGCGCGTATTATACAACAATGCGTTAAAAAGATAAATTGTCATTTTGTGACGTACTCTGATCAGTAAATCACATTCCTAATTGGGACATTTTGACCGAGTGTGGGTTGTTTGCATGGCGGATGATTTATGTACAACAGGAGACGACTTCTCTATCGACGTACTTGGTCCCGCTCCTTCTGGAGTTCATACGAATCCCCCAGTTCTTGATTTTTTCATTGATATGTATCTTATTAATGAATTTATGGGATTTTGGACATCGGGAATTACTGTTTCCTTTGATTAATCGAATAATCGAAACCATATGGCAACGTTCTTTGGTAATCTGCATATCGGCCATATTCCCTTATCACCAGGTTAGCCATTACAATAGGAGTAAAAATCCAAATATGCAAATTCCTAAGTCGCATCGACAATTTGTCCGCATATAAATGAATTGAACATGTTTGTTGCCTTCTGTTCGTGTACAAATGATAATTGTCTACTTACTATGAAAACTGTTGGCCTATTCAGTTTAAAAACTGGAAGCGTAACCGTAGTATAATTGCTTTTTAAAATAACGAGAAATAGCAAAAAAGCAAGATTAAAAAAAAATCAAGATACAAGAAGAAATTGTTCATGATTAGTCCGCATATAGGGAAACACCTTTCAGGTTAAATTTTCAGGTTAAAAAACTTTTATCTTACTTTCTTTCTTTAATTGTCGACCAAATTCTTTTGAAAACATGATGATTTCATCCTTCCCATTTTCATTGTCACATTATAAGCATTTTCCATAGAATTACACAACATATCTTTACATATTCGCTAAAGAAAGTTTTTAAAGACACGTTATATTTAGATCCAAGACGGAAAATGACTGGATTATCCGCAAATGTGATATATTTTATGTTTTCAATCTACAACTGAAGGAAGTAATTTAATCAAAAGGACCAAAGTCGCCAATAATATGAATAAAATACCTAGGATTTTGCCATATGACAGAAAAACCAGATTTATTAACAAATGTTGCCGGAAGTGTAGGGCGGTATGCCAGAGAAAAAATATTTACGCAATATGTTCGTAATTGCATATAATGTCAGGCAACAGTAACAGTGCACTGATTGGAATTGGTTCTGGGACAGAATTTAATCGTAAGGTATAAACGTGATAGTGTAGTGTAGAGAAATCGAATGTTTCGATAATACTGTAAAATGTAAATAACTGTTATTGAATACTATATGTTTAATGCACACTACTGCTAGATTTTATTCATTCACAATGTTTTTGAAGGCTTACATGAATGTTAATAAGTTGTAAGAACCTTAAGAAGACTTTAAGTAGAAAATGAAAATAGCACTTTATAAATTTTATGCGTCTTCAGCGTTTTTCTTGATTTACCTTCACATGGAACGCTCTAGCCTATCATTGGAAAGGGAGGATGTAGAAATATACAGAACTATTTAACTATCCCGTTTTGTAAAAAAACAAAGAGGCGGAAGATAACAATCAATACTCATAATTTGAAGAGAAACCAATAAACATCATTGCAAAAATCGATAAATGACGAAGAGACAACAGCAGTGTACAAAACATAAATATACTGGTGACACAGAGATATATCTCGCATATATTAATTTTGATAGCATAATGCACATTTCAAAATTAGAATAGCAATAAATTTATCATGTAGACTATGCAAAACATTCAAACACAATTAACCATGGCTGAAAATGCAAGACAAAATAATCTCCCTGGAAATGGGAATTCTCAATGCTAATACAATTGCAAATTTAATACAATAGCATGAGTGGTTCCACTAAACTGACCTAAACACAAACTTTAACATATAAATTATCAAAAGTTTCAAATTGAATTAGCCATGTGAGCTACGAATTACAGGGCAAAGCCAAATAGTCTCCGTTGAAATAAGATATGCCAATGATTATACAGCTGCAAACCAAACATCTTTGACCTTTCTTATCACAAGCCTATACTTTTTTGGAAACAGCACCTTATTCTCGCTTTCGCAACTTTGTCGAGGGGAGAAACAAAACATACTGTAGCATTTGAGATCGTAGAAAAAAAGGGTGAATTGTGAATAAGACCTATTGAAAGACTCATCGGTAGGCTCGTTGTAACTGTATTGTTTATTGGGTAGTATGCATATCACTCTGACGTCGAATGACTGGCATATGCCATTGGAACCCGTTTAAACCTTAATATTTACTTCAACACAACGATGTTAGATATAACATTACAACATTTCTAGCATCTATAATAAGTTTGATTATAATAAATACTTCTCGTGAACTATCAAACATGTTTATGTATTTAATTGTCACTTTTAAGATCCATATTTTATACTATGTTTGATTTATAAAAATCAGACTCTGACAAAATACACTTCATAACAGACAGTGTTCTGGACAAATATGCCTTGTCTGAAGTTGATTGCTGCTGGATTTCTGTGGTACCAAAATATTCTAAATCCTTCGTTGTATATGTTTCTAAGCGTTCTCAATTTTTTCAATGATGCTGATGTGCCATGAAATTCTATTAACATCTGTCTTGTATTGGCTAGAGCGCCGGTTTTGATAATATTAGGAAAAGATTCCCATTCCATCGTCTCTACATCCATTTTCAGAATGTCGACTCTTCGCTGAAAAAGAGAATCAATGCAAAAAAAAAAATTAAAAATTAAAATGTCAATTGTTCTTGAACAATTGAGAGGTCTTTCCTTTTCATAATGTAAAATATATGTTTCAATAGGCGTAGAATGCATTGAAAAGCTCTTTAACACACTTAAAACCCTTAAAATATGACAAAAACACAAAATTCGCTATTAGGGACATGACCTTGACTTTGACCTTATGATCTTTGTCAAGGTCATAAATCCAGGATGTCATTACAAAAGACCCCATGTGTCTAGGAGCTTTGGTTCAAGAGTAAAAGCTAATTTAGTCTTTTCAGAAACAGTCAATTGGGGTTATGCCCCGTACAGATAGGTCAAATCTATTTGGTCATAATGTAAAAATGTTTTGCCTCTATGACCCAAACATTTTTCACTATTGACGATTTCTGTAAGTATAACCGTTTTTGAGATATCCAATAAAAAGTGGTTAGGTCAAAGGTCAAGGTCAACCTTAAAAAGCTTTAAAACACACTGAAAATACTTTAAATAAGGTCAAAAACACATAATTCGCTATCTTGGACATTACCTTGACCTTTGACCTTGTGACCTTTGTCAAGGTCATTGGTCCCAAATGTCATTGTTGAAGACCCCATGGATCTAGGACCTTTGGTTATATAGTAAAAGCTAAATTAGTCTTTTCAGAAACCTAAAACAGGGGTTATGCCCCTTACAGAAAGGTCAAATCTCTTCGGTCAAAATGTAACGAAGTTGCGCATTCATGACCCTAACATTTTCCACTATTCATCACTACTGTAAGTATTAAGGTTTCTGAGATTATCCCATAACAAGGTGTAAGGTCAAAGGTCAAGGTCAACATACCAATTTGACCTTGAGGAATTTTTCAAAGTCACATGAATTGATGATGATTGGTGAAGATCCTAGGTGTCTACGACTTACGGTTTCTGAGTTTTGGTGGCCAACCGACACCGGTTAATTTTCATAGGGGCATAACCCTAACAATGAGTCGTTGAATCTTTTCGATCCAAATGTAACGAAGAACCGGGGTCTGGTCCTGAACAAATTTCACCATTGGTTTTTTTTCTACCTATTACGGTTACGGTGTTGGAACGATAACAAGGTTTTTTGGTTTCGGATAGGTATTCATGACACCGACACAAAGTGTGAACATGAAAGCGACACGTCTTACGGTTAAGGCTGCTAACTTCTTCAAAGTTTAGCGGAAAAAGAATAATAATAATAATAATAATAATAATAAACAGAAGAAATACAGTAAGGTCTTTCCCTTTTGAAAAAGGAAAGACCTTAACAATAACAGTTAAATAGTCTATGTTGGTCGTGTAATTACACGTAGATATCATTAAGGGAATTCAATAATGTATTAATTAAGGCGACAGTAGTTTACCGATGTTCAAATCTTGTAAATCGAGTAAGAAGAGCCAAATCAAGAAAACAAACACAAACTATGATACATGTAATCCAAAAGGAACGAGACCGGGTGCGTCGACAAAGTAAGCATATCCTTCTACGCATGCATCAACCGCCACGCGAAATCCACACTCATAAGACTCTCATTCAAACAACTCTAAGCTCGAAAGTCTGGAAGCAGAATATTGAAATATCAATTATTCTTAAGATGTTCGCAGTATATTTTTAGAACAAAGTGAAAATCTTTAAAAAATTAGGGTCAAAATGTGTTGGCTTCAACTGGATAAACCAAGTCATGATACAAAGAGTCGTCTAATTGTCTGTCTGGGGTGTATACATCTGATGAAATCCGATGTCCCTCTCAGGGAGTGTACCACACTCTCTATGCATTAAATAAACTTTGCTTCAAATCCTTTAGGGTTCAGTAGGTGACCTGTTTGGAGGGAAAATAGTTGCCCCTATCTCACAAATTGTTTTTATTGGAAGTATACATTTCCCATCCTTCATCCAGGTCAATCCTCTTTTTATGGCTTGCCTTTCATAGTTGTTTTAAATGTGTGATCGTCATCGATATGTATGGAATATTTCTTACTGAACTTAAAACAAACAGCAACCAATCATAGATATCACATATTATTCAGTCATCAATTATACATAGAGTAAAATCATAAAGTAAATCAAGGTTAGCTACAATGTATAAATGAAATTCTATACATATTACCTGTTTAATTAGTCATCTATTAATTCGATTAGATAAACATATTTTGCAACAAACTCCTGTATTATTAGTGTATTTACATTTTGGACTAGGCATCTTATTTCTAAATTCGCATTTTTTACTATAATTCATTTAATTTCTGATAAAAACGAAATATAGAAGAATGCCAATGCAATAAGTAAATTAACCTTAAATAACACAAATGATACCAAATCAACATCTAAATTCCACATTATCTGTATTTCAACCTATTACTGTTCATCCATTAAATTTGATTTGGATATCAATAATAATATTTATGTTATTAATTCACATAAACCCTGTTTTTAAACATAATTTACCATTTTGCTCGGTTTAGGTGTTTTGACGTCTTCAGATACTATATACTTAAGAATTTGAATGAATCTGAAAACATGAAACCAGAATATAATGTAAAGAAACGTTTAAATCGTAACAAATCATCACCATCATTCTTCAGGTTTCAAGGACGTTTTCATAAAGTTTAATTATTTTATGATCTATTACGTTCCATACTCACCTTTTTAATCATACATATTGCAAATTTTACTAAGTCTGATACTATTGCGTTATGTTTCTTGATTTATGGACATAGCTACGTAAGTTTACCAATATATAGCAACCGTAGGAGTAAACTCTCCGTTGATTTATATCTTTTTGGAATCAGAATTTCAACAAACAAGCGTGCTTTCCTTATTCTACTACATTTATTTTCGATGACTTCATAAGAAACGTCTACTAACAAAAGCATGGTTCAAATGATGTAATATATCTTCTAATGTGGAAACATTCCATGTTCCTTTTTTCGATGTTTTATCGCTAATCCCCAGGTTATGGAACCATATGTTGTCTCCACGTCTAAAATCTGCACTGTTAATACTAAATTGAAATAATGTATATAAATTTTAGCAGAGTATTGACGTTAAAACATTATACAAATAAGTAAGAAATATATTTTTCATTTTGTGTGGATATTTTCACTTATTGATTTGAGATCCATACTGTTCTCATGTTACAGTTAGAAATAGTAATAGTGTAAGGTGCAATCCCTAAAGTTGAACTTTGAAGTATCCTCTGTAATTGTCGAGACGAACAACCGTTACAGAGGTTCCATTGATATATTTCTCATTAAGTAAATAATACGTTGGACGAACGCATGCATAACTTTCAAAAAATTACCCCAAGATTGCGAAAAGACATTCACTGAAGCTATTTAGTTAGCAATTAATAAAAAAATGTTTTTTTTGCATCTATGGCCAAATCATTTTGATTTAATGTGTTTAACGACATTAATGTACTCATGGTATGTATTGAATCTGTTCATTTATCTAATGGTACTTTAAATGTATCAATCGCACAAAAAACTCTACTCAAACAAAATGAGCAGAAGATCTTATCTTAAAAAACAACAACACAGGTTTTGTTTTTTATAGGTAAAGTCAAACAAGATTCAATAGAAGTTTTTTTCTCTGGCGTGATATTGCTCAGGTATGCATTTTCTTAGCTTTCATATTTCGTTATTGTGTTTTAATTTATTCTTGTCATAGTTAGAAAATACATAAAATACCACCATTACAAACTCAATCCAAATTTAATATTCCTGTACGTGTCTATAAATAAAACAAATCTATTTTATTTTTAGAAATTTACCTGTGATAATATAAACGTCACAAAAAATACGTCACTTTTTGTGACTGTGATCCATTCATGTGACGCGCAGTTTATATTTCGTTTGTGGTGTCCTGGTGTGCTTTCGTAAATTCATGGGAGGTGTCCGTTGTTATTCTGCAGTTTATATGTTGTAATGTACTAGTATATTATTTATTTATGTATTTCTCTGTGCTGAGTGTTCTTGTATTCCTGTCACGTAGTATTGTCATCTTAGCGGTATTTTTAACATTGTCATATAAGCGGGAGGTTTGGCTAGCCATGAAACCAGGTTCAACCCACATTTTTTTCTTAAAATGTCCTGTACCAAGTCAGGAATATGGCAGTTGTTATCAAACAGTCCGTTTCTATGTATGTTGGCGTTTGTTTTTGTTGCAGTTCAGTGTTTCTGTTGTTCCGTGGTTTTCCTCTTATAGTTGATGTGTTTCCCTCGGTTTTAGTTTGTTAACCGGATTTGTTTTCGCTTAATCGATTTATGACTATTGAACAGCGGTATACTGCTGTTGCCTTTATTTACAGAATACTCTTTAAAAATGCGTTCCCATTGGAATGATGTAAACGTTTAATACATATTTCAGTAGACAAGGTTTTTTTCTGAAATAACTCCAAAGATAAAATGAGTTTGGAAAGTCATACACATTAATAATGTATAAGCAACAAAGACAGAAGCTAAATATAGAGTCAATTTTGTCTGAATTTCGATAAATTACATAATTTAAAAAAAACAAACAAAAATCCCACCAAATATGTCGATTGAGTCATGTCAGGAACAAAATATTTGCATTGTCGGTCTTGGACTGTTTGATTCTTTTCGGTTATGGAAGCTCTGATTCATTTATTTGACTTATCAAGTCTTTTAGTCACAAACGTTCTTGATGAAATCATGATCGTATACTTAGTATTTAGATTCTATGCTTATGATATTCCCAAGTACGAATTAGTCGCCAACCAAGTGACTGTAATACTAACGATTTCGATATTTATGACACATGTTTGTAAAAGAAGTTCATCATGTGGGGTACAGACATAGCAGTTCGCACCAAAATAAATTTAACAATAAACCACAATTTTTATAATTCGACTAAAATGGCTAACACACATCCTCGTTTGTGGCGTCAAAATAAGTGATAGTGTGCAAATTGGAATCACGCAATCAATTCTGATGATTTTCCATTCACTCGATTCAACTAATGGTACAAATGAAATTCCGTAAACATTGTTGCAATGTAGTTTAAATCCTCATGTCCGGAAAGAAAACATAGCATAAATAAACACGTATATAATTGCCTGATCATCACAGCCATTAGTTGACCGATTATTAACGTTAGAAGAATGATGCGATTGTAGAATGTCAGTAAATGTCGACAATCAAGGGATGATTTTGTTTCATTTAAAATATTCTTCCGCCAAATTTAGACGATTTTAAATGTAAAACACAAATTCAAAGTTACGAACATCTTATTCTAGCTACGATGTATCGGGAATATGAAATAGGAATGGAAGCTTTGATGTAGAAAAGAACTCTTTTTGTGCTCTTTAATATAATAGAGATCCAAAAAATGTTGCAACCCACGAAATAGCAGTAAATTCTAAATTGAAAACTTTATTTCGTCTACACAACTATCCTATGAAATACCTTACACTATGTTACACAAAGCATTCTTAACACACATTTTATTATGATTTTTTTCTTCTTGACCTTCAAACGATATGCCAAAAAATTACACTAACGGGTGTTTCGAAAACTGTATCGTGCATGTAAAATTGTGTGATTTTACCGAATTCTTTACTTTTTAATGATAAGTGTTCGAACCTTTTAAAACCATGTTTGTTTCGTATTCTAACATTGTTAAAGAACACATTTCTGATTTTGTGAATATTCAACTGACAGTTAAAGGAAAATCCAATAAGAATAACAGAACATTTTTAAATATCTTATGTGTATTAATAAAACTATTATTAGTTATCGTCTTTCTTATCAATTCTAAATTGAACAATGCCATTATTTTTTTAATCGTAATCTTACAAACTGTGTCTACAAAACGTTGTCATTTGACAGCCAAATTTTCGTTTTTATTCTTATGTTATCAGAATGTTTTAATTTATACCAAGAGAATTTTTTTTCATATAAAATGTAATGTTTAGTTCCTTACCTCGGATCACATGAGTGGATGTCACATCTGTATGTTTCCACTAAAACATCAGTCCCAGTTTATGCTAAAAGATAATATAAAATTGTAGTTTTATTTTATGTAGTCCTGTTTAAAATACTTCAATGCATAGTGTGAGGCAGTTATTGTAGACTTTGATATCATTATACTATCAGGATGTAGAAAATTGTAAATTTTTAGAAGACATAACAAATAACATTCCCTCAGAACAAATAATTGTTTTGTTATTGTGATCTGTTTAACAAGAAAATAATAATTAATGATGTTTTAAATCTAAATAAATCGAGTTGTTTTGTTATTGTTATCTGTGTAACAAGAAAATAACAATACATAATGTTTTAAATCTAAATAAATCGAGAAAACTTACCCAAATGAATAAGCCAAACATGGAAAGGACGGTCTGTAAGGTTTATCATGACAAATATTCCACCCACCATCGGTCATATGACCTAACCTTATCACTTCTTTACAATGAATCTGTGTCGATGTCAAATATATATAGAGCGCAAAGATGGTGAAGTAAACAATTAGGTATTGGCTAACTTGTGCAATGTATGTGCTAAAAAACATTTCTCTCTTTTAAATTGCGAATTAAATGTGCTTAATACTGATGTAAGTTATGCAGTTTTCAAACATGTATGGTTCTCTTTTTATGTTTATGTTTATTTTTTTTATCTACTTTATTTTAGTAAGTTTATGGTGTAGCCATAGTGAACACTCACTGCAGGATATAAGTTTATGATTCGCATTTTAATCTTACAGACAATTTCCTGATTTGATTTTTAGCTGCAGGACTATAACGCAATTCTTAAAAATAATGTCTCAAATCCATTTAAAGCGAGGCGGAAGATACCAAAAAGATATTCAAACTCATAAGATGATAACAAACTAACTATGCCATGGCAAAAAAAAGGACGAAAAGACAAATGTATATAAAACACAGCAAAGAAGAAAAAAACCAACGACTGAGTAAACACGAACCCTACCAAAAACCAAGCGGTGATTCCAGGTGCTCCGAAAGGTAAGCAGATCCTGCTCCACACGTGGAACCCATCGTGTTGCTCATGTCAATAAACATTTGGCAACAAGTCTCATTCGTTGATGTTTCATTCGAGGAAAAGACGACGGGATTATGGTTACGACAATTTAAACATATTAGTCGTCATATGTGAAACAGATATTCCACAACAGTTAACCGAATCGTGAAAAAATAATACGTAGGAATGACTCCAACTTTACCACAGAGAACCTTGATACATCAGTAATACGAACAAAAAAAAGTAATTAGCAGCGTGTGCTATGTTTCATGTTTGGAATTTTGTAAATAAATACACGTACGTTTGTTTTCCTATTTCAAAATTTAAATACAATAAAAATACCACTTGCAATTAATCTGCATTTCGGGTATAATAGGAATTGACCACATATTATGTTTTTTCTATATCCAAAAAGATAAAAGTACCTTTTTAAAGTCCAAAAACGTTTTTTATGCCCACGCCACAGACAGAGTACGAATTTGGACAGTGAGTCACTTAGAGTTATGCCCTTTAATACTTGGAAAATTGCAAATTGTTTGTTTTCCGCACTTTCACTTTTAGTTTGCCTCATGCACGTTTCCGCACTAGCAGTGACGTCAAATGCTCTAAAAGAAGTATTTTCACGTATTATAAGCAAGCTTGAAAGGGGCATTTGTGTCCTAGACACATTTTTTTTATTGTTATTTTAAACTGACTTTCGTGAGAAAAAAAACAAAGAAGGAAGAGATTGCCAGAAATAATTTGTGACTGAACTCTTTAAACGTTAAACTCTCTCGTTGTAATTTAACTTATATATAGCGCATACCGCTCTTCTGCTGTAAATTTCAAGATCTCCTTGTCCTCTGAGATTCGTAAGTGTCCACGATCTGCCTAATAGTGTGATAATATGTGAAAAAGAGGAATCAAGGTAACATAAGGAATATATTAAGGGAATTTAAAATATTAGTGAAAATATAGATTAACATACAATAAAATATAAAAAACCAGTAGGAATCATGTAAACTTTAAACAGTGCGGGAGCAGGTCTTTTGCGCGGCGACCAAAAAACTTGTAAAGTGATTATTTCAGTTTCAATCTAGTTCACATGTTTCCTCTATAAGAGAAATTGTTATAACACGAATATGTTCTTGCACATCGTATCAACTGAGAAACTTAATCATCATATGCTGGGTAGTTGGTATGTAACAACAGGATAATATGAAATTTATAAAAGAAAATCAAAAACCTTCCTTTTGTCATAGAGTAGTTAATGTATCGTCAAACAGTGAATGTTCAGCAGATCTGAATATTTGCTAAACGTAGAACTCGTCATAATTAAATTCCTAACTAAACATCACATCATTCTGTTATTCAGGATCTGAATGATATGTATCAAAGTTATGGATGGTCGAACGAACGGAACGACGGACGAACGAACAAGGTGATTGTAGGTTACCATCTACTCTGTGAATAGGTTATAAGATATATAAAAGTGGAACAAATTATTCGTCATATGTGTACAAGATTTATAACAAATCCACTTGTAGGGGTCTACAATTTGTACCCATCGGAACACGGCTGCTTGTTGCAAACTATATCTAACTTATTCTGAAAATATATTATTTGACTTAATAATAAGGTTACTTAAAATTGACTGTAAGTGGTTTTAATTTTTCTTTCAAGGTCCCGTTGGATCATGTAGTTTTATTCAAACGTTTTGCATATTGTTGAATATTCTATTTTGGTATATTTGTTGTTATCTATATGAACTATTCATAGATACTTGGCTTAAAAGTTTGTACGCCAGACGCTACAAAAGACTCATCATTGACGTTCGATTCAAAATAGTTAAAAAGGGCAAAGTTGAAGAGCATTGGAGATCCAAAGTTACGGAGGGGTTTTGCCAAATACAGCTTAGGTAATCTATTGATTCTCTATTCAATATTCTAGAAAATCCTCAGTATTTCGAAAAATAAGCTAGAGCAGTTTTTATACAGAGAAGAACTTTTCCCAAATTAGGACAAGACACTGATATCTGCGTTTACGACTACTGTACATGTACATGAAAAGCTAAATTAATCGTAAGAAGTAAACGATCTTTCAAATTAGAATAGATATTACTAATGTACAGTACAGAAATATCAAACACTTTGATACTTTTGCAAAATGTATTGACTATGATTAAGGATATCTAGTAATGTGTATGAACTCTTAAGAATAATACATATCTTTCATCAAACGAATGGGAAGTTATACATTGAAACCGAATCTTTGGAATAACTCTTGAATGGTAAGTGTCAAACTACCCAATTCTTATTGACGACCCTGTATTGACCCTCGAATGTCTTTTATGGTTTATTGTGGTGCTGGATTGTTGTCTTATGAACTCATAACCGGTTATTAACCCTAAAATCTATATTTCTGCATATAACATTCACAACACAAGTCTAGTATATATAATTGAAAACAATACTGGTTTCTCAAATGAATGATATAAAATGCTTTTGGGTTGCTAGTTATATTTTTAAAACAAATAACATTTGTGATAATGGGACAAAAATATTGATAGCGGTATAACTATTCCTTAATTATACCTATCACATCCAATTCGTAATGCTGATCACATCACTGTAGAATTTGAAAAAAAAAACATTTCACAAGTCCGGATGTTTATCGTAGTTTTTAGAGAAAAACAGTATTGGCCTCGTGTAAATTTAAACCGACCTTAACTAGTGATGTCCACGTTTATTGACGTTTTAACTTTCTTTGTAGCCATATCAAATTAGAATTTTAATTGGAATATCAAATTATAATTTTAACTGATATATTTGCTGAACTAGTGATACATCACTACATTAGAAATAAGAATTATTCTGTCCAAATCAAATACTCTAGAACTGTAGTGACAATTTATTCCTGCACCATGTAAATCTACACAGGAAACTTCATGTGCTTTGAAAACAGTTCATTACTCTTTCCAGTTATCTTGCTACAGGAAATATTATTTAAATGCTTGTTAACATTTTCCCCAAAACTGATGCATAACTTATGAGGGTTAAACAGAAAGGACCAACGGTCTAAAAAGATTACGACTTCTACATTGGTCTTGTAAATAATAAAGTTATTATCATTCCTTGGTAATTAACAGTCTTTTATTTAAAAGACGAATTTTGAGAAGCTCGAAGCTTCTTTTTTGCGCTCGATCGATGCTTTTTTTCTTAAATTGGTTCTTTATAAAATCACGCAACCATCTTCTTTTTTCTTGTTTTGTTTTGTCAGGGAATTGTATGTTCTAATTTAAGATGCTTTAAAATTGCCCCCGTAGCTTTCTTTTACTACCAATGTTAATTTGACTGCAGCTTGCACAATGTTTTTCTTTTGTTTTCAATATTAAGATATCATGAAATATAATCTTGCTCTTCGGGACAATTATTCGATACATTTATAGAAACAGACCCTTGCATTTAATTTACCTAAAAGGGAAAATATTCTAGATAAACTGATAGTGACAGTTTGGATTCCCAGTTTCTATTCTATTACATTCAGACAAGGACAGCAGTTTCGTTAATGAATGGATAAATATGAATTTCTGTATTCGTATTTATGTTTTAGGAAATATATATATCCATATATTAATTTATTTTTAAAAGCAAGGTTAGAAACAAAATGATACTGTATTTATCATGACAATGTGTATACATGTCTTATTAAAGTATTCCAACGTAAAAATGTCTAAAGCGGGAGCAAGAAGAACGGTCATGAGTTTTGTCAATATATTTATTTTTAGTTCAGAATTATAAAATTACAGAGTCTTTGATTCCATACTTTTACACAAACATTATACGTCTTTCGATTTTCCCAGTTTGTTTGTTTTTTGTTGTAACCTTGATTTGTCTCTTTAATAAATGTACGAGATTTGAACATCGGAAAACTACTGTCGGCTTAATTTACGACATGTTATTTAATCTGACGTTCAACTATTCTACCCTGTAATTTCTTATTATGTTGTTGCATTTAAGTTTAATTAAGCGTTTAGGGAGCATGCTGGTAGCTATCAAAACTTATCATCGGATTTTGTACTTACTAATATTTGCCGTATACTATACTCCTTATTGAGACCTGTCGACTTTAGTTAACCTCTACATACATTGTAAACTTAATAAATTAATGGATTTATCATCATTTTATGAAACTTAAATGGCTATGATACAAATGTATACCTAGCATGAAAAACAAAAACAAAGCATGCAGCTGTAGCTAATTCTTTAAAAAAAATGATTGTTTGATTCTAAACAAAAAGGTTAAAGTAAACTGTTAAAAAGCTGATCCAGTTGTTGTTAAGAACAAAATGTCTTCATCATTTGATATGATTTGTAGCCATCTAAGTGGCTGGGTTAATTAAAAAAGGCAGCAAATACATCTTCCAATCATGGTTCGCAGATTTTTTTAAAATTATGTAAACTTTATTTACTTTAAAATTTATTAATGTTTTTCTCCAATGTCGTCTTATTCGGAACAGTCGAAATATATATATATATTTATTCAACAATTTTATAAAGATATAAGTAGTTTTCATGGTTTGTCAGAATGAATTATTACAACAAATAATGCAATAACAAATAACATTCAAAATTCAAAATATGTTATTCGATTATCTTATAAACCAAACCATTGGTTTATGAGAAGTTACAAAACAAAATATCTACCACGTTTTACACAACTTAACGTTTAGCCTATGTATATGCAATAACCTTGTTTGAATCATAAAATAAAAAAAGTAAGGTACACTGAATAAAGTACCTACGATTCGTTGACAATTTAATTGGCATATAGACGTAACCTAGTTACATGTATTTCACTGCAAACCTCAAAAGTTTTTGGAATAACTTTTATCAGATTAGCTGGATAAGTTTAGAACGCGAAATCAATAAACATACTTAAACATCAAAATCTACAGAGATCTGAGCAGAACAGCATAACAAGTTGCTTTTTTAAAAAAAAAGTCAATACGTGAACCTTAGAACTTTTTTTATGCTAATTATTATTTCAACTGAATTGTAAATTATATCTCAGTTTTGTCATTACCATGTGTGTGGAGGATAATATTTTCTTTTTATTGTAAATCAGGACAATTATGGCATGTTAAAAGTTAGGTGTTAAATATAAAGAAGGGAGATAAGGAATATTTTAATTTCAATAGTTTATTTCTGGATGGTGTTAGCTTTCATTTTTACCAGTGTGAAAGGTCAAACTACTACCAATGGATGACACTTCTATGGTGTTTATTAATAGAGGTAATATTTCAACTAGAATCCCTCAGTAATTTTATATATTTTTCTTTTTAAAATACATATTTCAAAGCAAGTACGATATTTTGTTTCATAAAATGTGAAAGTTTTATTCCTACCAAATAAGACAAAATCTACTTGCTTTTTATTTTGTGCCGTAAAATCCCGTGTCACCTTAGAAATGGGTTTGGATCCAGCTAATACATTCAAATTGCTGCTTATACATGTATACTTAATATACCTGTCCAAATCCGGAGCCTGTTTTTTTGTTTCCTTATTATCGTGTCTGTTTTTCGTTTTTTTTTTTGTGTATAAAATATTGCCATTCATTTATATCTTTGTACAACACTGGTCAATTTGATGTCGTTTAGCTCGCTTTGCTAAGACTCAAAATTCAACGCCATGTTTATTGAAAAGTTTTCTAATTGGCAAGCATAGTTTACCAAATATTACATAATCATATCAGTCGCAGGATAATTCGATTACTAGTATTATGAAATGCGGTTCCTTAAATCAACATACGTAATAAATCTCAAAACTTTACACTGTTTTTTGCTAACTTATGTTTGTTGCCTATAATTCAGAAATTTAACAGTGTTTTGGGATTTTTTGCTTAAAGTTAACTTTTTAAGCATGGGTCCCTTTTCAAAAGTCTCCCAACTACTTCCTCATATGTGAACTTAAGTATAGGGGAAATTTTGTTCGCTATGTTAAAGAAATCTTCTACTTGCTCTATTTTGCATGTGAAGACCATAAAACCGTCATCTCTATATTGACGGTGTAATTTGATGTTTTCTTTCCATTTGAACTTATCTAAGATATTTATTATTAGGACAGACAGATGCAGATATGTGCATGATGGTGAAAATATACCACCTATGGAGGGGGCGCTCCTATAACTTGTTTGTATAACTTTCCATTAAACTCAAATTTATTGTGTCTTATAATTAATTAAACAAATGCAGTTTAATCTTTTTTGTTGAGAATCTTTAAAGGATATTCTTTTGTGTCAATTAATTCTTCTGCATTGATAACTGTTTCTTTTAAATTATCAATGATCATATTTGTGTACATTTACGTTTCATCATAGGCAATAAGAATGCATTCCCTTTTTACCTCGTGTGTTTTATTAATGAAATCTTTTGTATCTTGAACTTAAAAGTTATGCCTCTACAAAAATGGTTTTATATTAGATCATTTAATCTCTCAATGCATCTCGTGGTAGAGTTACAATTATTGATGATCAGTTGTAAGGAACATTAATTAATGTCTCCTACTAGTTGACCATTAATCATTGCCTCATTAATTATTTCTAGATTAATCTAATGAATTTTTGAAAGACTGAGGTACATGTGTCCATGTTTTGAATCATTTTTATTCGTTAAGAATTATACATATTGGAATCTATTTCTACTTTTCTTTCTATATAGATTATCAACTTTATCTTTTATTACCATATAGCATATAAGTGAGGTTAAGCGATCTGTGTAAAGTTCTTTATTGCCAAGTTTCAGATATCTTAAATGATCCGTATGGAGGTGCTCTTAATTGCAGGTAGTTAATACAGATATAAATGTTCCGAATGAACAATAATTAGGGTTCCGAATATTCCTCCATAGACTATATTTCTAACTAATTAATATGCGTGAACCCTCAGGGGTTCACGCAAAAAGTCTTAGGTCAACATTACATTGAGAGTTACAACCTTAGTGCAAGTATAATTACATCAATTTATAATTTTTTTTAGTTTTAACTTTTGCCAGTTCTGAACATATGAATACAGGGCAGATGTTACCTTCGAGACTGAAATTCAGCTAACAGACCATTTGTAGTAAACTAGTAACATAATAATATGATACCGACATATTTCAGTGCTTATGACAACTAGTAACCTCTAGGTATGCTTAATAAGAATATTTCGGAAAGCCGAACATATAATCATATCAGATCATTACAATTTAAACCTTAAATGGAATTACACAATCGTCTTTGTTTACCTTTGTCTGTGGGATGATTTACAACCTCAGTGCAATGACGTCATTTCAAAACTGGTTGTTTACAATGGAAATGTATCACCAATGACTCTTTTAATAGGGAGATGTAGATGGACGAACGGACAAAGATAACTGTTTTTACTCGCCTCATTTTGGATGGAGATAGGTAAGTATAAGAGTTAAAAAAATAGGAAAGATGTCAATGGTTGTCGTTTCAACATACAATATCTAGATAGACACAGCTTGTTTTGTTTTTGTTTTTCTGAAGAATACCAGACCATTCTTGTCTCGACCAGTATATTCTAAACCCAACTTCAAACAGCTTTCTCGGGTGTTTCAGTGCTGACAAGTACTTGATTCCAGATTTAGGATCTCCATAACTGATCCGAATAGATAGCTGTTGTATTTCATTGAGCATTCCACTTTTTATCACGTGATCAACAATTCTCTTAGTGAAGTTACCCACATCAATTATAAGCATATCCTGGCCATTCTATCAATAGTGAAATAATCATATACATTTAACAATTAAGCCTATAAACATCCGATAAATGTTGAACTGACAAAAGGATATAACATTTTTTGAAACCTTTTTATAAAAAAAAACATTATTTATTAAGTATGCCAATGTCATTTTTTTCGATTGACGGTGAATAAAATAAATTTGTTACATGTTTTTTTTTCAGTAGCATTATTGGATGAACCGCATAGACCACCAGATTTTTTTAAAACAAGCTTAATCATTAATCAGGGTTATTTTACTTAGCTTTGCTTTGCTTCATAAAAAAAAATGATCAACGTAGATACAAGTATTTTGTCTTTGGGAGGGATAAATCGTATTTTGTAAAAGCTAACATTATCCTTTAACTTCACTTTACGCTATAAGGATGATATCTTCATAATAAATAATTCAAAGTTTGGTGACTATATTGTATGCATCTCTTAGTGATTAAGAATATAACACAATGTTGACTGCTGTACCCCAATTGTTGACAATTTTACCTATTATGTCTGTTTGTTTTGCTCACACATTGTTGTCAATATAATGGAATTCTATGCGACTGTCATACAAGTGACAGGTTTAGCTAGCTATAAAACCAGGTTTAATCAACCATTTTCAACATAAGGAAATGCCTGTACCAAGTAAGGAATATGCCAGTTGTTTTCCATTCGTTTGATGTGTTTGAGCTTTTGATTTTGCCATTTGATAAGGACTTTCCGTTTTGAATTTTCCTTGGAGTTCGGTATTTTTGCTACTAGTATTTTACTTTTTTCTATCAAACTTGAAATAAAGGATACAACAGATACAGTTAAGTCTGCATCATATCTTGATTTACATCTAGAAATTGACAATGAGGGTCGGTTGAGAACAACTTAACGACAAAAGAGATGATTTCTGCTTCCCAATTGTGAACTTTCCTTTTCTATGTATCAAAATTCCAGCGCCTGCATATAGATTATATATCCCCAGTTGATACGACATTCCAGTGCTTGCATTTCCTATCATGATTTCCTTCATAGAGGGTTGCTGCTTCAAGAAAGCTTTTAGACCAAGAGTTCAGTGGCGAAGTTGAAGATATCCGTTCGAAAATTTTACGCACGCCATGCCGAGTTGGTTGACATGGAATATCTGTATCACAGAAGACGACGGATATGTTCCAATTGTCGTAACTACAATCCTGTCCTTTTCTCCTCGATTGTGACCTACCGAGTTAGACTTATCATCGGGTTTGTACTTACATGAGCAACAAGACGGTGACACATGTGGAGCACATCTCATTACCCTTCCGGATCACCTGAGATCACCGCCTTTTTTTGGTGGGGTTCGTGTTGCTCAGTCTTTAGTTTTCTATGTTGTGTTTTGTATACTGTTGTTTGTCTTTTAGTAGTTTTCGGCTGTTTTTGCCATGGCCTTGTCAGTTTGTTTGAATGTCCTTTTTGGTATCTTTCGCCTCTTTTATTCCATTAGTGGTTTAAAAAAGGAGGGATTTGAGCTCCTTTAAATGAAGATAACACTTAATGAAATTTCGTGCGTTTTAAGCGCTTTTCTGGATTTACCTACATCAGGAACGCTCAAACATTTAAAAGCCAGGGATGTATAAATAAGTAACGGTAGGAGCTTGATGACCAAAAGAAATTTAAAATAATAGCTAAATTCTTCTAAGGCCAACTTTGTGTCAGAGGGTTGGAGCCTTTTTTCTCTCAATAATTTCCTAATCTATAAATCAATAAATTAATTAATCAATTAATATTATTTATTAAATTATATCTAAATTTAAAATTCATTTTCACTAAATCAGCGATTAATCTGTTTATTTCTATCGACAACGGTCTTCTCTATTCTTTTCCAAGAAAATGTTTGCATTTCATATTCCAGAAACCTTAGTTCACCTCGATGTTTTGGTTAGGGTCGTGTTACTTAATCTTTAGTTTTCTATGTATTGTGGACTATTACTATGTTCGTTTTTTTTAAATTAGTGTTTATGTCGTGGCAGTTTAGGATACAAATTTGAATGTTTTTTGTCGTTCAAACGTTCTAAATAATTTAAGTAAGCAACAACCCAATAAAGTTGAACTTTGAAAGAAGTTATTTGGTCAGAGAATGTTGGAAGTAGTAATTGGCACAACAATTCTCGTCTTATATCGTCATAATGAAGAAAAAAAAACCATTTCTTTTCAATCACCTTTACACTATTCTACATTTTGACACTACTTATTATTGTACATACCAATACTCAAACACATTTTAAAAATCACAGGGATAGAAAAATCTTAATATAAAGTCATATGAAACGAGATTTCTTGAAATTTAAAGTTAAGGAAATTATCTAACCAATACATGTATATATAATTAACGAAGTCATCTATGCACGATTTATTTAACGTTTATTACAGATCCATAACCTATAATTCACAAAAAATATTTCATTCAGTGAAAACTTTACCTGCTTATTAACTTCCGTGTTTTATTACCGAAGTTTACCGAACCTAAACCTGACCTTAATAAACAATTAACACAGAATAATGGAGCACGTGGAAAATAAGTGAGATGATAGACAAGCAATAAAGCGATTTTTCATGGGTTTTTTTATATTTTCCATGCGTTTGTATTTGTTAATTAAACTTTGTCATAACAGTTATTGAATGATTTGGTGTATTAAAATTTTTCTTTCAGAATCAATTAACACTATCTAATTTCCACGCGTGTTTACCTTTTTTTCATTACGGTTTTCCCTCGCCCTTGCGCTGTGTGGTTGCCGAAGAACTAACGAGAGGTTTCATAGTAAAGATCACTGCATACGGAAAAGATATCAGCGAATTAGAGTACAGAAAGACAATAATTCAAAAGCAGTATATTTCTGAAGATTTTGATAAGATAAAACATTTTACTTTAAAAGAAAAGCCATGAACACGTTTTCTTATAGAAAAACTTAGCCATTCAAGTATACAAAACATATTCAAAGTTTTTTTTTCAATTTGAAGTATCATATGTCTTTAACAAGCAAACATTCGATCCTTGGTTTCATAGGATAGTTGTGTTCATGCATATTATGTTTTTATTTCTTTGCTGGTCTTAATTAAAAAAATTCTATGCTGTTTTCTTTAAATCACATTTTCCTAATTGCTTTATTATGATATTATTCTTCAATATGATATCACACAGAACATTGATCAGTGGACATTCCGGTATAACTTAAAGTTCGAGAATCAGGGTGTATCTGTATCTTCCACAAAAAGTACAAGGAGATGAAACTGCCTTTATAAGAGAAATAAAAAAGGGTTTTTGCTCATGGTACCTTCCTGTATTTAGTACTTGATAATTGGTATGTGATAATGACAAAAAATACTATACCAATTTGTTTTTCACTGCATAGCTCAATTCATCAAGCTTTGTGGGTTGACCTACAAGACTACTGTTATTCTTTTTTTAAGCATATATTTCATCTGTTTCATTTTTTACGCTTAAATAGAGGAGTAAACATTAGATAATTATATATAAAAATCTTAAGATGTGCGCAGCGGTACTAACATAAGATGGTAATATACGAAGATGATGTTATAAAATCGTGTTGACAAATATTTCGGCCGAACAGATAGCCTTCGTCATAGAGTTATTTCGTAATCTTCGACTTGTTATCCATAAGAACTTAAACAATACAAGTATATAATTTATTCGTATATACATTTAATTATAGTGTAACCCTCGTATTCATAAAAAAAGAAGTGTCATTTTTACATATATTATAGTAAAATTATTTGCATTCATGCTATTGCTAGAACCCTTACGTTTTTAATCGATGAATATGGTAGATTTTCCAACAGGAGCTCTTTGCATATGATTTCTTTTCTCGTATGAAGTAAGATATATCTTTATAGTATAGGGGTCTAAATACAGCACAAACAACATTTTCCAAAAGACCAAAAAAGTGACAAAGTATATTTAAATAAAACGCATTTGACTAGTAGGTCGAACAACGGATGTTCTAAAACCCTGCTGACTGCCATTGGCGATTGCCAAATAAAATGATCACCAGATGTAACAAAATGTATCTTAAATATTAATTAAATATCAAACAGAAAACAATAAATTTGCGGAAAAGATGGTATAACGCAAACAAAAGGTGCAACAATTTGTACACCATATCCGGATTTTGACAATTAATGTCTCTTCAGTGATGTTAGGAATCGAAACGGTATTTGGAAGGCCATATAATTTACCTCAATTTAGGATAGACTCTTGAATTTTGAAGAGTCGAAATAGGATGAACGGATCATATAAACCCGAAGGCAAATATAATACAAGCCCAAACGAAAAAGTATAAACAAGTCTAAATTGAAAACAACATTCAAACCAATGATTGCGTTGGATAAAAACTGCAATTTTTATACGTGTGCATGCAAAACAAATTTCTTGGTAAAGGGGTCTAAATACAGCACAAACAACATTTTCCAAAAGACCAAAAGAAGTGACAAAGTATATTTTATCAAAACGCATTTGACTAGCAGGTCGAACAACGGATGTTCTTAAACCCTGCTGACTGCCATTGGCGATTGTCAAATAAAATGATCACCAAATGTAACAAAATGGATCTTAAATATTAATTTAATATCAAACAGAAAATAATAAACTTGCGGAAAAGATGGTATACCGCAAATAAAAGGTGCAAAAATTAGTACACCATATCCGGATTTCCACAATTAATGTCTCTTCAGTGATGTTAGGAATCGAAACGGTATTTGGAAGGCCATATAATTTACCTCAATTTAGGATAGACTCTTGAATTTTGAAGAGTCGAAATAGGATGAACGGATCATATAAACCCGAAGGCAATTATAATACAAGCCCAAACGAAAAAATATAAACAAGTCTACATTGAAAACAAAGTTCAAACCTATGACTGCGTTGGATAAAAATATCGTTTCGTGTTGGCTGTTTGTCGGTCAACACAAAACGTTTATCGTGGTAAACAATTTGTTATTTAGTCTTGTATTGTTTGGAACAATTTTGTATTAAACTAAAAGGAGAGAGTAGTTACCAAGGGGCAATAAAAAACACAAATCCAATAAAACACAACTACGCTATAGACAAAATGAAAAACGACGGTAATACAAACGAAACATTACACAGAAAACTAAAGTTTTAGCAACACGAACCAATCAAAAACCATGGTGAACTCATGTGTTCCAGACTTTTCAATTGCAAATTGTAATACGATAATAAACCAGATTGATTGCTTTTTAAAGAGACAGGGCATAGGTATCCTGTAAGTTCAAAAGGCAAGATGGATCATTATAATAAATAAATAAATTATTCCAAACACTAAGGTTTTTCTACCCCGAGGCATATAATAGTAACATTTGAAAAATTTACATGATATAAATTGTAACTTTATAAGCCTTCTTTAACATTCCAGTGTTTCCAAATGTTTCATATACATAGCGTGCTAGGCTTTTATGGAAACGTGTCATGCTCGTTGGAATTTCTGTTACCAGTGTTTCGGCACTGTCATGATTTGAATCATACATTTCGATTATAAATTTTCAAATCATTCATTCTGCAACTGAATTAAAGATTACAATTGACACGGTCAGTTGATATCAAACAATTTCGACTAATTTTGATACATCCTTTTAAACCTAATCCATTCTATATTCGGATTACAAAACTGTTGGTAACAAGCGTATATTGTACATGATATACTAAAAAAAAACATAACCTGTCACGCGTTTTGAATCATATCGTCAGTACCATTGCTGGTGAACTATTAGTCATCACAATTGCCAAAATCTTGTAACTTGTGTTTCGGTAAGAGCAGATTTTGATTTCCAGTTCACGTTTTTTGTAGTTATACCTAGTCTAAGGTTGCTAATCCTTCTGAGAAAGTCTGTAATGTTTTGCTTTTCTTGTTAAACCCTCACCCTTTGGTTTGTATACTTGTAAATGTATCGTAGTTTAGGCTTTCTATTTGTTTTAGTCTCGGATGGAACTTATGAAGGGACCATACATATGTTTGCGTCGAATTGATTTTTTATAATTACTGTAATAGTCCTGTCTTATCTTTATAAGTCCATTTCCTTTACACCAAACTGTACAACTAGTCTTGCTCTGTGCATATGTAAATTTCCACACAAACGATTAGACAAGGCCTGATAAGATTTTGGTGACATATGTTTTGTAGATGATGCGTTACAGTAATCGTTTTGTAATCCTCTGATAAAAAGAGAGAGAGGATACAACTATACTTATCACAAACAGTAAGTCGAAGAAAATTTCCTTTATCTGAAGAGGGATATCTTACAGTTGTTAAGCAGTTAAAATCTTCCTTTGGCTTAAAATCAACCAGGGCTGCGTCTGTTAAGTCTTTCTGAAAATTACAATTATTTTTGTCAAATGAAGTTGTAATATCTGTACCAGTAATTAATACTGTTGCATATGTAAACTTCAATGTCAGTTATGACAATTTGATAAGTTTAGAATACCTAAGTTGCTCTGATGGTGTAGGAATTGTTGGGAGAATAAGAAGAGGTGGAATTGACAAAAAAATGTTCACCTATGAAAAGTTGAGATTTCGAACTTTTATCAAAAACTGTGTTGTCATGTAAAAAAAAACGGTTGAAAATTGACAAACCTCTTTTGTAACGCATCCAACTTCAAATTTTTGAATAAATTTTGTTAACATCTCAAAAATTTACATAGAACTCATCAGTGATGCTCGAATAAATACAGTTGGAAAACAAGTTAAAGACCATTGAAAACCAAACATAAAAAAAAATATTTGATGAAGATTAGAATGAAGATTTAAAATAAAGGATGCATTTAATTTTATAAAATGAGAGACTATACTTGAAAAAATACCAGCCATATTATTACAACCGACCGGAAAATGACACAAATATTGAAATAAATGAATTTTACATATTTATGTTTTTCAAAGGTCGTTTCAAGCTTAATGGCAAATTAATCTTGTTAAACAAAGACGTGAAACTCAAGAGAATTACACGTTTAATCACTTGGTTGTCACCGATAACATGCGTTGAAGACGTGGTGTATAATAAAGCGGTATGTCAAAGATTTCAACTAACGGCTTATGGTCAGTTTCAATAACGGCTCGGCGACCGTCAATAAAATGATCAAAGCTTTTGTAACCGTTCAAGATTGCTAACATTTCACGATCTATTTGCGCATATCTACTTTGCTTCTCGGTAAGAGCTCTTGTCGGGCTGTTTATTTTGTAGAAGTACAACTCCAAGACATTTTGAGCTTGCGTCAACCGATATCGTAACAGGTTCATTAACATTATAGAAACGTAACACGGGAGCAAATTATACTAGCCGCTTAAGTTCTTCAAAATTTTGCTGTTGCTCATGATCCCAATGTCATTGTATGTCACCCTTTAACAATTTGCGGAGCGTTTTGGAAACATCTGGTAGAATAGGAATTAACTTGGCCAAGTATTGTACTATACCGAGAAACAGTTTAACTTCTGCCGTATAGGTCTGTGCAGGCATTTCATGTATTGCACGAACATTTCTCGGATTAACTTTTTAACCATCTTTGCTTAAAACATGTCCATCGTAATGGACTTTGGGATCGCGAAACTAAAATTCCGATTTATTTAGCTTAAAGTTCATTTGCTGGCACCTATTTATCATTTGTCATACGCGGTAGCCGTGTTGTTCATCATGCTCTCCAAGGACATCGTACAAGGATATCATCAACGATACCTGCATTCGACCCCCGGAAGGTCATGAAATATATCTTTCGGACAGCTTGTGTCGCTGAACTTATACCAAACGGTAATCTATGGTATCGATATGGCGTATTGAAAATTAAAAGTTTTGAACTGTCGTCGTCGAGTTGAGTCTGCCAGAATCCATGAGTTGCAGCAAAGTGATTCTTCTTCTTTCATGCATGACTTTCTTTACCGAACGATGGGCAATTCCATTCACAAAGTGTTCTATCACAATAGTAACAAAGAGACAGTCTCTCAGCATGCATAGGACTTTGATTTTTGTGATTTTCATTTTGGCTATATCTAATCTAACTAACCTGTTTTACGGCGTTCACAGAATGTACCTGCAGATTTTAATGATTTTAGGTGCTATGAGCTTATCTCATGTGCACGACATGTATCTATCGCTTTTTAATACTAATGTCAAATCTGTTTCCCGTAGAAGCAGGGCTCTTCAACCTTCGTTTTGGATACCACAAACAATACGATCCCTAATTAAGCCATCAGATAGATGTTCAAACTCACAAGGTTTATCTTTATTCTTTAGATCTTAGACGTAACTGTCTATGTTTTCAGCCACTGAACGTTAATTAACCAACAATCAATCAATCAATCTATAAAATTGAAATGGAAACGGGGAATGTGTCAAAGAGACAACAACCTAACCAAAGAGCAGAAAACAGCACAAGGCCACCAATGGGTCTTCAACACAGCGAGAAAACCCCGCACCCGGAGGCGGGCTTTAGCTGACCCCTAAACAAATATGTGTACTAGTTCAGTGTAAATGGACGTCACACTAAACCCAGAAACATTTAAATGAACCAAAATTTTTAAAAAAAATGTTGTCCTTGATTTCGGGTAAAGAAAACGTGACGAATATACATGAGTTTCTTTCTCGATTCACAGTTATCCTTGAATTTAGCTTTCAGTACATCCATTTTCTCCTTATAATCCGGAACAATGTCAAAAGTATTGTAAACACGTTGTGCTTCAGAGCCTGCAATATGCAGAAAAGTAGCCACTTGTACCTTCCCTGACTTAGATAAAGTTCCAATGATTGAATCCATTCTTTATAGTTTTCGGCTAAATTCCTTTCCAAATCTAATGTTCCTGGAGGCTTTAGTTGCTCCATTATTCAAGTTTTATATCTAACACCATATGGTGTACGTAAATAAGCAACATTGGCTGACTAATAAAATTGAGAATGGAAATGAGGGAATGTGTCAAAGAGACAACAACCCGACCAAAGAGCAGAAAACAGCCCATGGCCACCAATGGGTCTTCAGCACAGCGAGAAAATCCCTCACCCGGAGGCGGGCTTCAGCTGGCCCCTAAAAAAATGTGTACTAGTTCAGTGAAAATGGATGTCACACTAAACTAACAATGCTTTAACATCTCAGGGGGGGGCGTAACTCTAATACATGATGCAATCATAAAGAAGGAACACAATACATGACACTAAGCCTTCTCACTTACCTTTGTTATGGATTGAAACATCATTTGTTTATTCGTATCATCGTAATTAGCAGGAACGAAATCCCTCTTTCCAATCAAAGTCTTCAATAACCCAACGCACTAACATGACAGGAATATTTTCGTACCAGTCTTCATCTTCCTGAAATTTCAAAGTTATATCTTAATTCCAATATTTTTTTGTACTTTTGTGTTCATTAGCCTGTCGTATTATCTGTTCGTATTAAATCCCATTTCTATTTTGGATTTTGGATTTTGGATTTTTTTATCTGTATTCCAAGTATAAAAGTAATACTAGTTACTAATAATGTTGAAGACCCATAATTCATTTTCACTGATTTTTTTAAGGGCCAGCTGAAGCCCGCCTCCGGGTGAGGGATTTTCTCGATTTTGGATTTTGGAATTTCTTGGAATACAGATAAACAAAACAAATGGCATAGCTAGGGTTGAGGACATGACACCTAAATTAAAAATCATTCACACTTACTTTATGTGAGGGTGGTGTTTTATATATGTTGTCTCTAAAACGTTTCCTTGTACCTTATTTCTATTCATATAAACAATACCTGGTATACTGATTGTTATGTAAAATTTGAATAACAGTAAATACGTCAAAATAAAAAAAGACAGCTGTTAGGAATTGCGAAGATACTTGTATACTTCGCGTTGTTTTAGAGTTACGTTGCCTCTAAAGAAAATACGTCGTTACTATATCACATGAACATTTGTATTTACTCAGTTTGCACGCCAATACTGTTGTTTTCAGCTTTTCGTAGGTCAAAAACAGCATATTGCACAGGGCATACAACATGTTACTAAAAATACATTCTAGAAATCCCCAATTTTACATTGTTCATGCAATAGTTATTTATTAACAATATAACAATTGTAGCCTTTGGTTGAGGTCAATACAATGTTATATCGACTCAGAGAAGCATATCGAACTCGGACTTCGTCCTTAGTCCATATGCTTCTCTTAGGTCGATATAACCTCGTATTGACCTCATACAAAGGCTATAATTGTATAGTATTCTCATTTAAAACGTTTTCCAATATTCGACATAATTACTGGACTTATTACGTAAGGAACTATACTAAAATGATCTTGATTTTTAACATACCTTTCTTATACTCTTCTTTGACAAATAAAGAGAATGTTAAGAAATTAAGGCTCCAAGTCACGCAAAGTGGATCTAATATGAATCTGACTTTTCTTTTACGGTCCATGTATTCCCGTACTTATACTTTCTTGATTTCAAATTTGTTTTGGGTTTTAGCGTTCACGATGAAGGTAAATCAAGAAAAGCTTATCAAACGCATACAATTTATAATGTGATATTTTCATTTTTTACGTTCTCTAAATTTTTTTATATCCAGGGTGTTACACAAATTGTAAAAATATTTTATAAATAACAAATATAAGATTAACAATCACATAAAATGCAAAAATCTCTTCTGCTATTGCCTCTGTAATACAATTCTTGCAAAATTATACTTTAGTTAATCACAAATTTACTACCGGATAGTCCTTCTTGTTGTTATTAAAACATCGATCAATCGTTTAAATAAAATATAAAAATGATGACGAGCAATCTTAGTTCTGACGTATTTTGTTACTTTTCAGTTAAATCATTTTACTGTTGTGTAGAGGCTTTTAAAGATAGATTTGTTGTTAAGGGGAAATCGTTGATGTAGAAGTGAGTCCCCCTTTTTCAACATCTGTGGAACCAAATATATAATAAATATGAACAAAACGACAATTTCAACGCTTGGTTTCTTTAATTGTTTTTACAATACAATACAATTTATCCGATTCGCAGATACAAAATTCTAATGGATGTTTAATTATCGTTTGGTCATAAAAAGTAAATTATATTTGACTTACTTATGGAACGTATTAAGTAACTGAATCACTGCTTACTACAACTTCATTTAAACTCTGGTGGATAGTTGTCTCATTGGCAATCATACCGCATCTCATTTTAATCATAAAAATTACACAAATTGATTTTGAGCGTTAGGTTAAAAGATAGTACTATCACTGTGTATCATCGCCACCGGAAATTGGGTACTAACGAAGCGGAGAGAAATGGAAAAAAAAGTAAACAATGTAAGAATTCGTTCAATTTAAAGCATTTCTACTGATTTGACGTGGGTACCGCTCAAGAAATGATTTTCTGATATATAATTCTTTAAACTATTAGGCCGATAAGTACAAAATTAAGACAATATATTGTGTTATACTCAAGAACTTGCCACTTGGTACCTGAAAATTTCGAAGTCGATCGTCCTCTGTCAAGATATTCAACTGTTTTTCATAATTTTTCCAGACACTTTTTTAGGTTATTATAGTGTGGCATCATATTTACTGAAATTTGTTGTCAAAATGAACGTTTTTAAAGAATATAGACCATAAAAAATAAAGTCTAGGGTACGGCAACTTGCTCATGTTGACAAATTTACTGTATGGCAACTTGTTTTCAACTGTATGGCAACTTGCTAATTTCAAAATATTTATTTGCCGTCTTTTTAAAGAAAATAAAGTATTAGGTTCAAATATCTAATTATGCATTTGATAAAAATACAATTCGCTTGACACCATTTAAGATGTATACACAATATAAGGCTTGAACACAGTCCTATTACATCTTTTACATACCTGATGTATACAATATGAATACGGCATATACAAAAGCTGGCAAATGTTGTAACTTTCGGAAAGGCATGTCACTGTTTTACTGACCTGTTGTTCTGCCCTGACGTAGCGTTAAATGTTACACATGTCCGTCCGACCCGTCTCTCCCGTCCGTCCAGAAAGTCCCAATAATTGGTTTCCGTTCTCTAACTTTAGTATGCCTTAACCAAATGTTTTAAAACTTACACGAAATGCTTATCACCACAAAACACAGATCAAGTTATAAATTGGGTAGCGTCACTGTTGACCGTTCTTGAGTTATGCCCTTTTATAAATGAAAAAAAGCTAAAGCTGTCGTTTCTGTTCTCAAACTTTAGATTGCCTCAACCAAATGTTTTAACCATACAACATTAGTCAGCATTTGCATATAAGTGATGAACATTTCGGGGATGGGTTGTGGGTGGAGGGAAGGAAGGAGGTAATGGCAGGAGAATTTTTCCGCATTGAATATTTAGAACCATTAAGTGAATGAATGAATTCTCTTTCAACTTTCAGATAAAATGAAATATAAATGAATTATCATTCGCTGCAAAAACAAATGTTGTATTGCTACACCACGGCACCATGTTATGGGAGGTTTGAGTGCTCACAAACTTGTTTAAGCCCGCCTCAATATAAATGCGTCTGTCCCTGGTCAGGAACATGTAATATAGCGGCTGTCGTAAGTTGCTGCCTGACATATTTGTTTATGATTTTGTCATAAATCAGTCAATTTTGATATGGTATGGGTTTTGTTCTTTGTGAAGTGTATAGTAACCAATAGTTGGTCAAATCTATTTCATTTGGACTTTGTTTGAGTCCTCTCAGTGAAAACCATTCCACGTCTCCTTTTTCAATTGATGTTATTGTCTTATTTGTAAAAGGCAGATACAGCCAATATATTAGAATAAAGAACATTAATTTTCTAAAAAAAAACTTCATCTCTATATAGTAAGAAATGAACAAGCTCGGTGGCTAACACTGTTTAAATTAAAAAAAATATTAACCTTAGATTAATCATTTTTGGAAAGAATGAAAGAAGAATCCGATACAAGGGATACAAATCCGGCTATGGCTACGGCATAAACTATTTATATAAACTTTCTACTTGGGAATAAAGATGACCTTGTATGAAGTTTTTTTTTTGTTGTCATCTTAATATTATATATATACTTATTAATACAATACACAAAAGCTAGCATCTTCGACTTGTAAGTTTCAAGAATTATAATGAAATAACATCTAATAAGGACAGGTTGAAATATTTTTGAATCCTGATGGTGCATACTCATAAATTCTTTTGGAAAAAACCACGTAAATTTAAATGTTGATTTGATAGCGTTCATTTATTTATTTGCCCTCGTAAACAGTTTTGTTAAAATACCGAAATCGGTAAATTCTTATCGTGAACGAATAAGTCGGGTACACCTTTTTACATTCAGGCGTGCTTAAGTTGCACTTTTTTCTTCTTATTAAGAAAAAAAAAGATTTTAATTTAAGCATCTATCTAAAGATTAGATTATTTACACACACACACACACACACACAAATAGGGCTAACTGTTGATTTTGAAACTCTATGAATTCACATTTATATTCAACCAAACAGATAGGCCGAGATCCATACCTTTATAAGTTTCAAAACAGAGAAGGTGTGTTTGAAAACAAAAAATCACGTACTGCTATATCTTTTAAGGCAAATGCAAGTCTTACTTGTATTAATAATATAATTTTAATTGGCACAATATCACATTAAAATTTACTGAGAAATATTATACATAGTAATCATGAAAATGTACTACTGTAACAATGAAAATTCGGACGAATACACTCCTTTTCACTACCCCTCCATCTACTCATTTAGGTTTAGGCCAAACAGCCTTAGCAACAGTCTTTTATTATTTTTTCCCTGTATAAAAAAGGATTGATTGAATTTACCTAAACTAAAAAAAAAATACAATCTTATTTTTAATAAGAAACAAGAAAATGAATTCGAAACACAATTCATGATTTATTTCTCCTAATTTTCAATGAAAACAAAGTATTTTCTTCACTCTTCTTTTAACAAATTATTCATTTCAGAAATTTAAAAAAATAACAATGAACAATGTTGAAGACCGTACCTTGACCTATAATGGTTTACTTTTATAAATTGTGACTTGGATGGAGAGTTGTCTCATTGGCACTCATTTTTTAGGAGTTTATAACGATTTTATTTGCTCATAGATACAAAAAGGATCGGACACAAGTTTAACCAACTTATGAAGTCTTCTCCTTTACATAATATTACAATAACAATTATACAGAGCATGCACAGTTCAGTATATATATATTAAAGGTAATAGTAAGATGAGGCATTTGCACAGTCAGAGAAGAAAAAGAAAGAAAGAAAAAAAAAAAAAAAGCCTAACACAATTAACAAGGAAAAGGATAGAGAATTGAGAAAAAGAAAAGAAAAGAAAAAATATAAATAAAAGAAAAAAAAAAAAAGAAAAAATATTAAATAATACAAATATAAAGAAAACAAATAAATGAAATTCTGTGGACACGATGTTTTTTGTTCAGTCATATCTTGTTTGATTATATTACAAGGAATCTTTTTGATTTTTTTATATATCTAAAGACTTCTTTAAAGATTTCACAGTTTTCCTGGTATGTTAAAGTTTGGCTACCCTCAGTGAGCAACTGTAGATTTATTGTCACTTGTAGACGATGAATGTTGGTTAATAGATCGTTCCTTATATCGGCGTATTTATTGCAATTAAAGAAGAAATGAAATGAATCCTCACGCGGAGCGCCACAAGCACAATATGAACTTTGTATTATATTTGATTCAAATAGGTCGTTATTTAGAAATGAGGCTGAACATCGCAGCTGTGTTAAAATTACACTCAATTTCCGCGGACCATACATAAAATGCTTAGGTACAGTCTTTGCTTCGTATGTATTATTCAACAAATAGCGTTTGAACTTAGATAGGGTATCAAGTGTACGGATAGAATTATCAAGTTTGTTCCATTCTCTGATGGACGAGGGAATAAATGCAGAATTTGTTAAGGAGAGTCGACAAAAGGGGACTATTAAGTCATTGCCATTACGCAGTGGATAAACAGTTGTACTTTGTATAGTTGGGGGAATTAAATCACATAAATATTGTGGAGCGAGACCATTGTACATATTATAAAATAATTGGAGTTTTCTTCTGTGCCTCCTACTCTGAAGGGGTTCCCAGCCAGTCTCTAAATATAAATATTCGGTTTTAGTAAAGATTGGCAGTCCTGTTACAATCCTCGCAGCTTGCAGTTGAAGTTTTTCTAATTTGTTTGAATAGCAAATACCACAATTGTCCCACACTTCGCAAGCATACTCAAATATAGGACGAATATATACCAGATACATTTTTTCTAAGTTCTGTCTTTTCATCTTAAATTTTAATTTTCTTAAGACTCCTAAATGCTTTGTAATGTTTTTGGAAATATTTTCTACGTGCTCATTCCACTTTGCGTCCTGGGAGAGAGTTACACCTAAGTGTTTATGACTTGATGTGTTAGATATTGATCTTCCATTGAAAGAAAAACTTAAATTACTTGGAATCTTAGTATTTGAGCAAATCATTATTTCCGTTTTATCTGGGTTAAAGGACATTAACCAATTTTTTGACCAATCATTGAGTTTGTTTAAATCATGATTAACTACTACCTCTAAGTCTGTAATGCTTGCGGTGGAATATCCCAGCGACGTATCATCAGCAAAAAGTCTAGTCAGTGAAATTAAATTTTCGCCAATATCATTTATATACAGCAAAAATAAAAGGGGACCGAGAACAGAGCCTTGGGGGACCCCCGCAGAAACAATGGACAATGACGAAGACGAATCTCTAATAACTACTTTTTGTTTTCTTTGAAAAAGATAATTTTTAGTCCATGCAAGTAAATTTCCCTTTATTCCATAAGAATTCATTTTATATATAAGTCCATTATGCCATACTTTATCAAATGCTTTGGAAAAATCGCAGAAGACGAAGCAACTGAATTCTTTTTTTTCAAGAGAATTTAATATTGTGTTATAAAGTTCAATAAGTTGATGTACAGCTGAATGTTTAGGTAAAAATCCTGATTGATACATATAAATAAGTTTGTTCCTATGTAGATGGTTATAAATATGTTTGTAGACTACCCTCTCCATTACTTTTCCTACACAGCTAATTAGGGATATCGGTCGATAATTAGATGGTAGGGACGCATCTGCTTTCTTAAATATGGCAATTACATTGGCTATTTTCCATGAAGAAGGGTATTTACCTTGGGACAGGGATTTATTAAATATAATTTTAAGGGGTTTTGCAATTTTTGGGGGGGGATATTTTAAGCATCCTGTGACTGATTTTGTCTGGCCCAGATGCTTTTTTAGGATCAAGTGTAAGAAGTATATCGACTATTTCACTCTCTGTTATTTGAATATCACTAATTATACTTTCCGTTCTATTCTCAAATGGGGGCATCTCAACATTTTGTTCCTCAAGTTTTGATATTGACGCGAAGTATTTATTCATTAGTTCACATTTGTCAGTATCGTCATATACAATATGGTCAAAATTTGGCTCATTGTTTATATTTTGAATTGGTGGAATTGCGTTATTCCCCTTATTAGATTTTATTAACATCTTCATTATTTTCCAGTAATTTTTTGGACTGGAATTATCCAGTAAAGAATTATCCAAATTTTTTTCAAAATTTTCTCGGGCAGTTTTTTTCATATTATTTACCTTATTTCTTTGTTTTTTAAATCTTATTTTATCACTTTCTTTATTATTTTTTAGAACTGTTTTCCGTAACCTATCGCGAATTCTAATTTCCTTTCTTAATTGATTATTGAACCAAGGTTTGTCATTACATCTTATTGTTATTTTCTTTGTGGGTATACATTCCCTAGCTATTTCCAAAAATATTTTTGTAAATTCATCACACATATCATCGACGTCCTCAAAATTTCCTATCTTGTCACTCCAGTTAGTTTCGTCCAGATTGTTATTAAATTTAACCAAATCTATTTTGTCATATTGCCATATTTCTCTTTTGAATGTAGTTGATGTTCCCTTTGGGCAGTTAATGTATGCAATAGCTGCATCGTGGTCACTTATATCTTTTGAGATTTTTATAACATCAGAATAAGCGCATATAAGATTTTCACTCAATATAATAGGATCTAATAAAGTACTTGAATTTTCCGTCACTCTAGTAGGCTTATCAATAACATTTAGAAAACAAAAGGAATTCAATATATCAACGAGTTTGTTATTGTTTTCACAAAATAAGTTAGAATTAAAGTCACCGACCAGCACGATATTTTCGTTTATCTGGGTGGCCAACTCGATTGCATATGTTAATCTGTGCCAATAATCTGGGTCAGTCCATTGTGCTCGATATGAGTTGCATAGTAAGAAAGACTTGCCTTTGGCATTTATTTCAACCCAAATAGTTTCGTCAATGGAATTTTCTAGTTCATGTTTTCGTACCATTCGAATCTCGTCTTTGGCATATATAAGTAGACCACCACCCGCATTTGTTCTATCTTTTCGCTGTATTATATTTGAAAAGCATTCTAGAAAAATAGTACAATCGTCAATCCGTTCGTCAAGATGTGTCTCGGTTAACAATAGAATATCAATATCTTCAGCAAAGTCATGGAGAAAGTCTATTTTGTTCCTTATACTTCGAATGTTAAGATTACAAAGTGAGATTGTATTGTCTAAAGTATTATTTAGTGAACTGCACGAACTTGATCTTTCTGGACCCGGATTAGTTTCAATGTTACCTACCATAAGTATGAAATTCAATACGAAGAGAAGAAATACTGCATTTACATTTGGATTTAAGCTTTGTAGACAGAGCAGGGCAGCAAAGAGGAACGAGCAACGCAGGTTAGTTAATAGTATATCTGTATATGAAGAAGGAGGGTGATTTACAAATCTTCTTGATTTCCTCGTATGAGCATGAAACATTCCTATGGCCGCTCTATATGTCTCTAGGCTGTTACCCATTCGGTAACAAGACTATGACTAAACATCTTGAGCGACCAAAGTTATGTTTCATTTTCAGTGCAGTGATAAACAAGCCATCGTGTCCACAGTCGTAAAAAAGAATAAAGTATGAACAAAACGTAAGTAAGTGAACTATGTAAACTTTACAAGTAAATCTACAAAAAGGTGAAAGAAAATTTAATACCATTTGGTATGGAATCAGGTGTTTTTGATAAATGGGATATAATCATTTTAGTTAAGTTTTACTTACGATACAATAGTATGTGTATAACAGAAAAAAAGAGGTTATTTACAAAAGAAAATAGCAGGAGTTCAATCACATAAATTTACAAACTTACATATAAACATGCATACATTCATCCACATTGAATACATACTCACATTCAGACGTACAAATATACAAATACATAGACATTGGCACTCATACCACATCTTCCAATATCTATTTAACCTAGCACATTCTTTATGTGTCTGTCCGAAGCCACGAGCCTGTAGTTTGGTGGTTGTCGTTGGTTCATCTCTATCATGTTTGTTATTTTTCGTAAATTGTTTTGTTATGAGTTAGGCCGTTTGTTTTCTTGTTGAATCCTTCCACAATTTTCATGTCGGGGATTTTTATAGCCGACTGTAAGGTACGATTTTTCGTTGTTGAAGGCCAAACGATAGCATATAATTGCTTACATACACTTTATTTGACCCTGGTGGATAGTTATCTTATTTGCAATCATACAATATCTCCACTGTTTATATTTAAAAAAAAAAACAGCACCAACAAAAGATGAATGGTCGGTTTTTTTTATTGAACTTACAAAATTTCACATTGACAACAAATAAGACAACAGTCGTTAGTATTATAACGATATATGAATGTATTTAGGATAATATGGTTGAAAAAAACCTTTTTTGTCTTTAAAAACACAAAGTCAAATAGAGGTACGCAACGACGACTTCTGAACGAAATTAACGGCATATATTTTATAATATTTGATAAGTAGTTTATTTTGTATATTTGTTAGCCGGTAAAGCTTTGATACAGCCAAAATTTCGTCACTTGATATTATCTAAACAGTGATTAATTTCATCTTTGAATTACAATATATTGCAAGACGCCGTACAGACAAAAGTTGTTATTTTGCAATTCGCCGTACAACGTCCTGCAATTCGCCGTACAATAAACAAACAATGTTTTGGTCCATATTCTTTGAAAACATCTTTATGACAACAGATTTCAGTCAATATGATGTCACACTATCATAATCTAAAAACGTGTCTGGAAAAATAATGAAAAACAGTTGAATATCTTGCCAATGGGGCGACAGAGGACAATCGACCTCGAAATTTTCAGGTACTAAGTGGCAAGCTTTGGGGTATAACACAAAATATTGTCTTAATTTTGTACTTATCGGCCTAATAATTTAAAGAATTATATATCAGAAAATCATTTCTTAAGCGGTACCCTCGTCAAATCAGTAGAAATGCTTTAAATTGAATGAAATCTTACCTTGTTTACTTTTTTTTCCATTTCTCTCCGCTTCGTTAGTACCCAATTTCCGGTGGCGATGATACACAGTGACTATGTTTGAAATAAAGAGGGATATATTTTCTTAACACTGCGACTGGGAAAAAAGAGACAATATTATTATATTTGAAACGTGAGGGGGGGGGGGGGGGGGGGATGTCCAGATTTGCTATTTATCAGTAATTATCAATTACACGGAATACCAAAGGGAAAGGGTCATACACAATTATTTATATATTTGCATCTAAGTACCTAACATGAAAACTTGTGACGTCAAATTCTCGAATTTACTAAGTTTAAAGAATTTAATTTTCATAAGAGTATACACACAAAATAAATTTGTAAATAAATGCAAAAAAAGGTTTATGCTTGTATAAGTTGATTTTGGGTCCTCAATGCTCTTCAACTTCGTACTTTATTTTGCCTTTTGAACAACATTCCGTTAAAAACAATTTGCTCCATAAGAAGAGAACGATGGAAAGACGCTGCTTCTGTAACGTGATGTGCTAGAAATCCACGTAGATGCTGTACCTCCTCTATTTTCGTAGCGGTGAGGCTATGTTTGGTACTAATAGGTATAATAGGTATAATTTATCCGTCATCAGCTCTCAGCTATACAGTGCTTTTGTGTAGGTGTATAATTTCTAATACCGTTAGAGTTATTTCCAAACGAAACTATATTCAAATTCTCTGATTCTCCTTTATAATTTTATACATCTCGTTTAGAACTTAAGTTCTCATTGGTAATGGAACGTTAGACTTTCGTTTCTATCCAATAAAATCCGACATTAACTGGGTTACTGCGGGTTTCAACAAAACAGCTAAGAGTTTCTAGACCGGTAGTTTCTGTTTCTGTTTTTTTTTTTTTTTTGTTGTTTTAGTTTCCGTTTTTGGCACATAAGTATTTTCTTCCAAAGTATTTGTGATGTTTATGATGGCAAATTCTAGTCAAATTTAGAGCGATTATCTGATACTTTGCACATACCAAAGCAGTAATAACTTTAACGGTACCTTTCTTTACTGTACCAGATGGGCATTTCGACGATAAATGTCTCTTCAGTAATGCTCGAGGCCAAAATATTTGAAAAATCCAAAACTTATTAAAACATTGAAGAGCTGATAAAACCAAAAAAAGACAAAAAGTATAGCCAAAGCCAGGCAAGGAATCAGAATTTGCACGAGGGAGATATATTCCTGAATTTAAAATTATTTCGAAAATGTTGTACAGCAAATTTTAATATTTTTGTCAACACATGCTTGCTCTGTTTGATGGGATGAAGGAATGACAAACAAACACAAGCAATGAATTGATGTGGTCCCTAACGAGCGTTAACATGCATATTAAAGACTTGCATATTACACCTGCTCATATTAAATTAAATACAGCAAATAAATTTGGATCATAAAATGACGGATTGATACTTGTTTTTTATTCCTCTCACTTATAGTGTAATATCGATTGCAATACAACATCATGGATAACCGATTGTATGTTTCTTCTACTGTAACAAACAATAATAATGACAAGCTAAGGCCAATGTAATTATCAATCATTTTTGTAATCAAAATAGCTGCAAATTTAGAACCTTTAAAAGTAAACAAAAGGAATGTATAACATAGGTAATAGTCATTTCAATGGATGGAATGAAATAGCACTAACATAGTTTTGTGAGGACAAAAAGGATAAATTGTTCAAACATTGAGTTTTTCTTCTGCTTCAGGTAAAATTTAATACTTATATACCTTAAATTTCTTGATTTTAAAAAGCACACAATTTTATACAAATCAGCTTTTTGAAATCTGTACATTTTTGGATAATTACAAAACTCACTCTATAAATATTTGAATTACAAACATTCAACATCAGATGCTTACTTTTTATTGATGAATGTACATGTATTGTGTTTTTTTTTTCGAAAGAAATGCTTTGCTTTATATATCAGCAGTCTGACATTGTTTTTTTTGAAAGAAAAAAAAATAATAATTGACTCGAATGTCTGATATCAAAATTGAATATAAGATTATTTTACCTACATCTTTGCCCCCATTTTATTTTTTATTTGTTATATAGATGTACCATGATAAACAATTGCAAAATTCAAAATGTTTTTTTTTTATAATTCTTTTCTCTTTCATCTTTAATCAGTAGGCTATGTTCCCAAGGAAAATGCCTCAGGGTATTGTACACTTCGTTAGTGTAGTTATTAAGAGTTCACTTTCATAAATAATCTACAATGACACTTCATTTATGTAAAGCATTGTATAGTTCATGGAAAGCCATGTACTATGAAAATTAGAAGGGAAAAACTGACTTTTCATTGGACGAGAAGGGGTGAGTATGTTCTAATTTCACAGTATATACCTTTTCATATACTAGCCTTTACTTCTATTTTCAATAAAATAGATTTGCCTTAAGGCTGAAGGACATGTTTATACAATTAACATATAACTTATTACCTATTGTTAATAACTAATTCGCTTATTCTATTCTCAATGTTAACATCTTTTCTTTATTCAGTTGAGTTTATTTGTATCTGAAAGTGTAAAAGTTATTATTTCATTTCCCCGAACATTAGTGCTTTGCTACTGTGATGCCAAAATCTAAATGATGTTTAATTCGTTCTGATAATCAATAGCATCTTTTAAAAAGCCTATACCCACCCTATATAAATCCCTTCAAATGTTTACCTCTGTCGAGTTTTACCCCCCGCCCCCTCCTCTTTTTCTTCATGTATCTCACCGTCGACCAACGACTCTTAATGGACCCAGTACTGATATAGCTCTCGTTTTCTCAGAGATATATATCAATAACCTAGAGGCACGCATCATAATTGAATTTACATAACTCGGACTTATTTAGCTTGAGTGAACTATGATCATTCAACGTAAAAGTGTGGTTGTATTTCTGGCGAAATCCAAATTAACATTACCAAAGTCAGCAACTGAGAGCATTTAGAAACACAACAAGTTTGACTATCTAAATATCTGACATTCTTGTAATTGTCTGCACAATAAGTGTAACCATGCAGTTGAGAATTTAAGCGTTCAAATAGGGTGCTCAAGTTCCTGAATATTTTTTTTAACTTCAAGTGATTGATTAACTGTTGTTTTCTTAGCTTTCGATGGCAAATATTTCATGCATGTTCAGGACGAGAAAAAACTGACAATATAATAGGTAGGTCCTATAATAAAGGTTGATTAGGAAACATCATTTCAAGGATGTTTTGAGAGGAGAATAGAAACACTGACTACGCTAGTATATAACATCAGGAAAGAGAGATAATGTGTTGAGGAGAGGAAAGAAAGGAGTTACATCAAGCAGACGCCAAACAGGAGAGAACAGAAAATTAAACAGTTGAGGAAGGAGCTCAAAGACCTAAACAGGCGGTACAAGAGAAGTAATGAGATAGAGAAGTTAGGAATAGCCTGCCTTACAGACAGTATTAGAGATGAGAAGAACTAGAAGGGCAGAACAACTCAAGAAAAGCAATAAAAAGGAAAAGAAAGCGAATTTCATTAAGAATCAATATAACTACACAAAAACACTGTTGAGTGGAGAAAGAACAGGACATCTGCATTGTAGTAAGGAAGAAGTAGAACAATATCTGTATAAAACACAATTTGACGAAGAAAGAGAGGTACCTTTGGGGTATTGCTCGAGAGTTGAAGAAGAATAACAACCAACTATAGACTTTGAAACACAGGAACCAACATGGAAAGAAGTTAGTGAGGTGGTAAAAAAGGCAAGAACAGGATCAGCACCTGGGTATTGTGGTGTATCATACAAATTCTACAAATTCTAGAAATGCCCAAAGATACTGAGGAAACTATGGCAGCTATTCCGAACACTACGGAAAAAAGTGAAAATTCCAGAAAGCTTGCAGAAGGCAAAAGGGTGCTTTGTACCAAAGGAAAAAGATTCAAAAGACATTTCACAGTTTAGGACAATTTCACTGTTGAGCGTAGAGGGAAAAATCTACTTCTCTGTATTGGCAAACAGGATGACAAAATATATGGTAGAGAATGGTTACATCGATACATCTATGCAAAGAGGAGGCATTGCAGGTTTTTCAGGGTGTGTAGAACATACTAGTGTTCTAAGCCAACTTATACATGAGGCGAAGATCGAAAAGAAGAATTTGACAGATGTATGGTTAGACCTGGCAAATGCATACAGATCAGTACCACTAAAACTGATAGAGAAGGCAATGGATCACTACCACATTTCAGATCACATAAGGAAGATAGTCCAAAATTATTTTTGTGGAATACAGGTGCGGTTTACTGTAGATAATATGACAACAGCATGGCAGAAGTTAGAGAAAGGAATATTAATGGGTTGTACTATATCACCGATACTATTCATTATGAGTGTGAATATCATCATGAAGGCAGCAAAAAGAGAAACAAGAGGTCCAAAGACAGATTCAGGGATTTTTCTACCAGCAACAAGAGGGTTCATTGATGACCTTACAGTAACAGCATCATCCCATATTCAAGCAAGATGGATACATTTAGCACTGGAAGAGGTAGTCACGTGGGCCAGGATGAAATTTAAGCCAAAGAGGTCAAGATCAATGATACTGAGAAAGGATCAGATTACAACGAAGTTCCAGCTTAAGATCTAAGGGGAAGAAATACCAACAATTGTAGATAACCCTATTAAGTGCCTTGGAAAATGGTTTGATGACCCCCTGAAAGACAATTCCAATTTGAAGACAGTACAGACACAGGTTGCAGAATGGCTTATGAAAGTAGACAAGCGTAGACTGTCTGGAAAGTTTAAGGCTTGGATATACCAACATGGGTTGCTACCAAGACTGACATGGCTTCTCATGATCTATGAAATGACAGTTGAAGCCATAGAAAGAAAGATAAACAGTCACCTCAGAAGATGGCTAGGAGTACCACCAAGTTTTACAGCCATAGGTCTTTACAGTCGATCACCATAAATCCAGCTACCTTTAACATCAATTTTGGGGGAATACAAGGTATCAAAGAGCAGATTTGTAATGACTCTCAGAGACTCAAAGGATAACAAGATCAGATAGGTTGGAATCCAGACACGTACTAGGCGAAAATGGTAAGCGAGAACTTTAGTAGATCAAGCAGAAAGTATTCTTCATCACAAAGACATAGCCGGCAACACCTGTACTGGTAGAAAGGGCTAAATGACACATTTCTAACAGTGGTTAAAGGTAACACCAAAAGAGAAGAGCAGCATGATGCAGTCAGAAATAAGACAAGTAGAAAAAGAACAAAGAAGGGCAAAAGCAGTAGAGTTAAGCCGTCACTGATCATGGGTGAAGTGGAATTTGCCAGATCACATGGGCAGAGTTATGGAAGATGGAACCATTCAGAATTTCATTCATGCTTAGGTCAGTCTACGATACACTTCCTTCCCCTTCAAACTAACATCAGTGGGGACTGATAGAAGAACCAGGCTGCGAGTTATGTAAAGAAAGAGATACGATGGCACACATCCTTTCAGGCTGTAAAGTTGCGCTGACACAGGGAAGATATCGATGGTGGCACAACAAGATCCTAAAACATCTGGCAGCGATCCCTGATGTTTAGAGAAGGAAAAAGAGACCAACAACAACAGAGGCAAAGCAGATTAGATTCGTAAGAGAGGGAGATACAGGTTATGCAAAAACGTCACAACAGCACTTCATCTTGGACAAGGGCAGTGAAAGTAACATGAGTGCTGACATTGGCAAGAAGCTTGTGTTTCCTGAATGTGTACAGACAACCCTACGCAAAGACATTGTAGTTTGGTCACAGAAGTCAAAGATGATCGTAACAGTAGAACTAACAGTTCCTTGGGAAGAGAGATGTGAAGAGGCATCCCAGAGGAAGAAGGAGAAGTATACAGAACTGAGACAACATGTTAGAGAGAGAGGTTGGAAAGCGTGGCTGTTCCCAGTAGAAGTAGGCTGCATGGGATTTCCTACACAGTCATTATGGAGGATGCTACAGGCAATGGGAATAGTTGGAAAGGCACGGAAGACAGCAGTAAGACAGCTAGGGGAAGCTGCAGAACGTTCATCTTGCTGTTTATGGCATCGCCGAGATGATCTGAGCTGGAAGCCAAGTGCTGATGAGTAGAGGTTTGGCCACATCTACTGACCCGCCAACCAGAGGATGTAATGGTACAGGGTCGAAACATCTGGTGAAGGTTGGAACCATCTGAAGACATCAAAGCACCGGCAGAGAGTGAAAGAGATTCAAAGATTAGTGAAGATGAGCAGTCAAATGAATATGACCGCAGAAAATCAAAATTCCACCATCTGTAAGTAATATTCAGACTGGAAAATGAGGGTAAATTGAAAGGAACAGAGATTTACCTATGCGACAGGCCATCTACGGACGCCTATATTAGTTCTTAAAGTGCAGAGAGCATGGCACTCTCTACAAGATGCATCATATTTAACGTGCCAATTATGAACGGGTGTGTGATACGGTGCTTTTCTTTCCGGGATTTGTTTTTTTTTGTCCGGCGTTGCTTTTTGTCCGATATTTTTGCTTTGCGTCCGACACTTTTGCTTTTTGTCCGCTGCTTTCTGTCCGTTTTATTATTTGTCCGATAATTTTGTATTTCATCCGACGATTTTGCTTTTTGTCCGTTGCTTTCTGTCCGTTTTTGGTTTTTGTCTGATAATTTTGTATTTCGTCCGACACTTTTGATTTTTGTCCGTTGCTTTCAGTCCGTTTTGCTTTTTGTCCGATAAATTTGTTTTCAGTCCGACACTCTTGTTTTTTGTCCGTTGCCTTTGGTCTGATTTGCTGTTTGACCGATGATTTCGCTTTATGTCCGAATTAAAATGTGCATATTTTTGTAGGTTCCATTTGAACTTCGAAACACCATGACATCTTTGAAAATAAATACAGAACCTATTTCTCTGTAAATGAGTGGTACATGGAGTATCTAGTTTTTTAACTAGCTTGACCAATATGTTCTGAATTTACCGCTGGAAGTCAAGCATGCTTTAAATTAACCGTACGCTTCAGTTTAAAATAATTCATTCGAAATATTTAGACGAAGACGAGCATTATTATGATCATTGTAATTCTTTTATCTATAAATTTGATTAAGTTTCGCCTGCGAAAATAGCGACAGAATGCGAAACATAGGGATGCAAATCCGGCGTCTCTATCTTTCGGTATAGGTCTTTTTATATCAGATGCGATGAAGATCTGAATGATTCAAATATTGTATCATAATGCCTTATGTTTCAATGTCATCATTTTCCATTGACCTTGATTTCATTTTCGTGGTTTTGCTCGTGTATAGGCTGATTTTAGGGTGTACATGTCCGACCGGTTGGTTTCAACTGACCATAATTCGTTGGTCAATGTTATACTGTCATGGTTCGACGGGGCTTATAATTTATACATCCCGCACAGCCAAACGGGCGCCCCACTTTGATAAGTGTTTTACTAACGTTCGAAAGAAGACCAAGGGAGGACAATTTTGCTATAACCTAGTCAACCCTTTGGGTTTTTACGTGCATTATGATTTACACTAAGACTTTCATGGGCTCGTTTACATTTTTGCTCAAAGACAGCAAAGAAAAATAAAAATGGAATCAGTTTTGTAAACCATAGATTACCATTTGCTTTGTTACTACCTTCATAACCTTAATTATCAAAATGTCACGTTTTGAAAATGCGTATTGGTTGACAAGGCAGTTTTATATGACCATAATGCGATAAAATTGATTGTCTTAAACTTCAATATAAATGCGTCGGATATCGTTTTTATTAAGATAACATAAAGTGCTTGTTACCCAGAGATTAAAATACCTATTGAGCTTAGTAATACGTATAATGCATTACAATAGGCAATACGTTCTGATTTCTCAAGAGATCTTTTTTTTACATGCGACCACCATTTCAAAGTAAAACCCAACAGAGGGCGCTGTAAGAGTTATCTTTAAAAAAATGTCCGAAGATAACCCTCTGGTCATATTGGCTGCCTATAGCTGACAGCACTGAAAATGCTTTGATTTATAAAGGAAACCTGGAATCAATATTCCAGAAACTATTATTTAATTGAAACTTTTTTCCGATGTCATTCTTTGGAGTTCTCCGTTTTACTATTTGCTAATCAAAATAGATTAAAAAAATGTAAAGTACAACAGTGTGTGGTGTATTTAATACGATCGGCAGGGCTCAAATTTTATTCAGACGGTTTTTTTACCACAAACCTGAGGTAAGTTAAGTTACAAGTTTGACGTTTCTTACGCATAAATTAGGTTAAGTTACATTAAACGACCTAACAACAAAATTATTTTCATGTACCTGTGTTTAAAGTTATTGCAAATGGCTGATATTTTTGTTCGAGCTTATTGTTTTTCTTAAATTGTTTAACATTTCATAGCGGTATAACATGTTACTTTTATTATTCTTCCCTTAGTTTATTTATTTTGTATTTACATTGTATCATAGGTTAAATTTATTTGTTCAGTGTATGTTCACTGGTGTTGATATGTCCTTTGATTGAGTTAAGCTATTTCAGTTGATATTTTATAGTGTGTCTTTCTATGTTGTGATGTTACACTATTGTTTCAGAAAAAGGGTGATGGTTTGGTACCATTAAAACGTTTAAACCCGCTGCATTTGTTTGCACCTGTCCTAAGTCAGGAATCTGATGTTCAGTAGTTGTCTTTTGTTCATGTGGTTCATAAGTGTTTCTCGTTTCTCGTTTTTATAAAGATTAGACCGTTGGTTTTCCCGTTTGAATGGTTTTACACTAGTAATTTTTGGGGCCCTTTATAGCTTGCTGTTCGGTGTGAGCTAAGGCTCCATGTTGAAGACCGTACTTTGACCTATAATGATTTACTTTTATAAATTTTGAAATGGATGGAGAGTTGTCTCATTGGCACTCATACCACATCTTCTTATATCTACTAAACAATTTTTTTTTGAGCATTTATTGTTCGTTTAATTTACCTTTTTTTCCTGATATGTGAAATATAGGTCCATCCTAGTGATGCGATATGACGCCCATTGTTTTTTTTAAGTGTGTAATGAAAACATTCATTTGATAGAAGTTAGCATTTATAGCATTGGTTCCTTTTTCAGAAGGATAAGACATAAGAAATAAAGAGACAATTTTTTTTAGCACTTCTTAATAAATAAATAGGTAATGCACACGCAAAAATACTATATTCAAAAGGAATAGAAATATTGTAATGCGATTAAAATGTGACTTTGAAAAAATAAAACGAGATGTGGGTGTACGTCAATGAAACAGCAACCGAACAACGCAAATAACCAAAAATCATCTACAAGTAGGGACATCATAGTCCCGGCTAAGATTGCAATCCAACATGTATAAATATAACTTTTATGTTAATAATGTACTTGAATTAAAACAATGTATACGACTTCCCAAAGTTGACTTCAGACAGTTTTGATTGTTGTAGTTTAGCTCTCTTTTAATTAGGTAATTTTATTTATTTGATTATGCCAAAAAAAAATAGTTTACCTCATGAATGTTATTCCAGAAAACATTATATATGAGATTCGTTAACATTTAATCGATGTCATATCTTGTTTCATAAACTGCCATAAGCACGTTGTTTTGACAACTAGAGCACGTATAACATTACAGTTTTGTATAATTATGACATCAACATAATAGTTCATACAGCACTTTCTTTATTTTCATGGTTCATTTAACCTATGGCAACTTGAAATTCAAGTATAAAATTGCATGAAAAAATGTAGAAATAGGTTGAAAGGTTGAATAATATGCAACAGATTAAGTGTTAAAAAAATATCAATTGATTAGGGGCTAATCAATTTACAACCAGTTTAAACTTATCGATTAAGTGTACTCAAAACCATTTTTGTTATACATGTAATAGTGAAAATGTAGGCAATTGTATGTGTTGATGATGTCTTTTTAATAAGGAATTGATATTTTAAAACAATGGGAAATAAGATTTTTTTTTAAATTTTATTAAAGGAATAATCATCTTTTCGTATATATAATATACTTCTAAAAAAAAGTTTAGCAACAGAATTTCTGACTGAAAATAAAATAAAAACAAATTTCGATTTATCTTTGAAGTTTTTGTTTTCTTAATCTACAATAATTCGTGTATTCAAAAGTATAACAGTTATGTTTGTCAAATTTCAGACAGCTACACGGTTTCCAAACTTTGGTGGGTCAAAATTGAAAGTCACAACTTTAACATTTTTCTGCACAGGGTCTAGTTAAAAAATGCATAAAACGCACACAGTTGACGAATTGGTGAATCTGATGGCATACATGTAATCGATAACATCTAAACATAAAACTAACATTTACCTCGTAAAATTTTTTTTTTAAATTGGAAGGGCATTTTGTTTACATCCCCAAACCTTCCATTTTTATCATATTTTTTGGTTTTCTTTTTTAATCAATTCAACATCCTTTAAAACATGAACACTTTTCGTTTCACAGCATTTTCTACAAAGATATGAGCCCTCAAAGTTTGAACCCCTATTCATCTCAATGGAACTGATGCAAAATTTTCTTTGGGTAGTATATATACAAGTATCATTCTCGTGAGTAATATACAATATATGATCGAAATATTTAATGATAATTTAGATAGATTTTTTCAAATACATGGACATACTGACTATAGCACTATTGAAACACACATAGTTCATAAATACTGACTTATGTAAAATAAATTAACTTTTTAATTTTCACTCATACATACTACAATATTGACACAGACACAGACGCAGAAGCAGAATAAGATAAAGTTTTAATACTATGATTTTCATATAAGTCATACACTTATTAATATGTAGTAGATATGATGCTACATCTGCGTATTTAACTGGTGTCATGTTGTTATCCTGGAATCTCTGTTTTAGGTCAGTTAGCCTGATATTTGATAGTTATTTTAAATCTTAAATATTGTATAATTTATCTGAATTAAAATTGTTTAATTGTTTGTGAAAATTTAGCATTGTTTGTACGATTTATGTATATGTTGTTGCTTGTTCATTGTATGTTTTAAAATAATTAATAAAAGTTATCCTAAAATTCGCAAATTAAATAATTTTTTGACCACATATTTTTTTTTTGGCAAGTATTAAGTGTTCTATTTTAGAATTTTTGTCTATTTTTTATAACAATTTCATGTTTACTGCAATACAATTTTCAATTTTGCAAGTATTTATTTTTTCCTCTGATTTTAAAGAGTGATTTGTAATGCTTAAAATACTGACTGTAGCTTACCTGTACTTAATAATTGTAATAACAACACCTATTCATATCCAACTAAGTAAGACATCACGTGACTTCGATGACGTAGCAATCCGCCATCTTCAGTAAATTTGTCTTATAGAAATTGCATAGGCCCTTCAATAAACTTAAATTTTTACGTTAATCCGACCCGTTTTCTAACTTTTGCTGCTTGTTTCTTTGTCTTCGAATATAAATCTTTCTTAAATGTTGACCCTGACAGTTTAAATCTAGATGAAATTACGTGTTCTTGATCAATTGTAAATACTGCTCTTGACTGTATTGTAAAACTAAAAAACTTACGTCTTCTTATACATGAATTTCACAAATTCCTTAAACAAAAGTATTACTTTGCTGCTATATTGTAATATCTAAAACATACGTTGTCAAATTACGTCCCTAATAGATTTAAACCTATAAATTTTTCGACGATTTCGGGAATTTTCAAATTGGCGGCTGTGTCATTAGTTTTATCGTGTTCATACTTCAGATAAATTTTCTGTTCTCATTATTTATTTGGGAAATTTTTGAAAGTTGCATGTTTTGACCATTATTGTATTTATAATAGCTTTTTTCAATGTAAAAAAATAATTTTGTTAAAGTCCATACATATTATAACATCTGCATTAAAATACAGAAAGGCACAGGCATATATATATATATTTATGATCCATCCCCCGTAAGATTTATCGTTGGCTATTATTCAGTCATTTTATATATATATATATATGTATATATGTCTCTAAGAAAGCTGGGACATACTATGTTAGTATAATATTCTCGGGAGAAAGTTAAAACACCAAGTAAGTCTGACAAGTTACAGACCGGTAGATACAAGTATACATTACACAATTATTAAGGTATTACACAGGAAAATACGCATGCGTCACGACTAGATCAGCTGTTCTGAGCTCCGAGAATATTTCTTAAATTTCGTTGTCTAATTGACAATTTATCACAATTTGCACTGAACAGAACATTTAGAAGTATTTTTACTATTGATTCCATAGCTCAGTCTTACAAAAAAAATATATTTTGACTCTTGGTCGTAAATCGAAGGGCCTTCAAAATTTACCCGCCGAAATTGTCACATGATTCGTGTTGTTTATATTTGTGTTTTTCCGGTGCAAACATAACAAAAACATCCCACAGTGTGACCAGTCCTCATTTTATGACACCCTGCACTGAAATATCATAGCTGTACACTAACATTGCTCATCATTCCATCATTTGAGCCCTAGGTCAACAATAGGGACAAAAGATAACTATTCATCGGCCCATAACACTACAAGCCCGAGTCCAGAGCACCGGTCCAGTTCCATCACATAACGGTAAGTATTACACCATGAACATGTTGACAATGTACTTCTTGATTATCATAGCTGCTATATTTATAGGAAAGAAACATCGAAACGCAGAAGAAAATAATAGCATTCCTAATGTACACGAGTATTCACTTTTAACCAACAGCATACACACTGCTATGGCAGTCACTTGTGTAATTACCGAAAATAACATCCAATTTAAAACACCACTTTAACATGCATGCTTACCTAAGTATTTAAAACATCACGTATAAGATGGCAAAGCAAGACCATAGATGGACAAAACTAAAACCATTTAAAATGCTCTTATTTTTTCTTTTACTCATGATCGGAAAGTCTAATGATATTCAGACAAATACTGGCCCTAGTAACGACAGCACCTGATATTAATGTAGTACTTGTCATCAGTCAGTAAACTGGGACCACAAAGGCATTATATGCGAGACGTGTGATCAGTGGTATCATATAAATTGCCAAGGTATTCACTTAAAAAATTACGAAGATCTAAATGACAGCATGATAAGCTGACACTGCACTATTTGCGACAAAATAAACTACAGCACGGTACTTTTTGATCAACTTAGTCTTGACTCACTTAATCTATTTGCAAGTCTATATATTGGTGAAATTAATCACTCAAATCCTCATTTAAGTCTAGATTATCAAAATCAAGACATCAAGCATATTCAAGCATCTACACCCATACGTACAAAAACTCGGGTGTCACCCTTTAATAAGCCGTTGAGGGTACTTAATATTAACTTCCAGTCAATTGAAAACAAGCAACATCTAGTTAATAACATCATTGACAGCACAAAACCTGATACTTTGGCACTAAAACTTGGTTAAACCTCAAAATCAAAGATGTGGAAATACTTCCTGACAATTTTAAATTTGTACAGAAATGATAGAAAAAAGAACGAAACAGACAAAGACGTGGTGGTGTTCTTATAGCTGTAAAAAAAAATTAGTTCTGAGGTATATGAACTTGCACACCCTGATAAAACAGAAATGGTCTGGGCAAAAATAGACATTGTTGGTTCAACAATATTGTACCTAAGCTCCTTCTACAACCAAAAAAAAAAACATCAGATGAAACCAGTCTCACAAACTTTGACTTAATGATAAGAAAAGCCACACAAACAAAATATTCTATGCTTATTACAGGGGGAGACTTCAATCTTCCTGGTTAGGATTGGTACAACTGGTCACTAAAACCCAACAATAATCACCCACACCTTCATTACTTCTTTGGCAACTCACTTGACGACACAGGTCTCACACAAATTGTTGATGTCCCTACATGTAAAGCCAATATCCTTGTTCTGATTATCACAAACTTACCAAACCAAGTACAACGTTGAAGATATACCCGGTCTATCTGATCATGATATTGTGTTTGCTGAATTTGCAATAGCTCCATCAAAACTCAAACAAAAGCCAAGAGTAATTCCATTATACAAAAAGCAAACTGGGACGAAACAAACACCTCATATAAATATCTCTGTGAAAACCAGCATAATGTATGTGTAAATGAAATATTGAACACAAGATGAAACAAATTTTGGCACTATGAAAAAAAATTTGGACATTAATCATAAAAAAATGATTATAATAGCAATTATTGTTTATCAGATAATTGCATTTAATGAGGCTACTGGCGTATGTTGCTTTTGTTTGGATTATAATGTGTTTGTATTATGAATCAAAAGTGTCTGCTTACACTGGCTTACATTTAGAAACGCCTCTTTTTGTTTAGAATGATTACTATCACGTGCATTTTATTCTCAAAAGTGTAAAGCACGTTAAAACTTTCTCACATAGAATCTGTTTAGCTTCATACAAACATTTTGTTATACAAAAAATATTGTTATACAAAAAACATTTTCGACATAGTCTATATTCTAGGATTATTGTGCAATCTTCACCTGTATAGTTATTATTGCCCGAGTATCATCGTAGACAAACATTTTGTTGACATTTAGAGTTTTTATACCGAAGAAACATTAGCCTGTATTAAAAGTGTGACGTTACCATTGCATAAATTAAGTACCATCCTAGCTGTTTATTTGCTGACCAGTTTCAAATCTAACATGCCAAGAGGGAATTCTAAGAAAGGGACTCCAGCTAGAGGACAAGGGGTATAAGGACGAAAATGGCCAACCCCAGGGAGAAAGAAACAGCTAGTGAAGTCAATCACAGATCATCTGTTGACTCAGTTATTGATTTTAGTAGTGTCCAAGGGCCCAAACGTCAACTGGGACAGAACCTAACTCATTTAATTGAAAACATTCAGTTTTTACAAAGCCTTCCCTGTCTTGAGGAAAGTTTGTTTGACCAAATCGGGTGTTACGTACCCATGAAGCTAAAAGATATGATTTGGAAACATGAATTTATTGACCTGAATTTGTTGATTAAATCTCCTAGCGAACTGGCAAATTTTCCTGACCAAGAAGGTGACTTAGTTGTAAAAGGGGGTCACATGCGGATTGAATCTTTACCATGTCGCGCTATACCAAATATACACACATGGACAAGCGCTTTCGATATTTATATGAGAATTTTGCTAGAGAAACAGAGTTCTTTGGCACAGGAACTGCTAAAGTACATGAGAGATATTCGTTTTGCAGCAAATAAATCACACGGTTGGGGAACATACGATGAGCAATTCAGACTCTCAAAAGCACAAAGACCTCAGTCATCTTGGGCTGTCATAAACCAAGACATATGGTCATTTTATATAACAACAGCTATGAGAGATCAAGGTCAAAGTAATGAAAGTAAAGCAGGTTTCAGTTCTCAAAGTGAGCCCCTTCATTCCTTTCGTCAGTCATCAGGCCAGCAAAATTTTCAGCCACCAATAACATGCAATGCATACAACACAAAAGGGAAGCGGTGTAATTTTAACCCTTGCAGATTCAAACATGGATGCTCAGCATGCGGAGGTCAACACCCAGCTTACTTTTTTAAAATGTCAAAACAGAGAGACACATTTTCACTTGGTTTTTCCCCAGTTAAGGTTGAAAATTTAGAAATATATTTACATGATTATCCCCTTTTAGAAAGTGCCTCGTATTTATTGTCCGGTTTTACATTTGGTTTTTGTTTACATTACTTAGGCCCTCGTTTACCTACAGATTCCAAAAACTAAAAAAGCGCTATCGAGAGACCAGATATACTTCTTCAAAAAATTAAGAAGGAAATAGATACAGGGCGTGTTGCAGGTCCTTTTAAGTTTAGGCCTATTCCTACTTTACGAATCTCCCCATTGGATTTAGTTCTAAAGGGAAAGGACGGCCAGTTTAGAGTTATTCACGACTTATCTTGTCCAGAAAATTCATCCGTTAATGATTTTATTGACCCTAAGAAATGTTCAGTAGTCTACTCAAATATTGATGACGCTGTCGATGTTATAAAATTGTACGGAAATAAAACATTAGCCAGCAAGTCCGACGTCCGCTCGGCATTTAGAATACTCCCTATCTCGCCAATTGATTTTGATCTTCTTGGTTTCAAAATTAATCAAGCATTTTATTTTGATAAAGCCCTCTCTTTTGGAGCCGCAATTAACTGTGCTTTATTTGACAAGTTTGCCTCTTTTCTACTCTGGGCTGTTTCTGTAAGAAAATCTGAGGGCGCCATTGTACACTACCTTGACGACTTTTTATTTTTGGGAAGGGGCGGAACCAGTCAATGTAGTTACCTGCTTCATACTTTCAAGGTTATTTGCATTGATCTGGGAGTTCCTTTAGCGGATGAGAAAACGATCTCTCCCACGACACGGCTTGGGTGTAGAAATTGACACTTCCGACATGACTCTCCGCTTACCTACAGATAAGCTTGATGAACTACTTCAAAAAATTTCCTTTGTTTTAAAAAAACAAGACGGTCGCGCTAAGGGAAATGCAATTCCTTTTGGGTTCATTAAACTTTGCGTGTCGTGTTGTCGCGCCGGGGAGAGCCTTTTGCAGAACATTGATTGATTCAACGATTGGTTTGAATAAACCACATTACAGAATAAGAATAACTTCGAACATAAAAGCTGATCTTTTGATGTGGAAATCATTTTTGAAAATTTTTAACGGTCTTACTCTTATGCCAGATAAATTATGGACCTCTAACGAGGCGCTCAAATTTTACAAAGACAGTGCCGGGGGGTCCACACTTGGTTTCGGAATGTATTAAAGGGTATATGGGCTCATTCATTAGCCGGAAAAACATTCGATTATATATAAGTGGCATTTCCTTTTCTCACAAGGCACGTAATTTAGAGGATACTACTAAGAATTTTGTTGTATCGAAAATGGTTGAAGGTTTACACAGAAATCACCCACGGACAGACAATAGGGCCCCGATAACATTATCATTACTACGACAGATTACAGACGCTCTCTCTAGTATGTTTACATCTACTTACGAATCTTTATTATTTAAATCTTTATTTATTTTGGCATTTTTCGCTATGTTACGTGTAAGTGAGTTTACGACAAAAAAATAAATTTGATTCAAGTACAGAAGCACTGCAATTGTCGGATGTGGTCTTGTCAGATCGTCAACTAAAAATTAACATTAAGAAAAGTAAAACGGATCAAAAAGGTCATTCAACGTTCATTGTGATAAATAAATACAGAGATAACGCGAGCATTTGCCCTGTGTTAACCTTGAAGAAATATTTATCTGCACGTCCTACGGTTTCAGGTCGTAATCAGTTATTTATGCATTTTGACGGGTCACCGCTAACTCGTTATCAACTGTCAGCTATGCTAAGGAAGTCGGTAAATTTTTGCAATATTCCAAACCCTAACCTTTTGAAATCGCATTCTTTAAGAATTGGAGCCGCCACAGAGGCGAGCAATCGTGGTATTAATGACGAAGCTATCAACAAATGGGGAAGGTGGTCGTCAGGTGCATTTGAGCGCTACATCAGGATTCCGTGGTGAAAATAATTTCAAATTTTCAATTTCTTTATATGTACATATAGAACAGAAGTAAAAAACATTATAGCAAACTCCTTCAAATAGTTTTCGGTTTGTAGGTCATGAGGCGCAGCCAACTGTCTGAATAATGGGATCTTCTATGAATTTGACTGTCCCTCTGGTATCTTTCTTCCCTCTTCTATTCCCCATTGGGCTGGCGTAACAGCTGCTAGCCGATCTGGTGGTAAAAGTCTTAATTTGGATAGGCTAGGAGTACACATTAAATGGATAACAAAATCAGGAATGAAACGGAGAGATCTGGATTCATCTTTTGAAAGTGAAATTAAAAAGTGGCCATCCCCAAATTATATATTTATACATCTAGGTGCAAATGATTTAGTGCTTATGAAGTCAAAAGAGTTAATCGAGAATATCAAATGTTCAATTTTAAGAATAAAGGTTTTCGCACCTGACATTAAAATAATATGGTCAGATATTTTACCAAGGCCCTATTGGCATGGAACATTAAGGCCAAAGTTAGTAGAAATAGCCTGAAAAAGAGTAAACTGTGCGGTTAGATCGTTTATGAAGATCGAAGGTCAATACATTTTAAGGTATCCAACTATAGAAGCCTCTGAATCAAATTTATTTAGACATGACGGCACCCACCTGTCACAAGTTGGTATTGGCATCTTCTTAAATAACATTCAGGCTGCTATTAAAACATTCGCACTCGGTGTTGCTGAGGTTTTCCCACCAGATAAATTAGCGCAGAGAATGTTTGGCGGTGAATGGGGATTTATAGACCCCCATTCATTTGGCGGTTCAGGGAGACAATAAACGGACTTGGAACTGTCCCCCTCTGGCACATATCTCTACGCTACCGGCTCTATAGTGGAGGGTATTAAATAATTTCATAGGGTTCACTCTTGACATCGAGAGGAATCCCCCCCACTTCTGGTATCAGAAGGGAGGTGTCATCTCCGCAGTACACGTAATTCAGGTTATTTGCATATAACAAATCGGAGTGACTGTTGTTTTCAGAGGTTTGTGTAAACAAAGGGGGGTTCTCCGTCCAGTCCACTCTTGCACGTAAGAGGGATGTTTTGACACTTATGTTATCATATGGTCCCCGATATGCTCTTTTCAATCCTTTGGCTATCGGGTTGTTTGTCTCCCTTGAACTGGTTAAACATTTTATCTACGGCCTATCAAATATCCACACATACATATTTTTGTACATATACTTGTTGTATTATTAGTAATAAATATTCTGTATTCTTTCTACAATTTGTATTGTTGGTTTTTCAGCGCCAGTAGTCCGTTTTATTAATAGCAATTATTATTTATCAGATAATTAAATTTAATGAGGCTACTGGCGTATGTTGTTTTTGTTTGGATTATAATGTGTTTGTATTACAAATCAAAAGTGTCTGCTTACACTGGCTTACATAATTTCACTGGCTTACATAATTGCAACTAATTTCTAATCATCGTCTAAGTTAACAAAATTTTCAATATAATTTGAACATTCAAAAAATAAAACCCATCTCAAGTCATCATAAAGTGTGCAATTGAAAAGAAAGTGTTTTTCAGATTCAACACAATTGTTCGTACAAAACACACAAAGTCTGTTATAAACTGGAAATGGTGGCCTGGCATACCTTTCGGTTTCGATGGCAAGCGGTAGCGACTCAGTGCGGAACAGAGCCATAATGCGTTTAGCTAGCTATAAAACCAGGTTTAATCCACCATGTTCTACATAAGGAAATGCCCGTACCAAGTCAGGATTATGACAGTTAATTTCTATTCGTCTGATTTGTTTGCGCTTTTGATTTTGCCATTTGATAAGGGACTTTGCGTTTTGAACATTCCTTGGTGTTCGGTATTTGTGTTATTTTACTTTTTATGTTGTCTGGATATTAACACTGAGACATACGGTTCAATATTTCGTTCCTGTTTAAACTGTCTATACGTCCGTAGTTTATTTCCGTTTTGGTTTCCACGGTCATTAAACAGTTTTTTATACTAAGTAACTCTAAGTAAGTACAGTCATGCATACCAATTAGAATCAATTAGTCTACCACTAATAGTTAAGTATATGTAAGAGAATGATAATCATTTTCTTCATGATAAAGTATGAGCGTTAGCGAGTCAAAGAAAGACTCATCTTTAAAGTAAGAACTGGTCATATAATACTTAACAAACATCTGCATAAAATGGTAATAGTAGTTCCCAAAGTCACGGTGTCACCAAAGGGATACAGTTTTAATTTACTTACCAGATTGAGTATTCGGTGGTCCGATGGTCAGTGAGGACAAACGAGGGCAATACACAGCACCACGACAATCTTAATTGAATAAGGGGCTACAACTCAAACTGGTATTTATGTGAATTACAGATACAATATTTTTTGCTAAGCCCAAAGTAGGTGAAAGAAATATGTGACAATTTTATGATTTATTTATCAAAGTTTCATTCATTTGACGAATACATAAGTCTTTGGCTTTTTATTAGATAATTGACACCGGGATATGGGGAAGCAAAAGCTAATATCCATCTTTGCGATGGCCATTCAGATTCATTTATTTCTTTAATTTTATTATTCATTTCATTTATTGGCTACTTTTACCACAAATATCGAAGCAGTTATCTAAATAATTAGCTTCTATTCAACAAGCAAGGACACTATAAACACAAAAACACACACACACGTCAAAAACTCAAAAAAATACAACAACATTTTTTCAATCAACACCAATGTAAAAATATCTATCACTCAAGTGATATCCTTCAATTGTCACATTTAAGATGCATATATTATATCATGTTTGCTTACAAATCAGTCACATTTAAGATGCATATTTCATATCATAGATATAAGAAAAATGTGGTATGAGTGCCAATGAGATAACTCTCCATCCAAGTCACAATTTATAAAAGTAAACCATTATAGGTAACAGTACGGTCTTCAACACGGAGCCTTGGCTCACACCGCACAACAAATCAGTCACATTTATGATGCATATTTAATATCATGTTTGCTTACAAATCAGTCACATTTAAAATGCATATTTTTTTATCATGTTTGCTTACAAATCAATCACATTTATATTTATGATGCATATTTTATATCATCTTTGCTTACAAATCAGTCACATTTAAGAAGCATACTTTATATCATGTTTGCTTACAAATCAGTCACATTTAAGATACGAATTTTATATCATTTTTGCGTACAAATCAGACTCGAACAAAATACACTTCATAACATGAAGTATGCTCGACAAATGTGCCTTGTACTAAGTTACTTTTTGTTGGATTTCTATGGTACCAAAAAATTCTAAATCCTTCGTTGTATATTGCTCTAAGCGTTATTAATTGTTGAAATGATGTTGAGCTACCATGGAATTCTACAAACAATTGTCTGGTATTTCTTAGAGCTCCAGTTTGTATCATATTAGGGAAAGATTCCCATTCCATCCTCTCTATATCAATTTTAAGAAGATCGACTCTTCGCTGAAAATGAAAAATAATGCATAAAAATTTGAATTTGCTATACTAAAATTACGTCACGATAAAATAAAGAGGAATTCAATCAATTATCAAACTCTTATTCAATGAGTTTTTAGCTCAAAAGAGCAGTAGCAGAATTCGAAATGGTAATAATTCTTTAGATAGTCTTTAGATGAAGAACAGCAATAAAAACGCTGTTCATTTGCTTTTCGTGTGTTTTTTTGGTTTTTTTTTGCTGTGCATATACTGATTGTCATGGATTGATACCCCATATCCGCAAACTGCATTTCGGTTTTCAAATAGACCTTAATCCCGCTGCAAATGTTTGCACCTGTCCTAAGTCAGGAATCTGATAACAGTACTAGTAGTTGTCGTCTGTTTATGTAGTTCATACGTGTTTCTCGTTTCTCGTTTTTATATAGAATAGACCGTTGGTTTTTCCGTTTGAATGGTTTTACACTAGTAATTTTTTGGAGCCCTTTATAGCTTGCTGTTCGGTGTGAGCCAATGCTCCGTGTTGAAGGTCGTAGCTTGACCTATAATGGTTTACTATTATAAATTGTAACTTGGATGGAGAGTTGTCTCATTGGCACTCATACCACATCTTCCTATATCTACTAAAAAAATCAGACTAGGGATGCATCGCCTTGAATATGCATGATATTTCCCAATGGATGTAAATGTCATCTGATCCTTAGAATTTAACTAACAAAACTTTTCTGGAAAAAAGTTCAAAACTCAGGCTCTTAGTAGTTAAACCTTTTGCTGTAGCCTTTAATCTAGTATTTGCTACATAATCATAGATCTTGTTCTGATGTTTATTATTGATAATTACAGTTTCTCTGTAATAAATGGGCATTTAATGAAAATTAAGTAATATTTCAGAAAATAAAAGAGATAAACGATTCAACGTGCCAAAGTTGTATGCAAAATTTTACAAATATCTGTGACATAGCCCATTTACTGAACATCGACTTAAAGAACAATAACTCATGAAAGCAGACATCTGACAATATCGGCCATTTTGACCATGAAGATCTTGTTTTACTGATCATAATTGCTAGTTACAGTTTTTCTCTATGTAAAACAGTATTGAATAAATGGTCCATGGGCAATAACTCTTATAAAAAGTTAACTAACAATATTTGTTACTACACTTTTTTGTTGATCTTGTTTGATTGTTCATTTTTGCTTTGAGACTTTCTCCCTAATTGTTTTCACTTTCAAGTTGTGGGAAAATCCTGCAATTTGTGTGAGATAACTTTTAAAGTAGATACCTTGAGGATGTTTGTGGGTCAATGGTTCCATTCCATTCAGATGTTTTAGAGAAGAAGATTTAAAAAAGAAAGTTTATAGACGAGCTGACTGATAACGGATCCCAATTGATGACGATAGCTCAAACGGTTACGCAGGCCAGGTGAACTAATTATTACGGATGAATATATATAGCTTAACCATAATTATTTGTCTCTATATAGAATATCTAGGTAAATGCTTTTAAAAAACGACTTATTAAATAGGCTATTTGATAAAATGAAGAGGTCTATTTTAATGATTATAAAACTGCATTTGGTTTTTTTTTTTTTTGTAAGTTTGAAAACAGTTATCTTTATTATCTTTTTTTTTTTTTTTTTGCATTTCAGAATTAGCATCGTGATGGAATACCCAGGCCCCCTTAGGTCTGAGTAAAAGATGAGAGTGTTTTATATACTCGAATGACTAAGTTTTACTATGAAACACGTGTACAATGACTTTCATTTCAAAGAAAATCCTTTATTTTATTAAAATCTTCAGAAATGTACTGCTTTTGAATTATTGTCTTCCCGTACTCTAATCCGGTGACAGCTTTTCCGTATGCAGAGACCCAAAAGATGACATCTTTTGTCAGAAGTCTGGCAATCGCACAGCCCAAGTGCGAAGTGAAAAATAAGTAAACAAATCTCAAAGTAATATAGTATTAACCGATTATGAAATAAATCTTTAGGTAAATTACACCAAACCAATTAACAAATCTTGTGACAAGGTTAAATTGACAAAGGGAAACTGTAGGAAAATGTTGTTTTTGAATATAAACTAAACATCATTCTATCATTTTACTTATTTTGCACGTGCCTTTTTTGTTGATTTTTTATCAAGCTCAAGTTTTGGAATTCCTTGGCAATATAATCCGAAAGCTAATTAGCAGCCAAAGTTTTCGATTAAATATTACAGAATGAAATTTTGTTTTTTTCGATAATATAATGTAATGGATTCGGAATATTGTTAAAAACAAATGCATATAGGATTTAGTTAAGAATATATGCATCCATTATTTCAATACTTTTCTTAACATTATAATCACAAGAAACTTGTTTCAAATGACTTGAAGCAACAACAACCAATCATTAAAATTTATATTATATTAAAATCAATAAAAAAAATTAATTGGAACAAGATTTCGTAACAAATAATTGAATTATTCGTTAATTAACCTAAATAACACAAAGAAAACCAAACATACATCTGAATACAAAATCATCTTTACAAACATCTATTCATGTTAATTCATTAATTCTAATTTGCTTATCAAGAGTATATTCATGTAATGAATGGCAGATAACTCATTGAACAATAACTTACGCCTTAGCTGGGTAATTGTGCGTAAAAATCTGAAGAAACTACCTAGTTCCGAAAATGTTTTGATAGATTTTTATTATCTAATGATCTATTACTTTTAATACCCATCTTTTAAATCATACGCTGTTGTATCAGTATAACTTATTTGACAATAATTAGACAAACTGATACGAATGTATTTACGCATATAGTATATGTAAGGCTTTCTCTTTTTGATATGTTTATCATATTGAAACAGCTACGTGATTTCACATATAAAGTCTTACATAACAACCAAAGGAGTAAATAATCAACTGTTTTAAATTTTTTATAATCAGATTTTAATAAAGAATTGTGCATACCTGATGTTCTTACCTTTATTTGATATGATCACAAGAAGATATCTACTTACAGAAGTATGGTTCAAATGTTTTGATATATCTTTTAAGGAAGAAACATTCCATTTTCCTTTTCTAGACTTTGTATTGCTCATGCCAAGGTTATGAAACCATATATGGTCTCCACGTCTAAAATCTGGCTGGTTCATACTAAAAAACGCATAAAATTTCAGCATATTTTTTGCTTGAAAACAACAAACAAATATCTGTGAAAAAATATTTTTCAAATTTGTTTAAACACTTTCACTTCCAGATGGAAAATTTGTACTTAAAACAAATGTATGCGACCAATGAATTGGGTTTCATACTGCTCAAAATATACATAATACATTAACATAACAGTATGCTATGACAAATTAAAAACAAAACAAAAGTATATTGAATCTACAATTTGAAGGATGTCAATAGAAACATAGATCCGACTTCATCGTGCAATTATAAAATTTTCTTCAAGTATAATTGTAACGTTTAATAATTGTAGTTGATCGTGGAACCTTTCCATCGACTGTCGTAATAAAATAAATAACAGTACAATTTTCCTTTGCCATACTTGTAAATTAGAATATAATTAAACATGGTTTGTATCTCACGAGCTCCCACTTTATCTATTTTCTGATACGTAGGATAACTGTCTAATAACGACGACAAATATGACGTCCACTGAAAACAGGCTGATGATACCAAAAGGATATTTAAACTCATAAGTCAAAGATTAAATGGCAATTATGTTGATTTTTGAATAGTTAGGATTGTTTTGTTTTTTTTTGGTTTTAAAGTTCCAAATTTGTTTTAGCAACAACTGGATCTCTTTTCAGCTATACATGCATCTTTTTTTTCTCAACTAAATGGCTGATAAAAACAAAAATACTAAATATCCAGAATTCCAGCTATTTATTTCACCCTTTCACATTGTTCTTCAAAAAATAAAAATATGTAATTAAATGCTAAGACAAGTGACGTAATAGGAAAATTCTTTGACCAATTCCTTATCAAGATTGAATTCGCCATAGTTTCGCTTAAGAATCTTTTTTTAACTGTTATATGGATGTATGAATGGACGGCTGTTTAACGTCCAGTGTCAAACTAAATGCATATTCTGGACAAGAACATGATGTTATAACATGAGTATAAAACCTACTTTTTACTAGACCGTTACTCTTAGTCTGATTTTTAACATGCTGGTTCACCAGCTAACAATCCGCAGGAAGACATGTCAAAGTACCCGGAACATTATTCTCCGAGACGGTAGTCTTAGTGCTTTTTATTGGCGCCTGCTTAGCGGAGAAGCAGCTAATAACAATTTTCAAGTCTTTGGTTAGACCCTAACGGGTTCGAACCCACTACATCTACCACAAGACTTCCGAGGCGCTAACTGTTAAATGGTTTTTGTGCTTATCATAACTTCAGAAAAAATGTCAAAATATTTCATTTCATTATTTCAATCTATTTGAAAGAAACAGCAGATGCATTAAATTTTCATCTAGATCCTAGGTTGTATAATTAGATGACGAGAAACCGTGAAAATCTCATCATTCAATATTTTAAAAGCAGAACACAAGTTTCATAAAAGTTATTGTAAAAAATTTTCTCGAACTAAATAGTTAGATGACAATGTCTTTTGTCCCTTTTCAACCTTATTTTAAGTAGTGTCAAAATTGAAAGGCTCTCTACATGTGGTCTCTGCCATTTTATGAAAATGCAGAAAAAATATAGATACAAATACAGAGTTTACCAATGTTAAAATTTCATAAATCGATTATTATATACGCCTAAATGAAGTTCATAGCATCAACTATCTTCAAAATGTCTGTGTTGTTTTTTTGTAGTATTTAAATATCAAAGGAATTATTTGTCTATATACTTAGTCTGTTACCTGGGATCAAAAGAGTGAACGTCACATCCGTATGTTTCCACCACGGCATCATCAAAACTGAAGTCCCAATTTATTCTGCAAGATAAAATAACACTGATGTTGGACCTTCTAACATATGTAAACATTTGTAGTCCAATAGTAAATATAAATATATCATTCGTTAAGGTGGTAGAAAACTTATTCAGCTTGTCCGACCTTTAATTTATTCGTCATTAAAACGTCAATATGTCGTAATTTTCAGCTTCGATACGTAGGATACGGTGAGTGTATATATTGCTTATGCTCGTTTGGCGTATCAAATTATAAGCCTGTTATTTATCATGCGTTTTATATGGTATTATGCTACCGACTTTCTGAATTGCAGCATTTTTTTCCTAAGTGGCAATGATATAGACAAAGTTGAAGAAAATATAAATTATGTAGACGCTCAATACGGAAGATAATTACTACCGCGCCTTTCAAAATTTAAAAAAATGTTTGAGAAATTGCAAAATATGATAAGTATCTGATGATCATACAAAATGAACATAATGAAATTACACTTTATAAATTTTATGCGTCAGAAGCGCTTTTCTGTATTACCAAGTGAACATTCTAAATGCATGGATCTAGTCAGTTGTATCCTTATCAGCCTTCCTCTGAATGTCGAATATTGATACTTGAAGATTTTAAAACATAACTAGGCTGCCATATTAATACGTCAACATGGCTCTTGATACAAAGCCCTTGTTTTTTTAAACTGGGAATAAAAACTGCCAAGCTACTTTATTAAACCTATATATCGGAAAATTAAAAGAAAATGACAATTGTCATACACATTTGACAGGTCAATTCCATTTATATTTACTGATTAATTTCTAATACCTCATTATTAAGCTAATTAACGATAAGAAGAGATGTCATAAATAATTGTATTGAGTAGGTATTAAATCCAATAGTTCATATTCGTCTCCTGTGTATAGTTTCTCGTAAATTTTTTAAGGTCAAAAGAACATAAATGAGCGATCTCATGGATGTTTATGAAATATGCCTTACACTGAAGCACGAAAACTACATATGAATTTTTTAAAATGTATACATATGTTATTTTTATAGTTACCCAGAATAGGCATATCATATACCAAGAAAATTGAAGTAATATTCAAAAGAATACACGTAGGTATCGAAAAAAGTTAAAAAAAAATATCACTTAAATTATAATTTCTCAAAAACCGGTCATACTAATTTTCTTTTTAAATGATATGTTAATTACAATGGAATTTACGTTTTATTAGAAACAAATATGTAGCTGGTCACCGAGTTCGTATATTTAGTATAATTGTTGAATCTTATTTTTTTTTCGATGATACATCCTAATGATTAATACAGCAAAAACGAGTAAAACGTTAATTGATTTTGTAAAAAGCACATAACTTTTTTTCAGGACCATTCGAATGACAAATTTTGGCCAAAAAACGGTTTAAAGTCAAAATATTCAATAAATATTGTAATATTGAATTGTTTTTTTTAAATGAAACATACTTCCATTTGAGGATATTTAATTCATCTGATATCTTAAACTATATGAATTGGCAGATCCGCTTGCTCTAGTTTCTTGCAAAAGTCCATAAAATACGTATGAATGCTCATTTAATGACATGTTACCATAAAGGTTGCAAAAACATTATTTATAGTTTATGTTGTAAAAAAAAATTGTTAAGTTGCTGTTACTGTGATGTGTAGTACTGTTTATGACTTCTTCTGTAGCCATGTGTATTACGAAATTTTCAAAGTGCAATAATATCAAAACAGCAAAGATAATGAATGTTAGAGATGTGCCATGTGGAACATATATCAAAGGGAAACTTCATTCAAAACAATATTATTTATTGTTTTATTGCATTTAATAGAAAATGGGGATTTTGTGGCAAATAAAGACAAGATTTTTGCAGAAAATCCTAAGACTTCAATACACAGATTTTCGTTAAAAAATTTTGAACATAGATTACTCACTTATTTTTCCATGATGTGCTAGCGTTAATTGCTTACAAAAAGTCCTAAACAACCTTTACATTCCAAAACACCTCGTGCTGAGTCACTAAAGTCGAGCGCATCCTAGAAGGTGTACTTGAATTTGTCCATATTTATATTTGTTTAAACTCACCCAAATGAATAAGCAAAACATGGAAAGGGCGGTCTGTACGGTTTATCATGACAACAGTTCCACCCACCATCGGTTATATGACCTAACCTTATCACTTCTTTACAATGTATCTGTATCGACGTCAAATATCTGTAGAAATATCGAAGTATATTGAAAGATAAATATCACATGGTTATTGAAAAGAAAATCTTATCATTATACGGAAATATTTTCCTATTGCACAAAACATTCCATTCTTGTAATTAACAAACAGTCCTTCATTATAGACAGATATAGTAGTGACGTTTTGGATTTCAATAAAGGTAATCTTTGTATTACTGGTAAATTATTGAGTCATGGATTCACAAATTACTTAAAACCTTTACTAAATTCTTCCATTGATACAAAGAATTAGTTTGTCAGTTTGGCTGTACCTGTAGAAAACTTAATTCAAACGGGATAGCACAACCTTATTTTTACGTAAATGTTGTTAACCGAACTCGGAAATTTAAACACGACCCGGGTAAATTAATCGATCCTTTAAATAAACTTATTTCAAAAGGTTACTAATCCAACGCTGTAATTTGATCTTTAAGTATTGTTTTTATTGGTATAAATATTGATTTTGTTATCAATAAATTTTGGTATCAGACAATTAAAACAAAAATAATGTTTTTGTTATATACATAAACATATGAACATTCACGGTCCTACAATCTGTCGATACCTGTATTTTGGCATTGCACAAGCTCATGTTTTTTTCTGACTGTAAATAACGACTTTACACTAAATCCATTTGATCTTAGATGTGTGCTGATTGATACTTTAGTCTTAGATACATGCTTTTTTATTAGTTGTTATTGGCTTTAAAATAGCTGTCACTAACTGCGAGTACTCTCAGATCTGTACTTAGTGTCTTTTTTGTTGAAGGGATGTATAAATACCCTACACGTCCGGTCTGTGTTTTTGTTACTTGTTTTTCTGCTTTGTATCTTTCCTATGAGTTAAACCTTTATCAACTGATTTTTATAGTTTGTTCATATGTCGTACTGTTACACCACTGTCCCAGGTTAGACGGGGTTAAACATGTTTATCCCCGTCGTATTTTGTATTTGCCTGTTTCAAGTCAGGAGCCTGTTATTCAGTGGCTGTTGTTTATTTCTGTATATCACATTTGTATTTCGTTCATTGTTTTTAACATAAATCAGGTCGTTATTTTTCTCGTTTGAATTGTTTTACATTTGTCATTTCGGAGCCTTTTATAGCTGTCTATCCGGTATGGATTTTGTTCATTGTTGAAGGCCGTACGGTGACCTATAGTTGTTAACTTCTATGTTATTTGGTCTCTGGTAGAGATTTGTTTCATTGGCAATTATACCACATCTTTTTATCTGTATACAGCAGACTGCATACGGGAAATCTGAAGTAAAAGAATGAACAGAATTTAGTGTTATCCTTTAAGTTCACGTTCAACTATAAAGTTGACGTTGTCTCAATCAATAATTCAAAGTTTGGTGACTATGTTGAACTCATTTAACCCATTGAACTTAAAATAAAGGATGCCACAGAATCTGATACAGTTAAGTCTTCTTTGAGATAACCAAGAGCTTGCAGCTGCTAATCAGGCTTTGTAGTGTCTCGTCTGATTTCACAAAAAGTTTATCGGAAAGTATCAAGACCTACTAGATAAATATTCAGTGTCCACTTCACAAAAAAAAATAAGAATGTCTCGAGTTATAGATTCCAGGTTCTGAAGTTGTCTATATTTTTATTCACTTGACAGTTTCCTTTTATTTGTCTTTGTGCTTTGACATACCGTTTGGTCGTATAGATCTTGACGTGTCTCGGTATTTATGCATCCAGCTATCGGGTTTTTGGCTTTTGGCGTTTGGGATGAAGGTTGGTCCAGTGGTGCGATTCGGACGCAGGAGATTTTTACGGTGATGTTTTCATATTGTTTATCCTTGTCTTTATATTCTATTTAACTTATACTTTTTCGAAAAAGTGAATGCTATATACTGTATGTACTATCAATTACAAAAACTCTTTTGTTGGCGTCTTTGTCAAATTTACTATCAACTACAATTTTTTTTTTTTTAAAATGTATATACAATTATGTGTTACTATACTTTTTTGTTTTTTATCAACTGCAAACACTATTTTGTTGGCCGTCTTTGTAAGATTTATTTGTAGGTTTGTTTGAATTTTTCAGTCATTTGTTGTATGTCTGTAAGTATATTTTCGCAGTTTTGGCTGCTGGATCCCGATCATCCAGCTATTGGCTTTTGGATTTTAGCGTTCGTGATACAGGTGGATCCAGTGGTGCGATTGGGACGGAGGGGATTTTTACGGTGATGTTTTCATTTTGTTTATCCTTCTTTTTATACTTTATTTAACTTATACTTTATCGAAAAAGTGAATGCTATATACTGTATGTACTATCAACTACAAACACTTTTTTGTTGGCGTCTTTGTCAAATTTGCTATCAACTGCTGAAACTTTTTGGGGAAAATGTTTATAAAATTATGTGTTACTATATTTTTATTATTTTTTCAACAGCAAATACTATTTTGTTGGCTGTCTTTGTTAGATTTATTTGTAGGTTTGTTTGAATTTTTCAGTCAGTTGTGTTGTATGTCTGTAATTATACTTTCGCTGTTTTGGCTGCTGGACCCCGATAATTGTTACATGAACTGATTATGTCTGTTTGGATTGCTCACCCAATTTTGTAAATAAAACTGAATTATTAACATTTGTCATTCAAGAGGGAGCTATAGCACTTAATTTAACCCACTATTTTCGTCGGAAAATGTCTGTACCAAGTCAGAAAATGCCAGTTGTTTTTTCATCCGTTCTGTTGGTTGATGGAGTCTAACGTTTGATTTGGTCAGTTTTGAAATTGCCTTGGAGTTCGTTATTTTTGTTATACTTTTTTCTTCATATCTTGACTTTCATCTACACATTGAAAATAAGGGTCGATTGGTTTCAGTTTTCCTATTGTGAACTTTTATTTCTGTGTAGCAACATTCCTGCAGCGCCTATGTATAGCGCAGCGTGGACACATTTTATAATTTTCAATATATATATATATCCCAGTATAACTGTGTTTGTGTTTCCTATTATGATTTTCTTGATAAAGGGTTGCTGTTTACAAAGAAGATGTTAAATTAAGGGTTCCTAATGGTAAAGTTAAAAGTGTCCTTCGAAAATTTTACAGAGAGAAGATATCTTGAATTAGTTGGTCATTATGGAATATCTGTGTCACATAAAACTACGGGTATGTTTCAATTGTCGCTTTAATCTCGTCCTCTTTTCCTTACCATACACGACTTTCACTCGATGCGTACTTGCCATGAGAAACAAGACGGATGCCACTTATATAAAAAAAAATATCTGGTTACCCTTTCCATCAACTTCGATTTGAATTTTAGGTTGGGTTTATATTGCTTAGTCTTTGGTTTTCTCGCGTAGTGTTTGATGGTGATTTTGTTTTCGGTCACCTTTTTTTTGCACTCTGAATTCGAAAACAAAAAATTACTATGAATCTAGCAATTTACATCCTTCAAGTATACATATGACATCAGACATCCGTATCAATTTTTTTTGTTTTTTGTTTTTTTTGTTTTAGAAATTGGCATAAGGGCTTTAAATTCTTGCTAAAAACCTTCATATGGAGATCTTGTCATTTGAAATTTAGATATACGCCAAGTCTTCACCCAAATATATATATTTGCTACAAGATTGATTTCACAAAAAATTTCAAAATCCATGCGTGTGAAATGGCTATTTCATGTCAATAACGTCAATTTCGACATGTGAATTATGTCATAGTAACATAATAAGTGATATTTCTGCATTAGAGTGTCAAGATTTATTCACCTGTTTCATTCATCTATGAAATAATGGTTAAAGGTTTGAAAACATTTCCTGCAAATAATGGCTTCTACCGTATTTCATCCTTTCATTCAATATGAAAAGTTTTCTAATTCCAAAAACCATTCATAGATATAACTTTCATAATTAACATGGCACTACAATGAAAACTCTAACTTACAAAAGAATAATAGTTTCCCATATTCAAATTACCTTACATATAGTGCAAACCGCTCTTTTGCTTTTAATTTCGAAACCTCCTTGTCCTCTGGGATTCGTAAGTGTCCTAAATCTGCCTAATAATGTAAAAATATGTGAAAAAGGAGATGCAAGTGAACGTTTGAAATGAATTAAGGTAATATAAAACATCAGTAAAAATATAAATAGACGTAAAATACAGTATGAATCGTATTAACTCGAAACAGTGCGCGACCAGGTACATTTATAGGAAAGGAATTTTCTGCTAAACATTACTTATTTGTTGGAAGATTACAATTTCATATTGCAAAGTCACGGACAAGCCCGGAATGGCAAAAAATTACAGACGTGGAGTCTATGATGAAGTTATAATATCGCCATTAATTGTCTCTACTGCTTACATAATTCACTCCGTATGACAACAATGTCATATTATGGGGAAAGTAACACGACTAAAAAGGCAACAATATAAGATGGACGAGAGTGGACATGTGGAGTTTATGATAGAATTTTGTTTTCTTCCGGCTAATTGGATATCTGTATTAACGAAATCACCAAAATTAGAGGATGGTCTTAAATATCGTATCAATTTTGTAATAGATCTTAATGATGGCTTAACCAAAGAGATCAAGTTTTTAAAAAGAAATAATCAAAGAGCGGACAATATTGTCATTGTATTCTTAGTTTTAAGTTTACCTGACAATATGTGACGCAAGGACTAAAAGAAATGAATGTAGCGACATCATCACGTGATGTCAGTCTAAGGAAATTCGTTATTAGATATTGACGAAATCTACATGCTCAGTTGGTATAGATATCAAAAGAATTGTCAAACACGTTAAGATACGAAGGAAAATATATGGTATTTCAGTATTATACAGTTCTACACTAAATAGGAAAACATTCTTAAATACAGAAGATTAGTTATACAAGTATGCAATAAATATTAAGTATGATCGCAGCCCGATATGAATTATTTGCTTATTTCCATTTTCCTGAACGGACTTCGGTCGATATTATTAACTTTGAATCTTGACTAAAGAAAGGTGACATCAGAACTGGGGTCTTTGTCTTTCTAGCAGTATTATGTAAGGATATATACAATAGACGTTGCAATCCGATTTAAATATTTGACACAACATCCAGACACTTTTTTCCTGTAGCAAATTTGGTCGATTTTTAGTTTCTTTGTCGACTAAAACTCAAAAGGATCCTTTCCTTCATTATATGTGATAAAATGCACAAGATAATAGCAATTATATATGAAAGTTTGATTAAGCATTTAAAATCGCTTTCTTGTACAAATGTTGGTGTTTGTAAGTACCTTGACCTTGGACGAAATGACATCATAATCAATCGGTATTTTCTCTCATTTTGTGTGAAAACATATTCAAATAAGGCAGCAATTCCATATAAGCATTTGATTTGCAAACCGGAAACCAGTTTCTTACACAAATTTTGTGTATTTTAGAAAATAAAGTCATTGCCAAATATCTCATTGTTCTTTTACATAATCTGGTAAACTATATATGAAAGTGAAATAAATTGTGTACATGATTTAGACCAAGTTCACAATAAGGGGTCTACAATTTGTATCAATTGAAATACCGACTGTTTGTTCGAATAGAGAATATGTTATTTGACATGGTTTACAAATTTTATAGGGTTTTTTTTGTCTTTCTGGCTATATAGGTCATTTTTCTACTCAACTCGTCAAGCATTTAAATGTCGTTTGGCGTTAAATGTTTTGGCTCTAGCGTTCCTGATTAAGGTAAATTCAGAAAAGTGCATTAGATACACCAATTTTTATCATTATTATTTTTTTTCACGTCTTGCATATTGATAAATGTTCTACTTCAGTGTTTTTTGTTATTTATAAAAAAAACAACGTAACTATTTACCAAAACTAAGATAAGAAACTGAATATTTGCTTTACTATTCTTATACATGTAAATGAAATACTATTCAATTACAAGATGTGAACAATCTTCCAAATACATCGATTATGTCATAAAACTTCGCTTTACGGAAATTCTTATTTAAATTGACTTGAAGTAGTAATGTTTTATAGGGTCTTTGTTATCAAGCGCACATTCAATTAGCTCAATTTTACTATGTGAGGTTTTATAAACTGCGTGTCTTTCTTCGCTTCCGTTTATTTATTGTTGAATTGTCTTTCATTCTATTCGATTGGATCCTACCTAGGTTTCGTCTTATTTTTTTAGTAGATTTCACTGCTGTTTGGACAGAGCTTTTTTTCTTTTATAAATATCAAGATATTATGAAATATAGTTTTGTTCTCCGAGATAATTATTCTATATATTTATAATAGATGATTCCTGACCAACAAAAAATCTAGAAAAGTGATCTACTGATCATAGACACCCCGTCTGCGGCAATTGAGAGATAAAGATTTTGTGATATGTTTGAATGGTTCAAAGAAGTATGAAATGTAATTAAAAATAACGAACTTGATAATGGCAGAAATTAGTTTATGATATTAGTATAAAATTAATTACAAACATTGACATATGATAAGATGGATAATCACTTGAAATAAAGGAATGCTGTGAAAAATGAACTTATGAAACCATTGGAATGATGAAAGTTGATAAAAATATGGTTTTAAAAAGTTTTGGATTAAATGCTTCTGTTTAGATGTCCAAAACCCTTCATTCTTCATTTAGATTGCAATTAACTTTTTTAAATCGTTCTCGATTTAACATTCAGGAACCACACAATTTTGACTTTTTTCCAACAATCAATAACCATAACTCTGGAACGGTAAAACTGAAACGATCAAAATGAAACTTATCTGTATTCAAGTGGTCCAAATCATTCCATTAAAATTTCAAAAAGGGTTTCTCCATTTATTACCCGAAAACTATAATAAATTGAATTTTCCCTACAATAAAGTACAATAACTCTTAAGTTACAGAAGTGAAACGCGACAAAAATCAAACTGAACCCGTGTTTGGTGGTCAAAAATATTATATTAAGATTTTAATTAATTTCAAAAAACGGTTCTCTGTTTGTCTACTGGAAACCAAAAAAGTGTGACGCATGGACAATACACGGACGGACATGAGGATTCCTAAATACCCCCGACTTACATATAAGTATAATTTGGGTTTATATTTTACATCTTATGCAAGATGAATAACTGATTAATTTATTCTTAAATACAACGTTAGTAACATGTAGTATATATCATGGCGGATTGATAGAGTAAAAAAAATAATAAAAAGGTAAAGAAACAATGTATTTATTTTGATATAAAATATTTCACATCAAGTTGTCTTTCTGCTAATCCAGGACAAATTGATGTTAATGATTTAACTCAAATCTTTAAAGTCAGAATTATACTTGCAGAATTTCTAATGCAATACTTGAACTCATCTTTTTTACTTTGAAAATAAAACTTAATAAAATTGGCTCATCCGAAGCTCTTTTCTCGATTTATCTCCATGAGAAAAACTCATGCTTATAAAATTGAAATCTAAGGATGTAAATATCATTGAAAGTCATTTTTCATGTACTGAAATTGGTCCATAAACTACTACGCTTTGTAATTAATCTTCGAAAATATTGCATGTTTCATTAATGAACAGTAAATACATGTTTAAATGTAATACGGATTTATACTTATAATCATTAAGCATACATGATGCCTTCTTCCAATTTTCTATGAAATCGCCTGGTGTGCCAAATTATTTGCCTGGTACAAGTATCTTTGACAAGTTTTTCTTGGGCGCTCTTTAACTTCGTTTTTTATTTGAAATTTCTACTGTTTTTATTATTGCAGACTTAACCCGCATCTAGCGTACCAAATAATAAGCCTGGTATCTTTGATGAGCTTTTACACGAGGAGATTTTACACATTATTATAGCATTTTGTACTTACCGAATTTTGTTTTATACTGTACTCCTTTAAAGGACCTGTTGACTTTAGCAAACCTCTACATACACTGTAAACCTAATAAATCAATGGATCTTTCGTTTAATGATCTAGTAAGATTGTGTTATTTTGAAACAGGATTGTATAGTTGTCTCATTGGCAATTCATTATATTACATCTCTTTATTTTTGAATTAAGGTTAACGTTATCAAGTTTTGTCTAAATAAATTTCTATCGTTTACAAAAAAAAATCTCTTGATTGTTTAAAATAATTTATAGCCATCCAAGTGCCTCTGTTCATAAAAATTGGAACCGTAGTGTAAAGTATTCAACATGCGTAAATGATTTATCTATATGTTACATAAAAAATTACTTAACAATACAAAAATTGATATAATAATTACCTAAACCAGAGGAAGTACTGAGTGCAAAATTTTCATATCACGTGTAACGAATTCAGCGTCACTTCATCAATTTTAAATATGAAAACGATCGATATGTTGATGCTTTAATATCAAATGTAGTCTTTCGCATGCATGGAAATTACAGCTTTTCACAGGGAAATATATATCGACGATCAATACTCAATTTCACATTAAATGTTTACTTTATTATTACTTAAGGGGTCAATTTTATTATAAAAGAAGCTGTCGCGTAATGGCTAGAATTTATATTGGATCTCTTTTAAAACGCAAGGCACACATTTTGTTTAATTTATAAAAATACGTCAGTGACAAACTTATATACATTCTATAATTCGAAAGGTCACTAAGTCTCCACCCTCTGGTGCATAATAAGTCGGTAAAAACGAACAATTTTTCTTCTGCCGTAGTTGAGTTTCCGATGAAATGACCTATGAAACTGGTCAAATCCGGTAACAAATATGTTTATCTATGAGACACAAACCCTATATTTTGTATATGTCAGTTATCATGCACTACAAACTGCTCAGAGTCTGAAAAGACCATATTTTGTGCTCGAGCACAGATTTTACTTGAGAAGACTCGACATACTTTCTATTAATTAAAATCGATAAATGAGTATTCAACGAATATCCAAGACGAAGTAGTAAGAAACTTTTTAGCCTCTTTGAAATGGCGTTTTACTTTTTGAATACGCATGTATATTCCCGGCAAAAAAAGACATTTATCGAATTCGTTCATTATGTTTTTTTAGATCGTATAGTCATTACTATACGCCTCTCTCTTTTACTGTATATTACTGCTTATGTTTAGAATCTCATTCAATACATTTCGAGTGTCCAGGTGGTGTTGACACCACAAATTACTTGAATTTAATGACACATCATCACTGCTACCGATCGATAATATAACACAAATATGCTAGCCGTGTGCAGAATGTCGTTCCTCCTCTGGGACTAATCGTAAATTGATACGCTTGAGTATAAAAGTTTCAAGAGACAAATTCTTTACCATATTAGAACAACAAAATTTTACAGACATTAACTGAGAAGGCAAAAATCTCTGAGATTACTATTACCTTTGGGAATAAATTCTTAGTAAATAAACACAATTTCAAGCCTTAGTTTTCAAATTAGTATTGATACGCAATCACAACACTGATGAGAAATTACCATGTGTCATAGTCATAAATTTATATACCTCCTAGGGAGGATACTAGAAGTAACTGTTTCAACATACCATATCTAGATAGACACAACTTGTTCTGTTCTTGTTTTCCCGAAGAATACCAGACCATTCTTGTCTGGACCAGTATATTCTAAACCCTGCTTCAAACAGCGTTCTTAAATGTTTTAGTGCAGACAAGTACTTGATTCCAGACTTAGGATCTCCATAACTAATCCGAATAGAAAGCTGTTGTATTTCATCGAGCATTCCACTGTTGATCACATGATCAACAATTGTCTCAGTGAGGTTTTCCACATCAATAATAAGGATACCCTGGCCATTCTATCGATATTGAAATAAACATGTATTTTAGAAGTAAATGGTGAATACTTTACATACAATGGGACATACCATTGTAGAAATCTTATAGTATATAAAAAAATTGTTACAATTAGTTTATAGTTCTAGTGGAATTAGCAACAATTTAGACAAAAAAAAATAAAAAATTGATTTGTTTTGTTTCAAACATTTAAACAAAAAATGAAATTATGAAATAGCATTTCAATTTATCAATCATTTTAGTTCATAGTTCAATTGATGTCGGAAATATCACTGATGTGTTATTGGCTTGCAAGTTAATATTTTAACCTCATTTGAATCAGTATCCATGCGATTCATCATTGAAAAGTGAAACAAGAAAGCCATCAAGGTAAAAAAACATCAACTGAGGGAACCGCATGAATTCCACAAAGAGAGAAACCGGGTGCGTCGATAGTGTAAGTGTCCCCTGCTTATCATGCAAAACGAATGGCTGTGTATTTGATATTTTCGGTTTTTTTTTCAATTTTTTTTTTTTTGCTTCGTGACAATCTGATATGAAAGTGCTGAGACTTGCTAACTTGTTTAACCCCGACATAACTTTATGTGTCTTCCCCAAGTCAGCAGCTTCTAATTCTTGTTGTCGTTGGTTGTTAGTGCATTTTTTTTTTTCGTTTACTGTTTGTTTTCCTCTTTTTATACTACTGCTGCATTTTTCTATTTGATCAATTTTCTTGATGGAAAGACCTTAAAGTCAGATCATGTCCCAGAAAGCGATTTACGTGTTTTTGTCCCTATTTAAAGGGTTTTATGTGTTTTAAAGCTTTTGTAGGTTGACCTTGACCTTTGACCCTACTACTTGTTAAAGGATATCTCAGGAAACCTAATACTTACAGAATTCGTGAATAGTGAAATATATTTGGGTCATTAAAGCGCAACTTTGTTACAATTCGACCGATTTAACTTTTCCGTAAGGAGCATAAACCCCGTTAACGGTTTCTGAAAAGACAGAATTAAATTTAACCCTTAAACCAAAGTTTAAATACCCATGGGGTCTTTTGCAATGACATCGGGGGTCAATGACCTTGACAAAGGTCATAAGGTCAAAGGTCATAAGGTCACGTCCTCGATAAGGAACTTTGTGTTTGTTTACCCTTTTTAAGGGTTTATGTGTTCTTCGAGCTTTTTAAAGCTTTCTGAGTCTAAACGAGTGTAAATTTTTCAAAAGGAAAATTTATCAATTGGTTAGGAGATATAAGCCCTCGTATTCAAATTTCTAGGATGACAGACCTTTTATTTTATAATAAATCTTCAAACTTTCATTGATTTAGCATTTAGGTTTTTTCTGAAAATCATTCGAATAACTTTGCAAAGAAATTTAATAGTTTCAGGTAACTAAGATATGTGCGTGCTTATTCGTATATAGAAAAAACCTGTAAATTTGCTAGCCTTTTCCGCATGGAGATATTTAAATTGAAAATGGCGTTGCAAAAAAGACAAACAATTGTGATGCCCTGATACAAATATGAGTCTTACCTGCAGAATCCTGCTGAGGTCAGTGAAGAATTTAAAGCAAATTTCAAGAGAAAAATGAAAATCAATTAAATAGAACCTTGTCGACACCTACCCTTTCCGTCAAAATATCAAGATACTATTGTTTACATCAAACTGAACCCCCCTCTCCCCCTACACATACACAAACACTTTGATTGGATGAAATTAAGGGAGATCACAATTTACACTACTGATTGGTCCTATAGGTTACAATTGCTCAATTATTCACAATGCATTTTCCTTAGCGTACTTTTTCTGTTTGAATCCTGATAATTATAAAAAAGGCATATGAAATGCCAAGAAACTAAATTTACTAACAATGATTAACACGACAGATGTCACAAATTAAGCAGGAAGACGGGGAACGGGAAAAAAGTTTTAATTGTTGTTAAGGAGTTATGGCCCTTAATTCATTTAACAATCACACTTTAAATTTTTTTTCTAAATCAGTTTTGATATCATTTTGACAGCCCCTTGTTCATCTGTGTGAGCAAATCATTTTTTAGACTGACCCGCTATAGTGCTCGCTTTATATTCTTGAGAAATTCACTATCAAAACAAAAATTGCTATCATTTTTTTAAGACTATAGTAAGCTGGCCCCACTTTACCGATTCCTCTGTCACTACATAGCTCCATGCATCAAGTTTGATGGACTGACCATCAATAATATTATTTTCCTTTTTTGAAAGACATATTTCATCAGTTCCAGTCTTTTTGCTAAAAGAAAGAAATATATATGCATATTTGTGTCTGTGCTTGACCATCGTATTAACAAACAAATAAGTTAAGAATTAAGTACGATAACATTCTATTGTGTTCATGCTTAATATTTTAACACTTTTTTTAAACAAAACGTTTTGTGTATACATATCGTTAGCTGGTATTCTTCTCATGGGATTGAAACCACAACATAGACGCATTTACTGTTACATGAACTGCTTAGTTAAATTTGAATTGACTATACAGGCTTTTCGATGATTTTAGTTCCGACTAGAGTTGTTTTACTTGTTATCCTTAAAAACTTACTAGTCCTAGTAGTAGTACTAGTTTTCTAGGTTATATCTGAGACAATTTATTTGAGACTTGTCTGTCCTTTATCCTGTAGAATATTTGTGTTGGTAGTTTCTATGGTAATTTCTTAGGATAAGATAAGAACAATTTACCAATCCGCTACTGTATAATGCTTTACTACAGAAAACTCTTAACCAAGAGTAACATGATAGGGGTTACTAGTGGCTCATGAACAACTGATAACCCTTTCGAAAGACATGAGTTCAACCCCGACCTTTTGACGCGTTAATTTCCAGGTTACGTTATCAAAACGGAGGTTAGAATTATTATATTTATACATAACAACAAACAAGAAATTTCATGTTGCTTTGATTAATTCGCCGTTTCTGATAAGTATGCTACATACCAAATTCTTATTAGACTCTCTGTTTAGATATCCAATCGCACTTTGTATTTTGCGTTTACAAATTGTATTTGTATAACAAATTTTGTACTTTGGCAAACAAATGCAATTGCTTGGTAAACAACGAAAGTACGATCGGCACAAACGTTTCTCCAACTTCAAGTATACCTAAGTCGCGTGCGTGTGGCGTTTTGTACAAATGATATCGCACATTATTCTTTTCTCAAGAGCTTGCATCAAATTCTATTTAGTTATTAAAACGTCGCTCAAGAAAAGAAGAAGTATCATTAATGCCGGAGCATCGAGCTTGCTTTAGTTGCAACAGAGTTGCTAATTTGACTGTGAAACCAATATTTATTTCTTACTGACTTTAATGTGTGGTTTACTTTGTCTTTAATCCTAGTAAATTTAAATTGTGATGACTTTATTTAAGAGTTTCTGTATTTATGATAATATCGTTATTCATATAAGCTGTAATGATGGCAAAACTTATACGTGAATAAATAAATAATTAAATGTACCTTGGTTTGTGTCTTTGAACGTTGATCTTATAAGTCATGTGGATACTTTGGACATTTTCATAATCATTAACTGTGCTATAAAATAATTTCCCATTGCTATGTTATGTTTTAAATATTTACACATTACGATACTAACATTTTCTTTCATTACTTAGCACTTCTTTATTTTAAATAGGTCACCAGTATTTCATCAGAATATCTGTCACGATAAAGGTAATAAGATATTTTAAAGATTTCATAAGACACTTAGGTGCGGCAAGTAGTTCATCGCAACGTAGTAAACATGCCAAGGGATAACTATGTAACCAATACGATTTTTCAGTCTCATAGTAATTAATATATCTTATTGATATAAACCTATGACACCAGAGCACATTTAGAACACAAACCTGCTTATCGTTTCCAAATAGACTAACTTTAATAATAGGTGCTCATATTTGATCTACAAAATATAGCCTGCAAATCAGATACATGTAATCTATATATATGTATATATATATGAAAAGCTATAGACGGTTAAGGCTGCACTATTTAGATTTACGGATTACATTTTCTATAACAATGTTTTCTATATTAGGTTTTTGTACTTCATATAATAACATTACCGGTACCAAACTACTACACCAGCTGCGAATTTCAACAATTAATATTTTTAGCGTGATGATCGAGGTAAAAATAAATTAAGTCCAAAACCTAATACATGCGTTGACCAGATGTTTAAACCAAAAAGGGGACCAAATGTAAAACAAAACAACTTACTAGTAGACAAGAAAAAAAAGCTATGAATAAGGTTGATAATTCCTAAATTTCAAATGATTTCCAAAATTGTACAGAGAAAATAAAAAAAAAACAATGACCGTATTTTATACTTGTATCAAAGCTGGTAAAGCCTGCCAATAACAGTCTACCTATTAGAAGTAGTTACAATATTGGTAGCAATTTTGGATTTGGAAAAACATGTTGAATTAAAAGTAAGTATAACAATAACAGAAATGCTGTTATAAGCATAAGCTTTTCAAGAAAGTAGTCCTAGTTTAAGATATAGTGCATTCTCTTCGGGGTTGACCAATTTAACATTAAGTTAAGTTTTTACATGCTAGTAATTTCGTTACTAATGCCTCCGTTGAAACCGAATTATTGACTTAAGTTGGAATCGGATGTTGTGAAGCACATTTAGAAACTGTTGACTTTGCAAAACAATTTTCCCAAAAATCAAAACCGAATAATACAAAGTGAGCATAAAGAACTACACTGTCCATACCGTAAAAAAGATTCATACTTATTAATTTAAACTTGTATATGAAAAAGCCAAGCACAAAGACAGGTTTTTCTAATTTAGTTTAATATAGTCTTGAACACATGTTCCATTAATTATAGCATTAAGTATATTATCCTTTTCCGAAAATGATTGAATTTTTTCCTATCTTTATTCTAAAATATATACATCTTTTAAGACGTATATCTTATTATATCCCGCTTCGAAGAGCGAGACTTACAGTAATGGATGCACATCTCCGTCTGTTCATTTGCCCGTTACTAGTTTGGTTTCACGATAATAATCAAAGTACCGTTTGACTGAATACTGATTTTTTTACATAATGTCAAGGATCATAAACTACAGGTCAATTTTGATGATTTTGTTCTGTACCTTTCAAAACTTAGTAAACGAAATGAGTTGTTTTCGGGTGCTGATTAAAGTACTATTTGAAAAAATCTTTTACAATTTATAAAAAAATGTCATTGATCCTAAAATATCAGTCAAGTTCGATATTTTCGATGGTTTTGACATTTATCTTTCAATGGTTATGCACTTATCTATCTTAATTTTTTTATTTATTTCCAGATGATAATGAAAGAACTGTTTCACAAAATCTATTTAGATTTTAACAAAATATTATCAAAAATACGTTCTATTTAAATTTTTTTTTATATATATATATTTGCTGTTTTATGGGATTTCTGCGAGCAGGTTTATCCTTGATCAATAGATTGTCAAGTTCTACAAAAAAGTAAAAATAACAAAATACCAAACTCCCAGAAAAATTGATGACGGAAAGTCCCTTATCAAAAGTCAAAAATCAACAACAGCTCAAACACATTAAACGAAAGAAAAACAATTGTCATATTCCTTACTTGGTACATGCATTTTCGTTTGTAGATAATGGTTTAATTTATGTATATTTTAATGTTTTCTCTTTAAATAACCACCAAAAGCCTTATATATTTGGAAGTGGACATTTTTAAACTGACATATCCACAAATGAGCTAATTATTTCATAAAACATAAGTGGTGTCACTTAGGCTGTCTTTTCAGATTTTTGAAATTTTCCTTATTAAGGCAAACAATCATTATATGCTTGAGAACGAATGAAACCCCTTCATCAGAGTGAATTTTGGCAATCTTTCCTACGGCAAAAATAATTTTTTTTTCTTGATCTTACGGCTTTGCCGATGACACATTTTATAAACATATTTATTTTCTTTATCTAAATGAGTAAAACTATTTAGTGAATATCACATGGTTTTTATTTGTATACCTCAGCACATGGACAACTGTTTTACTGTTTGGCTTATAACATCCATCTGTACAAATATTCCATCCGTTCTTTACTGATCCATGTCGACTTCGTTTAGCGCAAAAATATTGTATTGTTGTTGTTATTCTATAATAAAAAATAAAATGCGTTTATAAACAAACAGATGAAGTTAAGTAAGAGAAGAGACAATAAAATAGCTCATACATAAGTCTTAAGTTTTACCAATGATAAATGTTCCCGGATGACATTTTTAAGATATGACATAGTACATATATTTGTGTTGGGAGTATGACACAATTCAAGAAACTCGTCCAAATCTTGTTTGTGTGTTTTCACAAAGAAAAATTCTACGGGAAAATAAAATGATGACATAGCAAATCTTCCGGGTCTCAAGTCATAATAACCGACACCAAAATATACTCGTAAAGAATGCTTTATAAATAAAGGCAACAGTAGTATACAACTGTTCAATAGTCATCATTCGATTAAGCAAAAACAAATCCGGGTAACAAACTAAAACCGAGGGAAACACATCATCTATAAGAGGAAAACAACGGAACAACAGAAACACTGAACTACAACAAAAGCAAACGCCAACATACATAGAAACGGACTGTCTGATAACAACTGCCATATTCCTGACTTGGTACAGGACATTTTAAGAAAAAATGGTGGGTTGAACCTGGTTTAATGGCTAGCCAAACCTCCCGCTAATATGGCAATGTTAATAATACCGCTAAAAAGACAACACTACGTTAATAAAATTGACAAAGGTCGTCCTTTCCAGTGAAAAATATTCAAATATCCGTTTTACAAATAACCCTCTCTTTTAATCTCGATTGGTTTAGTGACAAATGGCAAACAGTCAATAAAAATACAATATAAAATCACAGCAATAATAAGCAATATGTATCATAAAATGATCGCAGCTTATGAATATAGCTCAATTTTTAAAGCTGCTCATATGAAACCTCACACTCCATACATGTTCTCATAGTTCTTTCACCCAACTAGGTACAAAATGTAATATTCGATGTACTTATTGATCAACGAAATTATACAAGATAATCATACTGGTTTGTATTTTCAGGAAATAGCTGTAAGTACCTTTGATATAGACAATCAATAACTTTTTTGGGTAATGCTGTCAAAATATGGTCAGGTGGAATGAAGAAAGTACCATCGAAAGTCCGGTATTGTTCAATCTGAAATCAATAAATTACTTCAGTTCAACCCGTTACACTATATCACAGAAAAAGAAGTTAAATTCTTTCATGATCAAAATCTGAAACAAATATACTATTTCCATTACATCAATATTTTGGTATTACTTGAATGACTCATATCAAACAGGCTTTTTGTTGGTTGATACAAATACAACACACTTTCTTAAAGTAAGTAATTTGTTTAGTTTTCAGGCGTAGTGTTCTTTAAGAACGATTTTGTATAAAGCTATTTTCGAAATATTATACGATAATCAACCAGATTGGTTAACTTCTTTAAGAAAGAATCAGATGATTTGTTCAGCTTTCTTTTGTTTACATCAATATTTTGGAATAAGGAAATAATGAATTATTTTAAAGTCATAATTTGTTTAATGTATATATTTTGCATCTTTGACAGAAATTTTACAGCTTTGAGTTTTTCTGGCTTTTTTAAAGGCAGTGTTTTTAAAATAATAATAGCTAGTGGTAGTAATACTTAGTTTTGTGTTTAATGTATACAGATCTTTCGATTAATTGAGGGATGAAAAGCTCGACTCAATAGACAACTTTCGAGTTCGTTGCATTTCCGTCAAAAACTTTGGTTTTAGTGAACATCATTCGTGCGTTTAGGAGCGTCGTCACTTCCGTTCCTATGTTGAGCGATTGGTTAAAAAATGATAATGCTATATTGCACGAATTAGTCGGCAAAATAAATTCTTAATGTTGATATTTAGCACTGCTATCATTAAGGAATTGTGATTAAGTACTTACGGAACAAATATTATTACTAGTTTATCCTGCATAATAACGATCACATGGACGCTTGATGAACTTTAATAGAGCAGGGATACAGGCGATCCCCTCTATCTGGTAAATGATGTCACAAAGGCGCACACAATTGACGAACTTTTCCGGTGAAGGAGATAACTCGAATGTGGTCTATTGACGGAGAACTTTTCCAACTTGTAAATCCATAATAATATAAGGTAAATGTAAAGTTCAAGGTTCAGTATTTTATTTTAGAACATTTGAGGAAAAATGAATGCGCCAAACCCTCTCCCTAACCTTGGACAGTGGTGTAACAGTACAGCATAAGAACAAACTATAAAAATCAGTTCAAAAGGGCTTATGTTATCAGATCGATACAAAGCAAAAAACATCTAACGAAAACACAGACCGAATAGTTTATTCTTCCGGCCATCCAGAATAATAGCTTTTCTATGCTGTTATGCTTTTTGCGGCCATACATAACAATGAATAATGCAAATGTGTTTGGTTAAGTGATAATTGCAGCATCCCATGGAGAATGTAGTAAAACACTGAGAATTGTAACTATTAAATTGTTTGCACGTTCTCCGCGAGGACAATGCTGATTACAAGCTTAAGATAAAACATTCTGGCAAATAGTAATAACTGAAAAAAACTAAAATAAAACTGAATTTTCATGGGAATAAATTCCTCACGTACAAACTTTAATATATTTTTTTCTACTGGCTGTATACTTCTTTGGAGCACACTGAGTCTCCGTATATATCAGTAGAAAGTCAAGAAAGATAAAAAAAAAAAAAAAAAAAAAAAAAAGAATATGAACAAAAAGATTGATATGCAGCAAAGACACTTCTGAATTAAAATGGCATTAGCTACGATTTAGACAAAAATTTTAAATACGATTCTTTTTTTTTTGTAAGTAATAGTAAGAGTGGAGTTTTGAAATACATTTTCGTTATAAGTAGTCCGCTTGGCCAAAAATTGTCAAAATAAGCTCAAATATATCGCTGATATACTATTGACTTTCAAGACAATAATTTAATCTCAATTAAATTAAGAATAATTCTGTGATGCCATGCTCTACGCTCATTTTAACATCATGGGTACGCATTATTTGTGTCAATATCTTTATACCGAGCGTAAGCGAGGTGTAAAATGTTGACAAATATAATGCCTACCCATGTTAAAATCATTTCGACTCTAATAGGAAAATTTAGAACTTTCGTACTTCGAAGCAGGCCTATAATACAAGTTCGAAAGGCAGCCATTATGATTTTATGAAGCCAAACGATATAGAAAATCTACATCTAAAACTTACTTTAAAAAATAATTTTATTTAATTTCCTAGCAAGATACAACAACACAAATGTCCGTTTTGTTTCTCCGGTGTTTTCAAAATACAACTGACGTTGCAATTTCAATTGTGACGTCAATCGCGTCCATCCCATGTTTCATTGCAATTAGAACATGGATTTGTTTCCAAAGCTTAAGAAGGACGTCATGTTAGAATCCGTATCCATGTGACCTTCAATTCAACCCCTTAGCTGGAGATTGGTTACGCGTGTGTTCAGCTATTAAAAGGAAAAGAATGTCAACGTTGAAAGCGAAACAAGGAAGAACCATTTGGTTGACTGATTAAATCCACAAAACATCATTCGTATACAGATAAAAACAATGACAAACATACTTTTAAACATATCATATGAAATCAAACAGACCTAGAAAAATCCAATTACAAGTGGTCGCTATCTATTTATATCTATATTTATGTTTATATCGGATTATATGACCGTTGAAAGTCTTTGGGTGTGATTTCCATGGTTATTTAGATGACGTCTAGACTTAAATACACACGAAACGCTGATACATATTATCGAGTCTATGCATTGTTAATTGTTAATTTTAGACATTTTGTAATTTGGATATACGTTTTAGTATGTTATAAATCAAATATGAGAATTTGAGTCAGCTAATGTCCCTTTAAGTCACTTGGCAAAACAAATAGTACAAAAAAGTTTCCATTTACTAAAAAACAAATTAAAATGTAAATGAGTTTGCTTCTTATTATATATCATCATTAGATTTTGTCTCTTACTTTTTAAGGAATAGGGGCTAAAAATGTCTTGCTTTAATGTTCTATCTATAAATTTCCTGCAAGTTTAGAATCAGGCAAGCTGTTTTGACCATCATAAGCATCAGTGTTTTATAGCATTAATGGACATCTTTGGTTCCTAAAGAAAATTCTGAATTTATTATTTCCTTGAACTTAAGTTCCAATGAAGTCGTGAAATGAATTGGATTTTTTTTATTTATTTTTTTTAACCGCACATCTAAACTGCCCTCAACGTAAAATTGTGCTTATAATAGCAAAAACATAATATTTCTTATTGAGAAAATCAATAAAACAGAATAAAATTTAAAAAAGTGGGGTTATAACCCAACCCTATCTGTGCATATGCCTAGATCTCATGGTGTAGTAGAATTTGGAAATCATGCAGCCTACTACAATTTTATTTGGTCGATGTCCTGCGTTTTGCCTCGACTTTTACGGTCAAAGGCAATGGAGTAAATCAGAAATTCCAATTTTATTTCACGCTATATTTCTCTTTTACGTGCACACGATTTTGATTTGGAGTCTCTCCTATAAAATTAGTTGTTACAACAATCTCATTCTCTCTTATTTTTTTTTTCAGGACAAATATATTTCACGATATCCATTTCTCAAAAAGTCCATTGCAAACGCGACTTTACAATGTAACACCTCATCCGGGACTCATTTGGACACATGATACTGCAGCTAAAATCGAATATTTGAGCACGTGCAAACTGATGGTCAGAATAATAAAGATTTTTACATATTCTTTTCGCTAGCCGGAAAAATAGACAATTTGTTAAATAATTGCTATTGGGCGTAAAATAATCAACAATCAATCAATAACATATGAAAATAAAACTTTAAAAGTCACTGCATTCGAAGGGCTTTTCTAGATTAACTTCCATCAGGTTCGCTGAAAAACAAAAATCTTGAAAGTCAAAGAGTGTCAATATTTGAGAAGCTACATAACCACAAAGGACATAAAAACATAAATTAAACAATATAAGTCGAAATCTACCAAAGTTTCTAAACAATTCAAAAACAATATCATCAGAAATTCAAGAAATCTTTGTCATAAATCATATATTTGTGGAAGCACAAACAATATGGTTATTTATACCATCATGGACTTCACAACAAGCGGTATCGACCCATAGCTAGAAAATGAAAATAACATTTTATAAATCGATTCGTCCGAAGCGCTTTTCTTAGTTTATCTTCATCAGGAACGTTAAAAACCAAACTTTGAGAGCAAAGGATTGTAAAAACTGTAGGTACAATATGAACAAAAAGAATACAAAAAGAATAGCCGCCAACGCAACCTAAGTTAAGATCTCCTTAAGGGAGTTATAAATTTGTCCTAAATCAATTCAAAATTAAGACCGTTTTGGTGATTATTCTCTAAAATGCTTTATATCATCATCTTTCCAAAATGTTGATCACGCTTATTTTAGATAGGATTTTAGAATAACATGTTATACGTAGGAAAAATGCTGTCATATCACGTGGTTAGTGAGGGTGCCACAATAGGTAAGAAAGTGTTTCGGTATTTACAGAACTAAAGAATACAAAGTTTCCTAAGAAATTTGGGAATTTATTTGCTAAAACCACTTAGTGTGAATACTCATAATAGTAATGATATAGGCATTACGTTTTAGCTATCCCAACTTTTCATATCAGATATACCCGATGAAAGTAGTATACATGCGTTTGCACAAAAATTGGCTTTATATTTGCTAAATCCTGTCTTCAATCTTTAGATGTTGAAAGTAGTTGTCCACTTAGACTTGCTATATCTCTATTTCTAATTTTCTTTTCTTTTTAATTTACCCCTTTAAAAATTTTACTGCTTATTTACTACTGTTGTTTTCCATTCGTTTGATGTGTTTGAGCTTATGATTTTGCCATTTGATAAGGGACTTTCCGATTTGAATTTTCCTTGGAGTTCGGAATTTTTGTTTTTTTACTTTTTACTGCTATAACTAAGAGACTGCAATTATATTGACACCTGCAGAGGAAGGTTTCTCCAAGGGCAATCAGTGTAATAAGGCATTTAGTATCATGTACATGCTCTTTAATACACTAATGAAATGGGATGATTGTAGTGTAGAATTATCAAATAAGTTCAAACTGTATGATATTTTTTTATTTGATATGTTAATAGTAATCGTTTTGTAATACTGTTATAAAAAAGGAGAGAAGATACTTTAGGAACAATCAAAAGTCCAAAAACATTGCCAACAATCTAATTAAAATTAAATCTCCGCACTTGCTCCTCGTTGTTTATATGTCGCGCGTGGGAGATCTAACAACAGCCGCTTGAGGGTCATGTCTAGGGTCAAATTTGCTGTAGCCAATCAGCGAAGGTGCTACAAAGTGTTAGGGTATTGGACTGGCATAGGAGTCTTAGTATCGTCTAGAGGTCTTCCGAATGTATATAAACAAAAATGGCAGCCCCCATGCGAAAAACGTTTCGTAACATACAACTGTAATAATAGTTTGTATTATTGCCTTCCGAGGTTAAAATGGCATCAAGTGAAGTATGCACCCCAAGGAAAATATCAGTATGAACAAGCATTTGTGTTTTATGCGGTTTTTCTTTCATCCAATAATTTCTTGTGTTGTTACTGGTTTTGAAGTAAACGCCGAAGTAGACAATGACAATGGCGTCTGTATTAAATGTTTTAGAAAAGTCCAACAGTCAATCAAATTAAAGAATGATTCATTAAAAATTCAAGAAGAACTAAGTGACTAACTTTGGGTGTCTTACCACCTGACCAATCAGAAAGATTAATTGCTAATAGATTTGTTAATCTGCAAGGTGGAACAAACAATAATATAAGCTTAGATGAATACTTGAGAGATGTTGCACAAGGATACAAAAGTAACATGTTCAGGACATCAGACAAAGGAAAGTATCCTTCAACACTCTAATGAGTATCCTCACCTAGTTAATTTTGCAAGCCAATTTGATAACATTACCAATTTAACAGGAAAGAAGGGGTTCCACCATATACGGTCATACCGAGCTGATGTTCAGAAAATTGCAAAAGACCTACTACAAGAAAATGTACTACATGTAACATATAAAACTTCAGGAATAATAACAATTAAGTGCAAGGAGCTAAAAAAAGACAAAAACCCATTTGACAGTGCATTTATAGGACTTCGTACATTGATTCATCGCCGTGACATCAACCAACAGTCCCCTTCCATCGCCTTCAAATCCACATATTTGAAAAATATTGCTTGGAATTAAATTATTGTGAATAAAGTGTGCAGGTTTAATTTTCTCTTAAGTCATAACCTTAATTAGCTGGTACTTTTTTAGTAGTTTGCTGCTGATATTAAAGTGTCATAAGTCAATGAGACATCAACCCAACAAACAAAGTAATGAAATACTTTCAGTTTAGTTGCAGAATATCATGGGCATTTTGATTAGGCAGAATAACTACCTACAAAAACATGTTTATAAAAATGTGGCATGATTTCTAATGAGACAACTATTCAAAAGGGACCAACTTATTTTTCTGTATTAAAGTTCACTGTTCCACCTCTGACTTTGAGTAAAACCTATAGCAAGCTAAACAAAGACCCGAAATGACTTTATGAAAACATCAAGCACGTTTGTACAAAACAACAATGAGATAAAAACCAAACTTTTACAGATTTGTTCACAAGGCGACCAGCATGCAGATATTTACCCTATATGTACATGTAAAGAGCTGTTGATAAAACTTATACAAGGTGGTGTTGGTTAAATGTGCTTTCCTGAGTGATGAAGTTATTAGTGCACATTATTTGGTTCAATTTCTATCTTAGTCAAATTAAACACAGTAACTTAATATAATAAAATGCTCTGCTGGGCCCAGCTTGATACGACTGCAGAGGTCGAACCCTGAACAGTTGGGGCAAGTATGGACACAACAGTCAAGCTTGATACAGCACTGAATTTGGATTGTGATTAAATATTTGACACAGCATAGGTTTCTGACACAGAATAAATGTGGTCTAAGAACTTATAAATTTTTAATTTACCTATTCTAACACAAGTTATTGACTGGAAACTAGAAAAATGCTTGTTTTTTGGCCCCTTTTTGGTTCAAAATTCCTAAACATTTAGGAAAATTATCCCCAAACTCAAACCTAGCTTTCCCTTTGTGATATGGAACCTTGTAGTACAATTTCAGAAGGATCCATACACTTACACACAAGTTATTGTCATGAAACTAGAAAAATACTTGTTTTTTGGCCCTTAATTACTAAAATTTTGAGGCAATTACCCCCAAAATCAATCCCAGCCTTCCCTTTGTGATATGGAACCTTGTGGTACAATTTCAGAGAGATCCATACACTAACACACAAGTAATGTCTGGAAGTTACAAAAATGCTTATTTTTGACCCCTAATTCCTGAACTGTTGGTACCATAACCCCCAAAATCAATCCCCACCTTACTTCTGTGGTATTGAACCTTATGGTAAAATTTCATGGAGATCCATTTTCTTAAACTAAAGTAAGAGTGCGAAAACCAATGTGTCTTCGGACGACGACGCTAACGTCATACCAATATACGACCGCAAAATTATTTTGTGGTCGTATAAAAAAGAAGATGTGGTATTAAGTCTATATTTGACTGTTTTCTTGATGAGCACATTGGTCTTGAACAAAGTTGTAAGTAAGATATAGTCCCACTTCATGTAATTGTCTTGAATATGCATGAAATATTTGCCACTGAAACCCAAGTGAAGAAATCAATAATCAATCAACCTATCAATGTTCATTTTGAGCAAAAATAATCATCCTCTGTGTATACTGTTGGCTACACCAAGTTAAATACAATGAGTTTGCTATATAGAACAAATATAACATCATCAAGAACAATGAACAAAAAGGTCAAAGTCATACATGTCATATGAACCATGCCAAAACTTAGCACAAAAGGACATACATCAATAGCAGTAATTCTATACACCAAAGATAGTTGACTTGTTGATCAATAAACCATGAAAAGTCAAGGTCAGAAACCAACCAGAGTGATTTTTATAGTTCGTTCCTGTGTTGTACTGTTACACCACTGTCCCAGGTTAGGATCCTGCTAACATGTTTAACCCCGCCACATTCTGTATGTATGTGCCTGTCCTAAATCAGGAGCCTTAGGTAATTCAGTGGTTGTCGTTTGTTTATGTGTTACATATTTGTTTTTCGTTCATTTTTTGTACATAAATTAGGCCGTTAGTTTTCTTGTTTGAATTGTTTTACATTTGTCATTTCAGGGCCTTTTATAGCTGACTATGCGGTATCGGCTTTGCTCATTGTTGAAGGCCGTACAGTGACCTATAGTTGTTACTTTCTGTGTCATTTGGTCTCTTGTGGAGAGTTGTCTAATCATGCTCATTGGCTATCATTCCACATCTTCTTTTTTATATAACATGTACATCTTACAATAATTCCACACCAAATATATTTTTCTGTTTGTTTATCATGTTTATAGTAATCGAGATGCAGACTTGACCCCGAATATATGCTTGTTTCATGAAATGAGGTCAAGATTAGGCGAATCTGCAACCATATCTGACAGACATGGCAGACATGGTTTTCTCTTTTGAATTTTTTTCATATTTTTCTGGTCGGGGCCTTTTGTAGCCGACTAAAGGCATGGGTTTTTCTCGTTGTACTACAATTGCTTATATCAAGTTATTGAAAAGTCTGGAGGGTAGTTGTCTGATTGGCAATCATACCGCATCTCTTTATTTTTAAGATGAAAACAAGTAAATATCTTATGATGTGTGTCAATCAGTTACTGTCTCATTTGTTTTTATACGCTACATCTCTTTTTAGTCACATTGACAGCTGCAGGCATGACATGAACCCAGATCTAGAGTGGCAATACAGCAATTGTAAGGGGGTTAAAAGTCAAAAAAATTTGAAGAGTCTAAAGTTGAATAAGTTACAGAAACCAGATACTGAAAAATTAAATAAATATATATCAACTGTTTTAATCATCTTGTATTTCTAATAAAGCCATATCAAGATTTTCGAAGTATTCATAGGCCGACACATTGTAGTCTTCAGTATCGCTATCTGAAACAGCAGAATCTTCTTGCTCCTCGAGCTCCTCAACAACTTATTCTGACAGAAATAACTTCTCAAGAGGTAACATATCACAGGATTCACAATTACAAGACTTAGTACACAAGTCACAGCATGAATGTTTCCTGCTTTCTTTCTTCATCAAATCATCCAAGTCTGAATTTCTGAGGAAATTACACATCAGATCCTTTCTCCTACAATCTTTAGCTTTAAGAATTGCCTTAACTTCCGGTTTCAACTTCTGCAAGTGGTATCCATTGTATAGGATAATGGCAACTGATGGATTTCCATCCCTCCCCACTCGCCCTATTTCTTGCAGCAAATCTACCAGATTATTTGGAGGTCCAAATAATACCACTCCACTACACTTTTTTTTACATCTAAACCCATTCCCAGGGCACTGGTTGACAAAATAAGTCTCAAAACACTACTTTCCTCCTTCAATGCATTAATTATGATGTTTTTGTTAACATCTGGAGTTTCAGAATGGAACATCTCAATATACTTGGCACAATGTGGCAATTCTGTTACAATGTATTTATAAAGTTTGGAAGTGTCATTTATCGATGAACAATACAAAAGTGTACGTGGGAAGTCCTGACTTTTTTCCTCTAATGCATCTACTAAGCATGTCATTCCCATTTCAATTTAATTTTTAATTTTGGAAGATACTAGTTTAATATTAGACTTGTTTGGTGATAGATTAATTTCTGTTGTGTCCTCCGCTAGCTGCAATATTTTCATGACTTTTTTCCTAAAGCTTACAGTGCAAGTTGCACTTAAAGCCAATACTGTAGCATCGGAAAAGAGGGATCTTAGTTCACCTACATTTGAAAACCATTTTCGAAAAGCCTTTTTTCTGTCTCCTTCATCTTGGCCCCTGAAAGAAAAATAGAAATAAGTACATCTATAAAAACTTTTATAAAAGGTAAATATCAGCACCTCTTGCCTAGATTGTTAATTCTTATGGCAAAACAAAATTAAATACATGTATGTGCTTGTCCATATTGTTATGTAACAGCCTATCATTCAGTGGTTGTTGTTGGTTGCTGTCTATCACATTTGTTTAGGGTTTTATTTTTCATACATTCTTATAATTACATTGTAATGGTTCATCATTTTGCAAGTAGTGGTCTTAAAAGAGCTTACTTTTTAGTATTAGGTTATCTCGTTCTTGAAAGCTGTACAGTTCTGTACCAGTGGTCTTAATTTTTTACTTCTATATTTTTGAAAATCTAAATTCATAAAAATGGGAAGGGAGTACACATCAATATATAGAAACAATTCATCAAAGTTTCATGCAAATTAGTTGAATAGTTTTTGAGTTACTGTCTGACAGGTTGACGATTGACAGACATTCACAGGTTAGGGGAGGGTTGGGATCCCGCTTACATGTTTAATTAACCCTGCCACATTCTGTATAGTGCCTGTCCCAAGTCAGGAGCCTGTAATTCAGTAGTTGTCATTTGTTTATGTGTTACATACATTTGTATTTGTTTTTCGTTCATTTTTTATGCATAAATTAGGCCTTTTGTTTTCTCGTTTGAATTGTTTTACCTTGTCATTTCGGGGCCTTTGATAGCTGACTATGCGGTATGGGCTTTGCTCATTGTTGAAGGCCGTACGGTGACCTATAGTTGTTTATGTCTGTGTCATTTGGTCACTTGTGGAGAGTTGTCTCATTGGCAATCCTACCACTATTCTTTTTTATATAGACAACGGTATACCATAATACGTCCTGTAAATGTGCGAATAGAAATGAACATGGGGAATAAACATTGTATCCACTTACCAAATTGCTATTGTGTGAAACTCATCAATTACAACCAACTTAATGTTCAACTTCTTTAAACAAGTTCTCCAATAGGGATCACCAACCAATGTTTCTGGAGATGCAAAAATGACATCTATCAACCCCTCTTTGATTTGATCGTCACTCTGGGGAAGATGATCCTAAAATGCAAAAACAAATGTAGGTGGGCAGTCTCCAAAAAGACATATTTCTATGATAACTTCTATAATTTAAATGTACACTGTACAAATACCCTTTCTCCATTTCACTGCGTTTGATTAAAGATTGAAATCCAATGAAATAATTCTTATTGTTGTAAAGTCCAATACAGAAATGAATATAGCTGAGATTTCAATGAATGCATGGCATATTTTCTCGATTTTGAGATGTTTCTGCCAATGTATCTGTTTGGCCATCGAACAAGGTCTTTTAGACTGCACTTTTTCATATTCTTTTTTTTTATTTTTTTCATTGTTTAACACAAACATGACAAATAACAATCTAATTTAAAAATTAAGTTTCCCGCACGTTTCTGAACCATGTAAAGCTGATTATGCTGTATGATTTTGCTCATTGTTGAAGGTCAGATGGTGACCTATAGTTGTAAACTTTGTCATTTGTTGTCTGGAGGAGAGTTGAGTTGGCAATTTTACTTCAAGTCTTGTACATGTACGACATCTTCTTATTCTTATATGCATGTATATTTGTTTTGAGATAGATTATTAGTACATGCAATTAACAACATTTCCCTTGGACTCTGGTGCTTCATTAATACAACATGTAGTATATATCTTTATACAAAGTATGAAGAACTAGCATTATGGCCAAAACGACTGTAAAATACTGGCAATATGACCGATACAATCTGTTCTCGGTGAAATGAGACAAATTTATGTGCTACCATGGCTATGATCAACTGCTTCTGCAGTTTTTTTTTAACTTTGCTCATGTATATCTAAGTTTCATATTACTGCTTTGTTAATGTTAGTCATGTGTATGTGTTGATATACTGAAGTTTAAATGTATGTTCCTGCAAATAAATTTTATTTTATTTGATAAGGCATACATGTACATCTTTGCCTGGTCAGATGCGGATCCAGGACTATGGAAAAGGGGGCCCTGCATTTAGACACCATAAGGTGTGGGAATAACGTCTTAATACATTTTTGTAAAATAGAGGCATTGCATTAATTATATAAGTAGCTCCAACAGCATAGGCGGATCCAGAGGGGCCTGGGCCCCCCTTTTGTGGGAAAAATTTAGTTGATTATATAGGGAATCACTGAAGCATGACTGGAGCGGGCCCCCTCTTAGGTCAGTCAGTGGGCCCCCCTTACAAAAAGTTCTGGATCCGCCACTGTACAGGGGGATAATATGTCACCCCCTAACTGATTTCTCATGTGTTATAAACATCTTTATTATACAACACTGCCAACATAATAATTATAATATAAATTAGGTGTTTAATGGCATTAAATACTATAGTATAGACTATTCCATTTATTGAAGCCTTACTACCACTGCATGCTTAAAGTTATACTAACCTTTGTATGCAGCAGTAATATTTCCAATGTGCGAGAGTTTTTCCACCTGGTTCTGCATCAGAGCTACTAAGGGACAACAGACTAAAACTTTTCAGTCAGAACTGTTTTCAATAACCTCCCGGACAACTGGAAGGTACAGTTGAAACGGCAGTGACTTGCCAAAACCAGTCGGTAGTACAGCCACGCACTTCTTCTTGTTAACTAAACACTCTAAAATTTCCTTTTGCTCCTTCTTTATATCATTTATACCAAATTTTGGCAAAACTTTTGTCAAAACGTTGTCCAAACTGGGCGCATCCATGTTTTTTAACGATCCGATAATGGTATACAAGCCCGTCGCTGATTGGTTAATCGAAATTGATTTTCTGCACGCTGATTGGTCGGTCAAAGTTCACCAAATTTGACCCTAGACATGACCCTCAAGCGGCTGTTGTTAGATCTCCCACGCGCGACATATAAACAACGAGGAGCAAGTGCGGAGATTTAATTTTAATTAGATTGCATTGCCAATATCTAAAAAGCTTATCTTACAGTTCTTATGCAGTTAAAATCTTCTTTTGGTTTAAAATCTCCTAAGGCTGAGTCTGTAATCTCTTTCTGAAAAATACAAATGTTTTTTTTCCAAATAGGGTTAAACTATCAGTAGTATCAATATCACTGTACACATGGAGTTGAAATATCCGTGACACCATTTGTTACCGAACACTTGGACATTCCATTGTTAGTGACACAGTCTGTACAGTAGAAAATACCTTAGTTTGGTTAAATAGAAGGGTGAGGTTTGAATCTACAAAAAGTATACACTAATGAAAATAAACGATATCCTTTTATGACTTTGTTGCCAAATAAAAAAAAAACATGTAAAATATGGCAAAACTATTTTGAGACTAATGCAACTCTATCGTGTTTATATAGATTTTGTTAATTTAAAAGTTTAGAAAAACTCAATAAAGCTACCAGACTTATGATTTGGTACAACAAACGCGCGTCTACATAAGACTTATAATTGTCACAAGAATCAAAATAATTGAAATCGAATTAATTATGATATTGAAGAGCATCTATGACCGACAACTCGAACAATCTGTGCCAAATCTTGGTAAAACAATATATGGCTTTGGGTAGAAAGGCGTCACTATTTCAAATGCCTAAATTCTCAAATATCATTCTTGCAATGATAATATTTACAGAATGTTATTTTAAAGGAAATAGCTTATAACATGTATTTTCAGAATTCTATTCGATATATTAAAGATTTGGGTTCATTAATTGATTTGAATATATTTACAAAGTTTTAGAAACTATTTTGAATTAAGGAATGTATCTCCCTCATGCAGAAGCTCCGATTCCTTGTCGGGCTTGGCTATACTTTTTGTCTTTTTTTTGTTTATAGGCTCATCATCATTTTTATAATAAATTTTGGAGTTTCATATATTTCGGCCTCGAGCATCACTGACGGGACATTGTTGTCCAAATGCGCCTCTGGTGCAGAAAAAAATATACTGTTAATGTTATTGATCAAGACTTGGTGTTCTAAAGTGAATATCATCTCAAGCTTTCCTCATTGTTAAGCTTCTGGTTATTTTCTTATTAGTAAAACATTAACAATTGGGACTCCTTAGAATCTTTATAGAATGCAAGACTATATTTAAGAATGGCTGGAAACGGCACAAATGAATAGACGTAATATTCTACATGATTATGTTCTCGAAAGTCTTTTCAACATTTAATTCTGGTGAATGTCTTTGTAAAAACGATTCACACGAATTGTAAATAAAGCAATCAGTTGTCACTGCTACTGGTAGACTATATCAGAAAACCGAGAAGACTATCCACCACATATATTGGCATGATTAAATTGATAAAATATTTTTATAAATTTTGATTAGTATATTATGATACGGCACTAAAACTAAGGTTGAAACTGCTTCTGGCAAAGTTGATCTTAACAATTATATCAAATATGAATAGATTATTTTTATGGATAGCTGTTAAACTAGACCTTTTCTTGAAATACCACTATTTTGGATTGGCATGCTTAATCACTTTAAATGTGAGTTAAGTTTCTTGAATCTTGTAAATATACTAAAACTAAATTTGGAACTTCCTCTACCAAAATTGTTAAAGATGGGTTTCTGGTCAGACTTTATTGGTTTGTATGCTTCAGATTTATACAGTTACTATGTTTTCTAAATTAAGTCATTCTTTAATTTAACATAATTGCATTCCATAGAAGTTGCATATAATTCTGTAATTTTGATTTGCTTAGGCATTTTCAAGTTTAATATGCAACATCTAGGACCACACATGCTCTCTAACGTCAAATTATGTATAGAACAACAAACGGAAGGCTTGATTTAACTGTAGCATAAAAATGTAATTTTATGGATGGAAAGCTTTCTTATATGATTATAAGGGTTGTAACGTTTTAACATTCTTATAAAATTACAAAATGAACGATTTAATTCTTAAATGTTGAAACTAGCTTTCTGTTTGAAGTCAATATCCATAATGTATCTAAAAATGCAGAAAACAATTCTAATTTGTAAATACAAAATCCTTATGCAAAAATATTGAACATTATGCTATTTTTAATTATTGACTCAGTTTAACCTTTTGTTCTATTTGGAAGAGCAGAAGACAATTGAATAAGATGTAAAAAACTATAAATGGAGTTATTAAATGTGTGTAAAAAATTGAATTTACGGATAATTTAATTGTTTAGAAAAGGGATTTATTCAAGTTGAAACTGCGACACACACGTCCTTTCGGGGAATATTACGAGTCATCATACACATCCAAGTTTACAGTATGTACAAAGGAATTGAAGAAAAAGCTACTTTATCGCCTACCTGAATCAAATTTGGCGTATTGACCCATTTTTAACGCTACGTTATACAGGCTTTAAATCAAGCAAAGTGATTGAAATGGGATTATTGGAGGGATTGGCAGAGTGTGTGATAAACTTTTGTAAATGAATTCGATGTTTGCTATACCACATTATAACAAGAAATGATGTTGCTATGTATCTGCGCATTATTTGTTAATATATTGTCACTTTAATAAGGCAAATTTAAGCCTTCAACTTCAAGTAAACTTATTTTGAAATGGTCTGGTCATTGTTATTGAACCTTACGCAACTCGATATGATGATTTTAGCTTCGCCTTTTCCGGTTTGTCTGTGGAAACGTTTCCTGCGTGAATGTCAGAACGTGAAATTTTATATGTTACAAAAATTGTTAAAGAAGACAGGGACGACAGCTCTGACGTTAAATGTTATTTAAGAAATAGTAAAATAACTTTCGTTTGAATTGTCAATTAACAATTATAGCTGATTTGCTACATGTGACCTCCTTTTATATGCAAGTCGGAAACCATTTTATCATTTATTTACTTTATAGATATAAATGATAAAAACAATGATCTTCTTAATATTCCATTCAAAGTTTCTTATATGAAAATATTTAGCCAGTATCCCTCTTGTATATAAAAACAGGTTAATTTGCATTTCTTTTTACGCACCCGTATTGTTAGTTAATTTGCCAATAAACTGGACACTGGATGAAATCTTGTCATTTTTATCAATAAAATACAATGCCAGTTTAACTTAATAATTTTCAAAATTTAGAAAAAAATTATATATTATCTATACAGCGCATTCTTCAGAAATTGAAAAAAAAACTTTACCGACTATACGTTTTCACCTTTGAATAAAAAAAATATTTTAAAGAGAAATGTTGAAATATTTTATGCGAGTCTACGCAAGTTTAAAGAGTGTGAAACTTCACAGAAAATAGAATTTTTACAGTCTCATTATGCTGTTATTATTTCAATGTAAGCTAAACGAAAGCAAATGAAGTTAAAATATGACCGATATGACTTTTTTAATATTAAGTCAAACATACGCGTCTGACGTACAAACTTCTAATCCTGGTATCTATGATGTGTGTATTGATAATTTTAAGGACGGATTCGTCTACCTAGCAAAATTTTGTCGGACACTTCAATACGTTTTGATCCCTATGGTGTGTGGATCTTCTACTTGGTGTGTCATTGTATGTGTCATTTTTATCCGTTTGTAACTGTGGGTCTTGTTGTCGATGTTCATCGTCAACAGTTTTAGTTTCCTCTGACAAATTTTTCTATAAATGAAAATACATATCTTACAGTTTTTATGCAGAAAATGTCTCTTTTTGAATCAAAAACTCCTAAGGCTGAGTGTGTACTCTCTTTTGGTTTAAACTTAACTTGTGCTGAGTCATTATTCTTGGTCTGAAAAATGCAAATAAAATATCTGTAGCAGCAATTTTCATTGTAAATAAAGATTGGAAAATCATTATAAAAATATACTAATAATAAATAAAGTAGTTCTAAAGAAGTATTTCAAAGTGTTCTATTTACTTTTCTACTCTTTATGCTAATATTGTTACGATATTCGTGGTCCTTTGTGTATAGTTCCCTTTTTCAATACTTAATTTGTTAAGCATCCACAAAGGACAATTTTTCGGGAATATTAACCTTGAAATAGGTACACATCTTTAGTATATAAACATCACAAATAATTGATCATTCTCACCTTCAAGATCGCCCGCTTAAAAATCATACAAATGACCATTTTGAAACGGCATTGCGAGGCCAGTAAATTCATGAATATAAAGCAAGCGTGCAACAGGCTTAGATTTTCTTTTTATGTTAGCATAATAAAATTTAAGGTAACAGTTTTACTACAACATATTCACATTTCGACAAGTAAAGTCTCTTTAGTGATGCTCGAGGTCAAAATAGTTGAAAAAGAAGAACAAGAAACAAGTCATCATGGCTATGCATGAAAGAGATATTTTCCTTAATTTTAGATAAGTTCTAAATTTTAAAACAGTAAATTTCAAAAAAGAATGTTCATACAAGAGTCCTGATTGTTGGACTGTTAAACCTTATCATACAATTTTTGTATCAAGTAGAAATAAGAAGATGTGGTATTAGTGGCAATGAGACCACTGTCCATCAAAGACACAATGTGTAAATGTAAATAATTATAGGTCAGCGTACGGCCTTCAACACGGAGCCTTGGAAGACACCGAACAGCAACCTATAAAGGGACCAAAAATGACTAGTGTAAAACAATTCAAACAGAAAACCAACGGTCTAATCTATATAAAAAACAAGAAACGAGAAACACTTGAGAACCACATCAACAAACGACAACCACTGAACAACAGGTTCCTGACTTAGGACAGGTGCAAACAAATGCATCGGGTTTAAACGTTTTAACAGGCGTCAACCTTCACCCTAACCTGAAATAGTAGTGTAACATTACAACATAGAGAGACAAACTATAACATATCAATTGAAATGGATTAACTCAATCAAAATGACATATTAACAAAAACAAGTAAACATACACTGAACGAATAAATGAATAAATTTGATCTATGACACAATATAAATACATCAAATAAAAAAGGGGGGATAAATCAATGTCAAAAAGACAACCACAACCCTGGACAAAATGGCATTAAATAAGATAACGTACACAGGTAAATTTAAATATAATAATTTTGTTGTTAGGAGTACGGAAATATTTTTTACAAAATAAATAAATTTGTTGTTCATAGTACGAGAATAGAGGTAAAATTTTATCGTCATACTAAATACTTATCAAAGGTGGTACATATTAAAAATAGTGAGACGAGATATAACACAAAATAAGTAAACATTGAATAACAAAAATGCATTACAAATTGTGTCAACAGGTCAAATTAACACGAAAGTACGATTTGAGATGTTGAGAGTACTCGCAGTTACTGAAAGCTAGTTAAAAGTAAAAAACAATCAATAATAAAAAATCATGCATCGGAGACTAAAATCAACTAAAACACATCCCAGGGATTTAGTGTTTTAACGCCATGGACAGTGCAATGCCAAAATAGGCAGTAGGATAGTTTGGATATAATAATTATGTTTACTGTTAAATATAGATAAAGCAATCTCTATATAGAAAATTAACGTGGGTGTGTATATATACATCCCTGAAAACCATTCGAAAAGAATACAAATTTAGTTATGTTTTAATTTGTTGATGACAAAATCGATATCTGTGCCAATGTAAACAATATTCAAAGATCTTATTACAACATTAATAAGATAACCTTTACTAATAAGTTTGTTTAAAGGTTCGATGAGTTTACACGGATTACATAGTGATTTCCGCGCTTTTAGTACAAAATTACCGTAAAATAAAGGATGTGAAATATCGTTTTAATATTTTTTTTAAAGGTACAGCCAAATTTACTAATCAAATCTTTGTATCTTGGAAGAATTTAGTAAAAGTTTAAAGTAATTTATGGTAACGAAATCACTGACTTAATAATTTACCAGTGATGCATTGATTACGTTCGTTAAAATCTATGACATCACTACACACTCGGGCATAACGAACGAGTTAGAATATATAAACACCGTATGATAGAGCCAAAGGAATATCGCCATCTAAAAAAGGAAAATGTACAATAGGGAATGAAAAATCGTCTCTTTTGTCGTAACTTTTAGTATGGAGTTTCCCTTTAGAAATTGAAATGTCTAAATCCAGAAAGGACAACTACTGCTGTTTATGTTAGATTTTTTTAAAGTAAGTTCCTTTGGGTAAATTTCTGTAGTATTTAACGAAAAAATTCATCAAGATAACGGTAGGTATTGTTGAACGTGTCAACCAAATGTAACAATGACGTGTCTTTACTGAGTTTGGTCATAAAATGAGTTTCATGGCAATACAGGAATAAATCTGCTATTAAAGGGGCGCAATTAGTGCCCATAGGAATACCTACTACCTGTCGATATACTTTATCGCCGAAACGTACATATATGTTGTCCAGGAGAACATTTAAAACTTTAATCATATCTTCACATTTTCAGTAAGTGTATCTAGCATACTTTCCTTTTTCGTTACAGAAAAAGGCTTTTAACGAGTTACAGCAAATAAATTTGCAATGAGATTTTTCAAAAGACCATTTGATTAAATATGAAAACTTTTTCTTGATAAGATTGTGTGGAAGTGTAGTGTAGACAGTAGAAAAATCGTAACTGTCAACAGAATTAAAAGGACCATCAAAAGCACGTATTTTATCTAAAACCTCTAAAGAATTTGTAACACTCCATAAATAATTAATACTATTATTTTCATAAGCTTTATTACAAAAGTTAATAAAATTTATTTGATAGTAGCAAGGGAGGTAGTTAGAAGCACTGACAGATTAGTAGAAGAACACTTACTAGATGCGGAGATGAAACGAAATTTAAATTGTTTTTTCTGTAATTCAGGTAACCAGTACATAGTCGGGACTTTCAAATGTTTGGAAGAGACTTTAAGTTGGGTAGTGGCAGTGATATGCTTGTTTACAATTTGACTCTCTGTGGAACGCGTACGGACCTGAATGTAGAAGAATTGATAATTTCGTTTTGGAGAACATGCGGTGTAGTATACGCGTCACGACACCACTACATTATTGGCTACTTTGTCTGCCGGTACGAACACAAACCGCTTTGCGAGTATTTGGAGTTTTTTTATTCTAAAAACTGGTGTTAATATGTCTTTTGATTGAGTTAAGCCATTTCAATTGATATTTTATAGTGTGTCTTTCTATGTTGTGATGTTACACTATTGTTTCAGATAAGGGTGAAGGTTTGGTACCATTAAAACGTTTAACCTCGCTGCAATTGTTTGCACCTGTCCTAAGTCAGGAATCTGATGTTCAGTAGTTGCCGTTTGTTGATGTGGTTCATAAGTGTTTCTCGTTTCTCGTTTTTTATATAGATTAGACCGTTGGTTTTCCCGTTTGAATGGTTTTACACTAGTAATTTGTTGGGCCCTTTATAGCTTGCTGTTCGGTGTGAGCCAAGGCTCCGTGTTGAAGACCGTACTTTGACCTATAATGGTTTACTTTTATTAATTTTGACTTGGATGGAGAGTTGTCTCATTGGCACTCATACCACATCTTTTTATATCTATATCATGAACTCTATTATTAATTTCAGAATTGTTCTCAAAATGAGATATACGAATATCAACAGTATTCATAATTTTATTCAAATAACTGTCCAGAGATTTTTTATCAGATTTTTCACGTTTACACCAATTTTTACAGTAGGCAGACAGAGCGTCTTTAATGACCTGACATCACTGTATCCAATCTATAATAGATGGAGGACGATATTTAGGTCCTTTCTTAAGAAAAGTTTTGACCTCACGGTCTTCGACGATGTTGAGGTCTCCTATAATGACATGACCATAGGGAACATATTTAAAACTAGATGTTTCACAGTCTTAAGTGGAAGGAGCATTATTTTCTATATTGACGTCTGGTGTTACTGACGTATTATATTTAAAAATCGAACTTCTGCTGGGTTTTTTGTACGAATACGAAATAAAAGGTGGTTCTGTGTTATCAAAATATGGAGTTATTTGGCTATGGATGGTATAGTCATTGAATATACTAGATAAGTTAATAAAATCAATACCTCTATTTATATATTTTAGTTTAAGAAAATGCCGTTTATGATTTTCAGGTTTATCGATACTAGGAAACAGCCTGTGATGACAAAAGGCTGTAATAATAAGGATGTAAAAGAAAGATTTGTCTATTTGTCTTGGAGTATCTTCAACGGCCAGTTTGGAGGTACATCAAGTTATGGCAGGAGTACTTCCATTAGATCTTAGAAGAGAAGAAATGGCAATTAGAGATATTGCCAAAATAAATTCATATTCAACCAAAATCCCTATCAGAAACAAAATAGAAGAATGGAAAAACAAACCAACAGTTGACAAGTTCATATCACCTTTAGGCTTAATGTTACACAAAGCAAAAAACTTGAAAGAAGAAACTGATATTAGTATTGATGACATAGAGCCAGAATATAAATTGAATGGTCTACAAGCATCAAAATTTCCACCAGAATATTGGCGCACTTTGGGTTCCTCAAAAATAGAACAAAAGAACAAGAAATTACAGGAAAAAAAAATTAATATTAAACAAACTTAACACAGTATCTCCTTCAACAGTTGTTGCATTTACAGACGGTTCTTGCCAGTCCAACCCTGGACCTTGTGGAGCAAGTGCAATTGTAATATTCAATAATACAGAAACAGAATTAAAACAACCAGTATCAAAAAGAGGTTCTATTCTTTTAGCTGAGCTAGTAGCAATAAAATTAGTTTGGATTATATTAGCAGAGTTGAAAATAAAACCATAATAGAAGAAGTAAAAATATTTTCAGACAGTCAATCAGCTATTGAAATATTATCATTAAACTGGAAAATTGAAAATCACAGATCCACTTCTCGTGAAATAATCTCTCTTATTAAATCTATCCAAAAACACTATGGAATAAAAATTAATTTTGAATGGACCCCAGGACATGCAGATGTCAGAGGAAATGTAATAGCTGATAAACTAGCTAAAGAAGCAGCTAAAGAGGCGAATGAAATTGAAAAAGAAGCCCATATTACCGTAACAAAACAAGATATAAAAACAGCAGCAAGGATTTTAGTGAATAAAAAATTGCAACATCGTTGGGACAATTCTGATACAGGAAGATTCTATTATAATTTCCACCATAAGTCAATGAAAAATTAACACTTGATTTTCCAGATCATAAAACATAAAAAATTATGAAAAATTTAAGATCAGGATACTACCTAAAAAATTACCAAAACAAAATCAATTCAAATGTAGATCCAAAGTGTGAATGTGGTCAATTAGAAACCGTGGAACATTATTTACTTTTTTGTGAAAATTATGTAGAGGCTAGACAAAAACTTATACATGATATGTTTTTTTACACGGGCTCGATACATATTGATTTAGAACTTTTATTGTCAATAGAAAACTACTCCGTCTCTAGAGAAACACTAATGCGATTGTTGGGTGATTTTATACGAGAGTCGCGCAGATTTGATTAAGAATTTTTTGTTTTTTCTTAAAGCAAAAGTTAAATCATATTTTTTCCATTTTTGTTTCTTAATATTTTAATACAGTTGCCACCTATATGTATAATTAAAGTGCAAGTGAGTTATTTACAAGAGTGAAAATTGTACACGCGAGACTTCAATATTTACAAGAGAGACAATCCAGTGTCAACAGCGACACCTACAGAATACAATACAGATGTATTCATTCAACGGGCTAAAAAATGAAATTTTATCTCACTCCATAAAAATATCATATAGTTTACTTATTAGTATATGACCAAGTTTGAATAATAATTGATGTCTACCATTATTTTTTATTGTAGATAACAGATCAGCAAGTGTATAATTTATACGATGTTTAATACGTAGATTACGGTTTTTACGTTTACCATGAAACTAATTATTTCTTAGCCGTTTATTGACAAGGACTGTAATAACTACTATAGTTACTGTAGCTCTGTACATTTAAATTTACTGCCTTAACCATATATCAATATGTATACACAATAATTTTCGTTATATATGTTTTCTGATATTTTTTTGTACAGCTTTGCAACATTTTGATTGATAGATGGAGAAAAATAAAATCATGGTACAGTACTTTGTTCCAAAAAGAAATGCTTTAGTTTTTTTAAACAATATGACATTTAAGAAAGTAAAATTAAACTGTAGAAAAACATAGGCCTTGCTTGTTTTCAGCTTTCATCAGATTGCCTTTTCACTTACCTGTTTTATGTATTGAAATGGTTTTTTGTTTGAAATTATAATCTTATGTGCAAATAAAGCCACCAATGACCAAACGACTAAACATGGTAGGAATATTTTCATTTTATTCTTCATGTTCCTGAAATAAATAATATATTATCTTATTTCATTATTTATACTTTGTGTGCATTAGCCAGGGCCTATCTTTGTTATTATTAATTAGTGTTTAATCCAGGCATTGGGCGTTGACGACATATATAGGTACTGGTTGTAGAATTTTCTTAACCTCGTAGATATTCAAAGTTTAATATTTGGAATGCATATGACATAAGCCAAGTCACCTCCCTCTAAAAAACATTCACATTGATTTTTTGCTCCAAAATATTATCCACAAAGATATGTGTATTAAAGCAAGCAAATAGTTCAGGCATTTAAAGAACTCTTTTATACAAGTGAAAGGTTTAGCTAGCTTTAAGACTAGGTTTAATCCAGCATTTTCTACATAAGGAAATGCCTGTACCAAGTCAGGAATATGAGTTGTTTTCCATTCGTTTGATGTGTAAGGGCTTTTGATTTTACTAATTGTAAAGGGACTTTTCGTTTTTAATTTCCCTTGGAGTTCGGTATTTTGTTGTTTTACTTTTTATCATGCTTCAATGCACTGGGTCAAGTTACTTCCAGATAGGTGTGTTATGTGGGTTAGTGTCAATTTATTGTTTAATATAAATAAGAAGATGTGGTATGAGTGTCAATGAGACAACTATCCATCCAAGTCACAATGTGTAAAAAGGAAGCAATTATAGGTCAAAGTACGGCGTTCAACACGGAGCCTTGGCTCACACCGAACAGCAAGCTTAAGCCCGTTACTGTCGAAATCATTCGGAGATTAAAATTGAAAATTGGTATGGAATAAATTATATTTTCAATCACACAGAATGAAAACGACTCTATTATAACTGTCGCTGTTATACTATACTTCCAAATCATACTTAAATTCACGTTTTGCTATAAATATAATATCCTCTCAATAAATATTTCAAAGTTTACTATTTGAACGTATTTATCCTATCGAACATGAAATAAAAGATACCGCAGATATCGTTAAGTCTATCAAAAATCTTGACTTACATCTAGAAATTGCCAATGAGGGTCGGTTCAAAGCAAAACTTTACGACTAAATGAGATGATTTCAGCTTTCCAATAGTTAACTTTCCATTTTTATGTCACAACATTTCAGCAGCACCTGCATCTGGAATAAATATCTCCGAGTTGATCTAATATTCCAGAGCTTTCGTTTCATAAGATAAGCTTCTTCGTAGAAGGTCGATGCTTAAAAGGAAGCTATTGAATCAAATATTCCAAGTGATAAAGTCGCCTTATTTTCGATTGTGACGTCACCTATTGAGACTGATCACCGAATTTGTACCATGAACAGCAGGACATGTTCCACTAGTGTAGCAAGATCTATTTAGCCTCCTTTGGCATCTGAAGTGTAGGTCTTTTTCTTTGACTAATGAGTTTTGATTGTCCCTTTGGTATTTTATGTCTCTGTTTAACCTAGTGACAATTGTCTTTATAATTACCACTTATTCTTTGACTTTCATTGAAAGTGAATACCACTTTAATTGTCCATTGGACAGTTTTTTTTGTTAACAATCCATAAGCACTATTCTTAAACTAAAACGTGCATATACTTCCTTTTCTTATTGAATTTGTCATTCACTTCGGTCAGGAACGAGAATTATAATACACTTTCCGAGTTTCATTTTTCAGTCTTTGTAATTCCTATGGATACAATTTAACGATTGATCAGTTCTTAACACCAGTGTCTGTAGTTACTGTGGGTCTATCCTCCTCAAAATTAAACCAACAAATTGAATCCTTACAACTGCTCAAATACGCATAACTCTAGATGTATTTGTATGATTCTCCTACTCGGGTAGTTTAAATGTTTGAAGTTAAAGATCTTAAATATTCAATATTCGGTCGTCAATCGTGTGCCAAAATTTCCAAAATGAAGGTACTGTTTCAAATGTTACCTGTTAAACATTATACGGTTGAAATGGAGAAGACGGTTTTGGATACCTACTACATTTAAGTATGTAGTCATGGCGTAAGTAGAAACGAATCTAATTTCTTCATTATGTTACTTTGATAGCTTAAGAAGCTTTTGATCAGTTATGTTTGTTGAAATATACGTAATCGGATTCCTACTAAGCATACTTTAGACATCTGTTTGATGATGAATTCGACATATCGATCTTGGTTTCTATTGTAATGCTCTATACGTTACGAATGAATGAAACTCAGTACGTAGTATTTCTCAAATACTAAGTATTCAAATGGTTTACTCTCTTTAAAGAGGACCTTAGATACAAATTATTTGTGTAACATAAGCATGAATTCAAATCAATTTACCAGAGCTGTAATAATCAACATTAATGAACATGGCACATAAATGTAAACGTTCATAGATTTCCCCCTAACTGTGGAAAATGCGTTACAGTATGCGAAAGAGGGTCTAAAGATACCGAAGTAACATTCAAACTCACAAGTCGAAAATAAATTGACAACGCCATGGCTAAAAAGGAAAAAGACAAACAGACAAGCTGACTATGCGGTATGGGCTTTGCTCATTGTTGAAGGCCGTACGGTGACCTATAGTTGTTAATTTCTGTCTAATTGGTCCCTTGTGGAGAGTTGTCTCATTGGCAATCATACCACATCTTCTTTTTTATATAACTAATAGTACACAAAACACAACATAGAAAATTAAGACTGATCGACACGAACCCCATCCAAAGCTAGTAGTGATCGCAGGTCCTCCAGAAGGGTAATCAGATGCTCCACATGTGGCACCCGAAAAAGTTTTCTATTATAGCAAAATATAAGAAATAAGAAGAAAAGGTAAGAAAAAGCTCCCCAAAACACTGAGTATGCTCTGCATGTCTACTTATATTCATGGTGCAGTCCTATTTCAAGGCAATTTTCTCATAACATGTGTTTTTGAGACTCAATCCACACAGAATATTTCATTTTTGTAATATTTCACTTAAATAGCATGAAATTTTAACAAATGAGAGTACACACGAGGTCAAAGGTACATATGCAGCTTCCCATAAAGCAATAAAATGAATGTGATTTTTTCCCTTTGTAATACTGGTTATTTCAAGCATTACTGTCAATTTTTGTCATAATCAGTTCAATAGTTTGAGAAAATTCTAGTATAATATAAGACGACATCTACAGTGATTCGAGCAAAATTTCTTCTTAAAAATCCAATCAAGCCGCATCAACATAGAATATAGTGTGAACCAATAAATTATCAAATATTTATCTCATCAGCCTACAAACAGTTGAATATGATACAAAAGATGACTCTAGGATGATAGCACTAGTAGCAAGATTTCAGTCTGAAATGGTCATTTTGGTCTGATCAAGTCTGAATCAACTGAATTTACCGCTAGGGAAAAACGTTAAGACTTTTTAAGACTTTCAGACGCTGTTCAGATATGTCGTGTTCAGTCCGTTCATTCATGTCAAGATAAACAAGACAGAAGGCTCTAGCTGTTAAACAAGATATGTTGAGATGGTTTTAGACGAATTCAGACCAAACATAAAAAGTAATGTTCAAAATTTTCAGATCGGGTTAAGATCCGTTTAGTGTGTCAGAATGATATTAGGAGTTACGCCCCTTCATGTGGATGATACATTTTAATTATAAAAAAATTACAATATAAATGCTAGAATGAAAAACGTATATTTTTAATAATTAAACATAAAATCATTGGTTGACTTTTTATTTCTGTTGGTCTTTTTTTAAGAGATTAGTGATTTTGTTTTGTTGAGGAAATAACTTATTCGCCTATAACTGTTTATGATTTTATTTTATTTTTTATTTTCTGATGTTAATTTATGTATTTATCTACTTATTCTTTGAAAAGAAGTAATTGCAAATTTTAAACATAACATTATCAAAAGAGTGAAAACACCTTATAAATTTCATGCGTCTGAAGCACGTTTCTGGATTTAACTTCATCGGGAACGATCAACGTAAATACAAATATGTTTTATGTCAGATAATTTATATCGTTAATTTCGTTATCTTTCGATACTTTCCTCTAAAACTTAATAATTACTTCGTGGCATTTAGTAATCATTCCCCGTGCGTGTTATTCTTTTTATATTTGGACAACCGTCTTCTTTTTTTTTTTTTTGGCTTTTATTTCGTAGTGATGCGTAGTCAGCAAGGCCGCCTCAGGGAACCATGTCTCCGAGTGCAGTTAATATTCTGAAAACTGCACTTAGACCATGACGAGACAATAAAACTATAAATAACATACCATCGGAAAGAAGAAGATGTTGATGGGAGGGGGCGGGGAGGAGGTTACAGAATAGAGAATGAGTGGCAATAAATATAAAGAATAGAGAAAATGGATAAAAAAAAATAAAGAATAGAGAATAATAAGGTGCTTGAATATAAAGAAGTGATAATAATAGACAAAAAGTTTAAAGAATAGAGAAAATCGGCATAAAAAATTAAAGAATACAGAAATAAAGGACCCCCTCCAGATCCTCATAGAAGTTTTCGTTAAAACAATACAACCTAATTTAAGTTCAGCATCGAGTATATATCCTTGTAAATGCGTTAATCCTTTCTTTCATTTTAATAACAATGTTATTTAATATAAAATAATTATGTATTTATTTGTTTATTCAAGTTGCACTATAGCAAATAATTCTTCTTCGTCTTTTTCTTCCTATAATAGTAATAAATGTATTCGTAATTTAATATTTTCTGTCAATAAAGATTGAATTCGATGGCACGTGCCACTAATCAAAAATGATCCTTAAACTATCAAAAACTTGGCAATTACAATGGCTATTTCACAATTACATCATATGTACACCTGTCATGGTATCATAGCTCCGTTCATGTATGTGTAATTTAAGGTTCTGACACATTTTATAATAGCTTCTTTCTGAACACTATTGACGACATTGTTAAAACTGCACGAACATATCACAAAACCGCAAATTTAGTGGTTAAAAAATAAACGATAATGACAAAAAAATAATTAAAAACTAAAAACAAAACAAAATTCTGTTGGAAGTAGCATATATTTACATGTATAAATTATCTAGTGCTTTTATTACAGCGGTATACTTGTTTTATACACAGACCATATTCTGATCATATTCTATGCTAAGATATTGACAAGACAGAAGTAAATATGTTAAAAGTCGTTTTAAATCAATTCATTTCACAGCTGAGGCAAATGTTCCTTCCCATTGTTGAATGGAGGTTAAATAAATGTGAACAATAAAAAAGATGTATATTTCTTAGGCATGGAGCTAGGCATTTCTGAAGTATCTTTGATAGCATTTTTTTCTTATCAAAAATGTATGCTGGTATATATGTAACTCTAGGTGTTTACCTAAAATGTTATGTATATGTAAAAGTTTAAGATTTTTTTTTTAATATTTGCCAAAAAAAAAACATTATCCGGAAAACCATATAATGGCGTTTTGTCCTTTAATTCTTTTTTTGTGATTTTCTAACCTACCTTCTAATTGATACGTTAATCCAAACAGTGCAAGTGTGTAATGTAAACATACAAAATTCGGCTTTGGTGTATCATGTTAAAACAATACCCATAAATTATGATAATTTTCAATAATTTTAGATAAGATTATGCAAGGAAATGTGTTATTGTTTTCTATTTATCTAGCAAAATTGTATCTTTTTTTACACAAAGATGTCGATAAATAAATTTGATACCCTGCATTTATCATGCATTTCAATAGCATATTGTCAAATTGTTAAAAGATCTCCTCCTTAACAGGGAATCCGTTAGTATTGAAAGTCCCTGTCCTAAATTATTGAATTTGTCATTCTGCATTGACAATATTCAATTTATCTTGGTGTAAGTAATACGCACTCATTCGGGCTAACGCCCTTAATGTGTATCTAATACATATTATTTTCTCCCTCGTTTCACCCCTCCGATAATAAAGTTTTTTTTTAACTAGATATCGTAGAAAAACCAAACACAGTATAGGTTACAATACACCATTAGATTTTATGGGCGTAGCCATTTTATGAGCACAACATGGTATTCAGAATTAAGAGTATAGCTAATCCTGATTGGTTGATATGTGCGCCCGTTATTTTTTGTTATAAGAGACTTCGTGCATTCTGCATTATACCAAAGGCCAAATAAATTATTTTCCTTAGCCCTAACGGAACTGAGATGTCTTTTAAACGCTAGGATGAGACACGTATTTTTAAGTGCAAAATTGATAGGCATGGGAGATAAGTACAAATTACGCTCAGAAAAGCAACGCGAACCTATATTTTTTGGACCAAAAAATACTGTCCTAATAACTTTTCTTTAATTCTAGCAAGGTTTCGTTAAAAAAATCAACTTTCTGAAGTCTGTATCTCGAAAAAGGCTATCATTGTCGCCTATGGGGAAATTAATTGTTTATTTCAATCTATACAGCGTCGACATTTCTTTATCATAGTGCTCAAAAAGTGTCAAAAACAGTAATTTTACTTGATAATTGATGTGAAACCGTATTTTTTGGTGACAAATGAATTATTGATTAACTAGTTTTTAAGCTATAGTCTGTTTCATTTTTGTATTGCTTTTTACCTTAGAAGCATGGGTGGGTTCGACTTTTGACTTACTGTGGAGAGAATATGTCATTTTCTGAACTTCTGCTGATTTGTTTGAAAAAAGCACGTACACGTCTAGAGTTTGGATATACAAATCAATTTTTAAACATGACAATCTCGATCCCAGTGCTGTTATCGAAATTACCAAATTCAGTGAAAATGTACAGAAATGATCCCCATCGAACATTGAAATGTTCACTCGAATGACAGACTATAAAAAAATGAATAGGCATGACATTTTGTAGTTAACGAATAGTTTTCGATGCTTAAACACAAATATTTACACATTTTTCATATTTTGAAATGCTATAGTCTGTTTCAAAAATGTACTTTTATACGAAAATGGTTTCATTTAAAACTGTTGTTCAAAATTCACCGTAGTAGTTACATATTGGATCGGTTTTGGTATCAATATAATCAGTACTTGATGACATACAAAGAATCATTGGAGAAAGTGGACATTATCTTCAGGCCCTTTTTAGCAATACCGCATTTACTCAAAAAATCTGAAATTTTTTTTTCCCATTTTTTGACTGGGGTCACCTCTGATAAAAAATTGTGAAAATTCAGAGAGTAATGCCAGAACGTTTTGAAGATGATTTTTGTGTGGCATATATATTTGTGCATATAACGAACTATGAATTGCATGATTCTAGAAAGTATTAAATACCGTATAGGTTACAATACACCATTAGATTTTATGGGCGTAGCCATTTTATGAGCACAACATGGTATTCAGAATTAAGAGTATAGCTAATCCTGATTGGTTGATATGTGCGCCCGTTATTTTTTGTTATAAGAGACTTCGTGCATTCTGCATTATACCAAAGGCCAAATAAATTATTTTCCTTAGCCCTAACGGAACTGAGATGTCTTTTAAACGCTAGGATGAGACACGTATTTTTAAGTGCAAAATTGATAGGCATGGGAGATAAGTACAAATTACGCTCAGAAAAGCAACGCGAACCTATATTTTTTGGACCAAAAAATACTGTCCTAATAACTTTTCTTTAATTCTAGCAAGGTTTCGTTAAAAAAATCAACTTTCTGAAGTCTGTATCTCGAAAAAGGCTATCATTGTCGCCTATGGGGAAATTAATTGTTTATTTCAATCTATACAGCGTCGACATTTCTTTATCATAGTGCTCAAAAAGTGTCAAAAACAGTAATTTTACTTGATAATTGATGTGAAACCGTATTTTTTGGTGACAAATGAATTATTGATTAACTAGTTTTTAAGCTATAGTCTGTTTCATTTTTGTATTGCTTTTTACCTTAGAAGCATGGGTGGGTTCGACTTTTGACTTACTGTGGAGAGAATATGTCATTTTCTGAACTTCTGCTGATTTGTTTGAAAAAAGCACGTACACGTCTAGAGTTTGGATATACAAATCGATTTTTAAACATGACAATCTCGATCCAAGTGCTGTTATCGAAATTACCAAATTCAGTGAAAATGTACAGAAATGATCCCCATCGAACATTGAAATGTTCACTCGAATGACAGACTATAAAAAAATGAATAGGCATGACATTTTGTAGTTAACGAATAGTTTTCGATGCTTAAACACAAATATTTACACATTTTTCATATTTTGAAATGCTATAGTCTGTTTCAAAAATGTACTTTTATACGAAAATGGTTTCATTTAAAACTGTTGTTCAAAATTCACCGTAGTAGTTACATATTGGATCGGTTTTGGTATCAATATAATCAGTACTTGATGACATACAAAGAATCATTGGAGAAAGTGGACATTATCTTCAGGCCCTTTTTAGCAATACCGCATTTACTCAAAAAATCTGAAATTTTTTTTTCCCATTTTTTGACTGGGGTCACCTCTGATAAAAAATTGTGAAAATTCAGAGAGTAATGCCAGAACGTTTTGAAGATGATTTTTGTGTGGCATATATATTTGTGCATATAACGAACTATGAATTGCATGATTCTAGAAAGTATTAAATACCGTATAGGTTACAATACACCATTAGATTTTATGGGCGTAGCCATTTTATGAGCACAACATGGTATTCAGAATTAAGAGTATAGCTAATCCTGATTGGTTGATATGTGCGCCCGTTATTTTTTGTTATAAGAGACTTCGTGCATTCTGCATTATACCAAAGGCCAAATAAATTATTTTCCTTAGCCCTAACGGAACTGAGATGTCTTTTAAACGCTAGGATGAGACACGTATTTTTAAGTGCAAAATTGATAGGCATGGGAGATAAGTACAAATTACGCTCAGAAAAGCAACGCGAACCTATATTTTTTGGACCAAAAAATACTGTCCTAATAACTTTTCTTTAATTCTAGCAAGGTTTCGTTAAAAAAATCAACTTTCTGAAGTCTGTATCTCGAAAAAGGCTATCATTGTCGCCTATGGGGAAATTAATTGTTTATTTCAATCTATACAGCGTCGACATTTCTTTATCATAGTGCTCAAAAAGTGTCAAAAACAGTAATTTTACTTGATAATTGATGTGAAACCGTATTTTTTGGTGACAAATGAATTATTGATTAACTAGTTTTTAAGCTATAGTCTGTTTCATTTTTGTATTGCTTTTTACCTTAGAAGCATGGGTGGGTTCGACTTTTGACTTACTGTGGAGAGAATATGTCATTTTCTGAACTTCTGCTGATTTGTTTGAAAAAAGCACGTACACGTCTAGAGTTTGGATATACAAATCGATTTTTAAACATGACAATCTCGATCCAAGTGCTGTTATCGAAATTACCAAATTCAGTGAAAATGTACAGAAATGATCCCCATCGAACATTGAAATGTTCACTCGAATGACAGACTATAAAAAAATGAATAGGCATGACATTTTGTAGTTAACGAATAGTTTTCGATGCTTAAACACAAATATTTACACATTTTTCATATTTTGAAATGCTATAGTCTGTTTCAAAAATGTACTTTTATACGAAAATGGTTTCATTTAAAACTGTTGTTCAAAATTCACCGTAGTAGTTACATATTGGATCGGTTTTGGTATCAATATAATCAGTACTTGATGACATACAAAGAATCATTGGAGAAAGTGGACATTATCTTCAGGCCCTTTTTAGCAATACCGCATTTACTCAAAAAATCTGAAATTTTTTTTTCCCATTTTTTGACTGGGGTCACCTCTGATAAAAAATTGTGAAAATTCAGAGAGTAATGCCAGAACGTTTTGAAGATGATTTTTGTGTGGCATATATATTTGTGCATATAACGAACTATGAATTGCATGATTCTAGAAAGTATTAAATACCGTATAGGTTACAATACACCATTAGATTTTATGGGCGTAGCCATTTTATGAGCACAACATGGTATTCAGAATTAAGAGTATAGCTAATCCTGATTGGTTGATATGTGCGCCCGTTATTTTTTGTTATAAGAGACTTCGTGCATTCTGCATTATACCAAAGGCCAAATAAATTATTTTCCTTAGCCCTAACGGAACTGAGATGTCTTTTAAACGCTAGGATGAGACACGTATTTTTAAGTGCAAAATTGATAGGCATGGGAGATAAGTACAAATTACGCTCAGAAAAGCAACGCGAACCTATATTTTTTGGACCAAAAAATACTGTCCTAATAACTTTTCTTTAATTCTAGCAAGGTTTCGTTAAAAAAATCAACTTTCTGAAGTCTGTATCTCGAAAAAGGCTATCATTGTCGCCTATGGGGAAATTAATTGTTTATTCCAATCTATACAGCGTCGACATTTCTTTATCATAGTGCTCAAAAAGTGTCAAAAACAGTAATTTTACTTGATAATTGATGTGAAACCGTATTTTTTGGTGACAAATGAATTATTGATTAACTAGTTTTTAAGCTATAGTCTGTTTCATTTTTGTATTGCTTTTTACCTTAGAAGCATGGGTGGGTTCGACTTTTGACTTACTGTGGAGAGAATATGTCATTTTCTGAACTTCTGCTGATTTGTTTGAAAAAAGCACGTACACGTCTAGAGTTTGGATATACAAATCGATTTTTAAACATGACAATCTCGATCCAAGTGCTGTTATCGAAATTACCAAATTCAGTGAAAATGTACAGAAATGATCCCCATCGAACATTGAAATGTTCACTCGAATGACAGACTATAAAAAAATGAATAGGCATGACATTTTGTAGTTAACGAATAGTTTTCGATGCTTAAACACAAATATTTACACATTTTTCATATTTTGAAATGCTATAGTCTGTTTCAAAAATGTACTTTTATACGAAAATGGTTTCATTTAAAACTGTTGTTCAAAATTCACCGTAGTAGTTACATATTGGATCGGTTTTGGTATCAATATAATCAGTACTTGATGACATACAAAGAATCATTGGAGAAAGTGGACATTATCTTCAGGCCCTTTTTAGCAATACCGCATTTACTCAAAAAATCTGAAATTTTTTTTTCCCATTTTTTGACTGGGGTCACCTCTGATAAAAAATTGTGAAAATTCAGAGAGTAATGCCAGAACGTTTTGAAGATGATTTTTGTGTGGCATATATATTTGTGCATATAACGAACTATGAATTGCATGATTCTAGAAAGTATTAAATACCGTATAGGTTACAATACACCATTAGATTTTATGGGCGTAGCCATTTTATGAGCACAACATGGTATTCAGAATTAAGAGTATAGCTAATCCTGATTGGTTGATATGTGCGCCCGTTATTTTTTGTTATAAGAGACTTCGTGCATTCTGCATTATACCAAAGGCCAAATAAATTATTTTCCTTAGCCCTAACGGAACTGAGATGTCTTTTAAACGCTAGGATGAGACACGTATTTTTAAGTGCAAAATTGATAGGCATGGGAGATAAGTACAAATTACGCTCAGAAAAGCAACGCGAACCTATATTTTTTGGACCAAAAAATACTGTCCTAATAACTTTTCTTTAATTCTAGCAAGGTTTCGTTAAAAAAATCAACTTTCTGAAGTCTGTATCTCGAAAAAGGCTATCATTGTCGCCTATGGGGAAATTAATTGTTTATTTCAATCTATACAGCGTCGACATTTCTTTATCATAGTGCTCAAAAAGTGTCAAAAACAGTAATTTTACTTGATAATTGATGTGAAACCGTATTTTTTGGTGACAAATGAATTATTGATTAACTAGTTTTTAACCTATAGTCTGTTTCATTTTTGTATTGCTTTTTACCTTAGAAGCATGGGTGGGTTCGACTTTTGACTTACTGTGGAGAGAATATGTCATTTTCTGAACTTCTGCTGATTTGTTTGAAAAAAGCACGTACACGTCTAGAGTTTGGATATACAAATCGATTTTTAAACATGACAATCTCGATCCAAGTGCTGTTATCGAAATTACCAAATTCAGTGAAAATGTACAGAAATGATCCCCATCGAACATTGAAATGTTCACTCGAATGACAGACTATAAAAAAATGAATAGGCATGACATTTTGTAGTTAACGAATAGTTTTCGATGCTTAAACACAAATATTTACACATTTTTCATATTTTGAAATGCTATAGTCTGTTTCAAAAATGTACTTTTATACGAAAATGGTTTCATTTAAAACTGTTGTTCAAAATTCACCGTAGTAGTTACATATTGGATCGGTTTTGGTATCAATATAATCAGTACTTGATGACATACAAAGAATCATTGGAGAAAGTGGACATTATCTTCAGGCCCTTTTTAGCAATACCGCATTTACTCAAAAAATCTGAAATTTTTTTTTCCCATTTTTTGACTGGGGTCACCTCTGATAAAAAATTGTGAAAATTCAGAGAGTAATGCCAGAACGTTTTGAAGATGATTTTTGTGTGGCATATATATTTGTGCATATAACGAACTATGAATTGCATGATTCTAGAAAGTATTAAATACCGTATAGGTTACAATACACCATTAGATTTTATGGGCGTAGCCATTTTATGAGCACAACATGGTATTCAGAATTAAGAGTATAGCTAATCCTGATTGGTTGATATGTGCGCCCGTTATTTTTTGTTATAAGAGACTTCGTGCATTCTGCATTATACCAAAGGCCAAATAAATTATTTTCCTTAGCCCTAACGGAACTGAGATGTCTTTTAAACGCTAGGATGAGACACGTATTTTTAAGTGCAAAATTGATAGGCATGGGAGATAAGTACAAATTACGCTCAGAAAAGCAACGCGAACCTATATTTTTTGGACCAAAAAATACTGTCCTAATAACTTTTCTTTAATTCTAGCAAGGTTTCGTTAAAAAAATCAACTTTCTGAAGTCTGTATCTCGAAAAAGGCTATCATTGTCGCCTATGGGGAAATTAATTGTTTATTTCAATCTATACAGCGTCGACATTTCTTTATCATAGTGCTCAAAAAGTGTCAAAAACAGTAATTTTACTTGATAATTGATGTGAAACCGTATTTTTTGGTGACAAATGAATTATTGATTAACTAGTTTTTAAGCTATAGTCTGTTTCATTTTTGTATTGCTTTTTACCTTAGAAGCATGGGTGGGTTCGACTTTTGACTTACTGTGGAGAGAATATGTCATTTTCTGAACTTCTGCTGATTTGTTTGAAAAAAGCACGTACACGTCTAGAGTTTGGATATACAAATCGATTTTTAAACATGACAATCTCGATCCAAGTGCTGTTATCGAAATTACCAAATTCAGTGAAAATGTACAGAAATGATCCCCATCGAACATTGAAATGTTCACTCGAATGACAGACTATAAAAAAATGAATAGGCATGACATTTTGTAGTTAACGAATAGTTTTCGATGCTTAAACACAAATATTTACACATTTTTCATATTTTGAAATGCTATAGTCTGTTTCAAAAATGTACTTTTATACGAAAATGGTTTCATTTAAAACTGTTGTTCAAAATTCACCGTAGTAGTTACATATTGGATCGGTTTTGGTATCAATATAATCAGTACTTGATGACATACAAAGAATCATTGGAGAAAGTGGACATTATCTTCAGGCCCTTTTTAGCAATACCGCATTTACTCAAAAAATCTGAAATTTTTTTTTCCCATTTTTTGACTGGGGTCACCTCTGATAAAAAATTGTGAAAATTCAGAGAGTAATGCCAGAACGTTTTGAAGATGATTTTTGTGTGGCATATATATTTGTGCATATAACGAACTATGAATTGCATGATTCTAGAAAGTATTAAATACCGTATAGGTTACAATACACCATTAGATTTTATGGGCGTAGCCATTTTATGAGCACAACATGGTATTCAGAATTAAGAGTATAGCTAATCCTGATTGGTTGATATGTGCGCCCGTTATTTTTTGTTATAAGAGACTTCGTGCATTCTGCATTATACCAAAGGCCAAATAAATTATTTTCCTTAGCCCTAACGGAACTGAGATGTCTTTTAAACGCTAGGATGAGACACGTATTTTTAAGTGCAAAATTGATAGGCATGGGAGATAAGTACAAATTACGCTCAGAAAAGCAACGCGAACCTATATTTTTTGGACCAAAAAATACTGTCCTAATAACTTTTCTTTAATTCTAGCAAGGTTTCGTTAAAAAAATCAACTTTCTGAAGTCTGTATCTCGAAAAAGGCTATCATTGTCGCCTATGGGGAAATTAATTGTTTATTTCAATCTATACAGCGTCGACATTTCTTTATCATAGTGCTCAAAAAGTGTCAAAAACAGTAATTTTACTTGATAATTGATGTGAAACCGTATTTTTTGGTGACAAATGAATTATTGATTAACTAGTTTTTAAGCTATAGTCTGTTTCATTTTTGTATTGCTTTTTACCTTAGAAGCATGGGTGGGTTCGACTTTTGACTTACTGTGGAGAGAATATGTCATTTTCTGAACTTCTGCTGATTTGTTTGAAAAAAGCACGTACACGTCTAGAGTTTGGATATACAAATCGATTTTTAAACATGACAATCTCGATCCAAGTGCTGTTATCGAAATTACCAAATTCAGTGAAAATGTACAGAAATGATCCCCATCGAACATTGAAATGTTCACTCGAATGACAGACTATAAAAAAATGAATAGGCATGACATTTTGTAGTTAACGAATAGTTTTCGATGCTTAAACACAAATATTTACACATTTTTCATATTTTGAAATGCTATAGTCTGTTTCAAAAATGTACTTTTATACGAAAATGGTTTCATTTAAAACTGTTGTTCAAAATTCACCGTAGTAGTTACATATTGGATCGGTTTTGGTATCAATATAATCAGTACTTGATGACATACAAAGAATCATTGGAGAAAGTGGACATTATCTTCAGGCCCTTTTTAGCAATACCGCATTTACTCAAAAAATCTGAAATTTTTTTTTCCCATTTTTTGACTGGGGTCACCTCTGATAAAAAATTGTGAAAATTCAGAGAGTAATGCCAGAACGTTTTGAAGATGATTTTTGTGTGGCATATATATTTGTGCATATAACGAATTATGAATTGCATGATTCTAGAAAGTATTAAATACCGTATAGGTTACAATACACCATTAGATTTTATGGGCGTAGCCATTTTATGAGCACAACATGGTATTCAGAATTAAGAGTATAGCTAATCCTGATTGGTTGATATGTGCGCCCGTTATTTTTTGTTATAAGAGACTTCGTGCATTCTGCATTATACCAAAGGCCAAATAAATTATTTTCCTTAGCCCTAACGGAACTGAGATGTCTTTTAAACGCTAGGATGAGACACGTATTTTTAAGTGCAAAATTGATAGGCATGGGAGATAAGTACAAATTACGCTCAGAAAAGCAACGCGAACCTATATTTTTTGGACCAAAATATACTGTCCTAATAACTTTTCTTTAATTCTAGCAAGGTTTCGTTAAAAAAATCAACTTTCTGAAGTCTGTATCTCGAAAAAGGCTATCATTGTCGCCTATGGGGAAATTAATTGTTTATTTCAATCTATACAGCGTCGACATTTCTTTATCATAGTGCTCAAAAAGTGTCAAAAACAGTAATTTTACTTGATAATTGATGTGAAACCGTATTTTTTGGTGACAAATGAATTATTGATTAACTAGTTTTTAAGCTATAGTCTGTTTCATTTTTGTATTGCTTTTTACCTTAGAAGCATGGGTGGGTTCGACTTTTGACTTACTGTGGAGAGAATATGTCATTTTCTGAACTTCTGCTGATTTGTTTGAAAAAAGCACGTACACGTCTAGAGTTTGGATATACAAATCGATTTTTAAACATGACAATCTCGATCCAAGTGCTGTTATCGAAATTACCAAATTCAGTGAAAATGTACAGAAATGATCCCCATCGAACATTGAAATGTTCACTCGAATGACAGACTATAAAAAAATGAATAGGCATGACATTTTGTAGTTAACGAATAGTTTTCGATGCTTAAACACAAATATTTACACATTTTTCATATTTTGAAATGCTATAGTCTGTTTCAAAAATGTACTTTTATACGAAAATGGTTTCATTTAAAACTGTTGTTCAAAATTCACCGTAGTAGTTACATATTGGATCGGTTTTGGTATCAATATAATCAGTACTTGATGACATACAAAGAATCATTGGAGAAAGTGGACATTATCTTCAGGCCCTTTTTAGCAATACCGCATTTACTCAAAAAATCTGAAATTTTTTTTTCCCATTTTTTGACTGGGGTCACCTCTGATAAAAAATTGTGAAAATTCAGAGAGTAATGCCAGAACGTTTTGAAGATGATTTTTGTGTGGCATATATATTTGTGCATATAACGAACTATGAATTGCATGATTCTAGAAAGTATTAAATACCGTATAGGTTACAATACACCATTAGATTTTATGGGCGTAGCCATTTTATGAGCACAACATGGTATTCAGAATTAAGAGTATAGCTAATCCTGATTGGTTGATATGTGCGCCCGTTATTTTTTGTTATAAGAGACTTCGTGCATTCTGCATTATACCAAAGGCCAAATAAATTATTTTCCTTAGCCCTAACGGAACTGAGATGTCTTTTAAACGCTAGGATGAGACACGTATTTTTAAGTGCAAAATTGATAGGCATGGGAGATAAGTACAAATTACGCTCAGAAAAGCAACGCGAACCTATATTTTTTGGACCAAAAAATACTGTCCTAATAACTTTTCTTTAATTCTAGCAAGGTTTCGTTAAAAAAATCAACTTTCTGAAGTCTGTATCTCGAAAAAGGCTATCATTGTCGCCTATGGGGAAATTAATTGTTTATTTCAATCTATACAGCGTCGACATTTCTTTATCATAGTGCTCAAAAAGTGTCAAAAACAGTAATTTTACTTGATAATTGATGTGAAACCGTATTTTTTGGTGACAAATGAATTATTGATTAACTAGTTTTTAAGCTATAGTCTGTTTCATTTTTGTATTGCTTTTTACCTTAGAAGCATGGGTGGGTTCGACTTTTGACTTACTGTGGAGAGAATATGTCATTTTCTGAACTTCTGCTGATTTGTTTGAAAAAAGCACGTACACGTCTAGAGTTTGGATATACAAATCGATTTTTAAACATGACAATCTCGATCCAAGTGCTGTTATCGAAATTACCAAATTCAGTGAAAATGTACAGAAATGATCCCCATCGAACATTGAAATGTTCACTCGAATGACAGACTATAAAAAAATGAATAGGCATGACATTTTGTAGTTAACGAATAGTTTTCGATGCTTAAACACAAATATTTACACATTTTTCATATTTTGAAATGCTATAGTCTGTTTCAAAAATGTACTTTTATACGAAAATGGTTTCATTTAAAACTGTTGTTCAAAATTCACCGTAGTAGTTACATATTGGATCGGTTTTGGTATCAATATAATCAGTACTTGATGACATACAAAGAATCATTGGAGAAAGTGGACATTATCTTCAGGCCCTTTTTAGCAATACCGCATTTACTCAAAAAATCTGAAATTTTTTTTTCCCATTTTTTGACTGGGGTCACCTCTGATAAAAAATTGTGAAAATTCAGAGAGTAATGCCAGAACGTTTTGAAGATGATTTTTGTGTGGCATATATATTTGTGCATATAACGAACTATGAATAGCATGATTCTAGAAAGTATTAAATACCGTATAGGTTACAATACACCATTAGATTTTATGGGCGTAGCCATTTTATGAGCACAACATGGTATTCAGAATTAAGAGTATAGCTAATCCTGATTGGTTGATATGTGCGCCCGTTATTTTTTGTTATAAGAGACTTCGTGCATTCTGCATTATACCAAAGGCCAAATAAATTATTTTCCTTAGCCCTAACGGAACTGAGATGTCTTTTAAACGCTAGGATGAGACACGTATTTTTAAGTGCAAAATTGATAGGCATGGGAGATAAGTACAAATTACGCTCAGAAAAGCAACGCGAACCTATATTTTTTGGACCAAAAAATACTGTCCTAATAACTTTTCTTTAATTCTAGCAAGGTTTCGTTAAAAAAATCAACTTTCTGAAGTCTGTATCTCGAAAAAGGCTATCATTGTCGCCTATGGGGAAATTAATTGTTTATTTCAATCTATACAGCGTCGACATTTCTTTATCATAGTGCTCAAAAAGTGTCAAAAACAGTAATTTTACTTGATAATTGATGTGAAACCGTATTTTTTGGTGACAAATGAATTATTGATTAACTAGTTTTTAAGCTATAGTCTGTTTCATTTTTGTATTGCTTTTTACCTTAGAAGCATGGGTGGGTTCGACTTTTGACTTACTGTGGAGAGAATATGTCATTTTCTGAACTTCTGCTGATTTGTTTGAAAAAAGCACGTACACGTCTAGAGTTTGGATATACAAATCGATTTTTAAACATGACAATCTCGATCCAAGTGCTGTTATCGAAATTACCAAATTCAGTGAAAATGTACAGAAATGATCCCCATCGAACATTGAAATGTTCACTCGAATGACAGACTATAAAAAAATGAATAGGCATGACATTTTGTAGTTAACGAATAGTTTTCGATGCTTAAACACAAATATTTACACATTTTTCATATTTTGAAATGCTATAGTCTGTTTCAAAAATGTACTTTTATACGAAAATGGTTTCATTTAAAACTGTTGTTCAAAATTCACCGTAGTAGTTACATATTGGATCGGTTTTGGTATCAATATAATCAGTACTTGATGACATACAAAGAATCATTGGAGAAAGTGGACATTATCTTCAGGCCCTTTTTAGCAATACCGCATTTACTCAAAAAATCTGAAATTTTTTTTTCCCATTTTTTGACTGGGGTCACCTCTGATAAAAAATTGTGAAAATTCAGAGAGTAATGCCAGAACGTTTTGAAGATGATTTTTGTGTGGCATATATATTTGTGCATATAACGAACTATGAATTGCATGATTCTAGAAAGTATTAAATACCGTATAGGTTACAATACACCATTAGATTTTATGGGCGTAGCCATTTTATGAGCACAACATGGTATTCAGAATTAAGAGTATAGCTAATCCTGATTGGTTGATATGTGCGCCCGTTATTTTTTGTTATAAGAGACTTCGTGCATTCTGCATTATACCAAAGGCCAAATAAATTATTTTCCTTAGCCCTAACGGAACTGAGATGTCTTTTAAACGCTAGGATGAGACACGTATTTTTAAGTGCAAAATTGATAGGCATGGGAGATAAGTACAAATTACGCTCAGAAAAGCAACGCGAACCTATATTTTTTGGACCAAAAAATACTGTCCTAATAACTTTTCTTTAATTCTAGCAAGGTTTCGTTAAAAAAATCAACTTTCTGAAGTCTGTATCTCGAAAAAGGCTATCATTGTCGCCTATGGGGAAATTAATTGTTTATTTCAATCTATACAGCGTCGACATTTCTTTATCATAGTGCTCAAAAAGTGTCAAAAACAGTAATTTTACTTGATAATTGATGTGAAACCGTATTTTTTGGTGACAAATGAATTATTGATTAACTAGTTTTTAAGCTATAGTCTGTTTCATTTTTGTATTGCTTTTTACCTTAGAAGCATGGGTGGGTTCGACTTTTGACTTACTGTGGAGAGAATATGTCATTTTCTGAACTTCTGCTGATTTGTTTGAAAAAAGCACGTACACGTCTAGAGTTTGGATATACAAATCGATTTTTAAACATGACAATCTCGATCCAAGTGCTGTTATCGAAATTACCAAATTCAGTGAAAATGTACAGAAATGATCCCCATCGAACATTGAAATGTTCACTCGAATGACAGACTATAAAAAAATGAATAGGCATGACATTTTGTAGTTAACGAATAGTTTTCGATGCTTAAACACAAATATTTACACATTTTTCATATTTTGAAATGCTATAGTCTGTTTCAAAAATGTACTTTTATACGAAAATGGTTTCATTTAAAACTGTTGTTCAAAATTCACCGTAGTAGTTACATATTGGATCGGTTTTGGTATCAATATAATCAGTACTTGATGACATACAAAGAATCATTGGAGAAAGTGGACATTATCTTCAGGCCCTTTTTAGCAATACCGCATTTACTCAAAAAATCTGAAATTTTTTTTTCCCATTTTTTGACTGGGGTCACCTCTGATAAAAAATTGTGAAAATTCAGAGAGTAATGCCAGAACGTTTTGAAGATGATTTTTGTGTGGCATATATATTTGTGCATATAACGAACTATGAATTGCATGATTCTAGAAAGTATTAAATACCGTATAGGTTACAATACACCATTAGATTTTATGGGCGTAGCCATTTTATGAGCACAACATGGTATTCAGAATTAAGAGTATAGCTAATCCTGATTGGTTGATATGTGCGCCCGTTATTTTTTGTTATAAGAGACTTCGTGCATTCTGCATTATACCAAAGGCCAAATAAATTATTTTCCTTAGCCCTAACGGAACTGAGATGTCTTTTAAACGCTAGGATGAGACACGTATTTTTAAGTGCAAAATTGATAGGCATGGGAGATAAGTACAAATTACGCTCAGAAAAGCAACGCGAACCTATATTTTTTGGACCAAAAAATACTGTCCTAATAACTTTTCTTTAATTCTAGCAAGGTTTCGTTAAAAAAATCAACTTTCTGAAGTCTGTATCTCGAAAAAGGCTATCATTGTCGCCTATGGGGAAATTAATTGTTTATTTCAATCTATACAGCGTCGACATTTCTTTATCATAGTGCTCAAAAAGTGTCAAAAACAGTAATTTTACTTGATAATTGATGTGAAACCGTATTTTTTGGTGACAAATGAATTATTGATTAACTAGTTTTTAAGCTATAGTCTGTTTCATTTTTGTATTGCTTTTTACCTTAGAAGCATGGGTGGGTTCGACTTTTGACTTACTGTGGAGAGAATATGTCATTTTCTGAACTTCTGCTGATTTGTTTGAAAAAAGCACGTACACGTCTAGAGTTTGGATATACAAATCGATTTTTAAACATGACAATCTCGATCCAAGTGCTGTTATCGAAATTACCAAATTCAGTGAAAATGTACAGAAATGATCCCCATCGAACATTGAAATGTTCACTCGAATGACAGACTATAAAAAAATGAATAGGCATGACATTTTGTAGTTAACGAATAGTTTTCGATGCTTAAACACAAATATTTACACATTTTTCATATTTTGAAATGCTATAGTCTGTTTCAAAAATGTACTTTTATACGAAAATGGTTTCATTTAAAACTGTTGTTCAAAATTCACCGTAGTAGTTACATATTGGATCGGTTTTGGTATCAATATAATCAGTACTTGATGACATACAAAGAATCATTGGAGAAAGTGGACATTATCTTCAGGCCCTTTTTAGCAATACCGCATTTACTCAAAAAATCTGAAATTTTTTTTTCCCATTTTTTGACTGGGGTCACCTCTGATAAAAAATTGTGAAAATTCAGAGAGTAATGCCAGAACGTTTTGAAGATGATTTTTGTGTGGCATATATATTTGTGCATATAACGAACTATGAATTGCATGATTCTAGAAAGTATTAAATACCGTATAGGTTACAATACACCATTAGATTTTATGGGCGTAGCCATTTTATGAGCACAACATGGTATTCAGAATTAAGAGTATAGCTAATCCTGATTGGTTGATATGTGCGCCCGTTATTTTTTGTTATAAGAGACTTCGTGCATTCTGCATTATACCAAAGGCCAAATAAATTATTTTCCTTAGCCCTAACGGAACTGAGATGTCTTTTAAACGCTAGGATGAGACACGTATTTTTAAGTGCAAAATTGATAGGCATGGGAGATAAGTACAAATTACGCTCAGAAAAGCAACGCGAACCTATATTTTTTGGACCAAAAAATACTGTCCTAATAACTTTTCTTTAATTCTAGCAAGGTTTCGTTAAAAAAATCAACTTTCTGAAGTCTGTATCTCGAAAAAGGCTATCATTGTCGCCTATGGGGAAATTAATTGTTTATTTCAATCTATACAGCGTCGACATTTCTTTATCATAGTGCTCAAAAAGTGTCAAAAACAGTAATTTTACTTGATAATTGATGTGAAACCGTATTTTTTGGTGACAAATGAATTATTGATTAACTAGTTTTTAAGCTATAGTCTGTTTCATTTTTGTATTGCTTTTTACCTTAGAAGCATGGGTGGGTTCGACTTTTGACTTACTGTGGAGAGAATATGTCATTTTCTGAACTTCTGCTGATTTGTTTGAAAAAAGCACGTACACGTCTAGAGTTTGGATATACAAATCGATTTTTAAACATGACAATCTCGATCCAAGTGCTGTTATCGAAATTACCAAATTCAGTGAAAATGTACAGAAATGATCCCCATCGAACATTGAAATGTTCACTCGAATGACAGACTATAAAAAAATGAATAGGCATGACATTTTGTAGTTAACGAATAGTTTTCGATGCTTAAACACAAATATTTACACATTTTTCATATTTTGAAATGCTATAGTCTGTTTCAAAAATGTACTTTTATACGAAAATGGTTTCATTTAAAACTGTTGTTCAAAATTCACCGTAGTAGTTACATATTGGATCGGTTTTGGTATCAATATAATCAGTACTTGATGACATACAAAGAATCATTGGAGAAAGTGGACATTATCTTCAGGCCCTTTTTAGCAATACCGCATTTACTCAAAAAATCTGAAATTTTTTTTTTCCCATTTTTTGACTGGGGTCACCTCTGATAAAAAATTGTGAAAATTCAGAGAGTAATGCCAGAACGTTTTGAAGATGATTTTTGTGTGGCATATATATTTGTGCATATAACGAACTATGAATTGCATGATTCTAGAAAGTATTAAATACCGTATACAGCGTCGACATTTCTTTATCATAGTGCTCAAAAAGTGTCAAAAACAGTAATTTTACTTGATAATTGATGTGAAACCGTATTTTTTGGTGACAAATGAATTATTGATTAACTAGTTTTTAAGCTATAGTCTGTTTCATTTTTGTATTGCTTTTTACCTTAGAAGCATGGGTGGGTTCGACTTTTGACTTACTGTGGAGAGAATATGTCATTTTCTGAACTTCTGCTGATTTGTTTGAAAAAAGCACGTACACGTCTAGAGTTTGGATATACAAATCGATTTTTAAACATGACAATCTCGATCCAAGTGCTGTTATCGAAATTACCAAATTCAGTGAAAATGTACAGAAATGATCCCCATCGAACATTGAAATGTTCACTCGAATGACAGACTATAAAAAAATGAATAGGCATGACATTTTGTAGTTAACGAATAGTTTTCGATGCTTAAACACAAATATTTACACATTTTTCATATTTTGAAATGCTATAGTCTGTTTCAAAAATGTACTTTTATACGAAAATGGTTTCATTTAAAACTGTTGTTCAAAATTCACCGTAGTAGTTACATATTGGATCGGTTTTGGTATCAATATAATCAGTACTTGATGACATACAAAGAATCATTGGAGAAAGTGGACATTATCTTCAGGCCCTTTTTAGCAATACCGCATTTACTCAAAAAATCTGAAATTTTTTTTTCCCATTTTTTGACTGGGGTCACCTCTGATAAAAAATTGTGAAAATTCAGAGAGTAATGCCAGAACGTTTTGAAGATGATTTTTGTGTGGCATATATATTTGTGCATATAACGAACTATGAATTGCATGATTCTAGAAAGTATTAAATACCGTATAGGTTACAATACACCATTAGATTTTATGGGCGTAGCCATTTTATGAGCACAACATGGTATTCAGAATTAAGAGTATAGCTAATCCTGATTGGTTGATATGTGCGCCCGTTATTTTTTGTTATAAGAGACTTCGTGCATTCTGCATTATACCAAAGGCCAAATAAATTATTTTTCTTAGCCCTAACGGAACTGAGATGTCTTTTAAACGCTAGGATGAGACACGTATTTTTAAGTGCAAAATTGATAGGCATGGGAGATAAGTACAAATTACGCTCAGAAAAGCAACGCGAACCTATATTTTTTGGACCAAAAAATACTGTCCTAATAACTTTTCTTTAATTCTAGCAAGGTTTCGTTAAAAAAATCAACTTTCTGAAGTCTGTATCTCGAAAAAGGCTATCATTGTCGCCTATGGGGAAATTAATTGTTTATTTCAATCTATACAGCGTCGACATTTCTTTATCATAGTGCTCAAAAAGTGTCAAAAACAGTAATTTTACTTGATAATTGATGTGAAACCGTATTTTTTGGTGACAAATGAATTATTGATTAACTAGTTTTTAAGCTATAGTCTGTTTCATTTTTGTATTGCTTTTTACCTTAGAAGCATGGGTGGGTTCGACTTTTGACTTACTGTGGAGAGAATATGTCATTTTCTGAACTTCTGCTGATTTGTTTGAAAAAAGCACGTACACGTCTAGAGTTTGGATATACAAATCGATTTTTAAACATGACAATCTCGATCCAAGTGCTGTTATCGAAATTACCAAATTCAGTGAAAATGTACAGAAATGATCCCCATCGAACATTGAAATGTTCACTCGAATGACAGACTATAAAAAAATGAATAGGCATGACATTTTGTAGTTAACGAATAGTTTTCGATGCTTAAACACAAATATTTACACATTTTTCATATTTTGAAATGCTATAGTCTGTTTCAAAAATGTACTTTTATACGAAAATGGTTTCATTTAAAACTGTTGTTCAAAATTCACCGTAGTAGTTACATATTGGATCGGTTTTGGTATCAATATAATCAGTACTTGATGACATACAAAGAATCATTGGAGAAAGTGGACATTATCTTCAGGCCCTTTTTAGCAATACCGCATTTACTCAAAAAATCTGAAATTTTTTTTTCCCATTTTTTGACTGGGGTCACCTCTGATAAAAAATTGTGAAAATTCAGAGAGTAATGCCAGAACGTTTTGAAGATGATTTTTGTGTGGCATATATATTTGTGCATATAACGAACTATGAATTGCATGATTCTAGAAAGTATTAAATACCGTATAGGTTACAATACACCATTAGATTTTATGGGCGTAGCCATTTTATGAGCACAACATGGTATTCAGAATTAAGAGTATAGCTAATCCTGATTGGTTGATATGTGCGCCCGTTATTTTTTGTTATAAGAGACTTCGTGCATTCTGCATTATACCAAAGGCCAAATAAATTATTTTTCTTAGCCCTAACGGAACTGAGATGTCTTTTAAACGCTAGGATGAGACACGTATTTTTAAGTGCAAAATTGATAGGCATGGGAGATAAGTACAAATTACGCTCAGAAAAGCAACGCGAACCTATATTTTTTGGACCAAAAAATACTGTCCTAATAACTTTTCTTTAATTCTAGCAAGGTTTCGTTAAAAAAATCAACTTTCTGAAGTCTGTATCTCGAAAAAGGCTATCATTGTCGCCTATGGGGAAATTAATTGTTTATTTCAATCTATACAGCGTCGACATTTCTTTATCATAGTGCTCAAAAAGTGTCAAAAACAGTAATTTTACTTGATAATTGATGTGAAACCGTATTTTTGGTGACAAATGAATTATTGATTAACTAGTTTTTAAGCTATAGTCTGTTTCATTTTTGTATTGCTTTTTACCTTAGAAGCATGGGTGGGTTCGACTTTTGACTTACTGTGGAGAGAATATGTCATTTTCTGAACTTCTGCTGATTTGTTTGAAAAAAGCACGTACACGTCTAGAGTTTGGATATACAAATCGATTTTTAAACATGACAATCTCGATCCAAGTGCTGTTATCGAAATTACCAAATTCAGTGAAAATGTACAGAAATGATCCCCATCGAACATTGAAATGTTCACTCGAATGACAGACTATAAAAAAATGAATAGGCATGACATTTTGTAGTTAACGAATAGTTTTCGATGCTTAAACACAAATATTTACACATTTTTCATATTTTGAAATGCTATAGTCTGTTTCAAAAATGTACTTTTATACGAAAATGGTTTCATTTAAAACTGTTGTTCAAAATTCACCGTAGTAGTTACATATTGGATCGGTTTTGGTATCAATATAATCAGTACTTGATGACATACAAAGAATCATTGGAGAAAGTGGACATTATCTTCAGGCCCTTTTTAGCAATACCGCATTTACTCAAAAAATCTGAAATTTTTTTTTCCCATTTTTTGACTGGGGTCACCTCTGATAAAAAATTGTGAAAATTCAGAGAGTAATGCCAGAACGTTTTGAAGATGATTTTTGTGTGGCATATATATTTGTGCATATAACGAACTATGAATTGCATGATTCTAGAAAGTATTAAATACCGTATACAGCGTCGACATTTCTTTATCATAGTGCTCAAAAAGTGTCAAAAACAGTAATTTTACTTGATAATTGATGTGAAACCGTATTTTTTGGTGACAAATGAATTATTGATTAACTAGTTTTTAAGCTATAGTCTGTTTCATTTTTGTATTGCTTTTTACCTTAGAAGCATGGGTGGGTTCGACTTTTGACTTACTGTGGAGAGAATATGTCATTTTCTGAACTTCTGCTGATTTGTTTGAAAAAAGCACGTACACGTCTAGAGTTTGGATATACAAATCGATTTTTAAACATGACAATCTCGATCCAAGTGCTGTTATCGAAATTACCAAATTCAGTGAAAATGTACAGAAATGATCCCCATCGAACATTGAAATGTTCACTCGAATGACAGACTATAAAAAAATGAATAGGCATGACATTTTGTAGTTAACGAATAGTTTTCGATGCTTAAACACAAATATTTACACATTTTTCATATTTTGAAATGCTATAGTCTGTTTCAAAAATGTACTTTTATACGAAAATGGTTTCATTTAAAACTGTTGTTCAAAATTCACCGTAGTAGTTACATATTGGATCGGTTTTGGTATCAATATAATCAGTACTTGATGACATACAAAGAATCATTGGAGAAAGTGGACATTATCTTCAGGCCCTTTTTAGCAATACCGCATTTACTCAAAAAATCTGAAATTTTTTTTTCCCATTTTTTGACTGGGGTCACCTCTGATAAAAAATTGTGAAAATTCAGAGAGTAATGCCAGAACGTTTTGAAGATGATTTTTGTGTGGCATATATATTTGTGCATATAACGAACTATGAATTGCATGATTCTAGAAAGTATTAAATACCGTATAGGTTACAATACACCATTAGATTTTATGGGCGTAGCCATTTTATGAGCACAACATGGTATTCAGAATTAAGAGTATAGCTAATCCTGATTGGTTGATATGTGCGCCCGTTATTTTTTGTTATAAGAGACTTCGTGCATTCTGCATTATACCAAAGGCCAAATAAATTATTTTCCTTAGCCCTAACGGAACTGAGATGTCTTTTAAACGCTAGGATGAGACACGTATTTTTAAGTGCAAAATTGATAGGCATGGGAGATAAGTACAAATTACGCTCAGAAAAGCAACGCGAACCTATATTTTTTGGACCAAAAAATACTGTCCTAATAACTTTTCTTTAATTCTAGCAAGGTTTCGTTAAAAAAATCAACTTTCTGAAGTCTGTATCTCGAAAAAGGCTATCATTGTCGCCTATGGGGAAATTAATTGTTTATTTCAATCTATACAGCGTCGACATTTCTTTATCATAGTGCTCAAAAAGTGTCAAAAACAGTAATTTTACTTGATAATTGATGTGAAACCGTATTTTTTGGTGACAAATGAATTATTGATTAACTAGTTTTTAAGCTATAGTCTGTTTCATTTTTGTATTGCTTTTTACCTTAGAAGCATGGGTGGGTTCGACTTTTGACTTACTGTGGAGAGAATATGTCATTTTCTGAACTTCTGCTGATTTGTTTGAAAAAAGCACGTACACGTCTAGAGTTTGGATATACAAATCGATTTTTAAACATGACAATCTCGATCCAAGTGCTGTTATCGAAATTACCAAATTCAGTGAAAATGTACAGAAATGATCCCCATCGAACATTGAAATGTTCACTCGAATGACAGACTATAAAAAAATGAATAGGCATGACATTTTGTAGTTAACGAATAGTTTTCGATGCTTAAACACAAATATTTACACATTTTTCATATTTTGAAATGCTATAGTCTGTTTCAAAAATGTACTTTTATACGAAAATGGTTTCATTTAAAACTGTTGTTCAAAATTCACCGTAGTAGTTACATATTGGATCGGTTTTGGTATCAATATAATCAGTACTTGATGACATACAAAGAATCATTGGAGAAAGTGGACATTATCTTCAGGCCCTTTTTAGCAATACCGCATTTACTCAAAAAATCTGAAATTTTTTTTTCCCATTTTTTGACTGGGGTCACCTCTGATAAAAAATTGTGAAAATTCAGAGAGTAATGCCAGAACGTTTTGAAGATGATTTTTGTGTGGCATATATATTTGTGCATATAACGAACTATGAATTGCATGATTCTAGAAAGTATTAAATACCGTATACAGCGTCGACATTTCTTTATCATAGTGCTCAAAAAGTGTCAAAAACAGTAATTTTACTTGATAATTGATGTGAAACCGTATTTTTTGGTGACAAATGAATTATTGATTAACTAGTTTTTAAGCTATAGTCTGTTTCATTTTTGTATTGCTTTTTACCTTAGAAGCATGGGTGGGTTCGACTTTTGACTTACTGTGGAGAGAATATGTCATTTTCTGAACTTCTGCTGATTTGTTTGAAAAAAGCACGTACACGTCTAGAGTTTGGATATACAAATCGATTTTTAAACATGACAATCTCGATCCAAGTGCTGTTATCGAAATTACCAAATTCAGTGAAAATGTACAGAAATGATCCCCATCGAACATTGAAATGTTCACTCGAATGACAGACTATAAAAAAATGAATAGGCATGACATTTTGTAGTTAACGAATAGTTTTCGATGCTTAAACACAAATATTTACACATTTTTCATATTTTGAAATGCTATAGTCTGTTTCAAAAATGTACTTTTATACGAAAATGGTTTCATTTAAAACTGTTGTTCAAAATTCACCGTAGTAGTTACATATTGGATCGGTTTTGGTATCAATATAATCAGTACTTGATGACATACAAAGAATCATTGGAGAAAGTGGACATTATCTTCAGGCCCTTTTTAGCAATACCGCATTTACTCAAAAAATCTGAAATTTTTTTTTCCCATTTTTTGACTGGGGTCACCTCTGATAAAAAATTGTGAAAATTCAGAGAGTAATGCCAGAACGTTTTGAAGATGATTTTTGTGTGGCATATATATTTGTGCATATAACGAACTATGAATTGCATGATTCTAGAAAGTATTAAATACCGTATAGGTTACAATACACCATTAGATTTTATGGGCGTAGCCATTTTATGAGCACAACATGGTATTCAGAATTAAGAGTATAGCTAATCCTGATTGGTTGATATGTGCGCCCGTTATTTTTTGTTATAAGAGACTTCGTGCATTCTGCATTATACCAAAGGCCAAATAAATTATTTTCCTTAGCCCTAACGGAACTGAGATGTCTTTTAAACGCTAGGATGAGACACGTATTTTTAAGTGCAAAATTGATAGGCATGGGAGATAAGTACAAATTACGCTCAGAAAAGCAACGCGAACCTATATTTTTTGGACCAAAAAATACTGTCCTAATAACTTTTCTTTAATTCTAGCAAGGTTTCGTTAAAAAAATCAACTTTCTGAAGTCTGTATCTCGAAAAAGGCTATCATTGTCGCCTATGGGGAAATTAATTGTTTATTTCAATCTATACAGCGTCGACATTTCTTTATCATAGTGCTCAAAAAGTGTCAAAAACAGTAATTTTACTTGATAATTGATGTGAAACCGTATTTTTTGGTGACAAATGAATTATTGATTAACTAGTTTTTAAGCTATAGTCTGTTTCATTTTTGTATTGCTTTTTACCTTAGAAGCATGGGTGGGTTCGACTTTTGACTTACTGTGGAGAGAATATGTCATTTTCTGAACTTCTGCTGATTTGTTTGAAAAAAGCACGTACACGTCTAGAGTTTGGATATACAAATCGATTTTTAAACATGACAATCTCGATCCAAGTGCTGTTATCGAAATTACCAAATTCAGTGAAAATGTACAGAAATGATCCCCATCGAACATTGAAATGTTCACTCGAATGACAGACTATAAAAAAATGAATAGGCATGACATTTTGTAGTTAACGAATAGTTTTCGATGCTTAAACACAAATATTTACACATTTTTCATATTTTGAAATGCTATAGTCTGTTTCAAAAATGTACTTTTATACGAAAATGGTTTCATTTAAAACTGTTGTTCAAAATTCACCGTAGTAGTTACATATTGGATCGGTTTTGGTATCAATATAATCAGTACTTGATGACATACAAAGAATCATTGGAGAAAGTGGACATTATCTTCAGGCCCTTTTTAGCAATACCGCATTTACTCAAAAAATCTGAAATTTTTTTTTCCCATTTTTTGACTGGGGTCACCTCTGATAAAAAATTGTGAAAATTCAGAGAGTAATGCCAGAACGTTTTGAAGATGATTTTTGTGTGGCATATATATTTGTGCATATAACGAACTATGAATTGCATGATTCTAGAAAGTATTAAATACCGTATAGGTTACAATACACCATTAGATTTTATGGGCGTAGCCATTTTATGAGCACAACATGGTATTCAGAATTAAGAGTATAGCTAATCCTGATTGGTTGATATGTGCGCCCGTTATTTTTTGTTATAAGAGACTTCGTGCATTCTGCATTATACCAAAGGCCAAATAAATTATTTTCCTTAGCCCTAACGGAACTGAGATGTCTTTTAAACGCTAGGATGAGACACGTATTTTTAAGTGCAAAATTGATAGGCATGGGAGATAAGTACAAATTACGCTCAGAAAAGCAACGCGAACCTATATTTTTTGGACCAAAAAATACTGTCCTAATAACTTTTCTTTAATTCTAGCAAGGTTTCGTTAAAAAAATCAACTTTCTGAAGTCTGTATCTCGAAAAAGGCTATCATTGTCGCCTATGGGGAAATTAATTGTTTATTTCAATCTATACAGCGTCGACATTTCTTTATCATAGTGCTCAAAAAGTGTCAAAAACAGTAATTTTACTTGATAATTGATGTGAAACCGTATTTTTTGGTGACAAATGAATTATTGATTAACTAGTTTTTAAGCTATAGTCTGTTTCATTTTTGTATTGCTTTTTACCTTAGAAGCATGGGTGGGTTCGACTTTTGACTTACTGTGGAGAGAATATGTCATTTTCTGAACTTCTGCTGATTTGTTTGAAAAAAGCACGTACACGTCTAGAGTTTGGATATACAAATCGATTTTTAAACATGACAATCTCGATCCAAGTGCTGTTATCGAAATTACCAAATTCAGTGAAAATGTACAGAAATGATCCCCATCGAACATTGAAATGTTCACTCGAATGACAGACTATAAAAAAATGAATAGGCATGACATTTTGTAGTTAACGAATAGTTTTCGATGCTTAAACACAAATATTTACACATTTTTCATATTTTGAAATGCTATAGTCTGTTTCAAAAATGTACTTTTATACGAAAATGGTTTCATTTAAAACTGTTGTTCAAAATTCACCGTAGTAGTTACATATTGGATCGGTTTTGGTATCAATATAATCAGTACTTGATGACATACAAAGAATCATTGGAGAAAGTGGACATTATCTTCAGGCCCTTTTTAGCAATACCGCATTTACTCAAAAAATCTGAAATTTTTTTTTCCCATTTTTTGACTGGGGTCACCTCTAATAAAAAATTGTGAAAATTCAGAGAGTAATGCCAGAACGTTTTGAAGATGATTTTTGTGTGGCATATATATTTGTGCATATAACGAACTATGAATTGCATGATTCTAGAAAGTATTAAATACCGTATACAGCGTCGACATTTCTTTATCATAGTGCTCAAAAAGTGTCAAAAACAGTAATTTTACTTGATAATTGATGTGAAACCGTATTTTTTGGTGACAAATGAATTATTGATTAACTAGTTTTTAAGCTATAGTCTGTTTCATTTTTGTATTGCTTTTTACCTTAGAAGCATGGGTGGGTTCGACTTTTGACTTACTGTGGAGAGAATATGTCATTTTCTGAACTTCTGCTGATTTGTTTGAAAAAAGCACGTACACGTCTAGAGTTTGGATATACAAATCGATTTTTAAACATGACAATCTCGATCCAAGTGCTGTTATCGAAATTACCAAATTCAGTGAAAATGTACAGAAATGATCCCCATCGAACATTGAAATGTTCACTCGAATGACAGACTATAAAAAAATGAATAGGCATGACATTTTGTAGTTAACGAATAGTTTTCGATGCTTAAACACAAATATTTACACATTTTTCATATTTTGAAATGCTATAGTCTGTTTCAAAAATGTACTTTTATACGAAAATGGTTTCATTTAAAACTGTTGTTCAAAATTCACCGTAGTAGTTACATATTGGATCGGTTTTGGTATCAATATAATCAGTACTTGATGACATACAAAGAATCATTGGAGAAAGTGGACATTATCTTCAGGCCCTTTTTAGCAATACCGCATTTACTCAAAAAATCTGAAATTTTTTTTTCCCATTTTTTGACTGGGGTCACCTCTGATAAAAAATTGTGAAAATTCAGAGAGTAATGCCAGAACGTTTTGAAGATGATTTTTGTGTGGCATATATATTTGTGCATATAACGAACTATGAATTGCATGATTCTAGAAAGTATTAAATACCGTATAGGTTACAATACACCATTAGATTTTATGGGCGTAGCCATTTTATGAGCACAACATGGTATTCAGAATTAAGAGTATAGCTAATCCTGATTGGTTGATATGTGCGCCCGTTATTTTTTGTTATAAGAGACTTCGTGCATTCTGCATTATACCAAAGGCCAAATAAATTATTTTCCTTAGCCCTAACGGAACTGAGATGTCTTTTAAACGCTAGGATGAGACACGTATTTTTAAGTGCAAAATTGATAGGCATGGGAGATAAGTACAAATTACGCTCAGAAAAGCAACGCGAACCTATATTTTTTGGACCAAAAAATACTGTCCTAATAACTTTTCTTTAATTCTAGCAAGGTTTCGTTAAAAAAATCAACTTTCTGAAGTCTGTATCTCGAAAAAGGCTATCATTGTCGCCTATGGGGAAATTAATTGTTTATTTCAATCTATACAGCGTCGACATTTCTTTATCATAGTGCTCAAAAAGTGTCAAAAACAGTAATTTTACTTGATAATTGATGTGAAACCGTATTTTTTGGTGACAAATGAATTATTGATTAACTAGTTTTTAAGCTATAGTCTGTTTCATTTTTGTATTGCTTTTTACCTTAGAAGCATGGGTGGGTTCGACTTTTGACTTACTGTGGAGAGAATATGTCATTTTCTGAACTTCTGCTGATTTGTTTGAAAAAAGCACGTACACGTCTAGAGTTTGGATATACAAATCGATTTTTAAACATGACAATCTCGATCCAAGTGCTGTTATCGAAATTACCAAATTCAGTGAAAATGTACAGAAATGATCCCCATCGAACATTGAAATGTTCACTCGAATGACAGACTATAAAAAATGAATAGGCATGACATTTTGTAGTTAACGAATAGTTTTCGATGCTTAAACACAAATATTTACACATTTTTCATATTTTGAAATGCTATAGTCTGTTTCAAAAATGTACTTTTATACGAAAATGGTTTCATTTAAAACTGTTGTTCAAAATTCACCGTAGTAGTTACATATTGGATCGGTTTTGGTATCAATATAATCAGTACTTGATGACATACAAAGAATCATTGGAGAAAGTGGACATTATCTTCAGGCCCTTTTTAGCAATACCGCATTTACTCAAAAAATCTGAAATTTTTTTTTCCCATTTTTTGACTGGGGTCACCTCTGATAAAAAATTGTGAAAATTCAGAGAGTAATGCCAGAACGTTTTGAAGATGATTTTTGTGTGGCATATATATTTGTGCATATAACGAACTATGAATTGCATGATTCTAGAAAGTATTAAATACCGTATAGGTTACAATACACCATTAGATTTTATGGGCGTAGCCATTTTATGAGCACAACATGGTATTCAGAATTAAGAGTATAGCTAATCCTGATTGGTTGATATGTGCGCCCGTTATTTTTTGTTATAAGAGACTTCGTGCATTCTGCATTATACCAAAGGCCAAATAAATTATTTTCCTTAGCCCTAACGGAACTGAGATGTCTTTTAAACGCTAGGATGAGACACGTATTTTTAAGTGCAAAATTGATAGGCATGGGAGATAAGTACAAATTACGCTCAGAAAAGCAACGCGAACCTATATTTTTTGGACCAAAAAATACTGTCCTAATAACTTTTCTTTAATTCTAGCAAGGTTTCGTTAAAAAAATCAACTTTCTGAAGTCTGTATCTCGAAAAAGGCTATCATTGTCGCCTATGGGGAAATTAATTGTTTATTTCAATCTATACAGCGTCGACATTTCTTTATCATAGTGCTCAAAAAGTGTCAAAAACAGTAATTTTACTTGATAATTGATGTGAAACCGTATTTTTTGGTGACAAATGAATTATTGATTAACTAGTTTTTAAGCTATAGTCTGTTTCATTTTTGTATTGCTTTTTACCTTAGAAGCATGGGTGGGTTCGACTTTTGACTTACTGTGGAGAGAATATGTCATTTTCTGAACTTCTGCTGATTTGTTTGAAAAAAGCACGTACACGTCTAGAGTTTGGATATACAAATCGATTTTTAAACATGACAATCTCGATCCAAGTGCTGTTATCGAAATTACCAAATTCAGTGAAAATGTACAGAAATGATCCCCATCGAACATTGAAATGTTCACTCGAATGACAGACTATAAAAAAATGAATAGGCATGACATTTTGTAGTTAACGAATAGTTTTCGATGCTTAAACACAAATATTTACACATTTTTCATATTTTGAAATGCTATAGTCTGTTTCAAAAATGTACTTTTATACGAAAATGGTTTCATTTAAAACTGTTGTTCAAAATTCACCGTAGTAGTTACATATTGGATCGGTTTTGGTATCAATATAATCAGTACTTGATGACATACAAAGAATCATTGGAGAAAGTGGACATTATCTTCAGGCCCTTTTTAGCAATACCGCATTTACTCAAAAAATCTGAAATTTTTTTTTCCCATTTTTTGACTGGGGTCACCTCTGATAAAAAATTGTGAAAATTCAGAGAGTAATGCCAGAACGTTTTGAAGATGATTTTTGTGTGGCATATATATTTGTGCATATAACGAACTATGAATTGCATGATTCTAGAAAGTATTAAATACCGTATAGGTTACAATACACCATTAGATTTTATGGGCGTAGCCATTTTATGAGCACAACATGGTATTCAGAATTAAGAGTATAGCTAATCCTGATTGGTTGATATGTGCGCCCGTTATTTTTTGTTATAAGAGACTTCGTGCATTCTGCATTATACCAAAGGCCAAATAAATTATTTTCCTTAGCCCTAACGGAACTGAGATGTCTTTTAAACGCTAGGATGAGACACGTATTTTTAAGTGCAAAATTGATAGGCATGGGAGATAAGTACAAATTACGCTCAGAAAAGCAACGCGAACCTATATTTTTTGGACCAAAAAATACTGTCCTAATAACTTTTCTTTAATTCTAGCAAGGTTTCGTTAAAAAAATCAACTTTCTGAAGTCTGTATCTCGAAAAAGGCTATCATTGTCGCCTATGGGGAAATTAATTGTTTATTTCAATCTATACAGCGTCGACATTTCTTTATCATAGTGCTCAAAAAGTGTCAAAAACAGTAATTTTACTTGATAATTGATGTGAAACCGTATTTTTTGGTGACAAATGAATTATTGATTAACTAGTTTTTAAGCTATAGTCTGTTTCATTTTTGTATTGCTTTTTACCTTAGAAGCATGGGTGGGTTCGACTTTTGACTTACTGTGGAGAGAATATGTCATTTTCTGAACTTCTGCTGATTTGTTTGAAAAAAGCACGTACACGTCTAGAGTTTGGATATACAAATCGATTTTTAAACATGACAATCTCGATCCAAGTGCTGTTATCGAAATTACCAAATTCAGTGAAAATGTACAGAAATGATCCCCATCGAACATTGAAATGTTCACTCGAATGACAGACTATAAAAAAATGAATAGGCATGACATTTTGTAGTTAACGAATAGTTTTCGATGCTTAAACACAAATATTTACACATTTTTCATATTTTGAAATGCTATAGTCTGTTTCAAAAATGTACTTTTATACGAAAATGGTTTCATTTAAAACTGTTGTTCAAAATTCACCGTAGTAGTTACATATTGGATCGGTTTTGGTATCAATATAATCAGTACTTGATGACATACAAAGAATCATTGGAGAAAGTGGACATTATCTTCAGGCCCTTTTTAGCAATACCGCATTTACTCAAAAAATCTGAAATTTTTTTTTCCCATTTTTTGACTGGGGTCACCTCTGATAAAAAATTGTGAAAATTCAGAGAGTAATGCCAGAACGTTTTGAAGATGATTTTTGTGTGGCATATATATTTGTGCATATAACGAACTATGAATTGCATGATTCTAGAAAGTATTAAATACCGTATAGGTTACAATACACCATTAGATTTTATGGGCGTAGCCATTTTATGAGCACAACATGGTATTCAGAATTAAGAGTATAGCTAATCCTGATTGGTTGATATGTGCGCCCGTTATTTTTTGTTATAAGAGACTTCGTGCATTCTGCATTATACCAAAGGCCAAATAAATTATTTTCCTTAGCCCTAACGGAACTGAGATGTCTTTTAAACGCTAGGATGAGACACGTATTTTTAAGTGCAAAATTGATAGGCATGGGAGATAAGTACAAATTACGCTCAGAAAAGCAACGCGAACCTATATTTTTTGGACCAAAAAATACTGTCCTAATAACTTTTCTTTAATTCTAGCAAGGTTTCGTTAAAAAAATCAACTTTCTGAAGTCTGTATCTCGAAAAAGGCTATCATTGTCGCCTATGGGGAAATTAATTGTTTATTTCAATCTATACAGCGTCGACATTTCTTTATCATAGTGCTCAAAAAGTGTCAAAAACAGTAATTTTACTTGATAATTGATGTGAAACCGTATTTTTTGGTGACAAATGAATTATTGATTAACTAGTTTTTAAGCTATAGTCTGTTTCATTTTTGTATTGCTTTTTACCTTAGAAGCATGGGTGGGTTCGACTTTTGACTTACTGTGGAGAGAATATGTCATTTTCTGAACTTCTGCTGATTTGTTTGAAAAAAGCACGTACACGTCTAGAGTTTGGATATACAAATCGATTTTTAAACATGACAATCTCGATCCAAGTGCTGTTATCGAAATTACCAAATTCAGTGAAAATGTACAGAAATGATCCCCATCGAACATTGAAATGTTCACTCGAATGACAGACTATAAAAAAATGAATAGGCATGACATTTTGTAGTTAACGAATAGTTTTCGATGCTTAAACACAAATATTTACACATTTTTCATATTTTGAAATGCTATAGTCTGTTTCAAAAATGTACTTTTATACGAAAATGGTTTCATTTAAAACTGTTGTTCAAAATTCACCGTAGTAGTTACATATTGGATCGGTTTTGGTATCAATATAATCAGTACTTGATGACATACAAAGAATCATTGGAGAAAGTGGACATTATCTTCAGGCCCTTTTTAGCAATACCGCATTTACTCAAAAAATCTGAAATTTTTTTTTCCCATTTTTTGACTGGGGTCACCTCTGATAAAAAATTGTGAAAATTCAGAGAGTAATGCCAGAACGTTTTGAAGATGATTTTTGTGTGGCATATATATTTGTGCATATAACGAACTATGAATTGCATGATTCTAGAAAGTATTAAATACCGTATAGGTTACAATACACCATTAGATTTTATGGGCGTAGCCATTTTATGAGCACAACATGGTATTCAGAATTAAGAGTATAGCTAATCCTGATTGGTTGATATGTGCGCCCGTTATTTTTTGTTATTAGAGACTTCGTGCATTCTGCATTATACCAAAGGCCAAATAAATTATTTTCCTTAGCCCTAACGGAACTGAGATGTCTTTTAAACGCTAGGATGAGACACGTATTTTTAAGTGCAAAATTGATAGGCATGGGAGATAAGTACAAATTACGCTCAGAAAAGCAACGCGAACCTATATTTTTTGGACCAAAAAATACTGTCCTAATAACTTTTCTTTAATTCTAGCAAGGTTTCGTTAAAAAAATCAACTTTCTGAAGTCTGTATCTCGAAAAAGGCTATCATTGTCGCCTATGGGGAAATTAATTGTTTATTTCAATCTATACAGCGTCGACATTTCTTTATCATAGTGCTCAAAAAGTGTCAAAAACAGTAATTTTACTTGATAATTGATGTGAAACCGTATTTTTTGGTGACAAATGAATTATTGATTAACTAGTTTTTAAGCTATAGTCTGTTTCATTTTTGTATTGCTTTTTACCTTAGAAGCATGGGTGGGTTCGACTTTTGACTTACTGTGGAGAGAATATGTCATTTTCTGAACTTCTGCTGATTTGTTTGAAAAAAGCACGTACACGTCTAGAGTTTGGATATACAAATCGATTTTTAAACATGACAATCTCGATCCAAGTGCTGTTATCGAAATTACCAAATTCAGTGAAAATGTACAGAAATGATCCCCATCGAACATTGAAATGTTCACTCGAATGACAGACTATAAAAAAATGAATAGGCATGACATTTTGTAGTTAACGAATAGTTTTCGATGCTTAAACACAAATATTTACACATTTTTCATATTTTGAAATGCTATAGTCTGTTTCAAAAATGTACTTTTATACGAAAATGGTTTCATTTAAAACTGTTGTTCAAAATTCACCGTAGTAGTTACATATTGGATCGGTTTTGGTATCAATATAATCAGTACTTGATGACATACAAAGAATCATTGGAGAAAGTGGACATTATCTTCAGGCCCTTTTTAGCAATACCGCATTTACTCAAAAAATCTGAAATTTTTTTTTCCCATTTTTTGACTGGGGTCACCTCTGATAAAAAATTGTGAAAATTCAGAGAGTAATGCCAGAACGTTTTGAAGATGATTTTTGTGTGGCATATATATTTGTGCATATAACGAACTATGAATTGCATGATTCTAGAAAGTATTAAATACCGTATAGGTTACAATACACCATTAGATTTTATGGGCGTAGCCATTTTATGAGCACAACATGGTATTCAGAATTAAGAGTATAGCTAATCCTGATTGGTTGATATGTGCGCCCGTTATTTTTTGTTATTAGAGACTTCGTGCATTCTGCATTATACCAAAGGCCAAATAAATTATTTTCCTTAGCCCTAACGGAACTGAGATGTCTTTTAAACGCTAGGATGAGACACGTATTTTTAAGTGCAAAATTGATAGGCATGGGAGATAAGTACAAATTACGCTCAGAAAAGCAACGCGAACCTATATTTTTTGGACCAAAAAATACTGTCCTAATAACTTTTCTTTAATTCTAGCAAGGTTTCGTTAAAAAAATCAACTTTCTGAAGTCTGTATCTCGAAAAAGGCTATCATTGTCGCCTATGGGGAAATTAATTGTTTATTTCAATCTATACAGCGTCGACATTTCTTTATCATAGTGCTCAAAAAGTGTCAAAAACAGTAATTTTACTTGATAATTGATGTGAAACCGTATTTTTTGGTGACAAATGAATTATTGATTAACTAGTTTTTAAGCTATAGTCTGTTTCATTTTTGTATTGCTTTTTACCTTAGAAGCATGGGTGGGTTCGACTTTTGACTTACTGTGGAGAGAATATGTCATTTTCTGAACTTCTGCTGATTTGTTTGAAAAAAGCACGTACACGTCTAGAGTTTGGATATACAAATCGATTTTTAAACATGACAATCTCGATCCAAGTGCTGTTATCGAAATTACCAAATTCAGTGAAAATGTACAGAAATGATCCCCATCGAACATTGAAATGTTCACTCGAATGACAGACTATAAAAAAATGAATAGGCATGACATTTTGTAGTTAACGAATAGTTTTCGATGCTTAAACACAAATATTTACACATTTTTCATATTTTGAAATGCTATAGTCTGTTTCAAAAATGTACTTTTATACGAAAATGGTTTCATTTAAAACTGTTGTTCAAAATTCACCGTAGTAGTTACATATTGGATCGGTTTTGGTATCAATATAATCAGTACTTGATGACATACAAAGAATCATTGGAGAAAGTGGACATTATCTTCAGGCCCTTTTTAGCAATACCGCATTTACTCAAAAAATCTGAAATTTTTTTTTCCCATTTTTTGACTGGGGTCACCTCTGATAAAAAATTGTGAAAATTCAGAGAGTAATGCCAGAACGTTTTGAAGATGATTTTTGTGTGGCATATATATTTGTGCATATAACGAACTATGAATTGCATGATTCTAGAAAGTATTAAATACCGTATAGGTTACAATACACCATTAGATTTTATGGGCGTAGCCATTTTATGAGCACAACATGGTATTCAGAATTAAGAGTATAGCTAATCCTGATTGGTTGATATGTGCGCCCGTTATTTTTTGTTATTAGAGACTTCGTGCATTCTGCATTATACCAAAGGCCAAATAAATTATTTTCCTTAGCCCTAACGGAACTGAGATGTCTTTTAAATGCTAGGATGAGACACGTATTTTTAAGTGCAAAATTGATAGGCATGGGAGATAAGTACAAATTACGCTCAGAAAAGCAACGCGAACCTATATTTTTTGGACCAAAAAATACTGTCCTAATAACTTTTCTTTAATTCTAGCAAGGTTTCGTTAAAAAAATCAACTTTCTGAAGTCTGTATCTCGAAAAAGGCTATCATTGTCGCCTATGGGGAAATTAATTGTTTATTTCAATCTATACAGCGTCGACATTTCTTTATCATAGTGCTCAAAAAGTGTCAAAAACAGTAATTTTACTTGATAATTGATGTGAAACCGTATTTTTTGGTGACAAATGAATTATTGATTAACTAGTTTTTAAGCTATAGTCTGTTTCATTTTTGTATTGCTTTTTACCTTAGAAGCATGGGTGGGTTCGACTTTTGACTTACTGTGGAGAGAATATGTCATTTTCTGAACTTCTGCTGATTTGTTTGAAAAAAGCACGTACACGTCTAGAGTTTGGATATACAAATCGATTTTTAAACATGACAATCTCGATCCAAATGCTGTTATCGAAATTACCAAATTCAGTGAAAATGTACAGAAATGATCCCCATCGAACATTGAAATGTTCACTCGAATGACAGACTATAAAAAAATGAATAGGCATGACATTTTGTAGTTAACGAATAGTTTTCGATGCTTAAACACAAATATTTACACATTTTTCATATTTTGAAATGCTATAGTCTGTTTCAAAAATGTACTTTTATACGAAAATGGTTTCATTTAAAACTGTTGTTCAAAATTCACCGTAGTAGTTACATATTGGATCGGTTTTGGTATCAATATAATCAGTACTTGATGACATACAAAGAATCATTGGAGAAAGTGGACATTATCTTCAGGCCCTTTTTAGCAATACCGCATTTACTCAAAAAATCTGAAATTTTTTTTTCCCATTTTTTGACTGGGGTCACCTCTAATAAAAAATTGTGAAAATTCAGAGAGTAATGCCAGAACGTTTTGAAGATGATTTTTGTGTGGCATATATATTTGTGCATATAACGAACTATGAATTGCATGATTCTAGAAAGTATTAAATACCGTATACAGCGTCGACATTTCTTTATCATAGTGCTCAAAAAGTGTCAAAAACAGTAATTTTACTTGATAATTGATGTGAAACCGTATTTTTTGGTGACAAATGAATTATTGATTAACTAGTTTTTAAGCTATAGTCTGTTTCATTTTTGTATTGCTTTTTACCTTAGAAGCATGGGTGGGTTCGACTTTTGACTTACTGTGGAGAGAATATGTCATTTTCTGAACTTCTGCTGATTTGTTTGAAAAAAGCACGTACACGTCTAGAGTTTGGATATACAAATCGATTTTTAAACATGACAATCTCGATCCAAGTGCTGTTATCGAAATTACCAAATTCAGTGAAAATGTACAGAAATGATCCCCATCGAACATTGAAATGTTCACTCGAATGACAGACTATAAAAAAATGAATAGGCATGACATTTTGTAGTTAACGAATAGTTTTCGATGCTTAAACACAAATATTTACACATTTTTCATATTTTGAAATGCTATAGTCTGTTTCAAAAATGTACTTTTATACGAAAATGGTTTCATTTAAAACTGTTGTTCAAAATTCACCGTAGTAGTTACATATTGGATCGGTTTTGGTATCAATATAATCAGTACTTGATGACATACAAAGAATCATTGGAGAAAGTGGACATTATCTTCAGGCCCTTTTTAGCAATACCGCATTTACTCAAAAAATCTGAAATTTTTTTTTCCCATTTTTTGACTGGGGTCACCTCTGATAAAAAATTGTGAAAATTCAGAGAGTAATGCCAGAACGTTTTGAAGATGATTTTTGTGTGGCATATATATTTGTGCATATAACGAACTATGAATTGCATGATTCTAGAAAGTATTAAATACCGTATAGGTTACAATACACCATTAGATTTTATGGGCGTAGCCATTTTATGAGCACAACATGGTATTCAGAATTAAGAGTATAGCTAATCCTGATTGGTTGATATGTGCGCCCGTTATTTTTTGTTATTAGAGACTTCGTGCATTCTGCATTATACCAAAGGCCAAATAAATTATTTTCCTTATCCCTAACGGAACTGAGATGTCTTTTAAATGCTAGGATGAGACACGTATTTTTAAGTGCAAAATTGATAGGCATGGGAGATAAGTACAAATTACGCTCAGAAAAGCAACGCGAACCTATATTTTTTGGACCAAAAAATACTGTCCTAATAACTTTTCTTTAATTCTAGCAAGGTTTCGTTAAAAAAATCAACTTTCTGAAGTCTGTATCTCGAAAAAGGCTATCATTGTCGCCTATGGGGAAATTAATTGTTTATTTCAATCTATACAGCGTCGACATTTCTTTATCATAGTGCTCAAAAAGTGTCAAAAACAGTAATTTTACTTGATAATTGATGTGAAACCGTATTTTTTGGTGACAAATGAATTATTGATTAACTAGTTTTTAAGCTATAGTCTGTTTCATTTTTGTATTGCTTTTTACCTTAGAAGCATGGGTGGGTTCGACTTTTGACTTACTGTGGAGAGAATATGTCATTTTCTGAACTTCTGCTGATTTGTTTGAAAAAAGCACGTACACGTCTAGAGTTTGGATATACAAATCGATTTTTAAACATGACAATCTCGATCCAAGTGCTGTTATCGAAATTACCAAATTCAGTGAAAATGTACAGAAATGATCCCCATCGAACATTGAAATGTTCACTCGAATGACAGACTATAAAAAAATGAATAGGCATGACATTTTGTAGTTAACGAATAGTTTTCGATGCTTAAACACAAATATTTACACATTTTTCATATTTTGAAATGCTATAGTCTGTTTCAAAAATGTACTTTTATACGAAAATGGTTTCATTTAAAACTGTTGTTCAAAATTCACCGTAGTAGTTACATATTGGATCGGTTTTGGTATCAATATAATCAGTACTTGATGACATACAAAGAATCATTGGAGAAAGTGGACATTATCTTCAGGCCCTTTTTAGCAATACCGCATTTACTCAAAAAATCTGAAATTTTTTTTTCCCATTTTTTGACTGGGGTCACCTCTGATAAAAAATTGTGAAAATTCAGAGAGTAATGCCAGAACGTTTTGAAGATGATTTTTGTGTGGCATATATATTTGTGCATATAACGAACTATGAATTGCATGATTCTAGAAAGTATTAAATACCGTATACAGCGTCGACATTTCTTTATCATAGTGCTCAAAAAGTGTCAAAAACAGTAATTTTACTTGATAATTGATGTGAAACCGTATTTTTTGGTGACAAATGAATTATTGATTAACTAGTTTTTAAGCTATAGTCTGTTTCATTTTTGTATTGCTTTTTACCTTAGAAGCATGGGTGGGTTCGACTTTTGACTTACTGTGGAGAGAATATGTCATTTTCTGAACTTCTGCTGATTTGTTTGAAAAAAGCACGTACACGTCTAGAGTTTGGATATACAAATCGATTTTTAAACATGACAATCTCGATCCAAGTGCTGTTATCGAAATTACCAAATTCAGTGAAAATGTACAGAAATGATCCCCATCGAACATTGAAATGTTCACTCGAATGACAGACTATAAAAAAATGAATAGGCATGACATTTTGTAGTTAACGAATAGTTTTCGATGCTTAAACACAAATATTTACACATTTTTCATATTTTGAAATGCTATAGTCTGTTTCAAAAATGTACTTTTATACGAAAATGGTTTCATTTAAAACTGTTGTTCAAAATTCACCGTAGTAGTTACATATTGGATCGGTTTTGGTATCAATATAATCAGTACTTGATGACATACAAAGAATCATTGGAGAAAGTGGACATTATCTTCAGGCCCTTTTTAGCAATACCGCATTTACTCAAAAAATCTGAAATTTTTTTTTCCCATTTTTTGACTGGGGTCACCTCTGATAAAAAATTGTGAAAATTCAGAGAGTAATGCCAGAACGTTTTGAAGATGATTTTTGTGTGGCATATATATTTGTGCATATAACGAACTATGAATTGCATGATTCTAGAAAGTATTAAATACCGTATAGGTTACAATACACCATTAGATTTTATGGGCGTAGCCATTTTATGAGCACAACATGGTATTCAGAATTAAGAGTATAGCTAATCCTGATTGGTTGATATGTGCGCCCGTTATTTTTTGTTATTAGAGACTTCGTGCATTCTGCATTATACCAAAGGCCAAATAAATTATTTTCCTTAGCCCTAACGGAACTGAGATGTCTTTTAAACGCTAGGATGAGACACGTATTTTTAAGTGCAAAATTGATAGGCATGGGAGATAAGTACAAATTACGCTCAGAAAAGCAACGCGAACCTATATTTTTTGGACCAAAAAATACTGTCCTAATAACTTTTCTTTAATTCTAGCAAGGTTTCGTTAAAAAAATCAACTTTCTGAAGTCTGTATCTCGAAAAAGGCTATCATTGTCGCCTATGGGGAAATTAATTGTTTATTTCAATCTATACAGCGTCGACATTTCTTTATCATAGTGCTCAAAAAGTGTCAAAAACAGTAATTTTACTTGATAATTGATGTGAAACCGTATTTTTTGGTGACAAATGAATTATTGATTAACTAGTTTTTAAGCTATAGTCTGTTTCATTTTTGTATTGCTTTTTACCTTAGAAGCATGGGTGGGTTCGACTTTTGACTTACTGTGGAGAGAATATGTCATTTTCTGAACTTCTGCTGATTTGTTTGAAAAAAGCACGTACACGTCTAGAGTTTGGATATACAAATCGATTTTTAAACATGACAATCTCGATCCAAGTGCTGTTATCGAAATTACCAAATTCAGTGAAAATGTACAGAAATGATCCCCATCGAACATTGAAATGTTCACTCGAATGACAGACTATAAAAAAATGAATAGGCATGACATTTTGTAGTTAACGAATAGTTTTCGATGCTTAAACACAAATATTTACACATTTTTCATATTTTGAAATGCTATAGTCTGTTTCAAAAATGTACTTTTATACGAAAATGGTTTCATTTAAAACTGTTGTTCAAAATTCACCGTAGTAGTTACATATTGGATCGGTTTTGGTATCAATATAATCAGTACTTGATGACATACAAAGAATCATTGGAGAAAGTGGACATTATCTTCAGGCCCTTTTTAGCAATACCGCATTTACTCAAAAAATCTGAAATTTTTTTTTCCCATTTTTTGACTGGGGTCACCTCTGATAAAAAATTGTGAAAATTCAGAGAGTAATGCCAGAACGTTTTGAAGATGATTTTTGTGTGGCATATATATTTGTGCATATAACGAACTATGAATTGCATGATTCTAGAAAGTATTAAATACCGTATAGGTTACAATACACCATTAGATTTTATGGGCGTAGCCATTTTATGAGCACAACATGGTATTCAGAATTAAGAGTATAGCTTATCCTGATTGGTTGATATGTGCGCCCGTTATTTTTTGTTATTAGAGACTTCGTGCATTCTGCATTATACCAAAGGCCAAATAAATTATTTTCCTTAGCCCTAACGGAACTGAGATGTCTTTTAAACGCTAGGATGAGACACGTATTTTTAAGTGCAAAATTGATAGGCATGGGAGATAAGTACAAATTACGCTCAGAAAAGCAACGCGAACCTATATTTTTTGGACCAAAAAATACTGTCCTAATAACTTTTCTTTAATTCTAGCAAGGTTTCGTTAAAAAAATCAACTTTCTGAAGTCTGTATCTCGAAAAAGGCTATCATTGTCGCCTATGGGGAAATTAATTGTTTATTTCAATCTATACAGCGTCGACATTTCTTTATCATAGTGCTCAAAAAGTGTCAAAAACAGTAATTTTACTTGATAATTGATGTGAAACCGTATTTTTTGGTGACAAATGAATTATTGATTAACTAGTTTTTAAGCTATAGTCTGTTTCATTTTTGTATTGCTTTTTACCTTAGAAGCATGGGTGGGTTCGACTTTTGACTTACTGTGGAGAGAATATGTCATTTTCTGAACTTCTGCTGATTTGTTTGAAAAAAGCACGTACACGTCTAGAGTTTGGATATACAAATCGATTTTTAAACATGACAATCTCGATCCAAGTGCTGTTATCGAAATTACCAAATTCAGTGAAAATGTACAGAAATGATCCCCATCGAACATTGAAATGTTCACTCGAATGACAGACTATAAAAAAATGAATAGGCATGACATTTTGTAGTTAACGAATAGTTTTCGATGCTTAAACACAAATATTTACACATTTTTCATATTTTGAAATGCTATAGTCTGTTTCAAAAATGTACTTTTATACGAAAATGGTTTCATTTAAAACTGTTGTTCAAAATTCACCGTAGTAGTTACATATTGGATCGGTTTTGGTATCAATATAATCAGTACTTGATGACATACAAAGAATCATTGGAGAAAGTGGACATTATCTTCAGGCCCTTTTTAGCAATACCGCATTTACTCAAAAAATCTGAAATTTTTTTTTCCCATTTTTTGACTGGGGTCACCTCTGATAAAAAATTGTGAAAATTCAGAGAGTAATGCCAGAACGTTTTGAAGATGATTTTTGTGTGGCATATATATTTGTGCATATAACGAACTATGAATTGCATGATTCTAGAAAGTATTAAATACCGTATACAGCGTCGACATTTCTTTATCATAGTGCTCAAAAAGTGTCAAAAACAGTAATTTTACTTGATAATTGATGTGAAACCGTATTTTTTGGTGACAAATGAATTATTGATTAACTAGTTTTTAAGCTATAGTCTGTTTCATTTTTGTATTGCTTTTTACCTTAGAAGCATGGGTGGGTTCGACTTTTGACTTACTGTGGAGAGAATATGTCATTTTCTGAACTTCTGCTGATTTGTTTGAAAAAAGCACGTACACGTCTAGAGTTTGGATATACAAATCGATTTTTAAACATGACAATCTCGATCCAAGTGCTGTTATCGAAATTACCAAATTCAGTGAAAATGTACAGAAATGATCCCCATCGAACATTGAAATGTTCACTCGAATGACAGACTATAAAAAAATGAATAGGCATGACATTTTGTAGTTAACGAATAGTTTTCGATGCTTAAACACAAATATTTACACATTTTTCATATTTTGAAATGCTATAGTCTGTTTCAAAAATGTACTTTTATACGAAAATGGTTTCATTTAAAACTGTTGTTCAAAATTCACCGTAGTAGTTACATATTGGATCGGTTTTGGTATCAATATAATCAGTACTTGATGACATACAAAGAATCATTGGAGAAAGTGGACATTATCTTCAGGCCCTTTTTAGCAATACCGCATTTACTCAAAAAATCTGAAATTTTTTTTTCCCATTTTTTGACTGGGGTCACCTCTGATAAAAAATTGTGAAAATTCAGAGAGTAATGCCAGAACGTTTTGAAGATGATTTTTGTGTGGCATATATATTTGTGCATATAACGAACTATGAATTGCATGATTCTAGAAAGTATTAAATACCGTATAGGTTACAATACACCATTAGATTTTATGGGCGTAGCCATTTTATGAGCACAACATGGTATTCAGAATTAAGAGTATAGCTAATCCTGATTGGTTGATATGTGCGCCCGTTATTTTTTGTTATTAGAGACTTCGTGCATTCTGCATTATACCAAAGGCCAAATAAATTATTTTCCTTAGCCCTAACGGAACTGAGATGTCTTTTAAACGCTAGGATGAGACACGTATTTTTAAGTGCAAAATTGATAGGCATGGGAGATAAGTACAAATTACGCTCAGAAAAGCAACGCGAACCTATATTTTTTGGACCAAAAAATACTGTCCTAATAACTTTTCTTTAATTCTAGCAAGGTTTCGTTAAAAAAATCAACTTTCTGAAGTCTGTATCTCGAAAAAGGCTATCATTGTCGCCTATGGGGAAATTAATTGTTTATTTCAATCTATACAGCGTCGACATTTCTTTATCATAGTGCTCAAAAAGTGTCAAAAACAGTAATTTTACTTGATAATTGATGTGAAACCGTATTTTTTGGTGACAAATGAATTATTGATTAACTAGTTTTTAAGCTATAGTCTGTTTCATTTTTGTATTGCTTTTTACCTTAGAAGCATGGGTGGGTTCGACTTTTGACTTACTGTGGAGAGAATATGTCATTTTCTGAACTTCTGCTGATTTGTTTGAAAAAAGCACGTACACGTCTAGAGTTTGGATATACAAATCGATTTTTAAACATGACAATCTCGATCCAAGTGCTGTTATCGAAATTACCAAATTCAGTGAAAATGTACAGAAATGATCCCCATCGAACATTGAAATGTTCACTCGAATGACAGACTATAAAAAAATGAATAGGCATGACATTTTGTAGTTAACGAATAGTTTTCGATGCTTAAACACAAATATTTACACATTTTTCATATTTTGAAATGCTATAGTCTGTTTCAAAAATGTACTTTTATACGAAAATGGTTTCATTTAAAACTGTTGTTCAAAATTCACCGTAGTAGTTACATATTGGATCGGTTTTGGTATCAATATAATCAGTACTTGATGACATACAAAGAATCATTGGAGAAAGTGGACATTATCTTCAGGCCCTTTTTAGCAATACCGCATTTACTCAAAAAATCTGAAATTTTTTTTTCCCATTTTTTGACTGGGGTCACCTCTGATAAAAAATTGTGAAAATTCAGAGAGTAATGCCAGAACGTTTTGAAGATGATTTTTGTGTGGCATATATATTTGTGCATATAACGAACTATGAATTGCATGATTCTAGAAAGTATTAAATACCGTATAGGTTACAATACACCATTAGATTTTATGGGCGTAGCCATTTTATGAGCACAACATGGTATTCAGAATTAAGAGTATAGCTAATCCTGATTGGTTGATATGTGCGCCCGTTATTTTTTGTTATTAGAGACTTCGTGCATTCTGCATTATACCAAAGGCCAAATAAATTATTTTCCTTAGCCCTAACGGAACTGAGATGTCTTTTAAACGCTAGGATGAGACACGTATTTTTAAGTGCAAAATTGATAGGCATGGGAGATAAGTACAAATTACGCTCAGAAAAGCAACGCGAACCTATATTTTTTGGACCAAAAAATACTGTCCTAATAACTTTTCTTTAATTCTAGCAAGGTTTCGTTAAAAAAATCAACTTTCTGAAGTCTGTATCTCGAAAAAGGCTATCATTGTCGCCTATGGGGAAATTAATTGTTTATTTCAATCTATACAGCGTCGACATTTCTTTATCATAGTGCTCAAAAAGTGTCAAAAACAGTAATTTTACTTGATAATTGATGTGAAACCGTATTTTTTGGTGACAAATGAATTATTGATTAACTAGTTTTTAAGCTATAGTCTGTTTCATTTTTGTATTGCTTTTTACCTTAGAAGCATGGGTGGGTTCGACTTTTGACTTACTGTGGAGAGAATATGTCATTTTCTGAACTTCTGCTGATTTGTTTGAAAAAAGCACGTACACGTCTAGAGTTTGGATATACAAATCGATTTTTAAACATGACAATCTCGATCCAAGTGCTGTTATCGAAATTACCAAATTCAGTGAAAATGTACAGAAATGATCCCCATCGAACATTGAAATGTTCACTCGAATGACAGACTATAAAAAAATGAATAGGCATGACATTTTGTAGTTAACGAATAGTTTTCGATGCTTAAACACAAATATTTACACATTTTTCATATTTTGAAATGCTATAGTCTGTTTCAAAAATGTACTTTTATACGAAAATGGTTTCATTTAAAACTGTTGTTCAAAATTCACCGTAGTAGTTACATATTGGATCGGTTTTGGTATCAATATAATCAGTACTTGATGACATACAAAGAATCATTGGAGAAAGTGGACATTATCTTCAGGCCTATTTTAGCAATACCGCATTTACTCAAAAAATCTGAAATTTTTTTTTCCCATTTTTTGACTGGGGTCACCTCTGATAAAAAATTGTGAAAATTCAGAGAGTAATGCCAGAACGTTTTGAAGATGATTTTTGTGTGGCATATATATTTGTGCATATAACGAACTATGAATTGCATGATTCTAGAAAGTATTAAATACCGTATAGGTTACAATACACCATTAGATTTTATGGGCGTAGCCATTTTATGAGCACAACATGGTATTCAGAATTAAGAGTATAGCTAATCCTGATTGGTTGATATGTGCGCCCGTTATTTTTTGTTATTAGAGACTTCGTGCATTCTGCATTATACCAAAGGCCAAATAAATTATTTTCCTTAGCCCTAACGGAACTGAGATGTCTTTTAAACGCTAGGATGAGACACGTATTTTTAAGTGCAAAATTGATAGGCATGGGAGATAAGTACAAATTACGCTCAGAAAAGCAACGCGAACCTATATTTTTTGGACCAAAAAATACTGTCCTAATAACTTTTCTTTAATTCTAGCAAGGTTTCGTTAAAAAAATCAACTTTCTGAAGTCTGTATCTCGAAAAAGGCTATCATTGTCGCCTATGGGGAAATTAATTGTTTATTTCAATCTATACAGCGTCGACATTTCTTTATCATAGTGCTCAAAAAGTGTCAAAAACAGTAATTTTACTTGATAATTGATGTGAAACCGTATTTTTTGGTGACAAATGAATTATTGATTAACTAGTTTTTAAGCTATAGTCTGTTTCATTTTTGTATTGCTTTTTACCTTAGAAGCATGGGTGGGTTCGACTTTTGACTTACTGTGGAGAGAATATGTCATTTTCTGAACTTCTGCTGATTTGTTTGAAAAAAGCACGTACACGTCTAGAGTTTGGATATACAAATCGATTTTTAAACATGACAATCTCGATCCAAGTGCTGTTATCGAAATTACCAAATTCAGTGAAAATGTACAGAAATGATCCCCATCGAACATTGAAATGTTCACTCGAATGACAGACTATAAAAAAATGAATAGGCATGACATTTTGTAGTTAACGAATAGTTTTCGATGCTTAAACACAAATATTTACACATTTTTCATATTTTGAAATGCTATAGTCTGTTTCAAAAATGTACTTTTATACGAAAATGGTTTCATTTAAAACTGTTGTTCAAAATTCACCGTAGTAGTTACATATTGGATCGGTTTTGGTATCAATATAATCAGTACTTGATGACATACAAAGAATCATTGGAGAAAGTGGACATTATCTTCAGGCCCTTTTTAGCAATACCGCATTTACTCAAAAAATCTGAAATTTTTTTTTCCCATTTTTTGACTGGGGTCACCTCTGATAAAAAATTGTGAAAATTCAGAGAGTAATGCCAGAACGTTTTGAAGATGATTTTTGTGTGGCATATATATTTGTGCATATAACGAACTATGAATTGCATGATTCTAGAAAGTATTAAATACCGTATACAGCGTCGACATTTCTTTATCATAGTGCTCAAAAAGTGTCAAAAACAGTAATTTTACTTGATAATTGATGTGAAACCGTATTTTTTGGTGACAAATGAATTATTGATTAACTAGTTTTTAAGCTATAGTCTGTTTCATTTTTGTATTGCTTTTTACCTTAGAAGCATGGGTGGGTTCGACTTTTGACTTACTGTGGAGAGAATATGTCATTTTCTGAACTTCTGCTGATTTGTTTGAAAAAAGCACGTACACGTCTAGAGTTTGGATATACAAATCGATTTTTAAACATGACAATCTCGATCCAAGTGCTGTTATCGAAATTACCAAATTCAGTGAAAATGTACAGAAATGATCCCCATCGAACATTGAAATGTTCACTCGAATGACAGACTATAAAAAAATGAATAGGCATGACATTTTGTAGTTAACGAATAGTTTTCGATGCTTAAACACAAATATTTACACATTTTTCATATTTTGAAATGCTATAGTCTGTTTCAAAAATGTACTTTTATACGAAAATGGTTTCATTTAAAACTGTTGTTCAAAATTCACCGTAGTAGTTACATATTGGATCGGTTTTGGTATCAATATAATCAGTACTTGATGACATACAAAGAATCATTGGAGAAAGTGGACATTATCTTCAGGCCCTTTTTAGCAATACCGCATTTACTCAAAAAATCTGAAATTTTTTTTTCCCATTTTTTGACTGGGGTCACCTCTGATAAAAAATTGTGAAAATTCAGAGAGTAATGCCAGAACGTTTTGAAGATGATTTTTGTGTGGCATATATATTTGTGCATATAACGAACTATGAATTGCATGATTCTAGAAAGTATTAAATACCGTATAGGTTACAATACACCATTAGATTTTATGGGCGTAGCCATTTTATGAGCACAACATGGTATTCAGAATTAAGAGTATAGCTAATCCTGATTGGTTGATATGTGCGCCCGTTATTTTTTGTTATTAGAGACTTCGTGCATTCTGCATTATACCAAAGGCCAAATAAATTATTTTCCTTAGCCCTAACGGAACTGAGATGTCTTTTAAACGCTAGGATGAGACACGTATTTTTAAGTGCAAAATTGATAGGCATGGGAGATAAGTACAAATTACGCTCAGAAAAGCAACGCGAACCTATATTTTTTGGACCAAAAAATACTGTCCTAATAACTTTTCTTTAATTCTAGCAAGGTTTCGTTAAAAAAATCAACTTTCTGAAGTCTGTATCTCGAAAAAGGCTATCATTGTCGCCTATGGGGAAATTAATTGTTTATTTCAATCTATACAGCGTCGACATTTCTTTATCATAGTGCTCAAAAAGTGTCAAAAACAGTAATTTTACTTGATAATTGATGTGAAACCGTATTTTTTGGTGACAAACGAATTATTGATTAACTAGTTTTTAAGCTATAGTCTGTTTCATTTTTGTATTGCTTTTTACCTTAGAAGCATGGGTGGGTTCGACTTTTGACTTACTGTGGAGAGAATATGTCATTTTCTGAACTTCTGCTGATTTGTTTGAAAAAAGCACGTACACGTCTAGAGTTTGGATATACAAATCGATTTTTAAACATGACAATCTCGATCCAAGTGCTGTTATCGAAATTACCAAATTCAGTGAAAATGTACAGAAATGATCCCCATCGAACATTGAAATGTTCACTCGAATGACAGACTATAAAAAAATGAATAGGCATGACATTTTGTAGTTAACGAATAGTTTTCGATGCTTAAACACAAATATTTACACATTTTTCATATTTTGAAATGCTATAGTCTGTTTCAAAAATGTACTTTTATACGAAAATGGTTTCATTTAAAACTGTTGTTCAAAATTCACCGTAGTAGTTACATATTGGATCGGTTTTGGTATCAATATAATCAGTACTTGATGACATACAAAGAATCATTGGAGAAAGTGGACATTATCTTCAGGCCCTTTTTAGCAATACCGCATTTACTCAAAAAATCTGAAATTTTTTTTTCCCATTTTTTGACTGGGGTCACCTCTGATAAAAAATTGTGAAAATTCAGAGAGTAATGCCAGAACGTTTTGAAGATGATTTTTGTGTGGCATATATATTTGTGCATATAACGAACTATGAATTGCATGATTCTAGAAAGTATTAAATACCGTATACAGCGTCGACATTTCTTTATCATAGTGCTCAAAAAGTGTCAAAAACAGTAATTTTACTTGATAATTGATGTGAAACCGTATTTTTTGGTGACAAATGAATTATTGATTAACTAGTTTTTAAGCTATAGTCTGTTTCATTTTTGTATTGCTTTTTACCTTAGAAGCATGGGTGGGTTCGACTTTTGACTTACTGTGGAGAGAATATGTCATTTTCTGAACTTCTGCTGATTTGTTTGAAAAAAGCACGTACACGTCTAGAGTTTGGATATACAAATCGATTTTTAAACATGACAATCTCGATCCAAGTGCTGTTATCGAAATTACCAAATTCAGTGAAAATGTACAGAAATGATCCCCATCGAACATTGAAATGTTCACTCGAATGACAGACTATAAAAAAATAAATAGGCATGACATTTTGTAGTTAACGAATAGTTTTCGATGCTTAAACACAAATATTTACACATTTTTCATATTTTGAAATGCTATAGTCTGTTTCAAAAATGTACTTTTATACGAAAATGGTTTCATTTAAAACTGTTGTTCAAAATTCACCGTAGTAGTTACATATTGGATCGGTTTTGGTATCAATATAATCAGTACTTGATGACATACAAAGAATCATTGGAGAAAGTGGACATTATCTTCAGGCCCTTTTTAGCAATACCGCATTTACTCAAAAAATCTGAAATTTTTTTTTCCCATTTTTTGACTGGGGTCACCTCTGATAAAAAATTGTGAAAATTCAGAGAGTAATGCCAGAACGTTTTGAAGATGATTTTTGTGTGGCATATATATTTGTGCATATAACGAACTATGAATTGCATGATTCTAGAAAGTATTAAATACCGTATAGGTTACAATACACCATTAGATTTTATGGGCGTAGCCATTTTATGAGCACAACATGGTATTCAGAATTAAGAGTATAGCTAATCCTGATTGGTTGATATGTGCGCCCGTTATTTTTTGTTATTAGAGACTTCGTGCATTCTGCATTATACCAAAGGCCAAATAAATTATTTTCCTTAGCCCTAACGGAACTGAGATGTCTTTTAAACGCTAGGATGAGACACGTATTTTTAAGTGCAAAATTGATAGGCATGGGAGATAAGTACAAATTACGCTCAGAAAAGCAACGCGAACCTATATTTTTTGGACCAAAAAATACTGTCCTAATAACTTTTCTTTAATTCTAGCAAGGTTTCGTTAAAAAAATCAACTTTCTGAAGTCTGTATCTCGAAAAAGGCTATCATTGTCGCCTATGGGGAAATTAATTGTTTATTTCAATCTATACAGCGTCGACATTTCTTTATCATAGTGCTCAAAAAGTGTCAAAAACAGTAATTTTACTTGATAATTGATGTGAAACCGTATTTTTTGGTGACAAATGAATTATTGATTAACTAGTTTTTAAGCTATAGTCTGTTTCATTTTTGTATTGCTTTTTACCTTAGAAGCATGGGTGGGTTCGACTTTTGACTTACTGTGGAGAGAATATGTCATTTTCTGAACTTCTGCTGATTTGTTTGAAAAAAGCACGTACACGTCTAGAGTTTGGATATACAAATCGATTTTTAAACATGACAATCTCGATCCAAGTGCTGTTATCGAAATTACCAAATTCAGTGAAAATGTACAGAAATGATCCCCATCGAACATTGAAATGTTCACTCGAATGACAGACTATAAAAAAATGAATAGGCATGACATTTTGTAGTTAACGAATAGTTTTCGATGCTTAAACACAAATATTTACACATTTTTCATATTTTGAAATGCTATAGTCTGTTTCAAAAATGTACTTTTATACGAAAATGGTTTCATTTAAAACTGTTGTTCAAAATTCACCGTAGTAGTTACATATTGGATCGGTTTTGGTATCAATATAATCAGTACTTGATGACATACAAAGAATCATTGGAGAAAGTGGACATTATCTTCAGGCCCTTTTTAGCAATACCGCATTTACTCAAAAAATCTGAAATTTTTTTTCCCCATTTTTTGACTGGGGTCACCTCTGATAAAAAATTGTGAAAATTCAGAGAGTAATGCCAGAACGTTTTGAAGATGATTTTTGTGTGGCATATATATTTGTGCATATAACGAACTATGAATTGCATGATTCTAGAAAGTATTAAATACCGTATACAGCGTCGACATTTCTTTATCATAGTGCTCAAAAAGTGTCAAAAACAGTAATTTTACTTGATAATTGATGTGAAACCGTATTTTTTGGTGACAAATGAATTATTGATTAACTAGTTTTTAAGCTATAGTCTGTTTCATTTTTGTATTGCTTTTTACCTTAGAAGCATGGGTGGGTTCGACTTTTGACTTACTGTGGAGAGAATATGTCATTTTCTGAACTTCTGCTGATTTGTTTGAAAAAAGCACGTACACGTCTAGAGTTTGGATATACAAATCGATTTTTAAACATGACAATCTCGATCCAAGTGCTGTTATCGAAATTACCAAATTCAGTGAAAATGTACAGAAATGATCCCCATCGAACATTGAAATGTTCACTCGAATGACAGACTATAAAAAAATGAATAGGCATGACATTTTGTAGTTAACGAATAGTTTTCGATGCTTAAACACAAATATTTACACATTTTTCATATTTTGAAATGCTATAGTCTGTTTCAAAAATGTACTTTTATACGAAAATGGTTTCATTTAAAACTGTTGTTCAAAATTCACCGTAGTAGTTACATATTGGATCGGTTTTGGTATCAATATAATCAGTACTTGATGACATACAAAGAATCATTGGAGAAAGTGGACATTATCTTCAGGCCCTTTTTAGCAATACCGCATTTACTCAAAAAATCTGAAATTTTTTTTTCCCATTTTTTGACTGGGGTCACCTCTGATAAAAAATTGTGAAAATTCAGAGAGTAATGCCAGAACGTTTTGAAGATGATTTTTGTGTGGCATATATATTTGTGCATATAACGAACTATGAATTGCATGATTCTAGAAAGTATTAAATACCGTATAGGTTACAATACACCATTAGATTTTATGGGCGTAGCCATTTTATGAGCACAACATGGTATTCAGAATTAAGAGTATAGCTAATCCTGATTGGTTGATATGTGCGCCCGTTATTTTTTGTTATTAGAGACTTCGTGCATTCTGCATTATACCAAAGGCCAAATAAATTATTTTCCTTAGCCCTAACGGAACTGAGATGTCTTTTAAACGCTAGGATGAGACACGTATTTTTAAGTGCAAAATTGATAGGCATGGGAGATAAGTACAAATTACGCTCAGAAAAGCAACGCGAACCTATATTTTTTGGACCAAAAAATACTGTCCTAATAACTTTTCTTTAATTCTAGCAAGGTTTCGTTAAAAAAATCAACTTTCTGAAGTCTGTATCTCGAAAAAGGCTATCATTGTCGCCTATGGGGAAATTAATTGTTTATTTCAATCTATACAGCGTCGACATTTCTTTATCATAGTGCTCAAAAAGTGTCAAAAACAGTAATTTTACTTGATAATTGATGTGAAACCGTATTTTTTGGTGACAAATGAATTATTGATTAACTAGTTTTTAAGCTATAGTCTGTTTCATTTTTGTATTGCTTTTTACCTTAGAAGCATGGGTGGGTTCGACTTTTGACTTACTGTGGAGAGAATATGTCATTTTCTGAACTTCTGCTGATTTGTTTGAAAAAAGCACGTACACGTCTAGAGTTTGGATATACAAATCGATTTTTAAACATGACAATCTCGATCCAAGTGCTGTTATCGAAATTACCAAATTCAGTGAAAATGTACAGAAATGATCCCCATCGAACATTGAAATGTTCACTCGAATGACAGACTATAAAAAAATGAATAGGCATGACATTTTGTAGTTAACGAATAGTTTTCGATGCTTAAACACAAATATTTACACATTTTTCATATTTTGAAATGCTATAGTCTGTTTCAAAAATGTACTTTTATACGAAAATGGTTTCATTTAAAACTGTTGTTCAAAATTCACCGTAGTAGTTACATATTGGATCGGTTTTGGTATCAATATAATCAGTACTTGATGACATACAAAGAATCATTGGAGAAAGTGGACATTATCTTCAGGCCTATTTTAGCAATACCGCATTTACTCAAAAAATCTGAAATTTTTTTTTCCCATTTTTTGACTGGGGTCACCTCTGATAAAAAATTGTGAAAATTCAGAGAGTAATGCCAGAACGTTTTGAAGATGATTTTTGTGTGGCATATATATTTGTGCATATAACGAACTATGAATTGCATGATTCTAGAAAGTATTAAATACCGTATAGGTTACAATACACCATTAGATTTTATGGGCGTAGCCATTTTATGAGCACAACATGGTATTCAGAATTAAGAGTATAGCTAATCCTGATTGGTTGATATGTGCGCCCGTTATTTTTTGTTATTAGAGACTTCGTGCATTCTGCATTATACCAAAGGCCAAATAAATTATTTTCCTTAGCCCTAACGGAACTGAGATGTCTTTTAAACGCTAGGATGAGACACGTATTTTTAAGTGCAAAATTGATAGGCATGGGAGATAAGTACAAATTACGCTCAGAAAAGCAACGCGAACCTATATTTTTTGGACCAAAAATACTGTCCTAATAACTTTTCTTTAATTATAGCAAGGTTTCGTTAAAAAAATCAACTTTCTGAAGTCTGTATCTCGAAAAAGGCTATCATTGTCGCCTATGGGGAAATTAATTGTTTATTTCAATCTATAGGGTTGTGCGTTCGCTACAAGATCGCCTTGAATTTAACATGTTCAACATAAATATATACAATCAGCCATGCAAAAAGGCATAACATTTGTGTCAACTAATTCTGCCTCTTTAAAGGTCAAATGAAAGTTAGTCATTTCACTCTACTATGGAATGAAATGAACGAGAGAACTTTTGACGTGGTATAATTATAATATAACTGTTTTTTATACTTATACTTAGTTTGTACTGCAAGCCGAAAAATCAACTTTGCTCTCTGGATGTCTCTTGGTTTTTGTTTTTGTTTTTGGTTTGTTTGCTATATTATTGACGTAAATAAAACCGACAACTCCTTTTATTCAGATATATAATTTGAGTTCTGTAAATTTCTAGACGTACGTAAGAATGAAAGACGAAAATGCAGGTTTGATAAATGGTCATCAAAGAGCGACACAATTAAAAACAAATAAAAATATAGCTATTACAGCTACAGCCATTTTTTTTTCTCTATTAAAACATATTTGATACTTTTTGCGCTATTGTCATATATAAAAAAAAATCTAACATTTTCATAAGCTTTCTGTGATTTCCCCGATTCACCATTATGATGTCATGCCACTTGCTATATGGATTCAGAAAACAAATTTACGAAATCTATGACCACACAATTGTAACTGTTTCTATCTTTATTAACAAAATTTAGCGTAAATATTTACAACTATAAAAATTAGTAACAGTGGTGGTCTATTCTGCCCGGAAAACAATGCGGACTAAATCTGTGTACAGTGCACGTGGCGGATCCAGTCTTTTTAAATGGGGGTTACCAACCAAGGATAAAGGGAGGGGATCCAACCGTATGTCCTTATTAACAAAAGGGGGTCCAAAATCCACACCCCCCATCCGCCACTGTGTGCACCACTGACATTAAATTTTACAAATATGCAAATCGATACTTGTTCTGTTAGGACAGTTTTCAATTTTATATAATAGAAGTAGGTGAATTATACAGCAGACATATTGGTTTTCTTGGTTTAGATAGAGGAATTGTCTACCCCCGATCAAGAATCTCATTAAATTATACAGATGTGCATACGTATTAGTCTAAAATATAATCTTTCATCTTATCAAATTTGAATCTCATGATTTTTGTAAAAAGGCGGAATTAAATTTCCAAAGTGATATTCAAACTTATTATTCAAAGACAAACTGACAATGCCATGGCAAAATAAAAAAAAGTCAAAATGACAAACTGTACAGATATGCTAACTTAGAATATATAGAACATACTTTATGACTTCATAACCATAGAAAGACAACGAAAGATCATATCATAAACAAAATTGTATTAAAAGGTCAATGATGAGAAAATTTTAACATTTGTTATACCTAGTACTTCATAATCTTTTTCTGAAAAGTTTTGTCGTCCTGAATATGCATGAAATGTTTGCCACTGGACATTAAGCAACCAACAATCAATTAATCTTTTGCTCTAAAAAATTAATTAAACAATATAAGCCACAATTGTATCCATCACTTGGTGTCTGTTTAGGGGCCAGCTGAAGCACGCCTCCGGGTGCGGGATTTTCTCGCTGTGTTGAAGACCCATTGGTGGCCTTCGGCTGTTTTCTGCTCTGTGTTCGGGTTGATGTCACTTTGACACATGCATTCCCCATTTCCATTCTCAATTTTGAATAGTATAAAAAGTTGTTTTATTTAAAAGAGACTTTGAATAATAACTTTAAAACACAGTTATGTTATAATTGAACGAGTTCATAAAAACTAGAAATAAAGGACTATATATATACTGGAGTAAAACCAAAAGTTTGTTCCGACACTAGACTTGTAGGCAACGGCTCAGATGTACTTATTTATACTGGATAACCTATATGTGTGTTCATAAAAATTACAGACTAATTTCCTCTATGTAAACACAAGGAGATGTGGTATATTAAGAATTGCTTATGAAACAACTATCCGTAAAGTTCAAATGAGGTGGACGAAAGCCACCAGAGACAACCGTACGGCCTTCTAAAAACCATTCCGTTAAGTTGGCTAATAACGGTCCCAACATGAAAAATATGAAATAATCAAACTCTGAGAAAACTAACGGATTTTACTCAGATCCATACATCTTGACACCTCAAACATGCGAACACTATATAATTTTAAACCTAACTGACTCGCAATTTTATAATAAACAATAATTATGAACTTTTTAAAATAAGTTATCCATGGGGAATACTTAAAAAATCATCTTATTCACGATGTAAAAATGAATATTTAAAACTTTTCCGTTATATGTTACCTGTGAAATGGCGCCAATATAGTTTTATTTTTTTGGCGCAAATGAAAGATTGATTTTTTTTCAAAATTGGCGCAAATGCAATGCACTCCCTCTTTGGAATCATTTAAAAAGGTAAAATTCACCTGTATTGGTATTGCTGGTGTATATTTGTCACACGTTCCATCTACAATATACGGAAATGACATGGCTGGGTATTGTAAAGTTACTGAAGGACGTTTAATGTCAAATTCATATCCCCGGGCGAAAACATGATTATTTACCGGTTTGTCAAAACGCCGTTTGTACACTTACCAAAGTGTATTGATCTTTCACGCTGTCTAGTCTAAGATTAAAAGTTTAGGCAATTTTTGTAGGTTTTTAAAGTGAACGGAAAATGAGCTTTGCAACAGTGTCTCTAACGATAAAAAAAAATAATGTGGTCCGTCAATATGACATATCACAGAGGCAGGTATAAAAATTTGTAAAATTGGCTTAAATATTTCATTTAACAGCAATTTGTAGAACTGATTATTTTGATCCCTCGAATACGTGTAAAATAATGAGTATTTATATTATTTAGATTCTTTCATATAATTGTTTTTGTTTATTGTATTCACGAATTTTATATAAACTCATGACGTTTAGACCTTGACATTTCGTGTAGACACCTGGGGCGTGTTTTATTGGTCTATTCTGCACATCCCCAGAATGTCTTCTGGTGAAGAGTCCAAAAAAAATGAATCTGGAGATAACCTGGAGATATTCTACGGAAGATCAATAAAACAAAAATTCAATTTGCCGTCGAATATAGCAGATTTTTGCTATGTTGGATGACATATTAAATGAAGTTTACGATGATTTTATAGAAAATTAAGATACGTCCGGTAGACATGACTGTAAAAGTGTGCTCTGTTCGTGACATGCTTCTTTGTTCTTTCCTCTAACTCAATTTTGCTAGACAAATCAGGCGTAAACCCCCACTATTTGATTTTTAAGAATAATCTTAAACTGCACAAAAATTCGTCAATGTTTGTCTCGAATATGATCAAAAAGGACATCTTGTCTATTCAATTTTTTTAAAGTAACCAAACTGGATTATTTTTGTATAAAGCAAAGATATCGGAAAGTTCTCAAAATCATTTTTCTCTGGTGGTCCTTGAAAAAAATCTTCTGGTCCTAACTATTATTTCTATTGCATAATTTCGATGGTCAAAACCTTCGGACCACCACTTTTCAAAAATTTTCATTGTATATGGATCTATATGCAAGTATATATATACAATGTATACCAGACATTTCTCAGACTGTTTTTTCTTCTTTTTTTTTAATAAATCCGTTGGTTGTGTACTGATTGATACTTCAGTCTTGGAGAACAAGATTTATTTCAGTACTATAGTTGTAATTAGCTTTGAGCAAACTTCCAGTAATTGCCGCTGAAATAGATATAAGAAGATGTGGTATGAGTGCCAATGAGACAACTCTCCATCCAAGTCAAAATTTATAAAAGTAAACCATTATAGGTCAAGTACGGTCTTCAACACGGAGCCTTGGCTCACACCGAACAGTAAGCTATAAAGGGCCCCAAAAAATTACTAGTGTAAAACCATTCAAACGGGAAAACCAACGGTCTAATCTATATAAAAAACGAGAAACGAGAAACACTTATGAACCACATCAACAAACGACAACTACTGAACATCAGATTCCTGACTTAGGACAGGTGCAAACAAATGCAGCGGGTTTAAACGTTTTAATGGTACCAAACCTTCACCCTTTTTCTGAAACAATAGTGTAACATCACAACATAGAAAGACACACTATAAAATATCAAATGAAATAGCTTAACCCAATCAAAGGACATATTAACACCACTGAACATACACTGAACAAATAAATTTGACCTATGACACAATGTAAATACAAAATAAATAAACTAAGGGAAGAATAATAAAAGTAACATGTTATATCGGTAAGAAATGTTAAACAATTAAAGAAAAACAATATGCTCGAACAAAAATACCATCCATTTGCAATAACTTTAAACACAGGTAAATGAAAATAATTTTGTTGTTAGGTATACGTGTACAGTACCAATAGAGAAAGGAAATATTATTACAAAATAAATAATGTTGATGTTCATAGTACGAAGTGAAAATTTATAGTTATACCAAACACTTATCAAAGCTGGTATATAGACCAGATATAATAAATACCCTTATTTCGGTGCTTTGTGTCTATTGTCTTAATGTAAGTTTTTTTGTGTGTGTCTCGTACCGATCTTTTGAGTTAATCTAATTGCAATTGATTTGTGCAGGTTGTTCTAATATTGTTCTGTTACACCACTGTCCCAGCCTCGGGGAGGGTTAAGCGCTCACAAACATGTTATTGTACTGTTACACCACTGTCCCAGGTTAGGGGGCTGGTTGGGCCGGATCCCGCTAACATGTTTAACCCCGCCACATTCTGTATGTATGCTCTGTCCAAAGTCAAAGTCAAATGTAATTCAGTGGTTGTCGTTTTTTGCTGTGTTACATATTTGTTTTTCGTTCATTTTTTTTTTTGTACATTAATTAGACCGTTAGTTTTCTCGTTTGAATTGTTTTACATTTGTGATTTCGGGGCCTTTTATAGCTGACTATGCGGTATGGGCTTTGCTTATTGTTGAATGCCGTACGGTGACCTATAGCTGTTAATTGCTGTGTCATTTGGTCTCTTCTGGAGGGTTGTCTCATTGGCAATCTTCGTTTTTATATCAACCCTGCCATATTCTGTGTGTGTCTATCCCAAGTCAGGAGCCTGTAGTTTAGTTGTTGTCGTTGGTTCATGTCTCGACTCATATTTAATATTTTGTAAATTATTTTGTTATGTATAATTAGGCCGTAAGTTTTCTCGTTTGAATGGTATCGCACACTTTTCACGTCGGGCCTTTTGACAGTATCGGGTTTTGTCATTGTTGAAGGCCTTAATTACGGTTGTCTATAATTGCTTACATCCACTTCATATTTGAACTCCGGTGGATAGTTGCCTCATTAGCAATCATACATTTCTTCGTTTTTATTTATTTACCTGACTTTTAAACTCGTGTTTTGAACCGAGTCCTGAACATGCATGACATATTTGTCACTGGGCGTTAATAATTAGTAACAAACAATCAACCAATTAAACTTGTGTTAAATAAGAAGAAAAACCATTTGATATTCATTCATTTAGTGGGGTGGGCTGGTAATTAAGAGCTGAAAAATATGCATAATAAGCGACAGATTAAAAATGTTAATAATGCCCTCTATAAATTTAAACTGACCACCACGGAATAGCCCAACTTAGTGTTGAAAGTAGCGTTAAACACCAATCAATCAAAATCCCGTCCCTAGAATATCAAATAGTCGTCCCTTAACTTTTATTGTCCGTGTAGTTCTTATATTTATCCAGCTTATCGTCATACAGGGATGTCCTATTAAGACTGTCATACCATAAAAACGTTTATAACACAGCTCACATTCCAATATATCTGCATTCATAAATTTATTAATGTCATTTAGACTAAACGTCGCCATGTTTGTTATGTGCCTCTGCCGTCTAAACTACCTATCAAAAACGAAGAGGTGGAAGAGGGCCAGAAGATCTTCCCTATGCAAAAAAACAGAAATGGACCTCTTCTGGCTCACTACCGAAGAACAAAAAAACACGCCCGTGTTTCTTGTTGAAGACTGATTTACCCGGTACGTCTAAACACCACCTAGGCCGCCTTGGTGCACTAAGCTCTGAAAAGTGCACTAAGCCCATGATGGAACAGTCATATAAGTACCAAGGTCATTCAGTATGATAATGTTGTAAATAAAGAGCATATATTTAAATTTTGGTGTAAATGTATTTAGAAATGAAAGAGTTATAAACATTTTACATGGCACGCGCCGACTTTTGTATAATGTGTCCAGTTATCATAGTGTTGATTGAATCCACCGAAGCTTGACGCGTTCATATAAACCAATACCAATATCTTTATTCCCATAACCATTGCAGATACATAGGTACAGAGAGAGTGCAAAATATGTACATGAATATGCATCTATTTACAAAACATATATACAATACAGTGGTTTCCAAATAATATACATTTTAGCTAGGAGGACCCACATGTTTATTTATACACTTTATAAACTTACATAATCTTTTTAGCTCTGAATTTTTGTTTAATTTGCTCATCAATTTTCTAAACTTTAGTGTATTAACATACTAGTAAGCCAAATAGTACTTATCAAGGTGTAATTTTCTACTGTCGTTAAAAAATGGACATTCTAGCAGATAATGAAATTCGTCTCCAATGCTACCAATATTACAAAGATGACATTTTCTATCATTTCTATTAACATTATTCCACCTCCCTGTCTCTATTGAGAGTCTGTAGTTTGTGGTTCTATATCTACATAAAATAATACTTTCGTGCATATCCAACATTTCAAAATATTTTTTTTCAAAATTTAATTCTAACTTAAAATTCTATAATTTACTGATTATGTAGACTCTTGAAATTGTGTATTCCACAACTGTTTGTATTGGTCTTGTAATCGCAACTTTAGTGCATTTTTTAATCATATATCATTACCAAAACATTGAGAAATCCAAATATTTGAAAAACCACATTCATCCAATATATTTTTAACTTCACTCACAAAAAATGTACATACATTATTAACAGTAATTAGTGTTTTTAATAGTGTATATGCGATAGAAGATAACTTAGTCTCTTTAGCAGATACTAATTTACACCAATAAGATACTATTTTTAATTTAAAGGATATCTACCAAGTTCTCCGTATACCATATAGCTAGGTGTGGAATTTTCAGTTTCAAAAGAAGTTTACAGAATTTCTGATGGATTCTTTCTATAATTTCAACATCACCATGCCCCCAAATTTCACATCCATACAAAAGTATGGGTTTCACAACTTTATAGAACAGATCTAAGTGACACTGAGTGGAAAGATTATGTATGCGGCCTGATTTCAACACCTTAAACATAGCTTGTGTGGCTTTTTCTGCTAGGTGTTTCTGTGCTATTTTAGTATTACCAGTTCTAGATAATAATATGCCCAAATAGTTAAATTCTTTTAATATTTTCAATGTCAGTGCCGTCTATAGCTATATAAAAATGTAAATTTGACGGCATTCTGCCTCTAGAAAAAATCATCACTTTAGTTAACTTTAAGCTTCCAAATATTACAGTATTCACTGAAAGAATCCAGCTGTTTCTGTAAATCATCAGCACTTTCTGCCAGTAGTACTATGTCGTCTGAACTAAGGATATGAATGGAAAGGTCAAATATGCACCAAGATCGTAAATTAAGATTGATTATTATAATGTAAACAAATATGTTCAAAGTTGGTTCGAAAATCTTAAGAGATTTAAAAGTTATCATAAAAAAGAAGATGTGGTATGATTGCCAATGAGACAACTCTCCACAAGAGACCAAATGACACAGAAATTAACAACTATAGGTCACCGTACGGCCTTCAACAATGAGCAAAGTCCATACCGTACAGTCAGCTATAAAAGGCCCCGAAATGACAATGTAAAACAATTCAAACGAGAAAACTAACGGCCTAATTTATGTACAAAAAATGAACAAAAAACAAATATGTAACACATAAACAAACAACAACCACTGAATTACAGGCTCCTGACTTGGGACAGGCACATACATACAGAATGTGGAGTTAAACATGTTAGCGGGATCCCAACCCTCCCCCTAACCTGGGACAGTGGTGTAACAGTACAACATAAGAACGAACTATAAAAATCAGTTGAAAGAGGCTTAACTCATCAGATGGATAAAAATACAAATACTACAAATACAAGTTAACATTTTTACGGGGCACGCGCTCTTCTTGTGTAATGTCTGATCACCTTGAAAATTGATCCAACCAATCTTTAACTTGTGAATTATGTTTCCTTGATGCTAAGTAGTAATGATAAAAGGGCTGTTGATCTTTTCTTTGATGCTTTGTTAGAAAAAATATATTTGGAAAAAGTGATTGTTTAATTGCGCTATTTGAAATAAAAACAGTGAAACAATAGAAATTGGCTTTTACTCAAAGACATATCTGATTTACCTATGGCGTTTTTGTCGTTTGGTTGCTGTCAAATTGAAGTTTATTCCACATCTCCTATAGTTTGAGTTCTGTTTGATTACTTTTTATTACCGTCTCCTCGGAGACGGTATTAAGAGTTGAACGATGGACAGTCTGCGGGCTGAAGGCTTTCTTACTACCTAATTGGAAGATATTACTGACGCTGTCATAATTAAATTTCGTTCATTGGTTGGGACAATTCAAACCTAGTAAATGTCTTTTAATCCCGTAGAGTGTCGGATCTGAACTCTTTATTTTAGTAAATAGATTTGCCTGGTTACCAATCATGCATATCGGTACACAGGTAACACTTATCTATAAATAGCCAAATCTCCTGAAGATTTGTAAACACACACGTGATTATTTCATGTTACGTACATTTTATACGCGAAAACATAAGAAAACTTTTAGGAAAATGCCTTTTTCTTAGGTTATATTTATTTATACTCAGTAAGATTTGATTTGATTTGATTTTTGGTGTTTTAACGCCACTTTTAAGCACCGCTTTTGGGCTATTTCGAGGCGGCCAGTTTTTATTGGTGGAGGAAGCCGGAGCGCCCGGAGAAAACCACCGACCTTCGATAGGAAAACTGACAATCCTAGTCAATTAAGAGTGGAGTCGAGTGCACCCGCACGAGCGGGGTTCGAACTCACAACCACAGTGTTGACTGGCTAGTGATTACAGTAGTAACTACTTAGACCACTCGGCCACCGAGGCCCCCTACTCAGTAAGATAATCTAAAGGCAACACAAACATTTTAAAACAGAGATATCAAATAATTTCTGTTCGATTAATATTAATTTACACAAGAATTTTTATCTCAGGGGGCGGGGGCGGCGGCGGCGGCACTTCGACCTTTCTATGGCAGAGGTGAGCAGCTGAAACATCCAATAGCTCACCCTTTATATATATATATATATATATAGAGAGAGAGAGAGAGAGAGAGAGAGAGAGAGAGAGAGAGAGAGAGTCTATAAGAATCTACCAACCAGTAAACTTAATAGGTTTTGGATCATCAAAATTGACAATACTACACAAACAGGGAAAATTATATGAGTCTAAAAGATTGTGTAACAATACCGATAAATAGATGGAAAACAAAACACTAAAAATTGTTGAATATCATCGCACAAAGATGGAAAAACTGAACAGATGATATAAATTATACAATAATTGCAAATATTTCGGCTCAACAAATGGCCTTCCTCAGTGTTAAAAGTTTTAACAATACTGATATATAATGTATAAGGTGTAAACATAGATCAGTAATAATACAGGTAAGTTTTGGTCGATTGATTTTAATCCAAAATCCTGAATATCATAATATAAACATTAGACTGTAAATTTAATTATTTCTTTCTATTGATTCTATCTGGATGGAGGACACCCAGTGTTTTTATCCAAAACTTCTCCCGATTCTCTCTTTGCCTATTTTGCCATGTACAATCCTGTTCGATCACAAGGATCTTCATGTGATCAAAATCTTTCAGATTGTGATCTGGTAACCTGAAGTGTTGGCTGACAGGAATATACGGTTTTTTTGTGAGGTCACTCCTGTGGCCATTAAGGCGTTTGTGAAATGGCTGCATAGATTCACCAACATATTGGAGACCACATATAGGACACTCAAGAACGTAAATCACGTTTGAGCTTTTGCAGTTGACATTGCAGAAGATCTTGTATGTCTTTTCTGTGGTCTTACTGTGAAATGTTGATGAATGCTGCAATTGGTTGCAACATTTGTAGCGCTTATCCCCACAAGGCTGGCAATTACCTACAGTATGGTTAGGTTTGGAAAGGTGAGCTCGGACAAGTATATTTCTCAGGCTGTTAGGTTGCTTGAAGGCAATCATGGGAGGCTCAGGAAAGATTTTGGATAACTTAGAATGTTTCTCGACTGCTGTCCAATGATCACGAATGGTCTTGAAACTATTTCTCAGGCATGGATGGTAGGTGAGCACACATGGGATTCTTTTACTTTTCTGTTTTTCTTTGTAAGTTAGCAGACTGCTTCTGGGGATGGATTCCGCTTTTCGAAAACTATTTTTGATGTTTTTGTGTTTATATCCCCTTCTTTTCAAATGTCATTTGAGCTGCCCCAGACGTTGTTTTGTAGTGTCTTCAGAGGAGCAGATTCGCCTTATTCTGAGAGCTTGGCTGTATGGAATGCTCTTCGTGCAGTGTGGAGGATGGCAACTTTCAGGCGACAAGTATTGATGAGTATCTGTAGGTTTAGAGTATATATCTGTGTTTATTATACCTACAGAGAGGGTGCTAGATGTATCAAGGAAGTTTATGGTGGAATTAGATGTTTCATGGGTGAATTTGATGGTAGGGTGTTGATTGTTAGCATTTGTTATAAAAGTTTGTAATTCTTGGTCTCCCTTGTCCCATTTCATGTCAACGTCATCAATGAATCGATACCAGGAAAGCGGTTTTTCGATGGAGCACTCCAGCAGTTGCTTTTCAACTTTACCCATGAATATATTGGCATAAGATGGAGCCATTTTTGTACCCATAGCAGTGCCATTTGTCTGTAAATAGAAATTCTCCTTGGAATGTGAAGTTCAAGGAGAACACTATTTACAGACAAATGGCACTGCTATGGGTACAAAAATGGCTCCATTAATGCCAATATATTCATGGGTAAAGTTGAAAAGCAACTGCTGGAGTGCTCCATCGAAAAACCGCTTTCCTGGTATCGATTCATTGATGACGTTGACATGAAATGGGACAAGGGAGACCAAGAATTACAAACTTTTATAACAAATGCTAACAATCAACACCCTACCATCAAATTTCACCCATGAAACATCTAATTCCACCATAAAATTCCTTGATACATCTAGCACCCTCTCTGTAGGTATAATAAACACAGATATATACTCTAAACCTACAGATACTCATCAATACTTGTCGCCTGAAAGTTGCCATCCTCCACACTGCACGAAGAGCATTCCATACAGCCAAGCTCTCAGAATAAGGCGAATCTGCTCCTCTGAAGACACTGCAAAACAACGTCTGGGGCAGCTCAAAGGACATTTGAAAAGAAGGGAATATAAACACAAAAACATCAAAAATAGTTTTCGAAAAGCGGAATCCATCCCCAGAAGCAGTCTGCTAACTTACAAAGAAAAACAGAAAAGTAAAAGAATCCCATGTGTGCTCACCTACCATCCATGCCTGAGAAATAGTTTCAAGACCATTCGTGATCATTGGACAGCAACCGAGAAACATTCTAAGTTATCCAATATCTTTCCTGAGCCTCCCATGATTGCCTTCAAACAACCTAACAGCCTGAGAAATATACTTGTCCGTGCTTACCTTTCCAAACCTAACCATACTGTAGGTAATTGCCAGCCTTGTGGGGATAAGCGCTGCAAATGTTGCAACCAATTGCAGCATTCATCAACATTTCACAGTAAGACCACAGAAAAGACATACAAGATCTTCTGCAATGTCAACTGCAAAAGCTCAAACGTGATTTACGTTCTTGAGTGTCCTATATGTGGTCTCCAATATGTTGGTGAATCTATGCAGCCATTTCACAAACGCCTTAATGGCCACAGGAGTGACCTCACAAAAAAACCGTATATTCCTGTCAGCCAACACTTCAGGTTACCAGATCACAATCTGAAAGATTTTGATCACATGAAGATCCTTGTGATCGAACAGGATTGTACATGGCAAAATAGGCAAAGAGAGAATCGGGAGAAGTTTTGGATAAAAACACTGGGTGTCCTCCATCCAGATGGAATCAATAGAAAGAAATAATTAAATTTACAGTCTAATGTTTATATTATGATATTCAGGATTTTGGATTAAAATCAATCGACCAAAACTTACCTGTATTATTACTGATCTATGTTTACACCTTATACATTATATATCAGTATTGTTAAAACTTTTAACACTGAGGAAGGCCATTTGTTGAGCCGAAATATTTGCAATTATTGTATAATTTATATCATCTGTTCAGTTTTTCCATCTTTGTGCGATGATATTCAACACTTTTTAGTGTTTTGTTTTCCATCTATTTATCGGTATTGTTACACAATCTTTTAGACTCATATATATATATATAAACAAGTCTAAATTGAAAACAACGTTCAAACCTATGATTGCGTTGGATAAAAACCGCAATTTTTATACGTGTGAATGAAAAAAACAAATTTCTTGGTAGAGGGGTCTAAATACAGCACAAACAACATTTTCCAAAAGACCAAATGAGTGAAAAAGTATATTTTAACAAAACGCATTTGACTAGCAGGTCGAACAACTGATGTTCTTAAACCCTGCTGACTGCCATTGGCGATTGACAAATAAACGGATATCAAGATGTAACAATTAGATCTTATCATTAATTTATTACCAAACAGAATACAATAAACTTGCGGAAAAGATGGTATACCGCAAACATGAGGTGCAAACATTTGTACACCATATCCGGATTTCGACAATTAATGTCTCTTCAGTGATTTTAGGAATCGAAACGGTATTTGGAAGGCCATATAATTTACCTCAATTTAGGATAGACTCTTGAATTTTGAAAGAGTCAAAATAGGATGAACGGATCATATAAGTCCGAAGGCAAATATAATACAAGCCCAAACGAAAAAATATAAACAAGTCTAAATTGAAAACAACGTTCAAACCTATGATTGCGTTGGATAAAAACCGCAATTTGTATACGTGTGCATGCAAAACAAATTTCTTGGTAGAGGGGTCTAAATACAGCACAAACAACATTTTCCAAAAGACCAAATGAGTGAAAAAGTATATTTTAACAAAACGCATTTGACTATATATATTGAATGATAAAAGAACATACATGCAGTTACCCTAGCTATCATATATTTTTTACAATAAGTATATATACCTGCACATAGCTATCATTGTTACGCTATTTCATGGGGAGATACTAGTAAATAGATTTGACAAAGATCTTAAACATTTACGAAAGTGATTTTAGAGACATATATACACAATCTCTGGTGATTTTAATTGCATCTGTAAAAAAATATCGACATCTGATTAGTTTCAGATTCAATCATCAACCTTGTCTTATATTTCACCTAAATTTCTCGACCTCATGCAATTTCATGAAGCTTCAAACAGTGACCTATCCCAGCGACTCATCCTTTCCACTCATTACATAATAAGTGCCCCCACACACACCCCAAGATCGTTTGGCTGAGTTGGATGTTGTCTAGATCTACCTAGCTAGCTCTTCCTAGCAAGATATAGCAGAGGTTGAAGAACAGAAGACTAAAAATATATCTAAAAGGGAATATAAGAAGAGCAAAAAACTACTCTCAGACGATGTATGCTAACATATTTTAAGCAATGTTTAATTTCTATGAATGATTTTAAAGGAGATGTGAAGTATACATAATTAATTTAGACAGCAACCCAATTAAGCAACAAACAAAACGTGACAATTTACTTCTAAAGTTCAATCTACGGTCTTCTTCAATGGACATGTCATTACAACATTTTAAAGTTTTTTATCCTCCCAAGTCTAACTATAATATATAGAATAGTTGTGAATATGTGAGCCAAAATTAGTTCCTGTGAAAAAAGTTCCAGTGGAACAAATATCACAGGAAATATATTCTGGGAGAACTTTTTTCACAGATAATTTCTATATGATTTGTTCCATCTCTATAAAATAAGTTCCACAATTTACCTGGTGAAATAAGTTCTGGGTTTGTGAAATTTGTTCCTTACCTAGTGAAATAAGTTCCAGGTTTGTAAGATTTGTTCCTTACCTGGTGAAATAAGTTCCTTGTCTGTGAAATATGTTCCACTGGTTATACAAGTTATCTTTTATACTGAGCATTGTTATCAGTGAGCTTAAAGTTATAATTCAAGTACATTATAAAAACATGTATTATATTGATAATGTAATAAATAAAAGGTGTAAACATCCAATATGGATTCTGTGGAGTATAGCAAAATGTTTAATTACATTATCCATACAAAAATATCCAAATGACAATAATTTAATGAGGCAGATAAGCGAAGAATAAGAAAAATCCGTCAGAATTTTTTTTTAGATCAATCATTTATTTATGAATATTGCAATTCAACATATGTTACTTCATATCAGAATTTGTAGATAAACTGTTATCACAGAAATATGTCTCATCCTTTTGTAATTTTAATTATGCAAATGTTGAAATTAAAATAGCAATACTTTAACATGTTTCATAAGTTATGCAAATATTCAAAGTCAATGAACCATGACTGAGGTACATGGCTAAACAATTTCCATGTAAATGAGATGTGCCAAAGCTAATACAACTGCATACCAAATACATTGAATTATTATAAGTCGTTCCCTTTAAACAAACCTAAACACAAACATTAACTTATAAACTATGTAAAAGTTTCAAAGTCAATGAACCATGAAGAGGGGGTGAGGCTATATAATATCCATGGAAACGATAATTGCAAATGCCAATAAATTTGCATACCAAATATCGTTTACTTAACATTAGCAGTTCATCTTAAACTGATCTAATCACAAACTAATACATGTAAACTAAGCAAAAGTTTCTAAGTCGATAGACAATGACTGAGGGGGCGGGGCCAAATATTCTCCATGGTAATGAGATGTGCTAATGCTTATACAACTGAATACCAATTAACATTTGCCTACCCTAAATGGTTCCCCTTGAACTGACCTAATCACAAACTAATACATGTTAACTTAGCAAAATTCACAAAGTCAATAGACCATGACTAAGGGAGCCAAATAATCTCCATGGAAATAAGATATGCCAATGCTTATACAACTGCATACCAAATATCATTGACCTACCACTAGTGATTCCTCATAAACTGACCTAATCACAAACTAATACATGTAAAATAAGCAAAAGTTTCAAAGTCAATAGACCATGACTGAGGGGGGCAGGGCCAAATAATCTCCATGGAAATGAGATGTGCCAATGCTAATACAACTGCATACCAAATATGATTGACCTACCACTTGTGGTTCGCCATAAACTAGACCTAATCACAAACTAATACATTGTTGACGACGCCGCTGCCGCCGACGCCGGAAACAGCATACCTATGTCTCGCTTTTTGACTCAGTCAAGGCGAGACAAAAAATGAAATAGTGTGTTTTAAATATTTATCGCAGTTGTTAATCATAGTTGTGCATTTGTTTTTTAATCATATTATCTACGTACAATATATATGCTGACTTAATTTGAATTTCTCAAAGATTTACCTTATTTTGAACGTTGTCGTGTTGTTTAAAGACTTCAATGTTGAATATTAAACTTGTCAGGTACAACTATAGAATGTTTTGCTTGATATAAAGTTAATGCATCATGTTAATCTATAACACCCGAAACTTATTTAACATTTAGTAAAAATATTAGTTCCGGAACAAATCTTACAGTGCTGGAACATATTTTTTTTAAATATATATTCCGGGTAAAAAATTTCTGTGATATAAATTCCGGTGGAACATATTTCCTATGAAATAAGTTCCAGCGGAACAAATGTCACGCCGGAACATTTTTTTTGTTACAAAAAATAATCTTAATAGCAAAAAATAATTCAGATATTACTTGGAACTATGAGCAGGGTCAGGAACAAACTTCTAATGTTTGTTTTGAGGTTTATTGACTATTTATACTAGACATGCTAAATGAGAGAAAGAGAAATAAAAGAAAATTATAAATTTAAAAGACGAAAATACTGTTGGCACCTTAAAAGATTATTCTTAATTGTATGTTTTCTACAAGAATTGTAAAAACAAGTATAAACATACATATACTATGATCATAAAACAAAAAGACATTTATATGTCAACATACGAACGGTCTCCCACAAAAGATTATGTCAATTCAGTATGTCAAGCTTTTAAGGGTAAGTATGATAAGGGCCTTATTCGTCATCCAACATTAAATGGTATAGTAAATAAATATGAAGATACGTACAAGTAAAACAATAACAAAAGATACAGTATCAAGCTGTATGCTTGATTAAGTTTTGGTCAAATTTGTTGATTCTCTTATGTTGATGGCCTCATAGTGAACTTAAAGTAGCTTTGCAGAACTTATCACCTTCTTAATAACCAACGACGTCTATTATGATTTGAAAAAAAATGGCGGCGAAACTACTTTGTTTTCAGGCGCTTACAATAGGTCTTATATAACAAATTACCCGTCTCACGACTCTGAGTATTTTTCATCAAAAAATAAAATCAAGAAGTCCAATAAAACCAAATAATCTGAAAAAAGAAACATTTAATTGTTAAGGATACTCATTATTCAAATATAGAAAAAGAGGCGTGGGGCATTCCACATTGCAGTCCAACTACAATGAATAGACAAAATCTTCATCGACAACAAAAATAACCATACATATATGTGAAGCTTTACATTTTAAGGATCATTTTTGAAAAGATGTGAGATACCGTTGGAAATATATTAATTGTGTTCTTATATGTTTAAATTTTACTACGTTTCACTCTCTACCAGGCATGGGGCGAATTACATTGCAATGTAATGCATTATATTACAATTACTTTGACCAAACCATGCATTATATTACAATTACAATTACATGCATTTATCAAAGTAATGCATTATATTACAATTACTTTTGCAAAGTAATGCCTTGAATTACACATTACATTTGAAAATTTTATTAGTGAATAGAAAAATTAAACATTTTGAAAAACAACTACAAGTCACAAAAGATTCTAGCATATGCAGTTACTGTTCCATGAATTGAATATAAGTATACATGTAAAAAGTCTATTTAATTTGACTTTTACAATTTTTAATTATTTTAACTTAATGTTGACTTTACTTTTATAAATATATTTTTTTGTTGTTTTTCTTTAAATTTTATACGAAATATTTAATTACTGTGAATTACTTCCCTAATTATAAAATAGACATAGACCTTAATTAAAATTAACATATTCTTAATTAATCAAGAAATCTTAAATTTGGTTTAGTTAAAACTCCAACAATATGTTAAAGATGTAGTATGTGAAAAAAGTAATGACATGTAATGCCATGTAATGCATGAAATTACACAACTTTTTGTTTTGCTAAAGTAATGCATTATATTACAATTACATGTAATGCACAAATTGCTGCATTACACATTACATGCAATTACTTGGAAAAATGTAATGCATTACCATGCATTACAATTACAAATTTGCATTACCCCATGCCTGCTCTCTACACTTTTCGATGCCTATTATGAACGAAAAACTTTCAGGTGGAAGCGGCCATACTTTTCTAACACAAATAAACAAGCAAACAACCAAAGAAAAAGCCAACGAACAACTCGGATATCTGTTTGAAAAAAAATAATCGATAAAAAGACATTACCCCCAATTTCCAGTTTTAATACTTTCCCCCAAAAAAAATTGGTAAATCTAAAAAAAGGTATAAGCCTTTTATGATTTTTGTTATCTACTACAATTTACATACAATTTTGAACGAATTGAACTACAAAGAGAAAACATTTTCCACTTTCATCAGCTATGAGACGGCTAGCTTTTTAGAAAAGCTATTACTTGTTCAGTTTATAAGAATTCATAATTGAAAGGGTTATTTGCATGAGTATAGATCAATGCTTTTCTTTCACCTAAGCCATCCATATACTCAGAGGACAAAAAGGATAAAAAACTTGAACACAAGTACAGTATAAGTAAACTTTTTGAAAATAAAATAGTTCCCTACTTTACCATCTTACTATTTTATGACGTATTAGGACCTAAATTAAATAAAAAATTTTGCAAAGTTTTAAAATATCCAGTTACCTTTAAAGAATAATGATAAGATCCGAAATAAGGTAACTTTAAACTGTGAAGGAAAACATGTATATATGATGAATCGTTCTAAACCCCAACCCTTTTACATAAGTCTTATAAAATAACCTTCTCATTATAAATTCTGATGTACGTATAGCACCTTTAACTAACAATTATAAGAAAGTTTAATTTAAGACCACTTAAATTCTAAATTCTTATTTGTAAATATATCCAGTTCTTACTTAACTTATTCTTACACTTCAGCACATTATGAATATTATTTTTTAAATTTTATGATGACAATCCTATGAATTAGTTATAATATTAATTATTTAGTAATTATTATTGCCTAAATTCAGTCATCTGTACATAATTAAATGTTTCCTTATGTTCTAAGGTGTATATAGTTGCTACAATTATACCCTATGGGTAGTGCTCCACAATTAATGGAGGAATATACAAGAAACTGAACTGAACTGAACTGATTAATCGTAAATTTATGGTACATAGTTAACAGAAAAAAGTTTTATTCTCAGTCTTATTTCAACTGTATTAATTTTAAAGACATGTCACATCCAAACGAAGTCTACGTATATGTACATGTATACGTCTTGTCTTGTCTATAGTCGGGAAATTTTCAATTCAATTCATTTCATTTGAAAACGTTAAAAATAATATAGATCTTATTCATTGCAAAACGTGACGTCCTTTTTGGATAAAACCCCTGTTTCATCTACGAGGAAAGTCCTATAATATAAGAATGCATATATAGGTGTGGTTGAACATTGATAGTAAAAAAAAGGAAAATCTGGCATCAATAGAGCGCATAATAAATTAAAAAATAATTCCCGAAATAAATGTATATAAAATATGTGTGTGACTATTGAAAGTGTATCCACATATTTACAAGACACTGTCGCTTTTTTCACTCGTTCTTGTCCAGTAACACCGTGTATCATCGGTACAGCGGATATAGGTACTAACCAAGCGGACGTGATCGATTTTTCTTCTGACACGGTAAAAAAGTCTTTGTTTTGTTTACATAATATCAATTTGTACCTCAATCTAAACATAATTGTTGTTTTAAGAAATGATTTGGTCGTAGGTTGATGATTAGAGAAGTCTCATTATTTTCCTAAAACAAGAACGCTTACTAAAACATGTGCAAATACTTGTCAAAGAAGTTGGCGCTCGTCTCATCCGATATGATTCTATATTCAATATTGCAACTCTTTTTCTGATAGAAGGCCATGCACTGTGTGTACGTAATAAGTATAGCTGTTTCAATAATTGGCATTGAAATCTTTCATACATATGTTATTTTTCGATATTTTATTCCGAAAAGAAGCGTTGTGTACAGTGTATAGCATAAATCCTTCTGTACGGTGCATAGTTAAATGAATGTACGGTATATAGCTTTTCACCCTTCGAAGTACCTATTAAGCTGTATCCGCTGTACCGATGAGTGAGTAATAAATTCCTCAAACGAGTTTGAATAGGGAAATAAAATCTGAAGAAGGAATTTGTCATCAACATTTTAATAAGGCAATATTTGGTTTTGAACGAAGCCCGTTCTTATCTGTATTTGTTGCCGTACTTATCAAAATACGATTTTCAAATAATCAAACTCAAACAGTAAAGTTTTGTTTCTCCTTAAAATCGTTCTTCTCCAGTATTACCATGATTACAAGCCTGAACGAATTTCAATGAGAAAATAAATTCTGAATAATGAATTTGACTGCATTTTTCTGTCAGTTTTCTGTCCCAATCAAGACCGACCCCCTTTCACAAACGGGCTAAAATAATGCGTACATTGAACTCCCGTCATTTATCATATTTGGTTTTTTTTCTTAACATTTTCAGGTAGTAAGATTTGGTTTTAAATCGAGCTCATGAGAAATTATGAACTTTTTGGTCTTACAGAAAACATGTTATTTCATATCAATTTAATGTGATTTTTGCAAGACTCATAATCAAGAACAGCGAGAAAGACTATTTCGCAGACTGTTGAAAGATATACTCAGTCCGTTCTTACAACGAATAAGTCCTTATGCACAGATGTTAAATAAAAATAAAACAAAAACTTGCCCATAAGCCAAACCAAAGAAAGAAACCAATAAAAGCACGTACTCTACCAAGATATTAGACTTATCAAAACAAAACAAAAAACACTTTGTATGTTTATATTAAATAAAATATGATATTCGTTTATTTAATTGATGTTGGAAAGGAGAAAAAATTCACGAAGAAAAACAAAAACGAACTGATAATAGACAAACTATAAAACAATATCAATTGTTATTTCTTTTACTTTAGAACTGCAGAACGTATAATAACAAAATTAATTTAGCTGACTCATTACACATAAACTGTATAAAAATACATTAAATGGGACTTTTGAGGTTTTTTTCTCCATTATCGTTAAAGTCAATACACAAAGTATTTAATTACATAAATCAATTTCGAAAAAACTTTAAAATTTCGCATTATTATATTTTTATAAAAAATACTGTTTTGATAACATAATATTCATAAGATAGATTAATAAAATATTGAATCTGAATATTCATAAGCAATAAGGATAATCCAATCAATTTTGTTGATTGGATTATTCACGGCTGAGTAGTTGTGAATCAGTGACACGTGCCCTCATCATTTTATAAAAATATTGAATATCTATTTAAGTTCGTTTTCAAAATATTCCAAAAGTTTCCACTAAAATAGACAACGTGAAAAGAATGTAAACATTTTTCCTGTGTGCATATACGATGACTTTAAAAGAGTCCTGGGTGCACTTTGTATGTCCTGAGTGCACTCAGGAGGTCCTGGGCAGTGTTTAGACGTACCCGTTGATTTGCAACTGTATTTTTTCTGTTTTGGCACATACTTATATATGAACCTCATTAAATTCGATCTTAGAATAGCGAATATAAAGGAACAGATATTTTAAAGTCTTAATAAATTCCATTGAGCACAAAACTAATCCAAATTCGATTTCAATTATTTCGTGATTCTAAAATACGTTTTTTTTGTGGCAGAAATTGCAATTATTTTTTTTATCTGATATGACTTTGAAACACTGATTTAAGATTTATATTGTCCACAAAATATCATAAAATATAATGGATAAAAAAGACGCTTTTCTATTATTTTTTTTACAAGGTTGTTAATTGTTTAATTATGTCCTACAGTTAGAGCAGGTATTTGTTTCATGTCCTATTACTATATCAGGTACTTGTTGAATATCCTATTGGTATAGAAGGTTCTTATTGAATGTCCTACAGATATAGTAGGTACTTGTTGAATGTCCTATAGTTATAGCAGGTATTTGTTGAATGTCCTGTATTAATAGCAGGTACTTGTTGAATATCCTATTGGTAAAGTAGGTTCTAGTTGAATGTCCTATAAATATAGCAAGTACTTGTTGAATGTCCTATAGATATAGCACATACTTTTGAATTTTCAATAGCTATAATAGGCAAATGTTGAATATCCTATTGGTATAGTATGTTGTAGTTGAATATCCTATAAATATAGCAGGTACTTGTTGAATGTTTTATAGTTATAGCAGGTTCTTTTTGAATGTCCTATAGTTGTAGAAGGTACTTGTTGAATGTCCTATAGTTATAACAGGTACTTGTTGAATGTCATATTGCTATAGCAGGTACTTGTTGAATGTCATATAGTTTTAGCAGGTACCTGTTGAATATCCTATTGGTAAAGTAGGTACTCATAGAATGTCCTATATATGTAGCAGGTACGTGTTGAATTTCCTTTTGTTATAGTAGGAACTTGTTGGATATCATAGTTCTAGTCGGTAATTGATGAATGTCCAATATTATTACTAGGTAGTTGATGAATGTCTAATATTATTTCTAGGTAGTTGATGAATGTCCAATATTATTACTAGGTAGTTGATGAATGTTCTTTACATTGTTTACATTATCTTATAGTCATAGCAGGTACTTGTTGAATGTCCTATAGTTATAGCAGGTACTTATTGAATGTCCTAAAGTTATAGCGGGTACTTGTTGAATATCATATAGTCATGGCAGGTACTTGTTGAATGTCCTATAGTTATAGCAGGTACTTGTTTGATATCCTATTGCTATAGCAGGTACTTGTTGAATGTCTTATAGTCATAGCAGGTACTTGTTGAATGTCCTATAGTTATAGCAGGTATTTATTGAATGTCCTAAAGTTATAGCAGGTACTTGTTGAATATCATATAGTCATGGCAGGTACTTGTTGAATGTCCTATAGTTATAGCAGGTACCAGAAAAAAAGGTAGGTATGGCCTCTAAAATGTTCCATAGCACTTATACCCTTAGGAGTGTGTCAGGAAAGAGAAGGGGATTGGGGTATTCTTGTATGGCACAAAGCTGAAGGGGGATTTTCTCGCTGTGTTGAAGACCCATTGGTGGCCTTCGGCTGTTTTCTGCTCTATGGTCGGGCTGTTGTCTCTTTGACATTTTCCCCATTTCCATCCTCAATTTATTTTTATGCCCCACCTACGATAGTAGAGGGGCATTATGTTTTCTGGTCTGTGCGTCCGTTCGTCCGTTCGTCCGTCCGTTCGTCCGTCCCGCTTCAGGTTAAAGTTTTTTGTCAAGGTAGTTTTTGATGAAGGTGAAGTCCAATCAACTTGAAACTCAGTACACATGTTCCCTATGATATGTTCTATAATTTTAATGCCAAATTAGAGATTTTACCCCAATTTCACGGTCCACTGAACATAGAAATGATAGTGCGAGTTGGGCATCCGTGTACTATGGACATATTCTTGTTTTATCTCTACTATTGCCCGCTGGGAAAACTAAGAGATTCTCCATTAGGGCCATGGTACTAGAAAATGGTAATGGTCTCTAAAATGGAATATAGCATTTAAAACCCTACAACTGTACGAGTTTGTCAGCAAAGGTTAATGGGGACCCGGAATGTTACATAGTCCAACTTTTATATTGCCTGCTGACCAAACTAAGAGATTTTCTACGTGGGCCATGGGAATAGAGGTAGAGGTTGGAATGTCTCAAAGCAATTAAAGCTTAGACCCATACGTGTGTGTCAGCAAAGAATGGGAGTTTGGGTATCCTGGTATGGCAAATATGCCAACTTTCCTATTCCCCACTGGCCAAACTAAGATATTTTCCATGTGGCCCACGGTTACCAGAAGTAGAGGTAGGCATGGTCTCTAAAATTACCCATAGCACTAGACATGTAAAAGTTTTGAAGCATATGGTAGGAGGTGTCTGGTTTGTCACAAAGACCACATGAACTATCACCTGCTGGCCAAAGTAAGTGATTCATAGATAACCCCGATAAGTAACTGTAATAAAAGTGTATCATCATGCCGTGAAATGTATGGCCTTGAAAAATGTATTTATGATAAACTCTCTTATTTTATACCTTTTGGATGAAATGGTTTCTATTTCTCCCTTTTTTACATCAATTAACGATGACCGGTGTCTTTGGTCGCCGCTTGTGTGGTCTAGACTTAGAACACTTGTATATTTGGCATATATCGTATTCTTTATTCTACATTGGCTAGGTTGAGATCTCACAATATATGTTTAACCCCGCCGCATTTTTGCTCTTGTCCCAAGTCCGGAGCCTCTGGCCTTTGTTAGTCTTGATGCTTTTTAACTTTAGTTTATTCATATGTTTTGGAGTTTAGTGTGAAGTCCATTTTCACTGAACTTTCTTTTCTTAATGTTCTTCGTCTAGTTTGAAGAGCTCTAAATTAATTATGGGACGTCACCTAACCACATAGAGGTAATATACAATAATTATTGTAGAAGGCTTATTTTCTGGGACCTTTTTTTTTATTACCATTTTTTTCTATTAAATGAGCAGCTTTTTATTAATATGTTTATGTTTAGTAATGTTTTTAACTTGTATTTTCATAAAATATAAAAAAAAATGTTTTATAGATTTCAGTAATAAAAAAACCTAACTGATTGTCTAAAAAGATAAGTCCTTTCTTAAATTTAATAAAAAAAAAACAGTTTTCTTATCACTGGATTGTGATTTTTGTCGTGTGTTAAAATATGCAAGTCAATGTAAAAAGTGATTATTAGAATAAAAGATTAGAGAAAAAGATAAAAAAAAAAAAAAAAACAGCAACCGTAAGAATATAAATCTTTCAAAATTTCGTTTTCGTGTATGAATTAATTTATTGTTTTGAATAGTCATAAAAATAACTTTTATTACTTTTTTCCTGTTATGTCAGCTTGCCATTTATTGGGGGTAGTTGTTATTGAAATTAAACGTATGTCAAATATTAACAATATCATGAATATAACAGGTAAAGCTTTGATAATCTGGTCACCTGTAATTACATTTACCTGTTAAAATCAAACTTATTTTGTTCAAGATTTAGAAACAGAACGAAAAGCAACTCTTTTCCAGGTTTTCTCTTCTTTCTTAGTAGCGAGTACACATACATTTAGTATTTCCGACAATGTACATTTATTGTTTATATCCTACAATTTATAACTGACGCTTTAATGGTTAGTTTTTAAATCCAAGTCTGAATTTTTACATTTTTTAAAGAAATCTACATAGTTTTAACCGCTGACCGCGAAGTTGATCGAAATTGAACTGTCACGGCAGAAACAGAAATATTCTCATTACCGTTTGCTCAATATGGAGGTGGAGTACAAGAGGCTTTATTTGTACAAGTAAAATTAAACAAAACTTTATTTTTGAACTTTTTATTTATGCAACAATTAGTTGATAGCAGGATAAAAGCCGGTGTTTCGTAGATTTTTTTGTTATTCATATTTTCCACTGATCTAGTTCAGCTACATGCTTGCAGTAACGTATGATCATCGTATATAAAAGCGCTCAAACAACTCTTATATATAGGTGGCGTATTTATTAATATTAGAAAATGATTTATTAATATTAAAAAATCAAGCTGAATATTTAATATTAAATATTCATTTTTTAATATTAAAAAATAAGACCATTTACTAATATTAGAAAATGAATTTTTAATATTAAAAAATGATTTATTAATATTAAAAAATGATTTTTTAATATTAATAAATAGGATCTATTTTTTAATATTACAAATTATTTTTTAATATTAATAAATCGAATATTTAATATTAAAAATTGAATATTTAATATTAATAAATAAAACCCATTTATTAATATTAAAAATTACCTATTTATTAATATTAAAAAATATTTATTAATATTAAAAAATCGATTTATTAATATTAAGAAATAATATTTAATATTAATAAATGATTTTTTAATATTAATAAATAGGGAATAAATTCCACAACGGCTTGCCATAGTAATTTGCTTGGTCAGTGGCGGATTCAGGAGCCGACATATCGCTTCCCCTTTGATTGGATAATATATCATTTTTAGCATAATTAAAATCATCATTTTTTTTATCCTGGCTACACGTGGCGTTATTTCTCCGTCTGTATAACACAGCTAGTGAATTAGTCTAAATATCCATCCAATGCATAGTAATATTTCTTTTTCATCACTTTTTTATTCTTAAATATAAGCGTTGTCTATTTCTATCTGACAAGCACACACATGGACTTTTTCATTAGTATAGAAAGTCCCTGGCCAACAATAGCAACAACGTCCTTTTGATGATCAATTTATTATAAAAAAAAACAACTAAACTCTCTAAACTAAACTATGTGGACAGTGGGTCATCGCACACAGGTTTGTTTAACAAGACAGCTGATTGGATAAATGTGATAGATTGTCACGCCTACATTAAACTGTTGTCCAATCAAATGCCAGCAGAAACCTGTCAATAAAAAGGTTATTGCAAGCGTGGATAAGTTAGAGATTTGATTGTGTATTCGATATTTGAACAAAAAGTTAGATAATCACTATTCGTTTAGAATTAAATTGCGAAGAAAGTGTTCGTGTAACAACCCTCCCCTTTTCCCGTTTTCGCCTTCTTATTTTTACACTTTCTTTTTTAACAGAAAAGTATTAAATATGAGAACTTATTATAACCAAAATGGCAAAAATGAAACAATATCTATTTTTTTTTTTTTGGTAGACGAGTAGCAAATTGAATAAGGAAATGTTATTGAAAGAGAATTAAGATATATGATAATTTTTCCAAACAAAGTGGCAAAAACATGCATATATAGAGTTACGTAGGTGCAAAACAAAACTATATATTAATAGTCAATTTCGACTATTTAATAAAGGATTATAGGTCGAACACGACACACGATTCTTGATTTCCAATGTACATGATTTAAAACCGTGTTTTTTCTTCTACAGATTGCATTTTGAAGAACACATGCTTGGCCATGATCGTTGAATGTTCAGCGTACAATATTACATAATATTCAGGATGATTTCAACGAAAAGCAAACGAAAAAGATTTATTTTTTTAAATCCGAGCATTCCTTAAATTCAACATTTAAAACCGTTTTGTTTTACGCAAAACATATAAAATTGAGAATGACTGATGTACTTTTTATTCTCTCTAACACTTAGGATTGGTAGTCCCGACAGCTTTCTCTCCATTAGTAAGGGAGGTCCTGGGTAAGGGAGGTCCTATTCTTAACAGTAAGCGAACACTGAAAAGTCACAGGACAAAAAGTCACAGGACAGGAAGTGACAATTGTTTAAGTATGTAAGAGAAATATCTTGAAAAATTACTTTGTATTACATATATTCTTTTTACAGTTTATGAAATTGTTCATTAGCCTTGGTAAATGAAGATTTATTAAATTTTAATCATGCAAATGATATAATATTTCTTAGCACCATGAAGCTGTTTAGGTACCAATCCACTTTGATAGTTTGTTTACTAAACAATTATTTGTTCATTTAATACATTTGTTTACAGAGTTGGTTTATATATACAATAGTTCAAGATACATACAAAATATATTTTTTTAAATAAGTATTTTCTCCTTTTCAAAGAAAATAGTCTCAGAAACTGAATTGTGACCTTTCGTCTGTGACCTTTTGTCCACAAGCACGCATTATTTATGAGTAAAGTTGGAACAAAGGTCAATTTGGCTCTGATTCACAACAATTGTTCTCTTGTTAACATGACCTTTTTTGTCGACACGCGCTCGCCGTATCAGGCTAGAACAAACCAATGCATATCAATGTCACATGTGTCTTTTCCTCGACTGAATGTTATTAGCAATATTAATATTGGATACAATTGTAACGTGATGAATTGCATTTGATCCTAGTCCTAAGTTTAATTTTTGATTGAATCAGTTGAACATCTAAGTGATCATCGATGTGTAATATTTGACACTGGACATTATTTTAGGAGCGATGCAATACAAATAATGTATTTCTATCAATCATTTACTTCAGTTAAAGACTTTTGAATGTAACAATATGGTACAAATCGATTTGATTTACGGAATTGCATATTTCTTTTTATCGAAATGAAAATATTATAAACTGCTCCCGGTTAATATAAATAAGAAGATGTGGTATGTGTGCCAAATAATCATCTCCATCCAAGTTACAAAGTATAAAACAATTATAGATTAAAAATACGCCCTCAACACGGAGCTTTGGCTCACACCGAACAGCAAGCTATAAGGGTCCCCAAAATGACTAGTGTAAAACAATTCAAAATGGAAAAACAAAGGTATAATCTATAAGTACAGTCATTTCGCTACGTTTTTCTATATTTTTTGGTCAATTTCGAAAAAGCAAGTAAGCATCTCACTGTTTTTTAAATGAGAAGTAACGCTGGTGTTATAAAAAAAATCTGATACGAAACAGAAATATAAACCGTACACAAGATTTTATCAATCGTTGTTTGATATTTTTCTATATGATTTATTCTTGTATTAGTTCTTGCTAAAAAAAACTTGATGATAAAAAAAAATCAAGAGAGGTATCGAAATCGGTCTTTATAGGTACCTAATGGTAAATATAAACTGTCAACTAAATTCTTAAAATATTCTTTATTCTTGTTGCATTTTTTTTTGAAAAAATAATGTTTTATTTGTCAATGTAATAATTTTACCCGGTAAATCCTTATATAAGATAAAACATGGAACTTTATTCATTTTACGTCCATAGATAAAACATCATAAGCGTTGCATGGGTAATTATTTAGATAGTTTATGACAACCCGTTTCGGTTGACTGCTTAGATAATCCGTTTATTGAAATGTAAATAACTTTCACCAAGCAACTGTCATCTGTATAATATTTAAAAATTTAAAGTAAATTAGATACTTAGAATATATTTTTCTTGACAAATTTTATATGGATCAGAACTATTATTTTACATTAGAAACAAAAAATGTTTAAGAAAATTTCAGAACATCTTTGGGATATATTACTTATCATTATATCTTTACGGGCGGAATGAATAAATACAGGACTACTTTATGTCAGAAAGCACGACTGCAAAGTTTTAATGACTAACACATTTCCCGGTTAAGACAATTAATCTTTTCTTATATAACCAATTAAATGTTAAAAATTCTATCAGATGTTCAATTCTTTATTAACCAAATGTTTTACAACATATAGGTACATGTATAATCAATATATACTAAATATAGATTACAAAAATATACGATCATGACAAAACAGACAGAAGTATTAAATACACAAAAAATAAATACTTATAAATATAATTCCAAAAAGCAAATATATGTAACAAATGAATTACAAATCAACTTACTGAAAACAGTCATTTCTGAGCTTCAGTGCTCTAAATATATATTTTCCTAAGTTGCACAAGTCTTTTACATTATTAGTGCTTAATAATTGTAAAAGTTTGTAAACAGATGGCTTACGCCAATAATATGGTTTTATCAAACATTCACGCAAATTTGAATATAAAGGACATGATAAAATAAAATGCATTTCATCCTCAATATCATCAATACACAATGTACAGGTTCTAAGGTTTCTTTTTACATTAGAATACCTTCCCTTCTCTAAAGCTAGATTATGTGATGACAATCTAAATTTAACAATACACTTTTTGTAAATTTCGGGTATTGGTTTACATAAATATGACTGCAAAGAAAAATTTGATATCATATATCTATACAAAAAACATTTTGATGAACTACCTAAAGTAGCATCAAACTCTTGTTTGACAATATCGCATAGTCTCTGTTTAATAACCATAATATGATCTTTACATAAAGAATTTTGTGAATACCACAGATCATTTAAACCAAGGTGGAAAAATTCCTTTCGTATATTACAAACCCAGTTATTTTTGTCATTCGGATTCTTCAAACACATATCATATAAATAATTGTAACAACCAAGTAATATACAATTGTTATTATTCAATACCTTAATCCAATATTTAAATATACGCAATTTCCTGGTTACTAACATTGGAAATCTGCCAAGTTCATAATAAACCATTACATTCGGTGTACTTGTTTTAACATTCAAAATTCTTTTACAAAAATCAATATGTATTTTTTCTACGTCTTGAGCTTTATGGAAGCCCCATATTTCCGAACCATAACATAGAATACTACTCACATATGTATCAAATAATGACAATAACGTGGCATAATTAAATGAAAATTGTCTAATATTACTAAATAAACAAAACATAGCTTTTCTACCTTGTTCTGCAATTTTTTTTTGTGCAACAGCAAATTTTCCATTAAAATTAAGAACAACACCTAGATAAGTAAATTTGTTAACAATATCTATTTGTACATCATCATAAAACCATTTATCTTCTTCCTTTACTAAGCCACCATTTCTAAAAATTACAATTTTGGTTTTATCAATATTTACCGTTAATTTCCATTTCTTAGTATAAATATACAATGCATTTAACATCTCTTGCAAACCATCTTTGGTTTCCGAAAAAATGACCATGTCATCTGCATACATTAATAAAAATAAACTTAATTCTTTCAACTCTACAGCTTTACAATTATTGTTTATAAACTCCATCTCACAATCATTAACATATAAAGCAAACAAAATGGGCGACAATACCTCCCCTTGCATTAAACCAACATTATTTTTGAAAAAGTCTGTGTAAAACCCATTTATTGTAACACATGATTTGACATTTAAATACATAGACTTAATAACTGACAGTAATTTTCCTTGTATACCAATTTTAGACAATTTAAACCATAAATTCATTCGATCAATAGTGTCAAAAGCTTTTGTATAATCAACAAAACAGCAATAAAGTTTCTTCTTTTCTGACAGTGTTTTTGAAATAATACTTTGTAGAGCAAACATTGCATCAACAGTAGACAGTCCGTTTCTAAATCCAAATTGAGCATCAGTTATTGTATCATACGTGCTTGCCCATGCAATTAGTCTATTGTTTATAATGTGTGTAAAAAGTTTGGCTAAGCAACTGACTAGGCTTATGCCTCGAAAGTTATTTGGGTCACTTGGGTCGCCGCGTTTGAAGACTGGTACCATAACTGCAATAGACCATGATTCTGGAAAAAGTCCTGAAACTAATATACCATTAAATAATTTATTGAACACTGGCATCAATATATCCTGGAATTCGATGAAATATTCATTCAACAATCCATCAATACCATGACTCTTACTTCTCTTTAAACTAGATATAGCACATAGAATTTCTTTACTGGTGATAACACAATCTAATTCCTCATAAACTGGTATAGTATCATTATTTGAATTTCCATTTCTTGGATTATCCTCTGAATTAATTTCGGACGCTATTCGTTTAAAATGATCAAAAAATCCTTTCCTGTAGCTTTAGGTTTAACTTTACGCTTAGGTGAAAATTTTCTATAGAATAGTTTAGGATTTTGTCGCTTTAAGCTTTCTAACATATTTCCTTGCTGCTTTTTATAATTCCGTTTCAGTCTTGCTTCAAGTAATTTATAATTTCGTTTTGTTGTTACTAAGTTCAGATGATGTGTACTACACTTGCTGTGATTAAACATATTAAGACATCTTTTATAATGATTATACCGACGTTTACATTCATCGTTAAACCATGGTTTGTGTTCAATCGCAGGAATAATTCTGTCATGTTTCTTCCGAGACGTACTCCCTTTTGGCTTAATTTTAAAGTATGGCGACATGATTCCATTTAAAAATTCACTGAAGTCGGAAACAGTTTTATCTATGCCATCCTGTGATTCAAAATTCAAATTTTCACACAAAGAGTTCAGATTGTCAATATTATTAGACAGAGCTTCTTTACATTGAGATTTGTATTCATCCCTCCATTTAAAAGTTTTCCTTTCGACTCCATTATCAAGTTCACAATCAGTAATTAATTTATCCGTACAATTCACATTCCTTATTTTTATTTCTAGGTGCAAACTTGCGTGATCAGAAAATTGCGTAAAACTGGATACAATAAATTTGTCAATAATACTGAATAAATCAACAGTTGTTAAGAAATAATCAATAACTGAAAATGACTTTGGGCCGCAATATGTGTAGTCATTTGATAATCCATCTTTATGACGACCATTTAATATCCTTAATCCTGTCGATTTACATAATTTCATTAGTTTCGAACCATAATCATTAAATATAGTATCTGGATTTATGCGTGTAGATAACGAAGAGTCATTGCTATAATTGAATAGATTCGGTAGTTGATTTTGTAATGTTATATGGACTTTATCATCTTCAATGAAGTCAGAGACATTTGACGTTCTGCAATTCAAATCACCAACAAGACATATTTTTCCTTTGGATGAATATGAAATTATGTTGTCTTCCATTAATCGAAAAATATCACACTCGTATAGTGAATGGTACTTTGAATTAATTGGAGGTATGTAGGCACCACATACATATAAATCCTGATCAAAATCAAATAGCAATTTGTCGAATTTTAACCACACGAATGTATCAGCAATAGATTCAATAAAGGAAATATACGGACTATATATGGTATTTATCATCACACATAATCCACCCCCTTGCGTACATTTTGATTATTTCTCGGAATTGCGTTACACATAAACCCTTCTATATCGAAAGTAAAATCATTACTTATTCAACATTCCGAAAGTATAACAATATCATTTTCGAAATTTCCGCTTTGAAAACAGTGTTTTGCTTTTCGACTGAAGCTATTCTCTCGTGCAAAATTTTATTTTGGTTTTTTGAGACTACCATAATGTTTTTATTTTCTTTCGTAATATCGTCAAGTTTACCCCTTACAAAAACTGAACTTTTTTCAACATCTCCTAACCGTTTATTAACTGCAACTAGATTTCCTTCTAAATTTTGCACTTGGCTGTTTATTTTTCCTAAGTTGGTTGAAACAGTGTCAAGCTTTAATAGTTTTTTATCAATTTCGTCGAGACGACCTAGTTTCTGATCAAGACCGTTTAGTCGGCTAAGTACTTCCGTTAGCAGCCTACTCACATCATTAGGTTGTTGATGAACGGGTAACAACGGCGGCGACTGCTGTGTTTGGAATGGGCCTTGGAATGGCATCGGTACATGATTAGGTACGTTTTGAGGTTGGGGTGGCGGATAGTGTAAATACTGTGCTGGATATATTGGTGTACTAGTAGCCAGCTGAGGCGTTTACCCGGTAGTTTTATTCGGGGTTGCGTAGGTATGTTCATTTAAACTGTTTATACACGATAAGGCGTAAGACATGGTGTTGGATATTGATTCCTCCTTGTCAATATTAACTTCCTTACTGTTGTTCAGGCTTAATGCAGATTGGGATGCGCTACTATCTGAATCCTCGTCTTTTTTACGTTTCTTTTGTGGATTTGAAGTGCTATTTGTCTTTGTTAAGTCGCTTTTTTGTGGTAACGTTGCTGTGTCGTTGCTTTGTGGTAACTTTGTAGGGTCATTATATTTTGATGAAGAAGGGTTACGCGCTTCATCGTTTACATTTAATAAATTTACAGTTTTATTCACTTCATAATTCCATCCTTTTTTCCGTCTCGATGCCCAACGCCAAACCTTAAATATTTTCCTGTTTTGGTCTATCCGTGTTAATTTACATAAAAGTCTTATACAAGAAATGCGTTGCTTACTGAGACAAAAAAGCCATCCCATATCACCACGTGTCGAAATGTTTGACGTATTTTTACCAACGGACAAAAAGTATTTACATGCCTTATTTTGGACAGTGTTTATAACGGTATATGATTTTGTTCCCCATATGGCACTCCCGTACATCAATACTGGCTCCACCATTGAATTATAGAGTTTTGTAAATACTTTGTACGACATACCGCCTGATGAAATAAATTTTTGCGAAAACCGCACCGAGAGCTCTACTAGCCGACTTTGATAGTTCTTTCGTTGTTTTATCAAACGTTAAGTGATCGTCCAACCATATTCCTAAATATTTATACGTATCAGTAATAAAAATGTCGTTGCTTGAGCACTTGAATTGGAATGACGTCAAGTTAAACGATTGAGGTCTAAAATGTACCACTTTAGTCTTTTCTGGATTCACAGACAATTTCCAAGACCAGTCCGTTAAAGTGTCAAGCATTCGTTGCAGGCTCTGGTCGTCGGGCGCTATAAGTGCAATATCGTCCGCATAAAGAAGAATGTTTATGATTTCTTCGTTAAATTTAACACCACAATTTAATGCATTTATCTTTTCTGCCAAATCGTTAATATAAATCGAGAATAAAGTTGGCGAAAGAATACAGCCTTGTTTTACACCGGAAGACACTTGGAACCAGGGGGTAAGCTCTCTATTGACTCTAACTGCGCATCGAACATCCTCATAAAGTGATTTTATTGCGTTAAGAAATTGCCCCAGTATCCCAATTGTTTGAAGTTTGTACCATAGCAAATCACGTCTGACAGTGTCAAAAGCCTTTTTCATGTCAACAAAGCATATATATGTAGATTTTCTACTAATTTTCCTGTCATTTAGAATTGAATATAAAGTAAAAATATGTTCCTCACAACTCCTTCCTCGGCGAAATCCATTTTGCTCGTCACATAGACATTCATTTTCTTCTAGCCATTTTCGTAAACGATTATTTAGAACGGTACAATATATCTTGCATGGTACAGATATAAGGGTAATTCCACGATAGTTTAGTGGGCACCTGTTGTCGTTCATTCCAGGTTTCGGAATAGGGTTGATAATGCCATTTGTCCACTGTTCTGGAACATGACCTAACTCAAAACAGCCACTGATAATTCTGTATAACAATTCAACTGCGACCTCGTTTAAATATTGATTCACTTATAAGGTCTTTGCATCGGAAATAAACTAATTAATTCTAAAACCAGTTGTTGGCATAATACGGGTCATTTTCTTCACATTGACATAATTTACTAAACGTTTATTGAAACCTGTAATGTGAAGACGTGAATGAAAATGCGGAGTTTGTGAGACCAGGTCCAAGCAAGCAGCCACTCGCTAGCAGCCACTTCTCTAGCAGCCAGTTTTCAGATGTTTATATGACCGGACAATTTGGACTGTGCAATGAAATTAGTTTTTAAACAACATTTTAAGAATTCAATTGTTTTAATGTATTTTCTTGTTTTGCATTTATTTTATTATTCTGAACTTTGTCGTAAATTTAGGCATAAGTGTTTTACACGGATTATGTGTCATAATCTTGGACAAAGGACTTAAATTCATTTACTCTATTCATTTAATTATTTATTCTCTGTAACAGTTTGGACAATAACTTACAAATACGTGTCGGACATTAATTACTCTTTTAATCTATTGTTATTTCTTTTTGGCATATGTTAATCTTCTTAATCCTTTAATTGCTTGTGCTTATATATATTGTTATTGTTTGTATGTTATTTTACATTTTGATTTGGAGTTTGTTGTTCGGTCTTGCCGGACTGCTAAAATAAAAGTTTAAGGAGCGAAATATTCCTTCTTGATTTCCATTTAGCCGAAACGCCATTTTACCCGGCTATATCTGGTGTTAGGACATCCGGGCAACGCATCTATCGGATACCTTGTTCTACCTGTGAAGCTGACCCCCCAGCAAACAGAAAAATGGATACGCGGAGAACCAGAAATTTTGGCCGAGACTGGAGGTACCAGATGTGTGATCATGGAACTACCTTTCAGACAAGAAATTCACAACATATGGACAACTGCCTATGTAAGTTTTGTGGAAAGACTGTGAACAATCAATTTCATTTTAGACAATGTATAGCAAAAACGTCATTTTGTTATAAGTGCAGAAGTTTTGGACATTTCGCCAGAATGTGCAACTTTCACAGACAACCGGACGTGAAAGTCGTTAAAGTTAAATCCAAATCGAAATTACGTCGTGACGCAGAAAGAATGATAAAATTCAAAGAACAGAAAGCTATGTCAATTTTTCCTTGTGCGGAACTCAATACTTCTTTCCAACCTTAGAATATAACAAGGAATTCATAGAAAACGTAAGACTCAGGCACGACCGAGTGAATTCCGAGAGAGTTAAATTCAAAATCAAAAGTGTACACTATGAGAAGAAGTTTAAAGAGTTAAATCAAAAGCATACCAGTGTTGTTAGCAATCTAGAAAAACTTCAAAAACAAGGTGCAGATGATAAAAAAGATATGGAAAAATTACGGGAACGCATTACTGATCTTGAAGAAGCTAATTTTCGGATATACGATCAACGATGTGAATCAATCGACCAGCAATACCAATAACAACGCGACAAAGAACATATGCGGGATCGAATCACAAAACTAGAAGACGAATTGGACAATTTTCGAAATAATACAAGAGAAGATAATCATCAAAACCAAAACTATCGTTACAGAGGACGCCACAACCACAGAAGAAACTTTCGGAACCATAACTTCAGATGAACAGTAAGACCCGGGTCGTGTCTTTAAGGGCCGCGGGAATATATGACCGGACAATTTGGACTGTGCAATGAAATTAGTTTTTTAACAACATTTTAAGAATTCAATTGTTTTAATGTATTTTCTTGTTTTGCATTTATTTTATTATTCTGAACTTTGTCGTAAATTTAGGCATAAGTGTTTTACACGGATTATGTGTCATAATCTTGGACAAAGGACTTAAATTCATTTACTCTATTCGTATATGTAAGAGAATGATAATCCCTTTCTTCATGAATAAGTACGAGCGTTAGCGAGTACTTATCATGAAGTAAGGGATTATCATTCTCTTACAAACTTAGAATATTGTAAAGTGCTCAAGGCTCAAATGATCTATCAATTAGTTTCATTGTCAGTGCAATGTTTATAATTGATGCATGACTTCCTTTTTCGGCATGTCATTTATGGATTAGTTTTAGTGATGTGAGGACTTTCTTATCATTTGGGAAATATTTTTAAAAAAATGCGTTATAGATATTTGGTGACACAACAGTAGAAAGAAAAGGTAGGAATTGTATGTTTCCTGATTGTGAGTATGAATGTAAATCATGTAATATTTTAGTGAGGAATTATCCTTTTTTTATTTACAGTTTAAATCAATTAATACATTTGAGTTACAACTAAATTTTATTTCACAGCCAATAATTTGGTCCTGCTTTTTACATCAAATACTATTCTCCCCAACCGCTGATCAAGTTATCAAAGTTTTGGAAAGCTTAAGATTTAGGTTATTTTTTATCTGAAGGATTTTTTTCCTTTTTTTTTTTTGCATTGCTTTGGTATTGTTTAATTTTATAGTAATTTGAAGTTATTAATATTTTCATAATAACATTCACGGTACCAATTTTACTGCACCAGTGAACTTCAACTTATTTTGAGATTTTTGTTTGTTTCACAATTCAACTTTTAGTCAGTTTCAATCACTCTGTGATAAATTCTTTCAATCTGATAAATGGGCTTCAGGGCAGTTGTAACTCATTTATAGAAACTCTTTGTTTTGAACTGTAAATAGACCCAAATAATAGGATAATCCCTTACTAAGAACATGATTTACATTCATTCTTCACAATTAAGAGGCATCCAATCCTACAATTTCATTGGTCGAGAGTACTTTGCTATATTCTAAATTTAATTATTTATTCTCTGTAACAGTTTGGACAATAACTTACAAATACGTGTCGGACATTAATTACTCTTTTAATATATTGTTATTTCTTTTTGGCATATGTTAATCTTCTTAATCCTTTAATTGCTTGTGCTTATATATATTGTTATTGTTTGTATGTTATTTTACATTTTGATTTGGAGTTGTTGTTCGGTCTTGCCGGACTGCTAAAATAAAAGTTTAAGGAGCGAAATATTCCTTCTTGATTTCCATTTAGCCGAAACGCCATTTTACCCGGCTATATTTATATAAACCCAAATGTTGCATAAGATTCAAACGTACTTCAAATGTTTTTATTAATATATAACCACTATATTATCAGTTTTTGATATATAATTAAGCAGTCAAAGACACTATTCAATGAATTTCAAAATTTCATTTCTTGTTCATTAATTATATAAATACAATAGAAATCGCTTTCAATACATCACACAGCGTGCTGCACGCTTTACATTTCAAATAGTCAACACTTTTGAGTGTATATAGAATCTTAAATAATTATGAAATTATTTAAATGTTGGCAAAATTGCACTATTGTGTGAAATAGCTTTCCATATTCTCGGCATCCTGTCAAATAGTTCATGAAAAGTAACAATTGTTCTGCATTAGAAGAAAAAAAAGTTGCACTCGTGCTTTAACTTTTTTTTTGCCACACAAAACTGTTTTGACAAAACATTCTACTTCTGAAACAGTGGATTTCTCTTACTTATGATTGGACGAAAGGTTTATTTTTTGTACTCAAAGTATGGTGGGCAAGGAAATTATTTATTAGCTTTAAAAAATAATCCGTGCTATACCCAAACTGGGAATTTTGATAAAGTAGGCGCTAGGTCTCTAGCTTACATTTGCACCTAGTGCGGAAAAAAGTATTGCCATAGAATTTTTGTTTGTCAACTTTTCGGTAAGGGTTGGGTAGGGTATCTGACCTCAACTTTGGACCTACTTTAGAAAAAAAAACTAAGCCGAAAAATACCCTGTGTTTTTTCTACTGTAGACCTCAGCTACTAAGCTTCCCTTTGTCTTAGTGCGGACAAAAGTATTGCCTTAGAATTTTTTTTTATTAAATTTTCGGTAAGGGTGGGGTGTGGTGTCCGCGGACCCCAACTTTGGACCTACTTAAAAAAAAAAACTAAGACGAATAACACCCTGAATTTTTTTCTCCAGTAGACCTCAGCTACCCAACTTCCCTGTGCACCTAGTATTGCCGTAGATTCTTTTTTATTAACTTGTCGGTAATGGTGTGGTAGAGTAGGTAGCTGAGGTCCACTTGAGAAAAAAATCCAGAGTGATGTTCGGCTTAGTCTTTTTTTATAATGTAATAAGCTGGCATATTATGAAAGCTCACGTCTTAATTGATAGGCATTGAAATAAAAAGAAAACGTATGATAACCAATAACAATCTACCGGAGACAAAATAACGTTGGTTTAGGCAACTAGGATGATGGTCTGGATACGGGGTTCTTCATTTCTGTACTCTTTGATATTCTATGCCGATTTTCTCTATTCTTTAATCAGTGTTTCAGGCCATTTTTCTCTATTCTTTATTTCTTTATACTTTTTGCCAATTATTCTGTTCTCTTTATATTTTAACACCTCATTATTCTTTTTTTTTTATTTCTTGGTCCATTGTCTCTATTATTCATATTTTTTGTCCACTATTCTCTATTCCGTAAACCCCCATCCACACCCAGGCTCTAGTTAAGGTCACCATATAGCTTTCAAAAATTAGCAAAACTAATACCGAGTAGGCTCCGAATGGCAAAATGATTGAATGCAAATCCCGGTTTGAATTGTGAAATTGCGGAAATTTGTTTTTTAATCAATTGATCAAGCAAAACACATTATCGTCCTGAATGTTCGTTTAATCAATGGACCTTGGTCATGAATTCTATAATCATCTGAGATCAACCTTTCTAAATTTAAAAGTAAAGATCACGCACCCTTATTGTTCAGATTGATAAAGTCTTTTGCATCCGTCGACATTATCTTCGATTAAAGATCTGACAGTGACTGTGCATGTATACTTTAACGACCGGGGTAGTTTTCTTATAAGTTTTAAAAAGTAGTAACCTCCCTTGTTTATGTGATGTTGTAATCAATCTATTTATTTGTACCATCTTTATATAATATTGTATTGTACAATTAAAATTTATGATTCGTTTAATATTTAAATATAATAATTTATTTTTTATTAAAGATATAAACAAGGTAATTTGAAAGGCTTTGATTCATTTATCACCGTAGTTCAATTCATAAGTCAGGCGGTCTATTTTGTCTACATTATGTTGAAAGAACACCGGGATATTTACATTGGCATTATTTACTATCAATGACTGTGAAACGAGAAAGGAAAACATTGTACAATATTAAACGAGAAATAATTAAAATTAAATACAAAATTCTTGTTTAGTGAAATCAAAAACTAAAAACGGAAACACTTTAGATTTTCATTTTGGTTTTAGAGAAATCAAAAACAAAAAATGAAAACACTTTCGTTTTCCGTTTTGGTTTTAGAGAAATCAAAAACGAAAAATGAAAACACTTTTGTTTTTCGTTTTGGTTTTAGAGAAATCAAAAACGAACAATGAAAACACTTTTGTTTTTCGTTTTGGTTTTTGAGAAATCAAAAACGAAAAATGAAAACACTCGTTTTTTGTTTTTTGTTTTTGATATTTAAAAATGAAAAACGAATGGACGCAAATATACACGGACCTAAAAATCAGAACTTTTTGAGGCAGCAAAAAATAAACGCTTAGTTCCCAGATTTTCTGAAAAACAGTTGATAAATATTTTCCACAGTTTGAAAAAAGTGTTTTTATGGGCAATGCTGCTAAGTTACATTGTACATCTGCAAATTTTCGCTAGTAAATTTCTGTTCTTTCGTCAGCGGAATTCGAATCCTTGCTTATTTAGGGTTGTAACACAGTACAGGTATAGTGACAAGTAGATGTTGAACCTTTCAGATCAGAAATGTCGTGAAGGATCATAATGTTACTTACCATGCCGCCACATCAAATTTTAACTTTATACAAACATATGTATGTATCAAAGTTAATAAAAAAAAAAGGTGCGCAGAATGTATATATCAAAACTTATAATTCGAAAAGACTTAATTTTACATCAAATATTTAAAGTTCGTTAAAATAATGTCACAAGGGCTTTCATGCCTTTTGGCAACATATATATTTGCTGGTTTTGTGACGGAAAGACTTCTCCTTCAAAGTCTTTGTTTAAGGAAGTAACAAACATTTTACGGGGGCGGGAACAATATTCCGTTAATAAAAAATTACACATCAGACTGTTACCGTAACTTTTTATACACCAAACCAGGTACTTCATATCTAAGAAACAGGCAACACATGCCCTCAATTTTAGAATTCATTCATACATTTTGTTTTATTCCTAATTGTCAATCAAAATGTGTTCTAAAAGGATCACCCACCAGTCCTTCACCTTTCATTTGATACCTTAATCACCAAAATATATTCTACATAGTTTGATATTTACACCTATGCGTAGGAATTATTTTGTTTTAAATATATGTACTACTTTCCAGTTTGTTCCTTTTTGAACGGGCCTGATTTTGTAGTGTTATATCTTACAAATAAAATTGAGAATGAAAACTGGGAATGTGTCAAAGAGACAACAACACAACCAAAGAGCAGAAAACAGCCCAAAAAGTCTATCAGAATTATTTTGGCAAATCATTCTGCTCATGCCGGTGCTAGGGGCCGTCTTAAACTTGCAGTGAGGTGAGAGGGTTTTTTTTTTTGGCTCCGTGTTGAAGGCCTCACTGTGACTTAGAGATGAAGAACAACAATAACAGCGCTGTTCCATTGCTTTTTGTGTGTTTTTTTGCAGTGCATGTACTGATTTTGTGTCATGCATGGATACCCCATATCCTTTGTTTTCTATTGCATGAAAAAAAGAAGGGAGGCAAAAGAGAGTTTTTGTGTCTTTCAGCTTTTTTATTTGGAAAACATTATGTGTTACTTTGTGAGAACTGTTTGGGAACATCAATTATATATATTCTATATGTTTATGTTTATTAGCTCTCAAAATTGGTCAAATAAAACACAACAGAAGATGGTCAAGTGCCTTTTCTCTGCTTTGGAATCCCTTTATATATTTTGGTTTACACAACGGAAAAATAATTTAATGAACGTATGCGTAGCTTGAGTATTTATAGATAATTTTATCATATAGAAATTAAAGATTAGAAATAGCATAACATTAATCAAAATTAACTATTTCTCTCTGTATATTTAGCATTCAATGTAACAGGGAGACTTAGTGGAATTTGTACATCAAGTATGTTGTTGAACACCAAGGTGTCCAAAACAGATAAAATAAAGTTGGGTTAGTGTAAAACCTTGTTTTGCTCTACTTAATGCTGTCGATGATGTCGATCTTCGTAAATTAATTGCTTCGCATCACGATGCGGATCTATTAGTTTCAGTCGGTATACACGCCATCTTGAAATAATTACTTATCACATATAGGTTCTGATTGGTTGCTTTATGATGCGGCGGAGATACAGCAACAGCTATTGGCTTAAATGAGATAAAGAATTACAGACTTTTCTCGTCTCAGGATAAGACATCAAATGCCGGAAAATTAACTATGTGTATTTCAGTTCGGATCAACTGTCATTAATTCATGTTCGTTTTATTATGCAAATGTTGCACACTGAAATTCAATATTGGATTATCAATTGTTAATACGTGTTTATTTGGTTTGTTAATCTGCAATACGCACGATTTGTTTTGCTAAACAAATGTTCCTATACAATGTTAACAAAAATGCATGTTCTGTATTGTATAACTTCTGCCAATCTAGGCACACCTCCAGTGTCGTGCCTATTTGGAAATGTTTTAATTTTCAACAAGTAAAGTGAACAAAATTTTAAAAGCATGGGTGTAAAACGCACACTCTTAAAGTAGAACAACATCATTTTCACTGAAACTAAATATGTATTGCTGTTTACAATTATGTTTTATTGCTTCGCATTGCAAGCTTTCATGTTACTCTTAATCAACATTATCTAAATAAATTATATACAGAACTATGGCGCGGAATCAGGGTCATAATTATCGCTTTTAGCATATGCTTAATCCATTTAAGCTTATGCTGAAATGATTTAAGCATATGCTAATTTGATTTTAGCATATATTTAAGCATTTCCTTTAATTATTTTAGCATATGCTAAAATCAATTTAGCATATGCTGAATTGTTCAGCTTATACAGAAATGTTGGCGCGGAATCAAGGTCATAAATATTAAACTTCGCATATATGATCACACATACCGAGTTCATTTTAGCATATACTTAATTCATTTAAGAAAATATTTAATGAATTTAGCTTATGCTAAGATGATTTCAGCTTTTGCTAAAATGAATTCAGCTTTTGCTAAAATGAATTCAGCTTATGCCAAAATGAATTAGCTTATGCTAAAATGAATTTAGCTTATGCTTAATTTATTGTGTTCTCCAATGAAAATCTCGCTTTCTTAACTACTTGGTTGGACAGTTACCGCATGCGCTCCTTTTTAATGCTTATTTACAATGTCTAGCAGAGGACGTCGCACAGACCATCATTCTTATATTCTTTTTTTGAATTCGTGTAATGGAATTGTGCAGGATTCAATACGTTTACTGAACACTGATGTTAGAAACCCAGAAAATGTCGATGGTGTGTCAGTTCGACTCGAAGGCGTTGCAAGAAATGTATTGAGGGTTGCCAAGAGATTCCCACAATGTTATGAACTTTTGCAGTTGGTCCAATCTTTACTGCAAAATACTGCAAGTATTATATTGTCAATATGAAGAAACAGTGGCCGAACGAGAACTCATTACTTCCTAAAAAAAGGGGTGGTCACTGACTGACAAAAAGGGGGGATCTGTTATGGTTCAGTTATTTCCAACCATTTCAACTATTTGTTTCCAGCAAAAGGTAATTGTCATAAATCAATTAAGCGAAAAAGACCTAGAGCTAAATTAACATTATTGATCATTTACCTAGGGCTACAATAAAGTCTTCAAGGTCAAAACAGTTAAATTTCCAAGAGTTATCTCTCTTTAAAAACCTAAATTTGTTGATGTTCGCATATTTTTGCTTATATCTTGAAAACCGTAAGATATAGAGCTAAATTTTAAAATGGAATAATGAGTAGCTCTTCAAGAGCTACAACAATGTTCTCAGGTTAATATTGACAGATATGTGGTTTAAGACTTATCTTTCTTTGAAATCTGAAATTCCGGTTGAAACATCCAATCAGGTGATGGATTCAGGCTCTAGTTATAGTGTTATCGTATAAATTCCAAGTTAAGAAATTTCTGCTACACGTTGAAATATATTTTGTACAATACGTGTGAACTAAATTAATATTTTTGCAACATGCTAAGTCGGGATGACAGAAAAGACCAATGAACTACATGTACCTTACATTGCAAATGTGTGTAAATTTCCAAAGTTATTTGTATATTTCTATCTATTTCAGTACAGTGAATGAAAATGCATTCAGATCAGGAAGAAGCAGTAACGGGGAACCAGGGCGTCCACTGTATGAAATTTCTAAAGATCAACTTCAGTTCTTTTTAGACTTAGGTTTCAGTGGATCAAATACTAGTATATCCAAATTACTACAGGTTTCACAGTCAACTGTAAAAAGGAGACTGAGGTACATTTATATACCATAGGATAAGTTTACACTTTATTTTTATAGGGGCAGTCTAAGCCTGAATCACTTAAGCTTGAGGTTCTGTGTTATGTCCCATTTTGGCAGAAACGTCAAAACAACAACGTTCAAATAAATGTAGAAAAGTTCTCCGTAATACTTACAATGTATATATATATAGATATCAAGAACTCTATTATACTGACCTAACATATAGCAGTTTACGTATATACGATCGCTTACATATAAACCTGTTTAAATTATGTTTTCGGTACTCATATGGAGTAGATGGTATAATTTCTTTAATTATTTAATTATTATTTTCTGGTATTGTAAACAAAATGTCATATTTTATCCTCATTGGATTGTTGTCTCTTTGACCTAATATTCACCATTTCTTTTATTTCATCGGTCATTTGTACTTTTGCCTTTGTGTCGCTGATATTCTGAATAGTTTAATTTAGTTGATCTTCAAACTAACTACATGCATGCAACTTCATATTGAGTATGGTCGAACTCCTAGGTAGATGACTATATAATGGGTTGCTGATATTATAAATCATAGAAATTTTACACTGATAGTGATACTATATACATTTGATGCAACTATAAATGCTATTAAATGATTTAATAATAGAAACACAGTCACTTTTTAGTCAGAGTTCTTTCTTCTCTTTCAGTTTGTAAAAATACACGATGTCCAACTTTTTTTCCGTGTTTTGAAACAGGCAACAATTATTTTTTTTTTTTTTTCATATTTTTAAAACAGACCCCCACCCCACATATGGCAATACATATAGTCCCCTACCGGTTAAAAAATTAGACAGACAGACAGACAGGCAAGAATGTGTCCATAGTACATGTACATGTAGGATGTGTGGCTGTGGCAAAATCATAATCATTGGTTATCGTCTGCTGTGCCTTTTTAAATGGTTTGTACAGAAATCAATGACATGCCGTTGGTTTTGTTGTTTGACAATTTTTGCATAATTTATGTTGGGTCCTTGTATAGCTTGCAATGCAGTATCGATTTTTCTTATTGTTGAATGCCGTATATTATTAGTTACATAGTGTGCTATTGGCCTAATACGATATATATATATATATATATAAATATATATATATATGGACTCAGTAAATTCCATATGAGGTAAGAGCGATTAAAGAACCTACTTCCATTAATATTGGTCTATACAAAAACAAATACCAACAATAACAACTTGTTTGCTTTAAATGTGTTTTATGAATTTATTTCAATTGTTCATCATTAATTTCTTCGTCTGTCGAAACATGAAACATTTTTCTTCAACACCGTGTTGTTTTTTTATAAAGGGACACTATACCACTACACTAACCGTGAATTGAAATAACCTTATATGAAGTATACATGGTCTCCACGCGGTTGCTTTTAACCAATCATATTCCTAGAAATGTATAGGAAAAACAAACCACATATTATCTTTTTGTTTTAAATATATGACTATCTAATTTTCTGGACCATTGCAAAACATATTTAATAATACTATGGTTTCGAACATTCGCAAGCTCTATTCACATACATCGATCCAAGTTTAACCATAAACCATTTGTTTTCTGAACATTATAACACAAACATGTACATGAAGCTCTTATTATTGTTTTCTCAGATGTTAGCAAACAGAGTTCGTTTCTGTTCATTGCCTTAAGGTCTCCAAATTTGTGTATTTTTAATTTTGCTATTTAAGGGATTTTGTGTTTATTTCATGTTTTTGGAAGTCTTTGTTAAATTATCTATTTAAAAAAAAATAGAGCTTGAAATATTGCATTGAGGAAACCAGAATGTTGACCTAGTTTAGCTTCAAAGCGTTAATTAGGTTGCTGTCTTATTTATAATACACCTTTTATTTTCATAAATAACTCTAGCAACGCTTTCATTTTTTTACGTGTTTATATATGTAGGACTCAAATCTATGGCGGGTTCCAAATCTATGGCATATTCCAAATCTATGGCAAATATGATGTTACAAAACCATAACAAACCAAATCTATGGCAGTTTTTTGTTTTCTCCAAATCTATAGCAGATCTTGAAATTGCGTTATTTAAGGGGAAAAGAGTAACATAAAACGTCACAATTAAATAAATACATATTACGTTGTAAACAAATACACGGGGAAACACTTTCCGCTTTTCATCTAGAACAATTTGCTGATGGGTTAAAGGACGATGTGACGTTTTATCCAGAGGAGGGACACTATATGCTCTACCATCCGAATCCCATGATTTAAGAATGGCACCGCTCTTTTAATAGTGGATATTTTAGGAAAGGAGTTATGGTCAATATTTCAGCGTCTACAACTGGTAAAGTATATAAAGTGAGAGATGGAATTACAGGATACCACTTTTACTTCTATCGTCATCAGTTATAAAAGATTGATTAACGCTCAAATAAATATAATGTGAAACTGTTTAATTCTTTTTATAAAAAAAAAACTGCTTTCTTGTTTGTTAAGGGAATTCAATTTTTACTAGTTGGTTTAATAGATGGATTAAACAGGTACCATGCACAGATAAGAAATGCTTATTTTTCCGGGCACTTCATTTTAATCCTGAAGTCTGTATTATGGTATATAACTTTGCCATCACAATTTGGTTGACCATTATGGAATGTTTATTATGCCAATAATCAATCATTATATGATATCACTAATAATGATTGATTATTGGTTGATTAACGTCCAGTGGCAAATATTTTTTCATGCACGTTTGGGACGATATCAAATTAACAATAAATACTAAAGGAAGGTCCTGTATATGACGAAGGTCAGCAAACTTTAGATCGTCACTGGAAAATGAGGGTATATTGGATAGGAACAGAAATTTTGCCTTCAACAGGCGACCAACGAGTTGTTGCAGGAGGTCCTTACGTGCAGAGGGCGTGGAACTCTCTCTACACGCCCCATTATGACTGGATGTAGCTGCATACTCGTTCTTTGCACAAAGTTGATTGTCGTACAATAAATTTCATATGCGAAAATAAACAAATACGGAACTACCTCTTGATAAAAAAAATCAAATATCCTGTTTCCTTTTATTCGCTATTTAAAAACAGAGGTGGATTAAGGGGGCAGTGGTGCTGCCAACCCCTAATGGTGCTACATATTTGATTAATGCATATACATTTTACAAGCATCCGTCCAAACGTTGGCTAGCTAGGCCTCCACCTTTTTCAAATTCCTGGATCCGCACCTGAAAAATGTACTATTAATGAAGTCCCTCGTGGAGGTATCCAAGTCAAACACATAGACATATACTATCAATAACCACATTTAGAGCAGTAATCACAAAGTTGACAAATAATTTCTGCTTGCTGTTCATTTATTTAGAGAATCAAAGTGTGTCAAAATCAGGTCTAACTATAAATTTTTCGACTTAAAGAAAAAATATTTCTCATTTTCATCCTGTACATCAAACACGTTAGCCACTTGTTTTATATTATATTTAGTTTTCAGAAAATATTGTTTTCGTTTTGATTTGGTTTTGTAAATATCATTTCGTTTCGTTACGTTCTTATTCCGTTTCGCACTTGTAACAGGTATCAGCTTTTTAGTCCTTTCCCCTTTCCTAAATTTTATTCAAAAATCAAAACATTAAAACTTTCAAAAATCGAAATGATCAAAACTGTACGTTCAGTTTAGTATTATTAAAGTTTGCTTAAATATCTAAACTGTTTAATTTTTAAACGAAATTAATTATTTGGTGAAATTTTCAAAATATCAAAAACAAAACAAAAAATTTGGAATTTTGATATTTTAAAACTTTGATCAAAAATCCAAAAAACTAAAATTTGAAAACTTTAAAATTTTGAATTGGTAAGTGTTACACGGACCCTCCGTTTGCTATTTATTTAAATGACTTAGATAATTTATTTTGAAGACCAAAATTTGTTGGGACTGGAGAGCATTTTAGCTGATATTGATAGCGTTCTTCATATGTATTTGAAACAAACACAAAACATTGTTTTGAATAGTTGCAACGAAAACATTTCAAAAGAAAAGTTGTAGTAACAATGAGAAACCTTTAAAAGAAACTGACAGACAAAATTTTACTTTTTTTTTAAATTTTCTTGGGGAGGACTACAATTTTCAACATTTACACATTACTATTTACTTTTTGTTTGATACAAACTGGCATTCCTAAGATAGATGAGGCCCAACTAGCTTAACTTGGATGTGAAGTATATCCAATGTTTTTTTGGTTGATTTTGGTCGCTGAAACTATTAATATTGAGAATCCGCATGATGACACCCAGTCATTTTTTGGCAAGTTTTATAAATTGCGTTGAACTTAGATGACTGCAAGTTTACATTTTTTTTTTCGTTTAACGTCATTTCTATCTTTTCAAAGCTATACATTCCAAGACTAAGAAGTCATGCATATCTCGTGGCATCTCGTGAATCGCTAAACATATTTGTTCTTCATTATGGTACTTAATTTGTCTGAATATCTTTTTAAATGACAAAGTTAAAGCACTTTTGAATGCAACCAATCCACATGTACCTCATTAAAACTGTTTGGTTAACAACAATCAACAGTTATAAAAAGTGAAAGAAGTGATTGTATGAGGCAGGTCATTTTAGACGGAATTAGTTCAAAGATATTACCGTTTTTATCATAATTCTAATAAAAAATCACAAATGTTTTAGTTTTGATTTTAGTTTTTCGTTTATAAGTTCTGTTGTATTATATCTCGTCTCACTATTTTTGATATATACCACCTTTGATAAGTGTTTGATATGACAATACATTTTCACTTCAGTTCTCGTACTTTGATTTTGTAAAAAATATTTCCATACTCCATGTATACCTTACAACAAAATTATTTTTATTTACCTGTGTACGTTATTTTATTTTGTGCAAGGTTATGGTTTTCTTTCTGATATTGTTTTACATCTCACCTCCCTTTTATATCAATCTTATTCGTTCAGAGAATGTTTATTTATTTGTGTTAATATGTCTTTTGATTGAGTTAAGCCATTTCAATTGATATTTTATAGTATGTCTTTTAATGTTGTAATGTTACACTATTGTTTAAGGTTAGGGTGAAGGTTTGCGCATGTTAAAACGTTTAAACCCGCTGCATTTGTTTGCACCTGTCCGAAGTCAGGAACCTTTTCTTCAGTGGTTGTCGTTTGTTGATGTGGTTCATAAGTGTTTCTCGTTTCTGGTTTTTATATAGATTAGACCGTTTGTTTTCTCGTTTGAATCGTTTTACACTAGTCATTTTGGGGCCCTATATAGCTTGCTGTTCGTTGTGAGCCAATGCTCCGTGTTGAAGGCCTATAATGGTTTACTTTTACTAAATGTGACTTGGATGGAGAGTTGTCTCATTAGCACACATCTTCTAATATCTATGTTAATACATAATGTATATATTATTCTATATTAATCCCCAATTTCATATTTATGACATAAATTTCACGTTCCATTTCTCTTGGTATATTTGTCCTTTCAAATTGTTAGGCCGGTTTCTATAGGTAGTCTTTAAATCTACAAAAGATAATGATGTCTTTTATATAAGAATATTAAAATATAGTTCTCAAATATGTGATCATTTTCAGAAATCGATAAATACGCATTTTTGAACAGTTAAATCATTTGCATGCCAAGTTTCTTTAATTTGATCTTGTAGTATTGTTTTTAAGATAGTTTTACCCATTGTTCGGTTGATTGGTTTACATACATGTACAAATATCCAAATATACTCAAGACCATATAATTAAGGATATGTATCAAATGATTCGCCCAACAGTAGAAACTCCAACGACACTTTTATAAAAGCCACCTTACATTTACTAGTAGTATGTACAACATTGAGTGTGCCCTTGACTGAGTTCATGTGGTCACGTGGGTCGTTTCAATAATTGATTTGATGATATCTTCATGTCATTTCCTCATATCCGTTCTTTTTCAAATGTGTAAGTTGCTGTTTCCTTGGAATTGATTGGCCTTATTTATTTCGGTTGTTCAAAGCTAAGAGCTTGTTGTGGTTTGGGGATTGCTTCACCCCGTTGACTGTGCACTTTATCAGTTCATAGCATTCCAATGCTAGCTATAGAAATCCTTTAATAATAAAGAGTTGGTTGAACAAAAATGTAAAGTGCAATAAAAGATATTAGAGACAACAAATCTTAACAGACAAACCAAATACCTGCCGTCTTCATTGCATCTTCTGTTGATCTCTGTTGTTGCAACGACAAAAATATCATACAAAATCAGTGTAAATTTTGTGCTGTCTCTGTGATTTCATTGTCAATAGGGGACTGCATATTGTTGTGGAAGACAATACTGCAAATTGTATATGATTTTGTAAATTTTTTCATCAAAGGACGTCTCTAATCGAAATGAATTAAGCTAAATTCAAAAAACAACGTATAGCTCTACCTCCCATTCTTGGTTAAGAATGACCTCATACATTGTTTGGATAGATAATACAAATATGCCAAAATCTGTCAAAATTTTTTATATGAAAGTAAGAAGATGTTGTTTGGTTGAAAACTCGTACGACCTTCAACAATGAGCAAAACCCATGCCGCATAGTAAGCAACAAAAGGCACAGAAATGTACAAAATGATCAAAGGGTAATTTTTTATAATAAGAATGTTTTTTTCCATTTTGCTGAAATTCACAAATGGATGTTAACCTATGCAAAGAAGGGATGTTTGCAGAAGTCAATAATGTGTTTTGTTACAATAAAAATAAATATTTGTCCGTTAATGATTTTATCATGATTGGTGACCACTACAACCTATCATACTTATTTTATACTGCATCTAGAACACTAAGGTTGTCTCAAAAGAGAGGATACCAAAGGCACATTCAAACGCATAAGTCGAAAATAAACTGACAACATCATGGCTAAAAACGAAAAAACGAAAAAGACAAACAGATAAAAAAAAGTACACAAAACACAAGGAAAACCAAAGACTGAGCAATACGAACCCCTCCAAAAACTGTCAAATTGCCAAATATAGTACCCACGTAATATTTCTTGAAATTTCACGTCTATTCTCTTTTAATATAGGGCTCGTTTAGGAATGGAAAATAAGTTTTGATCTAGTGTAAACATACTGTATCCGTTTTTAGCTGGAGTATAAAAAAATATTAGATGTATGTAAAAATATCTAAAAGAGCTATTATTCAGTGACGGTATGTTGTCCTTTATTACTGCAGATCTATTATAATCTATTATATACATTATAATGTTAATTTGTTGGAATTCTATAAGTTCAAAGTTTCCTCAATAGGGATAGATTATTTTACTCCTTAATAGAAATAATAAGTAGAAATGTATGTGAAATTAATGATTATTATATGTTAAATATTATGTTTGTTTTATGGTGATTAAGATTATAACACAATGTTGACTGCTTTACTCCTATTTTTGACATTTTTACCTATTATGTCTGTTTGTTTTGTTCACACATTGTTGTCAATATAATGGAATGTTATGCGAATGTTATACAAGTGAGAGGATTAGCTAGCTATAAAACCAGGTTTAATCAACCATTTTCTACAAAAGGAAATGTCTGTACCAAGTCAGGAATATGACAGTTGTTTTCCATTCGTTTGATGTGTTTGAGCTTTTGATTTTGCCATTCGATAAGGGACTTTCCGATTTGAATTTTCCTTGGAGTTCGATAATATTGTTATTTTACTTTTTAAATGTTATTACTTTAACATATATTCCTTGAATATAGCACTGGACAACTTATTGGCACCGGGGGTACTATTGCCCTAGATAATGCCTTATCCGGTGTTAGATCGTATATGACAGATACCCCCCACGACGATAGAATAAAGGATGTGAATGAGATAATAGCGACAAGTGAGGATATCTACCATGTAAGTGACTTATATCATTAGTTACATGGTGTGTTAGTGACCTATTACGATATATATGGGGTCAGTAAATTCCATATGGGGTGAGAGCGAAACTCGAATCCCCATATGGAAATTACTCACCCCATATGTATCGTATTAGGTCACTAGCACACCGTGTAACGAATTTATCTTACCGACTATCTTCACATGTGGTATTTAGACTAGCGGCCTATCAAAGTGATTAAGTTTTCAATACTTAGTATAAAGAACCTACTTCCATTTGTCTATACAAAAAACAAATGCCAACATTAACAACTTGTTAGCTTTAAATTTCTTTTATGAATTTATTTCAATCGTTCATTATCAATTTCTTCGTCTGTTGAAACCTTTCAGATTTCTTTTTTGTTTTGAAAGGGAAGTAACTCCTTACTAACCCCATATGGTAACTAAGCCTATATTTTTTAGGACACCCTATAACAAATATATGTAGTCTCCACGTGTAGTCCTTTAACCAATCATAATTATCCCCAGAAATCTATAGGAGGTAAGATAAATATATATAAGAATAAGAATAAGAATATTTATTGAATCCAATTAAAGGGCCCGTTTCCGAGCATATACATATATATATAGTATTAATTATACAGTAATTTTTAAGATATATTACATTAAAATAAATGATTAAATAACTATACTCCATACCAGATGGTGTTTGAAAATAAATAAAATAGAATATTAACCCTCTCTAATACATAAAAATAAATAAACTACTGTAACAGCACTACTACATGTATATTTAGTTAGTTACCGGAATGCAAATTTTCTCTTATTTCAAAACAAGTACTTATAAATCTTGACACTGACATATTAACATTTTCAGACTCACATGACATTAACCAAATAAATTGTTCATACTTTGAAATAAAAGGGAAGTTTTTACATTGAATGCATGCTTCATTAAGAATAAAATTTCGTTCCTTTTCATATGCAGTGCATGCATTCCATTAAAAATGAAACTCGTCTTCAACCTGCATATTTTCACACTGCCCACAAAATCTTTTATCTTTATCGATTTTTTTATATCTACCTTTCTCAATAGCTAACTGATGAGCACTGATTCTAAATTAAGCTTTTTCGATACTGGAATTTATTAACTTGACATAAATATGCTTCCCTTTTGAAGATGTTTTTAAATTTAAAATAAGTACGCAATTTTCCTTTTTTAACATTTGCATTATCTTCTATAGTATTTTTCCAGTAAATCCTATATCTACTAATCAAAATATTTTTAACTTTGTCAATGTCAAAACTTTCCATATCAACATCAATACATCTTAAAATATATACAATATTAGAATACCAAGATGACTTATTACATTTGTGAGTGTCAATACTTGTGAATAGGGCTTATTTTAACAAATGATCCTTTTCTAAACCATTAATTCTTTGTAAAAATTTAAGAATAGAACAAATGATTTCAATATGCAATGGAGTACGACCTAACTCTCCCATAACAGCTAAATTACATGACTTTTTATTTACCCCGAGAATGTATTTGTAGAACTTTAAACTTAAATTCTCGCAATCAAACTTACTAAATTTTTTCTCAATTTCAAAGGGGCTGTTTGGTTATATATGATCATGGAAGTCAATATAATACTTCAACAATGGAACATGGAGTATTTTTGCATCAATCTTTTAACTTCTTCAATACTTCTGATTTTTTTCAGACACATATTAAGCTAATTTATTTTCTTTCCTTCTGAAGGATCATAAAATGAACAGTTAGTCTAGACATAAAGTTCTATGCAACAATACACTTTTTTTATTTGAAAACAATTTGAAATAACTGATGTCTTGCTTTTCTTTATCATAGATATAAATTTTCAAGGAATCTGCAAAGACACGAATAAGACACCTTGTATTGCTTTTTTTTTAAATAATGAATTGAAGACAAATTATGTCATAATATTTTTTAGGTCCTTCTTCCTGTAAGAAATGGGATCATGCTGGTATGAAGAAGAACTAACATGCATTATGAATAACATACAGTCATGTTTAATATGCTGTTTGTAGATATAAAAAGTATTTCAAATTACTCTTGCAAATTGTTTTTGACTATAATCTTTCTGTGATATAATTACATGTTGATAGCAGATCTCTGATTTTCCCTGTAAAAAGTAAAATATCAAAAATACCGAACTCCAAGGAAAAGTCAAAACAGAAAGCCCATTATCAAATTGCAAAATCAAAAGCTTAAACACACAGTAACCCTAGAATCAGGACAATATATATATTAACATTTGTTTTATATAAATAGAAACATAGATTCTACAACACAACCCCTTTTGTTACGATATTCATCCACTCGATGTAGTTAAAATTTGATTTAAGCATCGAGAGTTGATACATATTGTAATTCAACGTAGTTAATTAGTAGAACCCGTTTCTCGTAATTCAACGTAGTTAATTAGTAGAACCCGTTTCTCCAATGGTTTGATATGGAATATGTAGAGTGAAATGTACCGATTGGATTGGTTATTGTTGTAGACTTAATGTTGGCTACTATATGTCTTTTGAATTATTTTGACGTTTTTACCTGTCTCATTGACGTGTACCACAAATCGCTTTATGTATTGTTATGTGACATTGATTGTACAAATGGAAGGAATATGAGTAAATAGTTCGTTTGAAAGAGAGGCGAAAGATACTGAAGGAACATTCAAACTCATAAGGCGAAAACAAACTGACAACGCCATGGCAAAAAAACAGAAAAGATAAACAACAGTACATAAAACACAACATAGCTATAAAGACTGGTGATAAAATGAGAACATTAAAAGAGTTGTGTTTGGAGACCGTTTCATTAGAGGAAACATTACACTAAAGACGTCTAATTCTATTACGAATAGTTCCTCAATAGATCACTCCTCATATCTCATGTTAGTAATGTTTGATTAATTTGGAGGTTACCGCAGTTAATATCAAAAATCATACTTGATCCAATAACTTCCTTATGAGCAGCATAATTCTTTCAAGGAAATCATAGAAAACGAAATTCATTGTATCAGCTGGGAGGTATATAATGCATATGCAGGTGCTTTTTGGAATTTACTATTTAAAATGGAAATCCATTTAAAAAAAAAAAATCTCTTTTGTGATTAGTTCTCAATTAAATCTCGAAGTCAATTTCTCGATGAAAGTACAGATATGAGGCAGACCTAACTGTATATTTGGTATCATTTTTTTCAAGTTAAACGGAAAAGATCGATGTGATCAACATAGTCATCAAACTAAATATGAATAATTCTATGAGAAGACAACCTCTGTGTACCCAATCATAAAGTAAAAGGATAATGATGGCTGCTTTTTATTCTATGTAAGAAGCCCCTTTATGAAGTATGCCTGGAATGAATAAATTATCATGTCGGCAAAAAGAGGAGTACATTTGGTTTTTATGGCACATCCACTAAACGTTAACAACATCTTGTCATAAACATCTTGATTATGAAAGTTAAGAGCAAAGCACATTTATTTTAAGGGTATACGATACAGTTTAGATCCCACGGTGATTTTCACCTAGTCAGTAAAAATATGTAATAAAAAATTTACCTTCATGTGCTAATTTTAGAGATAAAATGGGTCGAAACTTTTGATATTTACTTAAAATTTCGGTTTCTTGAACAGTTCTTTCCATTGAACAGACATACTTCACTTTTTTATTTCAAAAGATGAAGACATGCGGATTTAAGAAAAAAAGATATATCTTCTTTACAAAAGTATGATCTTTATTTGTGTAATAACTCTTTGGAAATAATTCATTTCTATTAAATGTTCATGATTTTAGAAAAAAAAAACGGCATTGTTTGCTGTTTATTTATCTAATTTAAAAAAAAAATCGTCAGGAGAGCCTCTGAAGTATTGTGGAAATATACAGAGTCAAGTCAAACATATTGCAGAGTATTTAAACATAATTGCGCGGAAACACATTAAATTTTGAAAGTCATTAACACTATAAAGATGAGGCGCCAATGTGACAACTATCCATAAAGACCAAAGATGTGAACAATTACAGGTCACTGTACGACCTTCAGCAATAGGCGAAATCCAAGCATGCATATAGATTGGGTATGTATCCGGAGAATACAAATATAAGCGTGACTGTTTCAGAATGATGAGAATTGATTTAGGCGAGTCCTTGACCATTAGTTTGCAGAAAGTATTCGGTCGGTATAAAAAAAAACATGACCGAACCCTATCTGCTTAATTGTTCGCATGCTTAATAAAGAAAAAAGGAGCAGCATGATTCGTTTTATTTAATAAACAGGTGCATTTTTCAGTTTTGATTTGTTCATGTCTGAGACTTCTTGTATATATCTTCTCCATTTTCGAATTTGGGCATCTTTTGCCCAATCCCATTCTATTTCATTCAAAATTTCATCATATCTACCAAACTTACAGTTAAGAAATTGCGTCATATGTGGCTTTTTGAATTTTGGAATAAGTTCAAGTTAAACTATCTATCTATGTAACATATAAAGAAGACTGTTCTACCTACCACATTATATTGATTCGTATGTAGGCCTTTTTATCACATACAAGAAAATATTAAATTGCTATTACACGAAAAACAAAGTTGGCAAACTTTAAAATGTAATTCATTTAAAGTTAGATCCTCTTTGTTTTAGAGAGATCAGTATCGGACAGTATTTATGGCATGTTTGAAAATAATCATCGTTGAATTAATTTACTTAAAGAATTATGCATAGTGTCATACTAGATTTTGTGAGATAGACATTTCCTGTTACAAAACAATCAATTGGTCTTATAAGGTTTAATGGTATGCAAATGGATATATATATATGTATATGTATCTTCAGATGATTAACAAACTACTTTCGTTTAGGTTGAGATTCTTGAAAACTTGGACGAAATACTGCAATATACCTGAAGGAAAGCGATGAAAAGAAAACACTCCACAAACACAATAATCCGAAAAACAAATAAAAAACCCTGACCTGCAAGGAAAATGATGGAAAGGAAACGGTCCACAAAACAATAAGTCGAAAAACAAAACAAAACCCTGACCTAAAGTAAAACGATCAAAGGAATACAGTCATTAAAAAACAACAAAAACCCTGACCTAAAGTAAAACGATCAAAGGAATACAGTCATTAAAAAACAACAAAAACCCTGATCTAAAGTAAAACGATCAAAGGAATACAGTCATTAAAAAACAACAAAAACCCTGACCTAAAGTAAAACGATCAAAGGAATACAGTCATTAAAAAACAACAAAAACCCTGATCTAAAGTAAAACGATCAAAGGAATACAGTCATTAAAAAACAACAAAAACCCTGATCTAAAAGAAAACGGTAAAAGGAAAACAGTCCACAAATACAAAAGTCGAAAAAAAACCTTGAAAAAGAAAAACGATGGAAAGAAAACAATCCACAGAACCAATAAGTCGGAAAAAAAATCCCTAACCAACAGGAAGACGACGAAAAGAAAACAGTCAAAAAACAAACAATAGGTTGAAAAACAAACAAACTCTGACTAAAAGGAAATCGATGAAAACAGTCCACAAAAACAATAAGTCGAAAAACAAACAAAACCCTGACCAAAAGAAAAATTGATGGACATAAAACTGTCTACAAAAACAGTAAGTCGAAAAACAAACAAAACCCTGGCCTAAAGGGAAACGATGAAAAGTAAAAAGTAATAATTAACTCCTTGTGTTGAAGTAGCCTGCAATTTTTTTTTTAAATTGTCAGGAGCAGTCCCATTAGCGTAGCTGTATTTCCAGTAACACGTCGGGTGGTAGTGATGTATTCTTTACACGAAATTATAAATGAAATCCTCTGAAATAAATAATTGACGGTTTCCAAATAATTCTATTTATATAAATATTACTGGAATTAATCGTAACGCCCTTGAATGGTTACGTTGTATTTTACACTCCAGCAATCAAGTACATAATACTGATATAACAATATGCTTGATGACGTTAATTTAAAGTGCTTTGTTTGAATTAGCTGAAATTTAAGGCGGTGATTGAGAACAATATCATTTCCGTGTATTTGATAAATTCAACTGAATCTCAAAAAATCATCGGCAATAGGTATAAAAGAAAAATATAATCATATGTAAGCATTTCCGAAAAAATAACTTCAATAAAAGACATGGATGTGACATATGTTTACGTATTTGTTTTAGCCTTCTTCAATGTTATAATACAAGTATTTTGTCAGTGTAAGTAATCTATTTATTATGTTAAATTTTGTTTTGCACAGCTGCAGTTACTTATTTATTAGTTTTGCACAGCTGCAGTTACTTATTTATAAGTTTTGCACAGCTACAGTTACTTATTTATAACATTAGATGTTAACTGAAATATTTGAATTATTTTTACTGTTTTAAAAAAACTGTTATCTGATGGTTTAATTTTTTCTTTTTCTTTCCATAATATGTCTAACGGTCATATTGGAGAAGAGAAAACCTAAATATTAATAAGTCGTTTAAAACATATGCTTTAGTACACGAGATTTTCCTTTTTTATTTTTATTTTTTTTACTTACAAGTTATCGGATGAACTTCATACCAAAGGTACAATCTCTTTTGGTTTAATTCCTTTTTTTATCACTTTAGTTTGACAAAATATAATTCATTAGATGGTCAATTTTAAGCGATAGTTGGATAAATTTTTTTTTTCTGATTCTAAAATTGAAAATATTTCTTATTTCAGCTTCACAAGAAGAATGTCCAGCAACCTATCATCAATGTACAGGAAGCACGTGGTGTTGTCCAGAAGGTCTTTATTGCACAGGAACATCTCTATGTTTATCAATTAAGTAAGTAAATCATTTCAAAAGTCGTGGATGTTCTTGATTGAAAATTCCTGTACTTCGTCTCTCTGTTCAATGTGTAAACATGTATATAAGACAATTGTCTCAAAAACGAATACATTATACGAATTTTGATTATTTGGGGAGGGTTGGTTTAAAAGGGAGGGGTTCTTCTTCTTATTTTTTTTTTTTCATTCATTTGTATTTGTCAATAATCGTAAATGTACAATTGACAAAATCCATCACAATCAATTGAACTTGATACACATACGTTTCATGGTTTCTAGTTTTGATCTCTAGTCTTATAATTAATTGCAAAAGATATTTTATTGAAGATTCCGTCAAATCGTATTAGTAGTTTAAATAATTGTACAATCAACGCTATATATAGTTTGTATATACTTCTGTGAGGTATCAAAATCAACGCTATATATAGTTTGTATATACTTCTGTGAGGTATCAAAATCAACGCTATATATAGTTTGTATATACTTCTGTGAGGTATCAAAATCAACGCTATATATAGTTTGTATATACTTCTGTGAGGTATCATTCACATCATATATAGTTTGTATATACTTCTGTGAGGTATCATTCACATCATATATAGTTTGTATATACTTCTGTGAGGTATCATTCACATCATAAATGTACATTACAAACTATAGTAGAGACACTAATCTCAAAACTGAATGTTGCCCTCTATTTTTATTTTGGGCTATGTTTGTCGTTATAAGTTGCTTTTTCATTGACGTATACCCATAGCTCATCTCCTTTCATCTTTTATATTGTTCAAATGAAATATACCACCTAGTTTTATTTACGGGTCTCATAGCATGATTTTCTACAGCATCATTCGTTGAATGCGCTTAATGAGTATTCTTGACTTTAGACATCATGTGAAGAATAACGGCTCTTTTCTGATGTAAATAAAACTGATAATAGTTATTGATTTCTACTAAAATTATTGCAAAGTATCCAAAGATTACACTGATTAAATGTGAACGTACGTAGGAATCTATTAAAATGTCGCACCTTTTATTCGTGTTGTTTGCCTATGTAAATGTAGCGTTGATGTTCAAACATTTGATCTAGTTCTTCAAAAATTTCTCACATTTTTCTATATTTAGAGCAATTTAGAGTTTTTGTAGTGGCACCTCCAATTGTCAAATTGTTTGGTTGCTGTCTTATGAGGGTTTATCCCACGCCTACTTTATCTATGGTTGGTAATTGAAAGTGAGGCATATGAATCGAATAAACTTTTGTTTTTGTATTTCAGTGGTATAATAGTTATAGTGGTATTGTCTTCCGTAGGACTTGGAATTTTACTTGCCGCTGTTTGTGTTGTTTATTCAAAATGTACAGGTTAGTTTCTATGTTTATCGTTGAAGCTAAGTTTCTACAAATGTGATAAAATCAAAACTTTATTTTCTATGAAAAAAATACTTGATTTGTGTAAGTGATTCATACGTCCAGTTAATTTAATAACAGTTGACTTTATTCCGTACAAATATTTTCTTTACTTGCTGTATTCGAGTGAGATACGTAGCCAGTTATTGTGATTACTTTATTCCGTACAAATATTTTCGTTACTGGCTGTATTCGATAGAGATACGTAATATAGCTGATATTAATATCTACGTTTACTTCTAATGGTAAAACGACAAATACAAGAACACACAGACTAACAAAGCATAGATTAGCACTCATACCACATCTTCTAATATCTATGACAAAGCAAAAATTATTAAAGAACCCAATAGAAAAAAAAAACAAAATCAAATAACAATGAGCTATTATTATGTATGCACTATTATGTGCAATCTCTCCATCACCATCAAGTTTTAAAAGTGTTTGAAACGTATTATCATGAGAAAGGATTTTTATAGGATTTGTCACACTTTTGTCAGCTGAAAGTAGTTTTGTCTCTTTGACACATTCCCCATTTCCATTCTCAATTTTATTATCAAGCTATCAAAGCTAGATCGGTGTAATGGGAATAACAATGTTTCAAATGCATTTTCTTAACAAATGTTTTACTTATAAAATCCTTGTTTCAATATTTGTATATCGCCTTCAATTGTACATTACAACATATAGTTATTAAGTGTAATGCTTTCTTTTCTTTAAATAACTATTTAAAAAAACATAACTTTCAACAATTCAAAATATAACATTTCCATTACTGGATTTCATTCCCTCCCTTATGTACCTAGTAATTTTTACTTCACTCCGGTACAGTACTATTGACCTCTCTAACGTACAGTAATATTGAGTTCACTAACATACAGTAAATTAAATATATATTCCAAACTTTATACATGGAGCGTACACGAATAAATCATTACGGAAATATTTTTCACTTAATTACATATTTGTAACATACAACATGTTTATTGTAGAGATTAAACACAAGGAAATTCAAGTGAGACCAGCGATACATCATGCTACCATTGCTGGAAAAAGTGGAAATCATCATTCGCCACCATATTTCATTGTTTAACGTGTATATTCCTTCTTTTATTTAGAACTCTGCGTAATCACAAAGAATGTGAGATGGATAGTTATAAATCGTAGGAATATGTAGAATTAATGTACAATTTAACATTAATACTTACATTACCAGCAGTTATATTACATCTTTGGGTATACCTACATATCAGTGGTCTAACAGTTGATTTACATCGATGGAACCTACCTTTCCAGTATCAACAGTCTAACAGTTGATTTATATGGATGAAACATACCTTTCCAGTATCAGCGGTCTAACAGTTGATTTATGTGGATGGAACCTACCTTTCAAGTATCAGCGGTCTAACAGTTGATTTATATGGATGGAACCTACTTTTCAAGTATCAGCGGTCTAACAGTTGATTTATATGGATGGAACCTACCTTTCAAGTATCAGTGGTCTAACAGTTGATTTATGTGGATGGAACCTACCTTTCAAGTATCAGCGGTCTAACAGTTGATTTATATGGATGGAACCTACCTTTCAAGTATCAGCGGTCTAACAGTTGATTTATATGGATGGAACCTACCTTTCAAGTATCAGCGATATAACAGTTGATTTATATGGATGGAACCTACCTTTCAAGTATCAGCGATATAACAGTTGATTTATATGGATGGAACCTACCTTTCAAGTATCAGCGATATAACAGTTGATTTATATGAATGGAACCTACCTTTCAAGTATCAGTGGTCTAACAGTTGATTTATATGGATGGAACCTACCTTTCAAGTATCAGCGGTCTAACAGTTGATTTATATGGATGGAACCTACCTTTCAAGTATCAGCGGTCTAACAGTTGATTTATATGGATGGAACCTACCTTTCAAGTATCAGCGATATAACAGTTGATTTATATGAATGGAACCTACCTTTCAAGTATCAGTGGTCTAACAGTTGATTTATATGGATGGAATCTACTTTTCAAGTATCAGCGGTCTAACAGTTGATTTATATGGATGGAACCTACCTTTCAAGTATCAGCGATATAACAGTTGATTTATATGAATGGAACCTACCTTTCAAGTATCAGTGGTCTAACAGTTGATTTATATGGATGGAATCTACTTTTCCAGTATCAGCAGTACAGTTGATGGAAAAGGAAAAGACAAGAGCTCCTGCATTGATTTGTAAGATGTTAAGGTTAAAATGAACTCATTTTGTTTTGACTTAAAATTGATGTGAAAACCGGTGTTAATGTCACCTACAGTGCTAAATGATTGTTTGCATGATGATAGTCGTGTATTAAAAACTATTATAAAACAAGTGCCTTTCTTAAAGTAGGCCTAAAATGTATTTGCTTTTGAACAATAAACTGATGTTGAGATTGTGATGTGATGAATGCAGTCCCTTGTTTCTTTACGGCCATTTTTATCTATTTTTTTTATGGGATGAGTGCCCTTCTGTCTTGTATTATGAGTTTTAGGCTACGGATAATTGTGTCTGCAAGATTACTATACATTTTTATTACAACCTCCAGTATATGTTTATGAAGAAGAAAGATATAGGAATCTTTTCTTTGCTTCATTATCCCCTCTATTAAATTTAATTTCGTCCAAGGTTGTTATACGCCGTATCTGATTTTGGTCTATAATATAAATGTAATAATGAAGAAGTAGGGCGTATACGTCAATGAAACAACAACATAAATAGCAAAGAGACATCAAAAGGTCAACAACAGTCTACAATAGCAAAATGGAGAAAGGGTATATATAATATTCGCCCGGATCTGAAAATAAGTGAATGAAGTAAGGAGAGAATATTAAAGATCTGCCATCAGCAGCAAACTCCAACAAACAATAAAATATTACATAAAACAACCACTGACGAGGTCATGACTAAAAAATGTTCTTGGATTAAACTAGTGTATATAGCTCGTTCCGTTAATTGGTCCCGATTAAGGAACTAACAAAAGGAACATAAAACAACATGCTATAAAAAAAACACTACAGAAAAATCCTTCTATTCTATCATTACGGCATATTGAATAACAAAAAAAAAAAGAACAAACAAAATATGATAAACAAAATAATATCAAAGAATGCTCGCAGTAACTGAAGGGAAGGTCAAAGTACTCAACATGACGATATGAAATTATATCTTCCTACATTCTAATATCGATAGCTGTACTTCACCGCAGATTTGATACAACAACGCCATGAACAGAAGGAAGAATCGACATTGTGCAATGCCAAGAACAAATCTGTACAGTTTTTCAATGCAGAAACGGAACAATTTGGTCTCGTTTCATTAGTTGGATGTTTATCCAGAAGAATACCAAACACGATGATAAAACAACAACAGTTTTATCAAATATCCTTTATCAATGTGTTTATTAAGCCACCAATAAAGATTGTAAAGGCAGTATCTAAATTTCTTAGATTTTTTTTTAAATCATGTTACCGTAAGAAGGTAGGTCTGAAATACCCATTTTTTCAAGTTTCCTACAGCCGGAAACGTATTTTTGCAATGCTAAAGAAGGTCTAATGGGGACTCTTTTGGCCTCTTGATTTCAAAAGGCAGAAAATATTGTAAATATATCAAGTAACGTGCTTCAGATGTTCTTAAGACATTATTCTATCAGATACGGTGCGGGACGTTTGCGCTTTTTGATAGGACATTTACGGTTGTTTTAATGGACATTTCCGCTTTTCTTTTGATGGACATTTGCTATTTCTATAAAGGACATTTGCGCTTTTTCTACAGGACATTTGAGCTTTATAAACATAACATTTGAGCTATCATGGTTTAAAAATCATTTAATATCCAAAACACAGCACATTCATATATTCATACTGTTGTTTGTCTTTTCGTCGTTTTTCGTTCTTTGCCATGGCATTGCCAGTTTGTTTTCCATTTGTGAGTTTGAATATCCCTTTGGTATCTGTCGCGTATCTTGCATATACAGCTTAAAGTTGTCCTTTTCTTTCTTCAGTTGTCACTGACCAATACCCATCAGAATTTGTTCCTTTATTCAATAAATCCATGAGAATTTTGAAAATTATACATTACTAGTATTCAGTAAGTGACAATTAAAAAGAATCTACACAATTTAGTTCAAAATTTTAATTGTGCAATCCAAAAAAAAGTTCGTTTTATCCATATTTTACTTGAATACATTTTTTTGTGATTTTATGATTTGTATGGGTTATGTTTGAAAAAATGTATGAATATCATCCCTTTACATTTTTGGGGTAAATTTGTTTAAGATGACAGGTAAACTTTAATAGATAAAACGCGCAAATGTCCGGTAAATTTTGTTCATTTGTGTCAAGTGCAAATGTCCATATTGTTTGAGCGCAAGTGTACTTCTGTGTTACAAGTTAAAAAAAAGTGCAAACGTCCTGTGCCCATCAGATGTATGTATTTTTTTTTAATTTTGTATTTATCATTTGCTTCAGGTTTTCAACCGTCTTGCACTCAATCAATTTAAATACAAAATTACGAAAATCTTTTTTCACTAATTTCGCAATTTCAGTGGAAACTTAATGACTCATACATGTGCGTCCTTTTTTCTTTATTTGTTATTTAGCTAAAGGTAATAATATCAAAAAAAATGTTGAAAAAAGTAAATTTAAGGGAAATCATTCTGTTTTGTATGTTAGTCTGGTTTTCGTTTTGGAGCCACAACAATTTTATGACGTAAATCATTTTCTACGGAATTGTTCTGAACATGATTGTATACAGCTGTGTTTAAGCATCCCGACAGAGAAGTTTGCAAAGCGTTTGGTTGATAGTCACATATTTTGTTTATTATAGTTTTCGAACACTGTATAAATCTTTCACATAATCATTATTCCACATCGATTGAACAACAGTATGTTTACAGAGTGATTGTATATTTAAGTAATCATTATGGGCTAATGTGCCTGTCCCAAGTCAGGAGTCTGTAATTCAGTGGTTGTCGTTTGTTGCTGTATATCAGTAGGTAGAGCAAGCCCTATTCAGGATCTACCATAAATGATTTGTCATATCAGTAGGTAGAGCAAGCCATATTCAGGCTCTTCCATAAATAATTTGTCATATCAGTAGGTAGAACAAATCCTATTCGGGCTCTTCCATGACTGATTTGTCATATCAGTAGGTAGAGCATGCCCTATTCAGGCTCTTCCGTGAATGATCTGTCATATCAGTAGGTAGAACAAGCCCTATTCAGGCTCTACCATGAATGATCTGTCATATCAGTAGATAGAGCAAGCCATATTCGGGCTCGCTTTACCATGAATGATCTGTCATATCAGTTGGTAGAGCAATATAAATAAGAAGATGTGGTATGAGTGCAAATGAGACAACTCTCCATCCAAGTCACAATGTATAAAAAGTAAACATTATAGGTCAAAGGACGGCCTTCAACACGGAGCCTTGGCTCACACCGAACAGCAAGCTATAAAGGGCCCCAAAATGTCTAGTGTAAAACAATTCAAACAGGAAAACCAACGGTCTAATCTAAATAAAAACTAGAAACGAGAAATATTTTCAGTATTTGTGGAGTTTTTTTTTATCACTATCTTTCCCTGTTTTTCTTTATTGAGCTTGTTATGATATTGTAACTATCATATTTATTTAGTTGGCCTTATTTGTTTTGTGTGGCCTAATAATATGTTTACATAATTTGTACTTGTTTACAAAATGATAATGTAACTGTGCAGTTTAGAAATCACTGGAACAATCATAGAGACTGATGGAATGATTGGAACTTTCTATTTCACTTACATAACGTTCCCAGAATGATCATAATAAAAGATGCGTTATTTAAACGTCAAAAGTGTTCTAGAAGTTTCCGTTATAAAGTTTTCTAGTAGTTTCCTTTCTATAGTGTTCTAAAGATTTCCGTGACAACTATATATATACAGACACCAAAATTAAACTTTCAGACATAGACATCGATAGACATTAATATTCTCAGCAGTTGGATTGACACTTTTATTTACAATCTACATCATACTAGATTGTGACCTATTGGACGTAATATTCTGCGTGGATTCCCGAGAAGATTTCTGGATAAAGAAAAGACAAAAGATCAGACATATATTTTGACAGTTAAGTTGACATTTCTTTTTTGTGTAATACTTCTTGTAAACTTGTGTATAATAAATCTTGTTAAATTTTATTATTGATTTGTGTCTTTTGTTGGCTTCAATTAAAAAGGCGATTTTCTGGCCGTAACAGAAATTGGGGGCTCGTCCGGAATAATGTTAATATCTTATTAAAAAAAAATTCAGTATTTTTATTAGAACTAGCCAACAAAATTCTACAAAATGGCATTTGATGCCGGTAAATTTTTGAAAACGCCAGACCTGGAGGGGTTTGATAATTCAAAGAAAGAGGAATTAGTGTTGCTTGCTAAACATCTGAAATTTCAGGTCGAACTTAAGGTCGAAAATGTTGACGCTATCAAATCAAAACAGCTTGAATTAGAACATGAACTCAAAATAAAACAATTGGAAAAAGAAGAAAGACAGGCAGAACTTGAAATGAGGGAAAGGTTTGAGATGGAGAAAATGAAAATTCAAATGGTCAAAGAAGAAAGCAACACATAAGTCCAGTCGAAATCAGAACATTTTGATGCAGCAAAAAATATACGTTTGGTTCCCAGATTTTGTGAAAAAAACAGTCGATAAATACTTTCCACAGTTTGAGAAAAATTGCTCATAAAGTGTTTTTGAGGGCAATGCCGCTGAAATTTACTCAGCACTTTCATTCGAACGAAGTCCTGATTATGACACGGTAAAACAGGAAGTTTTGAAAGCTTATGAGCTAGTACCAGAAGCATATAGACAGAAATTTAGATCTTATAAAAAGTTTGATTCACAAACCTATGTTGAATTTGCTAGGGAAAAGAAGATCTATTTGAGAAATGGCTTACGTCAAAGAAAACAGATAACAATTTTGATAACCTAAGACAATTGATGTTATTAGAAGAGTTCAAACAACGTGTTCATTTAGACTCAAAAACACATTTAGACGACAAAACTGTTGAGACATTACATGATCCAGCTGTTATTTCCGATAATTATACCCTTTCACATAAAAGAAGTTTCACGGGTCAAAATTTTAATACTTCGAGTGGAAATTACAAGAATCAAAGCACTGAGCGTACTGATAGTAAGCCTGTTGCACAGAATAAGAGTCAATCTCGTTATAATATGTCTAGTCTAAAATTTAAAATCTTTTGAGAAGAAGTCACTGACTTGTGTTTATTGTAAGAAGAATGGTCACCCGATGGCTGATTGTTTTAGACTCAAGAAGAAGAATGAAAGAGATAATACGCCCAAGACCAGTGCGTGTACGACACCCCTTGTTACCAATACGTAGGATTGTCCTGCGAGTCAGGCTTTTAGGTCCAGTTTGTGTGATTACATGGAGGATTATAAACCCTTTATTTCTGATGGGTTTGTTTCTATTGTTGATAATACTACTCCTCAGCCTATTAAGATTTTAAGGGACACTGGAGCTTCTCAGACTTTATTGTTAGAAGGTGTGTTGCCTTTGTCCGAGGAGACTTCTGTTGGTGCCTCCGTTTTGTTACAAGGTGTGGAGTTAGGTTGTATAGATGTTCCCCTCCATCGTATTTATCTGAAGTCAGATTTGATAACTGGACCAGTTGTTGTGGGTGTTCGTCCTAATCTCCCTGATTAGGATGTGTTTGAAGAATCCGAATGACAAAAATAACTGGGTTTGTAATATACGAAAGGAATTGTTCCACCTTGGTTTAAATGATCTGTGGTATTCACAAAGTTCTTTATGTAAAGATAAGTAAATTTGTTAACAATATCTATTTGTACATCATCATAAAACCATTTATCTTCTTCCTTTACTAAGCCACCATTTCTAAAAATTACAATTTTGGTTTTATCAATATTTACCGTTAATTTCCATTTCTTAGTATAAATATACAATGCATTTAACATCTCTTGCAAACCATCTTTGGTTTCCGAAAAAATGACCATGTCATCTGCATACATTAATAAAAATAAACTTAATTCTTTCAACTCTACAGCTTTACAATTATTGTTTATAAACTCCATCTCACAATCATTAACATATAAAGCAAACAAAATGGGCGACAATACCTCCCCTTGCATTAAACCAACATTATTTTTGAAAAAGTCTGTGTAAAACCCATTTATTGTAACACATGATTTGACATTTAAATACATAGACTTAATAACTGACAGTAATTTTCCTTGTATACCAATTTTAGACAATTTAAACCATAAATTCATTCGATCAATAGTGTCAAAAGCTTTTGTATAATCAACAAAACAGCAATAAAGTTTCTTCTTTTCTGACAGTGTTTTTGAAATAATACTTTGTAGAGCAAACATTGCATCAACAGTAGACAGTCCGTTTCTAAATCCAAATTGAGCATCAGTTATTGTATCATACGTGCTTGCCCATGCAATTAGTCTATTGTTTATAATGTGTGTAAAAAGTTTGGCTAAGCAACTGACTAGGCTTATGCCTCGAAAGTTATTTGGGTCACTTGGGTCGCCGCGTTTGAAGACTGGTACCATAACTGCAATAGACCATGATTCTGGAAAAAGTCCTGAAACTAATATACCATTAAATAATTTATTGAACACTGGCATCAATATATCCTGGAATTCGATGAAATATTCATTCAACAATCCATCAATACCATGACTCTTACTTCTCTTTAAACTAGATATAGCACATAGAATTTCTTTACTGGTGATAACACAATCTAATTCCTCATAAACTGGTATAGTATCATTATTTGAATTTCCATTTCTTGGATTATCCTCTGAATTAATTTCGGACGCTATTCGTTTAAAATGATCAAAAAATTCCTTTCCTGTAGCTTTAGGTTTAACTTTACGCTTAGGTGAAAATTTTCTATAGAATAGTTTAGGATTTTGTCGCTTTAAGCTTTCTAACATATTTCCTTGCTGCTTTTTATAATTCCGTTTCAGTTTTGCTTCAAGTAGTTTATAATTTCGTTTTGTTGTTACTAAGTTCAGATGATGTGTACTACACTTGCTGTGATTAAACATATTAAGACATCTTTTATAATGATTATACCGACGTTTACATTCATCGTTAAACCATGGTTTGTGTTCAATCGCAGGAATAATTCTGTCATGTTTCTTCCGAGACGTACTCCCTTTTGGCTTAATTTTAAAGTATGGCGACATGATTCCATTTAAAAATTCACTGAAGTCGGAAACAGTTTTATCTATGCCATCCTGTGATTCAAAATTCAAATTTTCACACAAAGAGTTCAGATTGTCAATATTATTAAACAGAGCTTCTTTACATTGAGATTTGTATTCATCCCTCCATTTAAAAGTTTTCCTTTCGACTCCATTATCAAGTTCACAATCAGTAATTAATTTATCCGTACAATTCACATTCCTTATTTTTATTTCTAGGTGCAAACTTGCGTGATCAGAAAATTGCGTAAAACTGGATACAATAAATTTGTCAATAATACTGAATAAATCAACAGTTGTTAAGAAATAATCAATAACTGAAAATGACTTTGGGCCGCAATATGTGTAGTCATTTGATAATCCATCTTTATGACGACCATTTAATATCCTTAATCCTGTCGATTTACATAATTTTATTAGTTTCGAACCATAATCATTAAATATAGTATCTGGATTTATGCGTGTAGATAACGAAGAGTCATTGCTATAATTGAATAGATTCGGTAGTTGATTTTGTAATGTTATATGGACTTTATCATCTTCAATGAAGTCAGAGACATTTGACGTTCTGCAATTCAAATCACCAACAAGACATATTTTTCCTTTGGATGAATATGAAATTATGTTGTCTTCCATTAATCGAAAAATATCACACTCGTATAGTGAATGGTACTTTGAATTAATTGGAGGTATGTAGGCACCACATACATATAAATCCTGATCAAAATCAAATAGCAATTTGTCGAATTTTAACCACTCGAATGTATCAGCAATAGATTCAATAAAGGAAATATACGGACTATATATGGTATTTATCATCACACATAATCCACCCCCTTGCGTACATTTTGATTATTTCTCGGAATTGCGTTACACATAAACCCTTCTATATCGAAAGTAAAATCATTACTTATCCAACATTCCGAAAGTATAACAATATCATTTTCGAAATTTCCGCTTTGAAAACAGTGTTTTGCTTTTCGACTGAAGCTATTCTCTCGTGCAAAATTTTATTTTGGTTTTTTGAGACTACCATAATGTTTTTATTTTCTTTTTTTAAGTTGGTTGAAACAGTGTCAAGCTTTAATAGTTTTTTATCAATTTCGTCGAGACGACCTAGTTTCTGATCAAGACCGTTTAGTCGGCTAAGTACTTCCGTTAGCAGCCTACTCACATCATTAGGTTGTTGATGAACGGGTAACAACGGCGGCGACTGCTGTGTTTGGAATGGGCCTTGGAATGGCATCGGTACATGATTAGGTACGTTTTGAGGTTGGGGTGGCGGATAGTGTAAATACTGTGCTGGATATATTGGTGTACTAGTAGCCAGCTGAGGCGTATACCCGGTAGTTTTATTCGGGGTTGCGTAGGTATGTTCATTTAAACTGTTTATACACGATAAGGCGTAAGACATGGTGTTGGATATTGATTCCTCCTTGTCAATATTAACTTCCTTACTGTTGTTCAGGCTTAATGCAGATTGGGATGCGCTACTATCTGACACCTCGTCTTTTTTACGTTTCTTTTGTGGATTTGAAGTGCTATTTGTCTTTGTTAAGTCGCTTTTTTGTGGTAACGTTGCTGTGTCGTTGCTTTGTGGTAACTTTGTAGGGTCATTATATTTTGATGAAAAAGGGTTAATAGTTTTATTTTGACCAGGGCGCCTGTTCTTCGTCATAACGGTTAACTATATTGTATATATCTACATTGATTAATAACTATCGTTTGAACTATACTCATGTGTCTGTGTATACAATGTTGTTTACCTTTTCTCTCGATTCATCTACTCATACCAATGAAAACAATGAAAACTTCTTTCAGCGACAGTTTTTTGCTAATATGCACATTTAATAATATAGAATAATCCAAGTTGCACTAGTTGAGTCCAAATTTAATTCTGATATGTTCCATTAATTACACTCTAAATCATAATTTTGTCTACTCAAAATTCCTGACGTTTGTCATGATCAGGTTCCATAACTCAAATGTTATCGGGGAAAAATGAATTGTACGTTTGCATACGTTATTTAATGAAATAGATATACAGTATTACATTAAAAGACTACAAAAGAATATCCTCCTAGCTATGCCGATTTTATTCATAAAGGGGAGTAACCCCTGATAAACACAGATAAAGTGTCGCTCGTTTTATTTAAAATATTTAAAATCTTAACACGACTGAACACGATCTTACAGCAACTAAACAGATTTTTTACCTTTGGTCTTATTTTATCTGAACGTGATCTAATCAAGTCTTATTTGAACGCTAGAAGAATCTGTCTTGTTTATCTTGACCCGACGGATCTGATTGAACACGATATATCGGAACAGTGTCTGAAAGTCTAAACCAGTCTTAACGTTTTTCCCTAGCAGTAAATCAAGGCGATTAAAACTTGATCAGACCAAAATGACCGTTTCAGACTTAAATCTTGGTACTAGTGTAGATACCACTAATGGAACTTTTGTCTTCATTATAAGGTCCCTTTTGGTCCATTTATACCTCTCATTTCCTCAAAATCTCAACTTTTTAGGCCAATAAATAAAAATTTTGGAGTAACGTTCACTCATTTATGAAAGAAATGTGATAATAAATAAGTAATTGAAGTATTCAAGCTGAATGAACTATCCATATTAAAGTTTACTGACTCCATGGAGGTTTCAATAAGTCTTTACGTAAAACTTAAATTTACGCTGCGTTCCAGAGAGGGACATAAAAAGCTTCCCTTTAAGTGAATAATTTGTTGTAACTGCTTCAAAAATAATTTCATTTACTAATAACTATATATTTATTTATAAGAAGAAAAAGTCAGAAAAAGCTCCCCAAAACACTAAGTATGGTTTGCTCTGTCTACAAATATTCATGGTAGTGTCCTATTTCAAGGCAATTTTCTCATAAAATGTGTTTTTGAGACTCAATCCACTCAGAATATTTCATTTTTGTAATAATTCACTTAAATAGCATGAAATTTTAATAAATGAGAGTACACACAAGGTCAAAGATGCATATGCAGCTTCCCACAAAGGAATAAAATGAATGTGATTTTTTTCCTTTGTAATACTGGTTATTTCAAGCATTACTGTAAATTTTTGTCATAATCAGTTCAATAGTTTTGAGAAAATTCTGGTATAATATAAGACGACATCTACAGTGATTCGAGCAAAATTTCTTCTTAAAAATCCAAATCAAGCCGCATCATGATAGAATATAGTGTGGACCAATAAATGATCAAATATTTATCTCATCAGCTTACAAACAGTTGAATATGATACAAAAGATGACTCTAGGATGATAGATACCACTAATGGACCTATTTGCCTTCATTATAAGGTCCCTTTTGGTCAATTTATACCTCTCATTTCCTCAAAATCTTAACTTTTTAGGCCAATAGATAAATATTATGGGGTAACTTTCACTCATTTATGAAAGAAATATGATAATAAATGAGTAATTGAAGTATTCAAGCTGAATGAACTATCCATATAAATGTTTACTGACTCCATGGAGGTTTCAATAAGTCTCTACGTAAAACTTAAATTTACGGTCTAACTAATTAGCGACAAGAAGAATTTTAGCGACAAGAAGCGTAAAGAACCGACATGAAGAAATATATTAGCGACAAGAAAAAATAATTAGCGACATGAAAGTTTATTTACTATTAAAACAATATATTTATAGAAAATAAATCATCTGATTATACTTAGGGTCCATAAAAAATAGAGAAAAATAGCAGTTGAAAATTAAAAAAATTACCCCCCCCCCCCCCTTTTTTATCAAAACATTCATGTATACCTTTTGTGTTTAAATGGTATTGTAAATATTTGAACCTTTTATCATGTTAAAACAGAAAAATTTGTGTCATGTATTTATATATTATATATAAATATATTGACCTTTTGAGTCTGAAATAAATCAAGATTATATTATCTTATAATTTGGTTTTGAATCTTTGATATCTTAACCATGCCGACTCTACATTCATATTGATTCATTCATCGATACACTAAGCTGCAAAATGAAGGTATATTATCTAAAACATATCCTTGATAATGAAAAAAAAACAAAGTTTATTCTCTTGTTTCTCGTATATTAAAAAAGAAAGTTTAATATATGTCTCAATATATATTAATTTAGAATAATTAATAATTAGATTTTTACGCTAAATTTGTTTTCTTGTCACTAAATTATACTTCTTGTCGCTAAATTATTCTTCTTGTCGCTAATTTGTTTCTTCTTGTCGCTTCTTGTCGCTTCTTGACGCTTCTTGTCGCTAATTAGTGAGACCCTAAATTTACGCAGCGTTCCAGAGAGGGACATAAAAAGCTTCCCTTTTAGTGAATAATTTGTTGTAAGTTACTGCTTCAAAAATAATTTCATTAACTAATAACTATATATTTATTAAAGTATTACTTAGGAAAACGTTTTCTATTATAGCAAAATATAAGAAATAAGAAGAAAAAGTCAGAAAAATATTATTTCCGTGATCGGACGGATTTTTAAGTCATAGACAAGACTTCCATTTAGGACTGTTTAAAATTATACAGAATTTTAGTAAATTTACAAACAACCCTTTATTTCTAACTTGATTACATACAATGTTTTGGGTACCTGAGCTACAGGAACCGGTATCAAACATTCATTCGGTCCCTGGAAGCGATAAAAATCCGATTTCTTGGGACCCCTGGAACCGGTATATAATCATGTTTTATTCAAGAAATAACTCATGCAAACCATATATTTGTTGAAAATTTTCACTTGGCCTGGGTCGTTATATTGGAATTTTATCCCGAGCGTAAGCAAGGGATAAGATAAACGAATATAACGACCCAGGCCATGTAAAAATGAAAACAAATCTATGGACATAGTAAAGTTTCCCACTGAAAAGTCAGTAAAATATGACGTTTTTGTGCACAAATCACATTGTAACGTCGTCGATTTATAGTGGTTGTGGTTTATTGAGAATTTTGTTATGGCTCTACGAGCGTAACTTGATTACATACATGTTTTGGGTACCTGAGCTACAGGAACCGGTATCAAACTGTTTAAGAAATAATTCATGCAAGCCATAGATTTTGAAAATTTTCACATGGCCTGGGTCGTTATATTAGAATTTTAATGTTTTGGGTACCTGAGCTACATAAACAGGTATCAAACATTCCTTCGGTCCCTGTGAAAATGAAAACAAATCTATGGAATGCATGTATTATTTTGATTCTAATATGGTAAAGTTTCCCACTGAAACTCTGACGTTATTTCAGTAAAATATGGCGTTTTTGTGCACAAAACGCATTACATGACGTTGTCGATTTATAGTGGTTGTGGTTTATTGAGTATTTTATTATGGCTCTATTCATATGACGTAATAAGCACCCCATATTAGGATTAATTTGCTTTCTTAAAAGCCAACACCTTATTAAGTCTGACGCCATTTCCAGATTTCAGTAAAATCTGACGGTTTTGTGCACAAATCGCATTGTTTATTGAGTATTTTATTATGGCTCTATTCATAATTCCAATCTTATTTGCAAGTATCACATAATAATCTGATTTCATTAGTGGAATCCGTTTCGAGTGACTGAAATTGGAAATTTGGTTAAAATTGACAAAAAGAGTCCCTTAGCAAACACCAATGATTGAGTTGAATTACAAAGTAAAAAAAACTTGGCGTTAAATATTGTAGTAAAAGAATAGTTTTTCATGCCAAAGTAGTAATATTTTCATATATCAGAATTTGGAAAAACTAAAGTCTGTTTTAAAAACTTATTTTTTTCTAGAAATGGATATAAGAAGATGTGGTATTAGTGCCAATGAGACAACTCTCCATCCAAATCACAATTTGTAAAAGTAAACCATTATAGGTCAAAGTACGGCCTTTAACACGGAGCCTTGGCTAACACCGAACGTATTTTTTTTCTAGAAATGATTTCATTTCAAGCCATTCTTCAAAATTCTATGTAGCTTTTCCATATCAGAACGGTTTTGTCGGTAATATGATCAGTGCTGGGTGACCTTTAAAAAATTAATGCAGTAAATATTATCTTCTTGTCCTTTTGAACAGTACCGCATTTGCAAAAAAAAAAAATCAGTTCAAATTTTAAGCCTGATCGACGGCCAATAAATAATTCTCAAAATTCAAAGAGTGATAAGAGAATGTTTTGAAGCTGTGATATGAGCTAGATAGACGCTTGCGCTTCATATGGCCCGTGCGCTTAATTCTAGTTAAAAATTTGCATTACCGTATAGGTTTAAAGAGCGCAATTATTTGTTTACATTTTACCGGCAAATTTTTTACCCCAGATAGTACTCAGAATAGAATCTTGTACGACTTCTGATTGGATGATACAGGATTTGAATCTATAGACCTCATTTTGTGTGTCGCTTCTCTTCTATCCACAATAAATTAATCATCATGCCTCTGTGTCCTAAAGGACTGGTACCATCCATAGTCGCATTTGTCATCCTCGCTTATGATTATTCTGTTTGGGTTATTTTGGAAGGAAAACGGTTAAATGAAAAACTGAAAAGTGTTTTTTTTTTTTTTTTTTTTTTTCATTTAGCCACATGTTGGTAGTTTTTACCTTAAATGTCTGTGACATTCTAACTTTTAACGACTTAATAAAGTGAATCTTAAAACTTTAGTCAAGAAATTAATATAACCACAATTTTGAAGTATACCAGAAAAAAAACTCTTTAAAGATACCAAGCTGATAATTTAGTAAGCCTGACGCACGTTTCGTAAACATAAGACTCATCAGTTGCGCTCGAATCAAAACAGTTTAAATGCCGAATCAAATACGAAGTTGAAAAGCAACTGATACCGAATATTTCGAAATTGTGCCAAAAACGACTAAGGCAGCCTATGCCTATTGGAAGAAAAACATTAGTGCTTTGAATAATTTACAGAAAATGAACATATCAATTTAAAGACAGTATTTTCTAATACCTGTCACATTCAACAGACAACCAAATGTAACGCAAACATAAATATATAAGGTACAGACTGTTCATCCTATTTTGAGGAAGGGTATTTTCCGGAGATATAACTTTAAACTTTAAGGGAAAAAAACACTGTTTGACAAGCAAATAATTCATTTAAAAAGGCATCCCACCTTTGCACACACAGAATAAGAATGATTGGTGCGTCCGAAGGATATTTCCACATTTTCTAATTATAAAACCAAATAAATGTTCTAAAGAATATATAATTGCATTACCTGTTCTTAGAGACACTCAAAATGTTAGAGCGTTGAAATACAATATGTTTCGAGGAAGTAAATGTATACATGAACGCATGCTGATTAATCAATTAAGTAATAACAGCTGTATAAAAAAATTATTATTGAAAATAACTACATCATTTGTTACAAAAATCAAATGCGCATTATCTTTCTACACGTTTAAAATCCCTGTACATGTACAATACATAATGTACATTACATAATACCATAGAAGTATTATATTGACAGGAGCTCCAATAAACCGGAGGAGAGGGGAGGGGGAGTTGTCAGAGGGCTTAGATAGGCGGGAAAATATCGTATTTTGGTATAATGAAATAGCGATCGGCAATCATACCATATCTCCTTATTTTGATATTGGCTTGAATAACAATGAATTTCCTGTGTAAGGAAAAAAAATCAGTTGTAATCTGCATCTATGATTGAGGTTTACTTCTAAATTTGACAAATGTTTTGATTAATTGTTTACTGAAATTCCAACGGCAAATATTTCATGCATTTCAACAAGAAACAAAAACATAATTTGCTTAACATACGTTGCAAGATGTTTCAGAACTGTCAAGCATCTACACACAAAAATGAATTCAAAGTTGGTTCCCTTAATAAAATCTTAAGAATAAAAAAAAATTATTATACTTCTTAGGACCCATCATGATGATCGTTCTTTAAATGCATCCAGAAATTAATATTTAAAGTTTAGCCATTCCTAAAAAAGATCTGTCAGAAGTCAGAGAAATCTCGAACTAGGTTGAAGGTTGTTTTTAACTTTTGAATTATTACAAAAGGTATAACATATAGTTATCTGTCTCGTAACCTGATAAATGCCAAGTAGAGGTAATCACATGAGTTTAATTATTTTAAACCCCCTTTTAGTTTTTAAAACATATTCGATAAATACGTTTAATGACATTTTTTCTATTTTGAGACGATAGAGAAAACCATTAATATTCTTGTAACGCTCGATAGAAATTTACAACCTCTAACTTAAAATTTAAGTTATCCTTCTCCATCCTGCACACTACACGCTCATCACATTGTTTTCTTCAAACACCCTCTTCAGGTACATGTAATTTTTATTACCGGACATATCTCGATGTCCAAGATCCAATGATTAAATCATATTAAACAAAACCAAAAATATTCTTTCCTTCTTTCCGAATGCAGTTAATTTTCTTATGTCATTCTGTTAAGTATGGACCGATTTTTTTTAGATCTTTTCAGCTTTCGCCTTCGATAATTGAACGGAAACAGGTGTCGTCATTCGTGTGGCGAGCCAAAAATAACCACGGGAGTTTCCGTATTTATTTACATTGGTAGGTAGATAAGACATTCGATAACAAATCACGTGATAAGATCAGCTTCAGTAAACGGAACAGGCGAAGGCGCAATCACAGATACCACATAAAGGAGTTATCACGTACTTGACAAACTACTTCCGGTTAAAAAAATGTCATTTCCGATCTCATCCTTCTTTGCATTGATTCAAAAAATATATGGTTTTTATATACTTTTGCCTTAAATATTGGAGATAATTTGCTACTTCCATTTAAGAAAATGTCATTTCCGGTTTCATAAGATAGCCTACTTTCCACTGATTCTGACAATATTTGATTTCTATATACTTTTCTTTCAAATACAGGAGATAATTAGCTACTTCCGGTTTACAGAAGGTGACTTCCAGTGTCATTTCAATGTTATTTTTACGCTGATTCTGAAAATGTATAGTTTCTTAGTATTTTGCCCTTGAATTAATGCAAAAATAGCTAATTCCGGTTTGCACAAGGTCACTTCCGGTTGATATTTTCAAAGTCATGTGTCACCCAACCCTTTTCAAAAGACAGTATGGCTTTATTATGTACCAGAATAAAGTTATATTTGATTAACCTAAATTTTAACTTTTAGGGGCAATAACTCCTATAAGATATAATGAGATCGCTTCGGACAGAATGTATCATTTCTTCCTCTCAATTACTCAAATATTTTGCATTAGTTCTTTTATATTTTGCTTTTATAGTATAAGACAGGATACACACACAAGCTAAGGGAAACATTTAGAAAATTACCTTGACCTTTGACCTTGACACCATTTTCTTTTTGGTTAACCAAGGACCTCAAATCAAAATACCCTAGGTCTCTATTACTTACGGTTCATCTTAGCCATGTGGAATCCTTGTTTCACCTCGTACAATTCACCAGATGGCAAATGATAAAAACGTACCCTTTTCTAAATACATTTACTGGAAAAGGGACGATCAATTGATATTCTGGGGGAGGCCAGAAGGTTTTCTTCGGATTAAATATTCATCTTCATATTTTGCTACCTGGGAATAGTACATTGTCAATATATTATGTCCAAGTTGCTACGCATGCCATTTTTTCATGCATTTGTTTTCTCTCAATCGGTTTATGACCTTTGAACACGGTATACTACTGTTGCCTTTATTTGTACACAATCAATTCCTGCATTTTGTATTACAGATTATTAATTTTTTTCAGCTTGTCTTGGGAAAAATCATTTATTTTCAACTCTTACTAGGCCAGGATATTTTTTTTCAAACTCACCTTCCCCCCACCCCCTTTTGCCCCGAAAATCAAATGATCATCGCTAATACAGATGTTAAAAATGTTAACCCTGTTTCCATGTGAGACACATGTACCTAATTTACACGGAGAAATTACAGTTAATGTAATTGGATAGATTTTAATAATCTAGGAGGGGGTCATTCAGCAATTTGATCTTATTTCATTGTAAAGCATGGATATCCAATTACTTTTAATGATATCTTGTTGTAAATTCGTTCATTAATAAAACAAAATGAGTAAATAAATAATTTTCACAACAACTAGTAAGACGGCCTTGACAATATTATACCACGAAAACTATCTTTTTAAATAATGAGTTATTTTTTAAATGTCTATCTTAACCTGAATGGGAGAGAGCTCTCAGGCAATGCTACCTTTCAATATAAGTATTTTCTTTTAATCAAAGAAAGGTCCAAAGGACATGTACATAGTATTGAATGAGAAATATATTACTTTTGCTGCAATAGAAATATTGGAAACCATCTTAATATGACTGGTATTAACTTGAAAAAAATACACACTTCGTGTACAAAATATACTAGAGGCAAAATATTTGCTGGTTCCAATACAGAATTATCCATAGAATTTTGGAAACTAATACACTACTTTACAAGATGAAAATAAATGGTAGCAATATGTGTAAATTTTTCAAAAAAGAACCAGATACCATGGAACATCTATTTTGGGGTTGTCGTGTGGTCTTAAGTCTCTAGCATGCAATAAAGACTTGAATTTTTGAAATGACAAATATTAAACTGCCTTTGAAACTCAAAATTATTCTATTTGGTAACTTCAAAAATATTAAATTGAATTTTGTTCAAATTAAGGTTATTGTATTAAAAATTACTTTATTTACAAAATTACAAGACGTATTGCCACATTTAAATGCTTTAAAAATAATTTAAAAGAACACATGCACATAGAGAAATACAGTTCATTTAAAAACCTCTCAGAAGAAGAATGTAACAAATACTAGATTCCCTCGTTATTAGATAAATATTTATGTGTAACCTAATGTTATACCAATAAATATTCAATTGTTGTTTTTGATTTAAAAGTTCCTTGCTGTGAATATGCCATTCTGTATACCTTTGTTCATACATGTTGTGCTAGTCTATTTGTTACAATAAAGCAACTACATTATAAAAAAAAACTATTATAGGCGTTTCATTAGGAATTATGGTGACATGAGTGCTCCTTTGAATAAACTGTTGTTGAAGGATGTAAAATTTGTATTGACTGATTCTCATGACATTGCTTTTGATTCATTGAAAGCGGCACTTACATCAACTCCAGTGTTAACATGTCCAAATATGAATGAGCCATTCATTTTGTCTACAGATACATCTTGAGACAGCACTAATTAGAGATACTTTCCAAAAATGATCACAATAGTAGAGAACATCCAATTGCTTATATGGGACGTACCTTACGACCGGTGAAAGACAGTATAGTATTGAGACTGAATGTTTAGCTTTAGTAGAAGGAGTTAGACAGTACAGAAATTTTCTTGAACATCAGCATTAATTTTTACAGTAGTTACTGACCATTTTGCTTTGAAGCTTGGTTGCAAAATATCAAGTTTTCATCTGGCAAACTAAGTAGCTATAGATGGAGTTTATTATTGCAAGGATTTGAATTTGAGGTTATTCACAAACCAGGAAAACAACATCAGAATGCAGACGTACTACCTAGAAATAAAGGTACTGACAACGAAAAGATTTATTAATGTGATATCAGTTCTTTGTTTGACACAGAACCTGCAATAGTTTCTCTAGAATATAAACACTTTGAACATTTTACATCACAACGGGAATACCCTATTTATAGTGTAACTGATCACAACCTTAATGATGGAGAGATAATTTCAATGATTGATAATGGGGTGGATGAAATTAAACAACTACAGTCTGAGTGTCCAGACTTGAAATTTATTTATGATTATCTGTCATGTGGTGATTTACTAGACAATAAACACTCTGCAATTAAATTTGTACAAGAAAGTGAACAATATGCGTTATTAAATGGGATTTTATACCATTTAAAAGAACAACGAGCAAAGAAGTTACCAAAAGACAATAGATTGAAGCGTCAGTTGACAATAACCAAAACTTTAAGATTTGAAGTCATGAAAGCATGTCATGATAGTAACATAGGTGGAGCTTACGAAGGTTTTGATCGCACTTACTCTGTTATTTCTTCAAAATACTATTGGCCAAAGATGTATGCTAACATTTCAGAATACGCAAAAACTTGTGAAAAGTGCCAACTTGCAAAACAACAAACTCACAAACATCCTACACCATTAAATCCTTTACCAACAGTGTCAACATTTGAAAGATGGCATATAGACATATTAGGACCGTAAACAGCTACAAAAGACAAATATTGTATGTTCTCTTGTGTGTGGACAGTTTTTCTAAATTCCCAGAAGCGTTCCCTCTAAGGTTGCAAAAAGCTACTGAAATAGCTGAAAAGCTTTATACCGAAATAAGATGTCGATATGGATGTCCTTTGTTTTTCGTTTGGGACCGTGGAAGGACTTTTTTTCGAATGTTATTGCAGAACTATGTAAACGAATGGATATTAGACATTGTAAAACAAGTTCCTTTCATCCGTAGACCAAAAGTACATGTGAAAGGTACAATCAAAATTGGAGTCGCATGTTACCTGGCATACTTATGGCATATAGGAAAACAGATTGAATCGAAGTCAACAGGATCTTAACTAGATGTTATTTTTCCCCTTGATGTTACCTTAAATGTGGACCGTATTTTCAAAAGACTTAGTCCAAGTGCCGAAGCATACCCTCAGAAACTGAAGAAACACATTGCATTCAAATTGCAAAAGATTGTATAGAGACAACACAGGACAAATATAAAATGCAACATGATAAAAGAAGAAAGGACCCTGATGTTCGTTTAGGTCAACGTGTGTGAATTTATAATCCCAAGATTCCAAAAGGCAAGTCAGCAAAACTACATTTAAAAGGACTGGACCATACTATATTAGTGGTTTAGGCCATTATCATGCTTATGGACAGCATCATTGCAAAATTCATAAAAGACTTACATCATTTATTCATGCGAATAGACTTATACCATATGAAGATCCAGACGACAGGGATGAATTTTTCCCAAATTCTCAGGACGACTGTTCTCAATATGAAAACGTTAATCCGACTCAAAATAAATGTGCTCAGACTCACTTAACACATAATGATGTTGAAAACAATAAACTTGATGACGAATATGCTATAGTAGTACAAGACATTTTAGCTTGCAGTAGACATCAAGGTAGTAAAATGTACGAGATAAAATGGGAAAACTTTGCTAAAACAACATGGGACCCAGCAGATTACGTACCACAATTTTTAGTTCGAATGTTTCATGTTAAAAAAAATCAATCCGCAAAAATGAAGTAGAGACATAAAAGACACACATAGAATCAGCATAATGTTGGATATTAGACAAGCAGATACAATAACTCATCTTAGGATTTTGCAATTTTTAGATATTGAACCTTGCAAGTTAAACAAATACATGGGAAATTGACCGTATCTTTTTGCATGGAAGAGCAACTAGCGAATTTTTTTTAATTTGTTTTCATAAAAAGACATCATGAGACTTTATTAAAGATTGACTTTTATGACTCTAGTTTGAAATGAATTGTCTCTTTTACAAATGTTTATTCACGCACGTGGCGAAAATCTATAAATTTCAATCTACAAAGAGAGGCACGTTGCTACTGACTTTTTTGCAAAAGAGAACATTCCTTTTATACATATTGAAACCAAATCTTTGGTAAATTCTCTAAACTTTATTTTAAAAAAAAATGGACAGTGCAAACAAACACATTTACCACCAACAACCGACTTCCCTAAAAAAGACGTACTGGTCTATCTTGACTGTATGTCTTAAAACGAAAACACAATAAAACATGTCCTAGGAAATAGAAAGCTCAACATATGGTTTAGACAATGGCTCTTTATTGACGACCATGTATTGACCCTAACTCCCCATCGTTTGATAAAAGATGTGTATCATTCTTAAGAGTTCATATAAATTAATAGATTTCCTTAATCATATTCAATACATTTTGCAAAATTATCAAAGCGTTATTTATATATTAGCAATCTTCAGTCTTATTTGAAAGATCGTTTACTTCTTATGATCATATTAGCGTTTCAAGTTCATGTACAGTAATTGTAAACGCAGATATAAGTATCTTGTCCTAATTTGGGAAAAGTTCTTCTTTGTATTAAAATTGCATATTATTCGAAATACTGAGGATTTTCTACCCCAGGAATAGATTAGATAAGCTGTATTTGGCAAAATCTCTCCGTAACTTTCGACTCCAAATGCTCTTCAACTTCATATATTATATGGTCATTTTAGCTATTTTGAGAAGAACGTGAATGATGAGTCTTTTGTAGACGAAAAGCGCGTCTGGCGTACAAAATTTTAGGCTAAATATCTATGAAGAGTTTATAAAGATAATGACAAATATGCCAAAATAGAATATTCAACAATATGCAAAACGTTTGAATAAAACTACATGATCCAACGAGACCTTGAACGAAAAATTAAAACCACCTACGGTCAATTTTAAGTAACCTTATTTTCCTGATAATTTCTAAATTTATCAATGACAATTTGAAATACCATGTCAAATAATATGTTTTTAGAATAAGTTAGATATAGTTTGCAACAAGAAGTCGTGTTCCGATGTGTACAAATTGTAGAACCTTGCAAGTGGATTTGTAATAAATCGTATACACATATGACGAATAATTTGTTCGCTTTTATTACTTTATTTATTTAACTTGACTGAGTGGGGCTTAACCGGTTCGCTTATCAAAGACCAGTTCATCTATAGATAGGTGTTCTGGGATAAAGTCATCAATGAAGTGTCCAGTTATGGCCATTTATCCGATTAAAAAATGTAAACACTATATTGGTATTTGCAAAGTAAATAGTGAGAAACAGTCGTTGAGTTTCTTGTAAAACGGAATTTAAGCACATGTAAAAAATGCCACATTTTGGAAATTGTGGATATGAAAATATGAATATGACTACAGCAGTTGGAAAACATTCATATTGCGTTTTTCTGTAACTTGTTTCTTGTATTTATTCCTGAGGACATTTTCTTTTTTTAGGGGGGGGGGGGGGGGGGGGGGTAGTTCCAAATTCTCCTTATATTAGCTTCTGCAGTTCTCTATAGAAAGGCTTTCACTGGAGTGACGGTTGCTGAATCTGCGACTCAAATAAATAGGGTGATAATGTTTTGATTTTTATATATAATTTTTATAAATCACGTTTAATATCAATATAATAATTAGAAAAGTTTTATACAGAATAATGCTTTAGTAATAGCACATATAAATGCTTTAAATTTCAAACTATTTTACTCCTCCCATATCATACACTCATACACTCAGTTCTTTTGTATATCCGTTTGGTGAAACTGATTAGAAAGCAGTAATGATGATATAATTATAACGGCAATTATCCTTATCACACACACATCTCAAAATAGACTGTCTCTATGTAAATTAAAACGTTTGTTCCGCCAGACTATTTGAAAAAACATTGGTAATATTAGGAAGATCTCATTGACTTCTGTCCCCAAAAAAAACCCGACAAACTTGTAAATGGTTGAAATGTTTGTCATCCTTATTTCAGATTTTAAAGGGGAGAACAACTACAAAGTAAACGGCAAGCTTGCTGCTGGTAGCACATGCTCGTTCGTTAAACTATGTAAGCTGAACACAGTATGCCTCACTGGTAACAGGACACCAATCTCTGGGTCCAAAACTTATGGTAATAGTAGTGCCCGAAGTCACGATGTCAACAAAGGGATACAGTTAAAATTTACTTGCCAGATTGAGTATTTGGTGATCTGATGGTCAGTAAGGACAGTCGAGGTCAGTACACAGCATCACGACAATCTTTACTGAACAAGGGGTCTTCAATGCTCTTCAACATCGTACTTTATTTGGCCTTTTTAACTGTTTTGGATTCGAGCGTCACTGATGAGTCTTTTGTAGACAAAACGGGCGTCTGGCGTATATACAAAATTTAGTCCTGGTATCTATGATGAGTTTATTTACAACTCAAACGGGTCTCTTGTTATTAATTGGAGTTTCAGATACAACAATTTTTGCTAAGCCCAAAGTAAGCGAAATAAATATGTGATAATTTTATTTATTTGACTTATACATTAGTTTTTGGCTTTTTTATTAAATAATTGACACCGGGCTATCGGGAAGCAATATCTACTCTCCATCTTCGCGATGGACATTCAGATTCATTCATTTTTTTCATTTTTATTATCTTTTTCATTGATTGGCTACTATTAACACAAATATCGAAGCAATTATCTATAAAATGTTGTGAGATTGTAATTTTTATGATTATTATCTTGGCCTAATTTGTTTTGTATGGCCTTATAAGATGTTTACATAATTGGTTTGTGACCTATTTAAGTTTACAAAATAATGTTATTGTGTTGAATCATTATAATCTACTATTCGTAATTTAAACTTCTACGATGTTCTAGAAGTTTCCCTTCTACGGTGTTCTAGAAGTTTCCCTTCTAAAGTGTTCTAGAAGTTTCCGTGGTAACTATAAATACCGACACTGAATTGGATTAAGAACAAAAATATAGAAATATTCTCAAAAGATCTCTGGAGTTGTTAGATTGACACTTTTATTTACGCTAATAACATCATATTAGTTTGTGAACTTATTGGAGATATACATATTCAGTTGGATTCTGTTTCAGTTTAGAGAAGAATCCCGGATAAAGAAAAGACTATAAGATCGGACATTCAGATATTTTGACATTTAAGTTGATATTTATATTTGTATAACATTTCTTGTAAAATTCTATAATAAATCTGATTAAATTTGTTATTGATTTTTGTCTCTTGTTGGCAACAATTTAAATGTCATTTCTGGCCGTAACAGAAATTGGGAGCTCGTCCGGGTGGACGTAAATATAAGATTAAAATTTTTCAGAAAAAAATAGATTCAGTATTTTATTGAATCAGAATAGAATTAGCCAAAAATATTCAACAAAATGTCATTTGATGCCAGTAAATTTTTAAATACGCCAGACCAGGAGGGGTTGGATAAGTTGAAGAAAGAGGAATTAGTGTTGCTTGCTAAACATCTTAAAATAGATTATAGATTATCTATCAGAAAATAATTATAAAAAATTGGGTAATAGACAAATTAGTTAACACAGAAATTATTGGTGAAGAGGCTCTTGAACTTAATGTCGAATATTTTGATGCTATCAAATTTAAACAGCTTGAGTTAGAGCATGAATTTAAATGAAAACAGTAGGAAAAAGAATTTAAATCAAATTAATTGGAAAAAGCAATTGAATTAAATCAATTGGAAAAAAAAGATGAATGCAAATTAAAACAATTGGAAGAAGTTAGATTAAAACAATCGGAAAAAGAAGATGAATTTACATTAAAACAATTGAAAAAAGAAGATGAATTTAGATTAAAACGATTGGAAAAAGAAGATGAATTTAGATTAAAACAATTGGAAAAAGAAGAGGAATTTAAATTAAATCAATTACAAATATAAGATGAATTTAAATTAAAACAATTACAAAAAGAAGATGAATCTAAATTAAAAACAATTGAAAAAAGAAGAAAGACAGACAGAACTTGAAATGAGGGAAATGTTATGGAGAAAGTAAGAATAAAAGCAATACTAAAGTAGGGTAAAAATCAGAACTTTTTGAGGCAGCAAAAAATAAACGTTTAGTTCCCAGATTTTCTGAAAAACAGTTGATAAATATTTTCCACAGTTTGAAAAAAGTGTTTTTATGGGCAATGCTGCTAAGTTACATTGTACATCTGCAAATTTTCGCTAGTAAATTTCTGTTCTTTCGTCAGCGGAATTCGAATCCTTGCTTATTTAGGGTTGTAACACAGTACATGTATAGTGACAAGTAGATGTTGAACCTTTCAGATCAGAAATGTCGTGAAGGATCATAATGTTACTTACCATGCCGCCACATCAAATTTTAACTTTATACAAACATATGTATGTATCAAAGTTAATAAAAAAAAAAAGGTGCGCAGAATGTATATATCAAAACTTATAATTCGAAAAGACTTAATTTTACATCAAATATTTAAAGTTCGTTAAAATAATGTCACAAGGGCTTTCATGCCTTTTGGCAACATATATATTTGCTGGTTTTGTGACGGAAAGACTTCTCCTTCAAAGTCTTTGTTTAAGGAAGTAACAAACATTTTACGGGGGCGGGAACAATATTCCGTTAATAAAAAATTACACATCAGACTGTTACCGTAACTTTTTATACACCAAACCAGGTACTTCATATCTAAGAAACAGGCAACACATGCCCTCAATTTTAGAATGCATTCATACATTTTGTTTTATTCCTAATTGTCAATCAAAATGTGTTCTAAAAGGATCACCCACCAGTCCTTCACCTTTCATTTGATACCTTAATCACCAAAATATATTCTACATAGTTTGATATTTACACCTATGCGTAGGAATTATTTTGTTTTAAATATATGTACTACTTTCCAGTTTGTTCCTTTTTGAACGGGCCTGATTTTGTAGTGTTATATCTTACAAATAAAATTGAGAATGAAAACTGGGAATGTGTCAAAGAGACAACAACACAACCAAAGAGCAGAAAACAGCCCAAAAAGTCTATCAGAATTATTTTGGCAAATCATTCTGCTCATGCCGGTGCTAGGGGCCGTCTTAAACTTGCAGTGAGGTGAGAGGGTTTTTTTTTTTGCTCCGTGTTGAAGGCCTCACTGTGACTTAGAGATGAAGAACAACAATAACAGCGCTGTTCCATTGCTTTTTGTGTGTTTTTTTGCAGTGCATGTACTGATTTTGTGTCATGCATGGATACCCCATATCCTTTGTTTTCTATTGCATGAAAAAAAGAAGGGAGGCAAAAGAGAGTTTTTGTGTCTTTCAGCTTTTTTATTTGGAAAACATTATGTGTTACTTTGTGAGAACTGTTTGGGAACATCAATTATATATATTCTATATGTTTATGTTTATTAGCTCTCAAAATTGGTCAAATAAAACACAACAGAAGATGGTCAAGTGCCTTTTCTCTGCTTTGGAATCCCTTTATATATTTTGGTTTACACAACGGAAAAATAATTTAATGAACGTATGCGTAGCTTGAGTATTTATAGATAATTTTATCATATAGAAATTAAAGATTAGAAATAGCATAACATTAATCAAAATTAACTATTTCTCTCTGTATATTTAGCATTCAATGTAACAGGGAGACTTAGTGGAATTTGTACATCAAGTATGTTGTTGAACACCAAGGTGTCCAAAACAGATAAAATAAAGTTGGGTTAGTGTAAAACCTTGTTTTGCTCTACTTAATGCTGTCGATGATGTCGATCTTCGTAAATTAATTGCTTCGCATCACGATGCGGATCTATTAGTTTCAGTCGGTATACACGCCATCTTGAAATAATTACTTATCACATATAGGTTCTGATTGGTTGCTTCATGATGCGGCGGAGATACAGCAACAGCTATTGGCTTAAATGAGATAAAGAATTACAGACTTTTCTCGTCTCAGGATAAGACATCAAATGCCGGAAAATTAACTATGTGTATTTCAGTTCGGATCAACTGTCATTAATTCATGTTCGTTTTATTATGCAAATGTTGCACACTGAAATTCAATATTGGATTATCAATTGTTAATACGTGTTTATTTGGTTTGTTAATCTGCAATACGCACGATTTGTTTTGCTAAACAAATGTTCCTATACAATGTTAACAAAAATGCATTTTCTGTATTGTATAACTTCATTGTATTGTACAATCTAGGCACACCTCCAGAGTCGTGCCTATTTGGAAATGTTTTAATTTTCAACAAGTAAAGTGAACAAAATTTTAAAAGCATGGGTGTAAAACGCACACTCTTAAAGTAGAACAACATCATTTTCACTGAAACTAAATATGTATTGCTGTTTACAATTATGTTTTATTGCTTCGCATTGCAATCTTTCATGTTACTCTTAATCAACATTATCTAAATAAATTATATACAGAACTATGGCGCGGAATCAGGGTCATAATTATCGCTTTTAGCATATGCTTAATCCATTTAAGCTTATGCTGAAATGATTTAAGCATATGCTAATTTGATTTTAGCATATATTTAAGCATTTCCTTTAATTATTTTAGCATATGCTAAAATCAATTTAGCATATGCTGAATTGTTCAGCTTATACAGAAATGTTGGCGCGGAATCAAGGTCATAAATATTAAACTTCGCATATATGATCACACATACCGAGTTCATTTTAGCATATACTTAATTCATTTAAGAAAATATTTAATGAATTTAGCTTATGCTAAGATGATTTCAGCTTTTGCTAAAATGAATTCAGCTTATGCCAAAATGAATTTAGCTTATGCTAAAATGAATTTAGCTTATGCTTAATTAATTGTGTTCTCCAATGAAAATCTCGCTTTCTTAACTACTTGGTTGGACAGTTACCGCATGCGCTCCTTTTTAATGCTTATTTACAATGTCTAGCAGAGGACGTCGCACAGACCATCATTCTTATATTCTTTTTTTGAATTCGTGTAATGGAATTGTGCAGGATTCAATACGTTTACTGAACACTGATGTTAGAAACCCAGAAAATGTCGATGGTGTGTCAGTTCGACTCGAAGGCGTTGCAAGAAATGTATTGAGGGTTGCCAAGAGATTCCCACAATGTTATGAACTTTTGCAGTTGGTCCAATCTTTACTGCAAAATACTACAAGTATTATATTGTCAATATGAAGAAACAGTGGCCGAACGAGAACTCATTACTTCCTAAAAAAAGGGGTGGTCACTGACTGACAAAAAGGGGGGATCTTTTATGGTTCAGTTATTTCCAACCATTTCAACTATTTGTTTCCAGCAAAAGGTAATTGTCATAAATCAATTAAGCGAAAAAGACCTAGAGCTAAATTAACATTATTGATCATTTACCTAGGGCTACAATAAAGTCTTCAAGGTCAAAACAGTTAAATTTCCAAGAGTTATCTCTCTTTAAAAACCTAAATTTGTTGATGTTCGCATATTTTTGCTTATATCTTGAAAACCGTAAGATATAGAGCTAAATTTTAAAATGGAATAATGAGTAGCTCTTCAAGAGCTACAACAATGTTCTCAGGTTAATATTGACAGATATGTGGTTTAAGACTTATCTTTCTTTGAAATCTGAAATTCCGGTTGAAACATCCAATCAGGTGATGGATTCAGGCTCTAGTTATAGTGTTATCGTATAAATTCCAAGTTAAGAAATTTCTGCTACACGTTGAAATATATTTTGTACAATACGTGTAACAGAAAAGACCAATGAACTACATGTACCTTACATTGCAAATGTGTGTAAATTTCCAAAGTTATTTGTATATTTCTATCTATTTCAGTACAGTGAATGAAAATGCATTCAGATCAGGAAGAAGCAGTAACGGGGAACCAGGGCGTCCACTGTATGAAATTTCTAAAGATCAACTTCAGTTCTTTTTAGACTTAGGTTTCAGTGGATCAAATACTAGTATATCCAAATTACTACAGGTTTCACAGTCAACTGTAAAAAGGAGACTGAGGTACATTTATATACCATAGGATAAGTTTACACTTTATTTTTATAGGGGCAGTCTAAGCCTGAATCACTTAAGCTTGAGGTTCTGTGTTATGTCCCATTTTGGCAGAAACGTCAAAACAACAACGTTCAAATAAATGTAGAAAAGTTCTCCGTAATACTTACAATGTATATATATATAGATATCAAGAACTCTATTATACTGACCTAACATATAGCAGTTTACGTATATACGATCGCTTACATATAAACCTGTTTAAATTATGTTTTCGGTACTCATATGGAGTAGATGGTATAATTTCTTTAATTATTTAATTATTATTTTCTGGTATTGTAAACAAAATGTCATATTTTATCCTCATTGGATTGTTGTCTCTTTGACCTAATATTCACCATTTCTTTTATTTCATCGGTCATTTGTACTTTTGCCTTTGTGTCGCTGATATTCTGAATAGTTTAATTTAGCTGATCTTCAAACTAACTACATGCATGCAACTTCATATTGAGTATGGTCGAACTCCTAGGTAGATGACTATATAATGGGTTGCTGATATTATAAATCATAGAAATTTTACACTGATAGTGATACTATATACATTTGATGCAACTATAAATGCTATTAAATGATTTAATAATAGAAACACAGTCACTTTTTAGTCAGAGTTCTTTCTTCTCTTTCAGTTTGTAAAAATACACGATGTCCAACTTTTTTTCCGTGTTTTGAAACAGGCAACAATTATTTTTTTTTTTTTTTCATATTTTTAAAACAGACCCCCACCCCACATATGGCAATACATATAGTCCCCTACCGGTTAAAAAATTAGACAGACAGACAGACAGGCAAGAATGTGTCCATAGTACATGTACATGTAGGATGTGTGGCTGTGGCAAAATCATAATCATTGGTTATCGTCTGCTGTGCCTTTTTAAATGGTTTGTACATAAATCAATGACATGCCGTTGGTTTTGTTGTTTGACAATTTTTGCATAATTTATGTTGGTTCCTTGTATAGCTTGCAATGCAGTATCGATTTTTCTTATTGTTGAATGCCGTATATTATTAGTTACATAGTGTGCTATTGGCCTAATACGATATATATATATATATATATATATATGGACTCAGTAAATTCCATATGAGGTAAGAGCGATTAAAGAACCTACTTCCATTAATATTGGTCTATACAAAAACAAATACCAACAATAACAACTTGTTTGCTTTAAATGTGTTTTATGAATTTATTTCAATTGTTCATCATTAATTTCTTCGTCTGTCGAAACATGAAACATTTTTCTTCAACACCGTGTTGTTTTTTTATAAAGGGACACTATACCACTACACTAACCGTGAATTGAAATAACCTTATATGAAGTATACATGGTCTCCACGCGGTTGCTTTTAACCAATCATATTCCTAGAAATGTATAGGAAAAACAAACCACATATTATCTTTTTGTTTTAAATATATGACTATCTAATTTTCTGGACCATTGCCAAACATATTTAATAATACTATGGTTTCGAACATTCGCAAGCTCTATTCACATACATCGATCCAAGTTTAACCATAAACCATTTGTTTTCTGAACATTATAACACAAACATGTACATGAAGCTCTTATTATTGTTTTCTCAGATGTTAGCAAACAGAGTTCGTTTCTGTTCATTGCCTTAAGGTCTCCAAATTTGTGTATTTTTAATTTTGCTATTTAAGGGATTTTGTGTTTATTTCATGTTTTTGGAAGTCTTTGTTAAATTATCTATTTAAAAAAAAATAGAGCTTGAAATATTGCATTGAGGAAACCAGAATGTTGACCTAGTTTAGCTTCAAAGCGTTAATTAGGTTGCTGTCTTATTTATAATACACCTTTTATTTTCATAAATAACTCTAGCAACGCTTTCATTTTTTTACGTGTTTATATATGTAGGACTCAAATCTATGGCGGGTTCCAAATCTATGGCATATTCCAAATCTATGGCAAATATGATGTTACAAAACCATAACAAACCAAATCTATGGCAGTTTTTTGTTTTCTCCAAATCTATAGCAGATCTTGAAATTGCGTTATTTAAGGGGAAAAGAGTAACATAAAACGTCACAATTAAATAAATACATATTACGTTGTAAACAAATACACGGGGAAACACTTTCCGCTTTCATCTAGAACAATTTGCTGATGGGTTAAAGGACGATGTGACGTTTTATCCAGAGGAGGGACACTATATGCTCTACCATCCGAATCCCATGATTTAAGAATGGCACCGCTCTTTTAATAGTGGATATTTTAGGAAAGGAGTTATGGTCAATATTTCAGCGTCTACAACTGGTAAAGTATATAAAGTGAGAGATGGAATTACAGGATACCACTTTTACTTCAATCGTCATCAGTTATAAAAGATTGATTAACGCTCAAATAAATATAATGTGAAACTGTTTAATTCTTTTTATAAAAAAAAAACTGCTTTCTTGTTTGTTAAGGGAATTCAATTTTTACTAGTTGGTTTAATAGATGGATTAAACAGGTACCATGCACAGATAAGAAATGCTTATTTTTCCGGGCACTTCATTTTAATCCTGAAGTCTGTATTATGGTATATAACTTTGCCATCACAATTTGGTTGACCATTATGGAATGTTTATTATGCCAATAATCAATCATTATATGATATCACTAATAATGATTGATTATTGGTTGATTAACGTCCAGTGGCAAATATTTTTTCATGCACGTTTGGGACGATATCAAATTAACAATAAATACTAAAGGAAGGTCCTGTATATGACGAAGGTCAGCAAACTTTAGATCGTCACTGGAAAATGAGGGTATATTGGATAGGGACAGAAATTTTGCCTTCAACAGGCGACCAACGAGTTGTTGCAGGAGGTCCTAACGTGCAGAGGGCGTGGAACTCTCTCTACACGCCCCATTATGACTGGATGTAGCTGCATACTCGTTCTTTGCACAAAGTTGATTGTCGTACAATAAATTTCATATGCGAAAATAAACAAATACGGAACTACCTCTTGAAAAAAAAAATCAAATATCCTGTTTCCTTTTATTCGCTATTTAAAAACAGAGGTGGATTAAGGGGGCAGTGGTGCTGCCAACCCCTAATGGTGCTACATATTTGATTAATGCATATACATTTTACAAGCATCCGTCCAAACGTTGGCTAGCTAGGCCTCCACCTTTTTCAAATTCCTGGATCCGCACCTGAAAAATGTACTATTAATGAAGTCCCTCGTGGAGGTATCCAAGTCAAACACATAGACATATACTATCAATAACCACATTTAATTTCTGCTTGCTGTTCATTTATTTAGAGAATCAAAGTGTGTCAAAATCAGGTCTAACTATAAATTTTTCGACTTAAAGAAAAAATATTTCTCATTTTCATCCTGTACATCAAACACGTTAGCCACTTGTTTTATATTATATTTAGTTTTCAGAAAATATTGTTTTCGTTTTGATTTGGTTTTGTAAATATCATTTCGTTTCGTTACGTTCTTATTCCGTTTCGCACTTGTAACAGGTATCAGCTTTTTAGTCCTTTCCCCTTTCCTAAATTTTATTCAAAAATCAAAACATTAAAACTTTCAAAAATCGAAATGATCAAAACTGTACGTTCAGTTTAGTATTATTAAAGTTTGCTTAAATATCTAAACTGTTTAATTTTTAAACGAAATTAATTATTTGGTGAAATTTTCAAAATATCAAAAACAAAACAAAAAATTTGGAATTTTGATATTTTAAAACTTTGATCAAAAATCCAAAAAACTAAAATTTGAAAACTTTAAAATTTTGAATTGGTAAGTGTTACACGGACCCTCCGTTTGCTATTTATTTAAATGACTTAGATAATTTATTTTGAAGACCAAAATTTGTTGGGACTGGAGAGCATTTTAGCTGATATTGATAGCGTTCTTCAAATGTATTTGAAACAAACACAAAACATTGTTTTGAATAGTTGCAACGAAAACATTTCAAAAGAAAAGTTGTAGTAACAATGAGAAACCTTTAAAAGAAACTGACAGACAAAATTTTACTTTTTTTTTAAATTTTCTTGGGGAGGACTACAATTTTCAACATTTACACATTACTATTTACTTTTTGTTTGATACAAACTGGCATTCCTAAGATAGATGAGGCCCAACTAGCTTAACTTGGATGTGAAGTATATCCAATGTTTTTTTGGTTGATTTTGGTCGCTGAAACTATTAATATTGAGAATCCGTATGATGACACCCAGTCATTTTTTGGCAAGTTTTATAAATTGCGTTGAACTTAGATGACTGCAAGTTTACATTTTCTTTTTCGTTTAACGTCATTTCTATCTTTTCAAAGCTATACATTCCAAGACTAAGAAGTCATGCATATCTCGTGGCATCTCGTGAATCGTTAAACATATTTGTTCTTCATTATGGTACTTAATTTGTCTGAATATCTTTTTAAATGACAAAGTTAAAGCACTTTTGAATGCAACCAATCCACATGTACCTCATTAAAACTGTTTGGTTAACAACAATCAACAGTTATAAAAAGTGAAAGAAGTGATTGTATGAGGCAGGTCATTTTAGACGGAATTAGTTCAAAGATATTACCGTTTTTATCATAATTCTAATAAAAAATCACAAATGTTTTAGTTTTGATTTTAGTTTTTCGTTTATAAGTTCTGTTGTATTATATCTCGTCTCACTATTTTTGATATATACCACCTTTGATAAGTGTTTGATATGACGATACATTTTCACTTCAGTTCTCGTACTTTGATTTTGTAAAAAATATTTCCATACTCCATGTATACCTTACAACAAAATTATTTTTATTTACCTGTGTACGTTATTTTATTTTGTGCAAGGTTATGGTTTTCTTTCTGATATTGTTTTACATCTCACCTCCCTTTTATATCAATCTTATTCGTTCAGAGAATGTTTATTTATTTGTGTTAATATGTCTTTTGATTGAGTTAAGCCATTTCAATTGATATTTTATAGTATGTCTTTTAATGTTGTAATGTTACACTATTGTTTAAGGTTAGGGTGAAGGTTTGCGCATGTTAAAACGTTTAAACCCGCTGCATTTGTTTGCACCTGTCCGAAGTCAGGAACCTTTTCTTCAGTGGTTGTCGTTTGTTGATGTGGTTCATAAGTGTTTCTCGTTTCTGGTTTTTATATAGATTAGACCGTTTGTTTTCTCGTTTGAATCGTTTTACACTAGTCACTTTGGGGCCCTATATAGCTTGCTGTTCGTTGTGAGCCAATGCTCCGTGTTGAAGGCCTTTAATGGTTTACTTTTACTAAATGTGACTTGGATGGAGAGTTGTCTCATTAGCACACATTTTCTAATATCTATGTTAATACATAATGTATATATTATTCTATATTAATCCCCAATTTCATATTTATGACATAAATTTCACGTTCCATTTCTCTTGGTATATTTGTCCTTTCAAATTGTTAGGCCGGTTTCTATAGGTAGTCTTTAAATCTACAAAAGATAATGATGTCTTTTATATAAGAATATTAAAATATAGTTCTCAAATATGTGATCATTTTCAGAAATCGATAAATACGCATTTTTGAACAGTTAAATCATTTGCATGCCAAGTTTCTTTAAATTGATCTTGTAGTATTGTTTTTAAGATAGTTTTACCCATTGTTCGGTTGATTGGTTTACATACATGTACAAATATCCAAATATACTCAAGACCATATAATTAAGGATATGTATCAAATGATTCGCCCAACAGTAGAAACTCCAACGACACTTTTATAAAAGCCACCTTACATTTACTAGTAGTATGTACAACATTGAGTGTGCCCTTGACTGAGTTCATGTGGTCACGTGGGTCGTTTCAATAATTGATTTGATGATATCTTCATGTCATTTCCTCATATCCGTTCTTTTTCAAATGTGTAAGTTGCTGTTTCCTTGGAATTGATTGGCCTTATTTATTTCGGTTGTTCAAAGCTAAGAGCTTGTTGTGGTTTGGGGATTGCTTCACCCCGTTGACTGTGCACTTTATCAGTTCATAGCATTCCAATGCTAGCTATAGAAATCCTTTAATAATAAAGAGTTGGTTGAACAAAAATGTAAAGTGCAATAAAAGATATTAGAGACAACAAATCTTAACAGACAAACCAAATACCTGCCGTCTTCATTGCATCTTCTGTTGATCTCTGTTGTTGCAACGACAAAAATATCATAAAAAATCAGTGTAAATTTTGTGCTGTCTCTGTGATTTCATTGTCAATAGGGGACTGCATATTGTTGTGGAAGACAATACTGCAAATTGTATATGATTTTGTAAATTTTTTCATCAAAGGACGTCTCTAATCGAAATGAATTAAGCTAAATTCAAAAAACAACGTATAGCTCTACCTCCCATTCTTGGTTAAGAATGACCTCATACAATGTTTGGATAGATAATACAAATTTGCCAAAATCTGTCAAAATTTTTTATATGAAAGTAAGAAGATGTTGTTTGGTTGAAAACTCGTACGACCTTCAACAATGAGCAAAACCCATGCCGCATAGTAAGCAACAAAAGGCACAGAAATGTACAAAATGATCAAAGGGTAATCTTTTATAATAAGAATGTTTTTTTCCATTTTGCTGAAATTCACAAATGGATGTTAACCTATGCAAAGAAGGGATGTTTGCAGAAGTCAATAATGTGTTTTGTTACAATAAAAATAAATATTTGTCCGTTAATGATTTTATCATGATTGGTGACCACTACAACCTATCATACTTATTTTATACTGCATCTAGAACACTAAGGTTGTCTCAAAAGAGAGGATACCAAAGGCACATTCAAACGCATAAGTCGAAAATAAACTGACAACATCATGGCTAAAAACGAAAAAACGAAAAAGACAAACAGATAAAAAAAAGTACACAAAACACAAGGAAAACCAAAGACTGAGCAATACGAACCCCTCCAAAAACTGTCAAATTGCCAAATATAGTACCCACGTAATATTTCTTGAAATTTCACGTCTATTCTCTTTTAATATAGGGCTCGTTTAGGAATGGAAAATAAGTTTTGATCTAGTGTAAACATACTGTATCCGTTTTTAGCTGGAGTATAAAAAAATATTAGATGTATGTAAAAATATCTAAAAGAGCTATTATTCAGTGACGGTATGTTGTCCTTTATTACTGCAGATCTATTATAATCTATTATATACATTATAATGTTAATTTGTTGGAATTCTATAAGTTCAAAGTTTCCTCAATAGGGATAGATTATTTTACTCCTTAATAGAAATAATAAGTAGAAATGTATGTGAAATTAATGATTATTATATGTTAAATATTATGTTTGTTTTATGGTGATTAAGATTATAACACAATGTTGACTGCTTTACTCCTATTTTTGACATTTTTACCTATTATGTCTGTTTGTTTTGTTCACACATTGTTGTCAATATAATGGAATGTTATGCGAATGTTATACAAGTGAGAGGATTAGCTAGCTATAAAACCAGGTTTAATCAACCATTTTCTACAAAAGGAAATGTCTGTACCAAGTCAGGAATATGACAGTTGTTTTCCATTCGTTTGATGTGTTTGAGCTTTTGATTTTGCCATTCGATAAGGGACTTTCCGATTTGAATTTTCCTTGGAGTTCGATAATATTGTTATTTTACTTTTTAAATGTTATTACTTTAACATATATTCCTTGAATATAGCACTCGACAACTTATTGGCACCGGGGGTACTATTGCCCTAGATAATGCCTTATCCGGTGTTAGATCGTATATGACAGATACCCCCACGACGATAGAATAAAGGATGTGAATGAGATAATAGCGACAAGTGAGGATATCTACCATGTAAGTGACTTATTTCATTAGTTACATGGTGTGTTAGTGACCTAATACGATATATATGGGGTCAGTAAATTCCATATGGGGTGAGAGCGAAGCTCGAATCCCCATATGGAAATTACTCACCCCATATGTATCGTATTAGGTCACTAGCACACCGTGTAACGAATTTATCTTACCGACTATCTTCACATGTGGTATTTAGACTAGCGGCCTATCAAAGTGATTAAGTTTTCAATACTTAGTATAAAGAACCTACTTCCATTTGTCTATACAAAAAACAAATGCCAACATTAACAACTTGTTAGCTTTAAATTTCTTTTATGAATTTATTTCAATCGTTCATTATCAATTTCTTCGTCTGTTGAAACCTTTCAGATTTCTTTTTTGTTTTGAAAGGGAAGTAACTCCTTACTAACCCCATATGGTAACTAAGCCTATATTTTTTAGGACACCCTATAACAAATATATGCAGTCTCCACGTGTAGTCCTTTAACCAATCATAATTATCCCCAGAAATCTATAGGAGGTAAGATAAATATATATAAGAATAAGAATAAGAATAAGAATATTTATTGAATCCAATTAAAGGGCCCGTTTCCGAGCATACACATATATATATAGTATTAATTATACAGTAATTTTTAAGATATATTACATTAAAATAAATGATTAAATAACTATACTCCATACCAGATGGTGTTTGAAAATAAATAAAATAGAATATTAACCCTCTCTAATACATAAAAATAAATAAACTACTGTAACAGCACTACTACATGTATATTTAGTTAGTTACCGGAATGCAAATTTTCTCTTATTTCAAAACAAGTACTTATAAATCTTGACACTGACATATTAACATTTTCAGACTCACATGACATTAACCAAATAAATTGTTCATACTTTGAAATAAAAGGGAAGTTTTTACATTGAATGCATGCTTCATTAAGAATAAAATTTCGTTCCTTTTCATATGCAGTGCATGCATTCCATTAAAAATGAAACTCGTCTTCAACCTGCATATTTTCACACTGCCCACAAAATCTTTTATCTTTATCGATTTTTTTATATCTACCTTTCTCAATAGCTAACTGATGAGCACTGATTCTAAATTAAGCTTTTTCGATACTGGAATTTATTAACTTGACATAAATATGCTTCCCTTTTGAAGATGTTTTTAAATTTAAAATAAGTACGCAATTTTCCTTTTTTAACATTTGCATTATCTTCTATAGTATTTTTCCAGTAAATCCTATATCTACTAATCAAAATATTTTTAACTTTGTCAATGTCAAAACTTTCCATATCAACATCAATACATCTTAAAATATATACAATATTAGAATACCAAGATGACTTATTACATTTGTGAGTGTCAATACTTGTGAATAGGGCTTATTTTAACAAATGATCCTTTTCTAAACCATTAATTCTTTGTAAAAATTTAAGAATAGAACAAATGATTTCAATATGCAATGGAGTACGACCTAACTCTCCCATAACAGCTAAATTACATGACTTTTTATTTACCCCGAGAATGTATTTGTAGAACTTTAAACTTAAATTCTCGCAATCAAACTTACTAAATTTTTTCTCAATTTCAAAGGGGCTGTTTGGTTATATATGATCATGGAAGTCAATATAATACTTCAACAATGGAACATGGAGTATTTTTGCATCAATCTTTTAACTTCTTCAATACTTCTGATTTTTTTCAGACACATATTAAGCTAATTTATTTTCTTTCCTTCTGAAGGATCATAAAATGAACAGTTAGTCTAGACATAAAGTTCTATGCAACAATACACTTTTTTTATTTGAAAACAATTTGAAATAACTGATGTCTTGCTTTTCTTTATCATAGATATAAATTTTCAAGGAATCTGCAAAGACACGAATAAGACACCTTGTATTGCTTTTTTTTTAAATAATGAATTAAAGACAAATTATGTCATAATTTTTTTTAGGTCCTTCTTCCTGTAAGAAATGGGATCATGCTGGTATGAAGAAGAACTAACATGCATTATGAATAACATACAGTCATGTTTAATATGCTGTTTGTAGATATAAAAAGTATTTCAAATTACTCTTGCAAATTGTTTTTGACTATAATCTTTCTGTGATATAATTACATGTTGATAGCAGATCTCTGATTTTCCCTGTAAAAAGTAAAATATCAAAAATACCGAACTCCAAGGAAAAGTCAAAACAGAAAGCCCATTATCAAATTGCAAAATCAAAAGCTTAAACACACAGTAACCCTAGAATCAGGACAATATATATATTAACATTTGTTTTATATAAATAGAAACATAGATTCTACAACACAACCCCTTTTGTTACGATATTCATCCACTCGATGTAGTTAAAATTTGATTTAAGCATCGAGAGTTGATACATATTGTAATTCAACGTAGTTAATTAGTAGAACCCGTTTCTCGTAATTCAACGTAGTTAATTAGTAGAACCCGTTTCTCCAATGGTTTGATATGGAATATGTAGAGTGAAATGTTCCGATTGGATTGGTTATTGTTGTAGACTTAATGTTGGCTACTATATGTCTTTTGAATTATTTTGACGTTTTTTCCTGTCTCATTGACGTGTACCACAAATCGCTTTATGTATTGTTATGTGACATTGATTGTACAAATGGAAGGAATATGAGTAAATAGTTCGTTTGAAAGAGAGGCGAAAGATACTGAAGGAACATTCAAACTCATAAGGCGAAAACAAACTGACAACGCCATGGCAAAAAAACAGAAAAGATAAACAACAGTACATAAAACACAACATAGCTATAAAGACTGGTGATAAAATGAGAACATTAAAAGAGTTGTGTTTGAAGACCGTTTCATTAGAGGAAACATTACACTAAAGACGTTTAATTCTATTACGAATAGTTCCTCAATAGATCACTCCTCATATCTCATGTTAGTAATGTTTGATTAATTTGGAGGTTACCGCAATTAATATCAAAAATCATACTTGATCCAATAACTTCCTTATGAGCAGCATAATTCTTTCAAGGAAATCATAGAAAACGAAATTCATTGTATCAGCTGGGAGGTATATAATGCATATGCAGGTGCTTTTTGGAATTTACTATTTAAAATGGAAATCCATTTTAAAAAAAAAAATCTCTTTTGTGATTAGTTCTCAATTAAATCTCGAAGTCAATTTCTCGATGAAAGTACAGATATGAGGCAGACCTAACTGTATATTTGGTATCATTTTTTTCAAGTTAAACGGAAAAGATCGATGTGATCAACATAGTCATCAAACTAAATATGAATAATTCTATGAGAAGACAACCTCTGTGTACCCAATCATAAAGTAAAAGGATAATGATGGCTGCTTTTTATTCTATGTAAGAAGCCCCTTTATGAAGTATGCCTGGAATGAATAAATTATCATGTCGGCAAAAAGAGGAGTACATTTGGTTTTTATGGCACATCCACTAAACGTTAACAACATCTTGTCATAAACATCTTGATTATGAAAGTTAAGAGCAAAGCACATTTATTTTAAGGGTATACGATACAGTTTAGATCCCACGGTGATTTTCACCTAGTCAGTAAAAATATGTAATAAAAAATTTACCTTCATGTGCTAATTTTAGAGATAAAATGGGTCGAAACTTTTGATATTTACTTAAAATTTCGGTTTCTTGAACAGTTCTTTCCATTGAACAGACATACTTCACTTTTTTATTTCAAAAGATGAAGACATGCGGATTTAAGAAAAAAAGATATATCTTCTTTACAAAAGTATGATCTTTATTTGTGTAATAACTCTTTGGAAATAATTCATTTCTATTAAATGTTCATGATTTTAGAAAAAAAAACGGCATTGTTTGCTGTTTATTTATCTAATTTAAAAAAAAAAATCGTCAGGAGAGCCTCTGAAGTATTGTGGAAATATACAGAGTCAAGTCAAACATATTGCAGAGTATTTAAACATAATTGCGCGGAAACACATTAAATTTTGAAAGTCATTAACACTATAAAGATGAGGCGCCAATGTGACAACTATCCATAAAGACCAAAGATGTGAACAATTACAGGTCACTGTACGACCTTCAGCAATAGGCGAAATCCAAGCATGCATATAGATTGGGTATGTATCCGGAGAATTCAAATATAAGCGTGACTGTTTCAGAATGATGAGAATTGATTTAGGCGAGTCCTTGACCATTAGTTTGCAGAAAGTATTCGGTCGGTATAAAAAAAAACATGACCGAACCCTATCTGCTTAATTGTTCGCATGCTTAATAAAGAAAAAAGGAGCAGCATGATTCGTTTTATTTAATAAACAGGTGCATTTTTCAGTTTTGATTTGTTCATGTCTGAGACTTCTTGTATATATCTTCTCCATTTTCGAATTTGGGCATCTTTTGCCCAATCCCATTCTATTTCATTCAAAATTTCATCATATCTACCAAACTTACAGTTAAGAAATTGCGTCATATGTGGCTTTTTGAATTTTGGAATAAGTTCAAGTTAAACTATCTATCTATGTAACATATAAAGAAGACTGTTCTACCTACCACATTATATTGATTCGTATGTAGGCCTTTTTATCACATACAAGAAAATATTAAATTGCTATTACACGAAAAACAAAGTTGGCAAACTTTAAAATGTAATTCATTTAAAGTTAGATCCTCTTTGTTTTAGAGAGATCAGTATCGGACAGTATTTATGGCATGTTTGAAAATAATCATCGTTGAATTAATTTACTTAAAGAATTATGCATAGTGTCATACTAGATTTTGTGAGATAGACATTTCCTGTTACAAAACAATCAATTGGTCTTATAAGGTTTAATGGTATGCAAATGGATATATATATGTATATGTATCTTTAGATGATTAACAAACTACTTTCGTTTAGGTTGAGATTCTTGAAAACTTGGACGAAATACTGCAATATACCTGAAGGAAAGCGATGAAAAGAAAACACTCCACAAACACAATAATCCGAAAAACAAATAAAAAAACCCTGACCTGCAAGGAAAATGATGGAAAGGAAACGGTCCACAAAACAATAAGTCGAAAAACAAAACAAAACCCTGACCTAAAGTAAAACGATCAAAGGAATACAGTCATTAAAAAACAACAAAAACCCTGATCTAAAAGAAAACGGTAAAAGGAAAACAGTCCACAAATACAAAAGTCGAAAAAAAAACCTTGAAAAAGAAAAACGATGGAAAGAAAACAATCCACAGAACCAATAAGTCGATAAAAAAAATCCCTAACCAACAGGAAGACGACGAAAAGAAAACAGTCAAAAAACAAACAATAGGTTGAAAAACAAACAAACTCTGACTAAAAGGAAATCGATGAAAACAGTCCACAAAAACAATAAGTCGAAAAACAAACAAAACCCTGACCAAAAGAAAAATTGATGGACATAAAACTGACTACAAAAACAGTAAGTCGAAAAACAAACAAAACCCTAGCCTAAAGGGAAACGATGAAAAGTAAAAAGTAATAATTAACTCCTTGTGTTGAAGTAGCATGCAATTTTTTGCAAAAAAAAAAAGCTGTATTTCCAGTAACACGTCGGGTGGTAGTGATGTATTCTTTACACGAAATTATAAATGAAATCCTCTGAAATAAATAATTGACGGTTTCCAAATAATTCTATTTATATAAATATTACTGGAATTAATCGTAACGCCCTTGAATGGTTACGTTGTATTTTACACTCCAGCAATCAAGTACATAATACTGATATAACAATATGCTTGATGACGTTAATTTAAAGTGCTTTGTTTGAATTAGCTGAAATTTAAGGCGGTGATTGAGAACAATATCATTTCCGTGTATTTGATAAATTCAACTGAATCTCAAAAAATCATCGGCAATAGGTATAAAAGAAAAATATAATCATATGTAAGCATTTCCGAAAAATAACTTCAATAAGAGACATGGATGTGACATATGTTTACGTATTTGTTTTAGCCTTCTTCAATGTTATAATACAAGTATTTTGTCAGTGTAAGTAATCTATTTATTATGTTAAATTTTGTTTTGCACATCTGCAGTTACTTATTTATTAGTTTTGCACAGCTGCAGTTACTTATTTATAAGTTTTGCACAGCTACAGTTACTTATTTATAACATTAGATGTTAACTGAAATATTTGAATTATTCTTACTGTTTTAAAAAAATTGTTATCTGATGCTTTAATTTTTTCTTTTTCTTTCCATAATTTGTCTAACGGTCATATTGGAGAAAAGAAAACCTAAATATTAATAAGTCGTTTAAAACATATGCTTTAGTACACGAGATTTTCCTTTTTTATTTTTATTTTTTTTACTTACAAGTTATCGGATGAACTTCATACCAAAGGTACAATCTCTTTTGGTTTAATTCCTTTTTTTATCACTTTAGTTTGACAAAATACAATTCATTAGATGGTCAATTTTAAGCGATAGTTGGATAATTTTTTTTTTTCTGATTCTAAAATTGAAAATATTTCTTATTTCAGCTTCACAAGAAGAATGTCCAGCAACCTATCATCAATGTACAGGAGGCACTTGGTGTTGTCCAGAAGGTCTTTATTGCACAGGAACATCTCTATGTTTATCAATTAAGTAAGTAAATCATTTCAAAAGTCGTGGATGTTCTTGATTGAAAATTCCTGTACTTTGTCTCTCTGTTCAATGTGTAAACATGTTTATAAGACAATTGTCTCAAAAACGAATACATTATACGAATTTTGATTTTTTGGGGAGGGTTGGTTTAAAAGGGAGGGGTTCTTCTTCTTATTTTTTTTTTTTTCATTCATTTGTATTTGTCAATAATCGTAAATGTACAATTGACAATATCCATCACAATCAATGGAACTTGATACACATACGTTTCATGGTTTTTAGTTTTGATCTCTAGTCTTATAATTAATTGCAAAATATATTTTATTGAAGATTCCGTCAAATAGTATTAGTTGTTTAAATAATTGTAAAATCAACGCTATATATAGTTTGTATATACTTCTGTGAGGTATCATTCACATCATATATAGTTTGTATATACTTCTGTGAGGTATCATTCACATCATAAACATTACAAACTATAGTAGAGACACTAATCTGAAAACTGAATGTTGCCCTCTATTTTTATTTTGGGCTATGTTTGTCGTTAAGTTGCTTTTTCATTGACGTATACCCATAGCTCATCTCCTTTCATCTTTTATATTGTTCAAATGAAATATACCACCTAGTTTCATTTACGGGTCTCATAGCATGATTTTCTACAGCATCATTCGTTGAATGCGCTTAATGAGTATTCTTGACTTTAGACATCATGTGAAGAATAACGGCTCTTTTCTGATGTAAATAAAACTGATAATAGTTATTGATTTCTACTAAAATTATTGCAAAGTATCCAAAGATTACACTGATTAAATGTGAACGTACGTAATCTATTAAAATGTCGCACCTTTTATTCGTGTTGTTTGCCTATGTAAATGTAGCGTTGATGTTCAAACATTTGATCTAGTTCTTCAAAAATTTCTCACATTTTTCTATATTTAGAGCAATTTAGAGTTTTTGTAGTGGCACCTCCAATTGTCAAATTGTTTGGTTGCTGTCTTATGAGGGTTTATCCCACGCCTACTTTATCTATGGTTGGTAATTGAAAGTGAGGCATATCCATCGAATAAACTTTTGTTTTTGTATTTCAGTGGTATAATAGTTATAGTGGTATTGTCTTCCGTAGGACTTGGAATTTTACTTGCCGCTGTTTGTGTTGTTTATTCAAAATGTACAGGTTAGTTTCTATGTTTATCGTTGAAGCTAAGTTTCTACAAATGTGATAAAACCAAAACTTTATTTTCTATGAAAAAAATACTTGATTTGTGTAAGTGATTCATACGTCCAGTTAATTTAATTACAGTTGACTTTATTCCGTACAAATATTTTCTTTACTTGTTGTATTCGAGTGAGATACGTAGCCAGTTATTGTGATTACTTTATTCCGTACAAATATTTTCGTTACTGGCTGTATTCGATAGAGACACGTAATATAGCTGATATTAATATCTACGTTTAATTCTAATGGTAAAACGACAAATACAAGAACACACAGACTAACAAAGCATAGATTAGCACTCATACCACATCTTCTAATATCTATGACAAAGCATAAATTATTAAAGAACCCAATAGAAAAAAAAACAAAATCAAATAACAATGAGCTATTATTATGTATGCACTATTATGTGCAATCTCTCCATCAACATCAAGTTTTAAAAGTGTTTGAAACGTATTATCATGAGAAAGGATTTTTATGGGATTTGTCACACTTTTGTCAGCTGAAAGTAGTTTTGTCTCTTTGACACATTCCCCATTTCCATTCTCAATTTTATTATCAAGCTATCAAAGCTAGATCGGTGTAATGGGAATAACAATGTTTCAAATGCATTTTCTTAACAAATGTTTTACTTATAAAATCCTTGTTTCAATATTTGTATATCGCCTTCAATTGTACATTACAAAATATAGTTATTAAGTGTAATGCTTTTTTTTCTTTAAATAACTATTTAAAAAAACATAACTTTCAACAATTCAAAATATAACATTTCCATTACTGGATTTCATTCCCTCCCTTATGTACCTAGTAATTTTTACTTCACTCACGTACAGTACTATTGACCTCTCTAACGTACAGTAATATTGTCTTCACTAACATACAGTAATATATATTCCAAACTTTATACATGGAGCGTACACGAATAAATCATTACGGAAATATGTTTCACTTAATTACATATTTGTAACATACAACATGTTTATTGTAGAGATTAAACACAAGGAAATTCAAGTGAGACCAGCGATACATCATGCTACCATTGCTGGAAAAAGTGGAAATCATCATTCGCCACCATATTTCATTGTTTAACGTGTATATTCCTTCTTTTATTTAGAACTCTGCGTAATCACAAAGAATGTGAGATGGATAGTTATAAATCGTCGGAATATGTAGAATTAATGTACAATTTAACATTAATACTTACATTACCAGCAGTAATATTACATCTTCGGGTATACCTACATTTCTTGTATCAGCGGTCTAACAGTTGATTTACATCGATGGAACCTACCTTTCCAGTATCAACAGTCTAACAGTTGATTTATATGGATGAAACATACCTTTCCAATATCAGCGGTCTAACAGTTGATTTATGTGGATGGAACCTACCTTTCAAGTATCAGCGGTCTAACAGTTGATTTATATGGATGGAACCTACTTTTCAAGTATCAGCGGTCTAACAGTTGATTTATATGGATGGAACCTACTTTTCAAGTATCAGCGGTCTAACAGTTGATTTATATGGATGGAACCTACCTTTCAAGTATCAGCGATATAACAGTTGATTTATATGAATGGAACCTACCTTTCAAGTATCAGTGGTCTAACAGTTGATTTATATGGATGGAATCTACTTTTCAAGTATCAGCGGTCTAACAGTTGATTTATATGGATGGAACCTACCTTTCAAGTATCAGCGATATAACAGTTGATTTATATGAATGGAACCTACCTTTCAAGTATCAGTGGTCTAACAGTTGATTTATATGGATGGAATCTACTTTTCCAGTATCAGCAGTACAGTTGATGGAAAAGGAAAAGACAAGAGCTCCTGCATTGATTTGTAAGATGTTAAGGTTAAAATGAACTCATTTTGTTTTGACTTAAAATTGATGTGAAAACCGGTGTTAATGTCACCTACAGTGCTAAATGATTGTTTGCATGATGATAGTCGTGTATTAAAAACTATTATAAAACAAGTGCCTTTCTTAAAGTAGGCCTAAAATGTGTTTGCTTTTGAACAATAAACTGATGTTGAGATTGTGATGTGATGAATGCGGTCCCTTGTTTCTTTACGGCCATTTTTATCTATTTTTTTTATGGGATGAGTGCCCTTCTGTCTTGTATTATGAGTTTTAGGCTACGGATAATTGTGTCTGCAAGATTACTATACATTTTTATTACAACCTCCAGTATATGTTTATGAAGAAGAAAGATATAGGAATCTTTTCTTTGCTTCATTATCCCCTCTATTAAATTTAATTTCGTCCAAGGTTGTTATACGCCGTATCTGATTTTGGTCTATAATATAAATGTAATAATGAAGAAGTAGGGCGTATACGTCAATGAAACAACAACATAAATAGCAAAGAGACATCAAAAGGTCAACAACAGTCTACAATAGCAAAATGGAGAAAGGGTATATATAATATTCGCCCGGATCTGAAAATAAGTGAATGAAGTAAGGAGAGAATATTAAAGATCTGCCATCAGCAGCAAACTCCAACAAACAATAAAATATTACATAAAACAACCACTGACGAGGTCATGACTAAAAAATGTTCTTGGATTAAACTAGTGTATATAGCTCGTTCCGTTAATTGGTCCCGATTATGGAACTAACAAAAAGAACATAAAACAACATGCTATAAAAAAAACACTACAGAAAAATCCTTCTATTCTATCATTACGGCATATTGAATAACAAAAAAAAAAGAACAAACAAAATATGATAAACAAAATAATATCAAAGAATGCTCGCAGTAACTGAAGGGAAGGTCAAAGTACTCAACATGACGATATGAAATTATATCTTCCTACATTCTAATATCGATAGCTGTACTTCACCGCAGATTTGATACAACAACGCCATGAACAGAAGGAAGAATCGACATTGTGCAATGCCAAGAACAAATCTGTACAGTTTTTCAATGCAGAAACGGAACAATTTGGTCTCGTTTCATTAGTTGGATGTTTATCCAGAAGAATACCAAACGCGATGATAAAACAACAACAGTTTTATCAAATATCCTTTATCAATGTGTTTATTAAGCCACCAATAAAGATTGTAAAGGCAGTATCTAAATTTCTTAGATTTTTTTTTAAATCATGTTACCGTAAGAAGGTAGGTCTGAAATACCCATTTTTTCAAGTTTCCTACAGCCGGAAACGTATTTTTGCAATGCTAAAGAAGGTCTAATGGGGACTCTTTTGGCCTCTTGATTTCAAAAGGCAGAAAATATTGTAAATATATCAAGTAACGTGCTTCAGATGTTCTTAAGACATTATTCTATCAGATACGGTGCGGGACGTTTGCGCTTTTTGATAGGACATTTACGGTTGTTTTAATGGACATTTCCGCTTTTCTTTTGATGGACATTTGCTATTTCTATAAAGGACATTTGCGCTTTTTCTACAGGACATTTGAGCTTTATAAACATAACATTTGAGCTATCATGGTTTAAAAATCATTTAATATCCAAAACACAGCACATTCATATATTCATACTGTTGTTTGTCTTTTCGTCGTTTTTCGTTCTTTGCCATGGCATTGCCAGTTTGTTTTCCATTTGTGAGTTTGAATATCCCTTTGGTATCTGTCGCGTATCTTGCATATACAGCTTAAAGTTGTCCTTTTCTTTCTTCAGTTGTCACTGACCAATACCCATCAGAATTTGTTCCTTTATTCAATAAATCCATGAGAATTTTGAAAATTATACATTACTAGTATTCAGTAAGTGACAATTAAAAAGAATCTACACAATTTAGTTCAAAATTTTAATTGTGCAATCCCAAAAAAAGTTCGTTTTATCCATATTTTACTTGAATACATTTTTTTGTGATTTTATGATTTGTATGGGTTATGTTTGAAAAAATGTATGAATATCATCCCTTTACATTTTTGGGGTAAATTTGTTTAAGATGACAGGTAAACTTTAATAGATAAAACGCGCAAATGTCCGGTAAATTTTGTTCATTTGTGTCAAGTGCAAATGTCCATATTGTTTGAGCGCAAGTGTCCTTCTGTGTTACAAGTTAAAAAAAAGTGCAAACGTCCTGTGCCCATCAGATGTATGTATTTTTTTTTAATTTTGTATTTATCATTTGCTTCAGGTTTTCAACCGTCTTGCACTCAATCAATTTAAATACAAAATTACGAAAATCTTTTTTCACTAATTTCGCAATTTCAGTGGAAACTTAATGACTCATACATGTGCGTCCTTTTTTCTTTATTTGTTATTTAGCTAAAGGTAATAATATCAAAAAAAATGTTGAAAAAAGTAAATTTAAGGGAAATCATTCTGTTTTGTATGTTAGTCTGGTTTTCGTTTTGGAGCCACAACAATTTTATGACGTAAATCATTTTCTACGGAATTGTTCTGAACATGATTGTATACAGCTGTGTTTAAGCATCCCGACAGAGAAGTTTGCAAAGCGTTTGGTTGATAGTCACATATTTTGTTTATTATAGTTTTCGAACACTGTATAAATCTTTCACATAATCATTATTCCACATCGATTGAACAACAGTATGTTTACAGAGTGATTGTATATTTAAGTAATCATTATGGGCTAATGTGCCTGTCCCAAGTCAGGAGTCTGTAATTCAGTGGTTGTCGTTTGTTGCTGTATATCAGTAGGTAGAGCAAGCCCTATTCAGGATCTACCATGAATGATTTGTCATATCAGTAGGTAGAGCAAGCCATATTCAGGCTCTTCCATAAATAATTTGTCATATCAGTAGGTAGAACAAATCCTATTCGGGCTCTTCCATGACTGATTTGTCATATCAGTAGGTAGAGCATGCCCTATTCAGGCTCTTCCGTGAATGATCTGTCATATCAGTAGGTAGAACAAGCCCTATTCAGGCTCTACCATGAATGATCTGTCATATCAGTAGATAGAGCAAGCCATATTCGGGCTCGCTTTACCATGAATGATCTGTCATATCAGTTGGTAGAGCAATATAAATAAGAAGATGTGGTATGAGTGCAAATGAGACAACTCTCCATCCAAGTCACAATGTATAAAAAGTAAACATTATAGGTCAAAGGACGGCCTTCAACACGGAGCCTTGGCTCACACCGAACAGCAAGCTATAAAGGGCCCCAAAATGTCTAGTGTAAAGCAATTCAAACAGGAAAACCAACGGTCTAATCTAAATAAAAACTAGAAACGAGAAATATTTTCAGTATTTGTGGAGTTTTTTTTATCACTATCTTTCCCTGTTTTTCTTTATTGATATTGTAACTATCATATTTATTTAGTTGGCCTTATTTGTTTTGTGTGGCCTAATAATATGTTTACATAATTTGTACTTGTTTACAAAATGATAATGTAACTGTGCAGTTTAGAAATCACTGGAACAATCATAGAGACTGATGGAATGATTGGAACTTTCTATTTTACTTACATAACGTTCCCAGAATGATCATAATAAAAGATGCGTTATTTAAACGTCAAAAGTGTTCTAGAAGTTTCCGTTATAAAGTTTTCTAGTAGTTTCCTTTCTATAGTGTTCTAAAGATTTCCATGACAACTATATATATACAGACACCAAAATTAAACTTTCAGACATAGACATCGATAGACATTAATATTCTCAGCAGTTGGATTGACACTTTTATTTACAAACTACATCATACTAGATTGTGACCTATTGGACGTAATATTCTGCGTGGATTCCCGAGAAGATTTCTGGATAAAGAAAAGACAAAAGATCGGACATATATTTTGACAGTTAAGTTGACATTTCTTTTTTGTGTAATACTTCTTGTAAACTTGTGTATAATAAATCTTGTTAAATTTTATTATTGATTTGTGTCTTTTGTTGGCTTCAATTAAAAAGGCGATTTTCTGGCCGTAACAGAAATTGGGGGCTCGTCCGGAATAATGTTAATATCTTATTAAAAAAAATTTCAGTATTTTTATTAGAACTAGCCAACAAAATTCTACAAAATGGCATTTGATGCCGGTAAATTTTTGAAAACGCCAGACCTGGAGGGGTTTGATAATTCAAAGAAAGAGGAATTAGTGTTGCTTGCTAAACATCTGAAATTTCAGGTCGAACTTAAGGTCGAAAATGTTGACGCTATCAAATCAAAACAGCTTGAATTAGAACATGAACTCAAAATAAAACAATTGGAAAAAGAAGAAAGACAGGCAGAACTTGAAATGAGGGAAAGGTTTGAGATGGAGAAAATGAAAATTCAAATGGTCAAAGAAGAAAGCAACACATAAGTCCAGTCGAAATCAGAACATTTTGATGCAGCAAAAAATATACGTTTGGTTCCCAGATTTTGTGAAAAAAACAGTCGATAAATACTTTCCACAGTTTGAGAAAAATTGCTCATAAAGTGTTTTTGAGGGCAATGCCGCTGAAATTTACTCAGCACTTTCATTCGAACGAAGTCCTGATTATGACACGGTAAAACAGGAAGTTTTGAAAGCTTATGAGCTAGTACCAGAAGCATATAGACAGAAATTTAGATCTTATAAAAAGTTTGATTCACAAACCTATGTTGAATTTGCTAGGGAAAAGAAGATCTATTTGATAAATGGCTTACGTCAAGAAAACAGATAACAATTTTGATAACCTAAGACAATTGATGTTATTAGAAGAGTTCAAACAACGTGTTCATTTAGACTCAAAAACACATTTAGACGACAAAACTGTTGAGACATTACATGATCCAGCTGTTATTTCCGATAATTATACCCTTTCACATAAAAGAAGTTTCACGGGTCAAAATTTTAATACTTCGAGTGGAAATTACAAGAATCAAAGCACTGAGCGTACTGATAGTAAGCCTGTTGCACAGAATAAGAGTCAATCTCGTTATAATATGTCTAGTCTAAAATTTAAAATCTTTTGAGAAGAAGTCACTGACTTGTGTTTATTGTAAGAAGAATGGTCACCCGATGGCTGATTGTTTTAGACTCAAGAAGAAGAATGAAAGAGATAATACGCCCAAGACCAGTGCGTGTACGACACCCCTTGTTACCAATACGTAGGATTGTCCTGCGAGTCAGGCTTTTAGGTCCAGTTTGTGTGATAACATGGAGGATTATAAACCCTTTATTTCTGATGGGTTTGTTTCTATTGTTGATAATACTACTCCTCAGCCTATTAAGATTTTAAGGGACACTGGAGCTTCTCAGACTTTATTGTTAGAAGGTGTGTTGCCTTTGTCCGAGGAGACTTCTGTTGGTGCCTCCGTTTTGTTACATAGGGTTAAAAAATAGAACATACAGAATTTCACAAAATCTGGTTTATCTCAGAGATTTTAAAGAATTTAACTCAAATATGAAGTTTTATAAATATTTCATGAAGATTGAGAAAATCCTGGGCCTTAACTATGATGACTCAGCATAAATTCACAGTTTACAGTATGCATGGTTTACTTAAAGCCCTGAATTCAAAATAGATTCATAATATATGCCTATTTGTAATTTAAATTGTTTAGAAGTGCTTATATTTACTCTTCGCAGTAATTGCAACTCATTGATCCTTCCTAAATATTTCTGGTGGTGTGTGTTTGTCCTGTCGATAACCCAAAAGTAAGCCGTAACGCCTAAATGTGCTTTTTTGTGACTGCGGCATAAAAAAGTACAAGCTAGAATTACAAAAAGACCTCAGTAAAACTTACAATAGTGTGTTCTATCCTAAATATGTAGTAAATATTTCACATTGTTGGAAACAGGGAAAAAATTAGGAAATGTGAGGCCCCAGGGGCAAAAAACAGAGGAAAATGCCTACCCCTGAGTCATAAAACAGATAATTTAACTTGTAAATGCTATGATTTTTTTATTTTAAAGGTCTTTTATAAAGTAAACAATAACTGTGCTAGGAAGTTATGCAAAAATCAGATGTAAGCAGTCATTTCAATCAAACTTTTAGTGAATTTATGCACCAGACTGATATCTTCATAAATACAACTTTTGCAAATATGCCTTTGTTTAAACACTTCTAGGACATATATTAACTAACTTATGTTAGATATATGGTTAGGGATGATACTGTTGTGACAAGAATTCTAAACTGACCATTTGAGGCAGAAATTGTGAACTTTCATTGACAAATAGGCATACAGTAAGATGTGGACTGGAGACACAGGCAGGATTGGATACTTTGTATAATCTTGAATGTTGGAATGCTTAACTACTAAACAAAACATTCATAGTATTCTAAAATGCTTTCAATTTGTTATCAGAATAGTTTCAAACAGGTTTTAGACAGTTCATGTCAGAAAACATGCACATAGGGTAAGCTGGCAATAATTAGAGTCTTGTTTTCAAAATCTTTAAAAAATTGAAACAGGGGTAGGGGTATAAAATGTACTGTAAAAGGAGACTTAGAGTATATGCAGTGATTTCTTTAATGCTATAATTCTGATAAATAAGTATTGTTGTGAGAAAAAGTGTTTTTAGAGAGTTTTCTATTTGAATAAATGTTTGTATAGGTTGCACTTTGTAAATACAGCTGTTTCTCAAACCACGCCTCTTTTGGGGAGATATTTAATATTCATAGGTATGTTAATTTGTTAACGTACTGGTTCCCATTGATGATCTCTGTGTTTCATCTCATAGAGACATCACTTGGGAATGTAACCAGTATAGATAAACATGGTAGCGGCTAAATTTTAATTCTTAGGAGGTCCAAAAATGGAGGTAAGGGTAGTATAGAATTTTAGTATAAGTTTAAACTCTTAGAAGTTCAGGGCATATAAATGTTGAAAATATGCCGCACAGCCCTATATTTTGACCTTTGAATAAAATAGTAGTGCATATAAACTTTCCGTTCTGGGATATTATTTTTCACGAAACTTCATAGTAAAAGTGTCACAGTTTTAGCCGCAAAGGGAGTTCCTATGGGAAATTGCATTGTCTGTATTTACAGAATTGCAACCTACAAGGTGTGGAGTTAGGTTGTATAGATGTTCCCCTCCATCGTATTTATCTGAAGTCAGATTTGATAACTGGACCAGTTGTTGTGGGTGTTCGTCCTAATCTCCCTGATTAGGGTGTTTCATTATTGCTAGGAAATGATCAAGCTAGGAACAAAGTGGTTGCTGAACCAATTGTTACCAGTGAACCGGTGGTGGATGTTAAATCACCTGAAGATGATGCTGCACTAGTACTGTATCCAGCTTGTGTTGTTACTAGGGCTATGGCTAGAAAACAACAAAATGAGAATTTGCAAGAAGACCAGTTTGATTACATGGACCTTTCTGACACTTTCCTAGCCGACATTGAAGGTCCCGGTATCTCAGAGAAGGGCTTGATAAGACCACCTAGTATCAACAAGAATGTTATTATGCCATGGCCAGACGTGAACAGCCATTCATTAGACCGAAGGAAATTTGTCGAAGAACAAAATAAAGACCCTGAGGTTCTTCAGCTCCGCGAGAGGGTTCAACCACAGGAGGAAAAAGACAAAGTGGCCGAATGCTATTCCCATCAAGACGGCATTTTAATGAGAAAGTAGAGGCCCCTTGATGCTACCCCAGAAGAATGGAGAGTGGTACACCAAGTGGTGGTGCCTAAAGTTTATAGGCAAGAAATTATTGGTCTTGCCCATGACACCCCCTTGGCTGGACACTTGGGTATAATGAAGACTTGCCTTAAGATCTTGCAGCATTTCTACTGGCCAAGACTTAGAAATGATTGTCGCAGAATATTGCAAATCATGCCATATATGCCAGGTTGTTGGTAAGCCTACCCAGAAAATACCACCAGCACCACTTCTGCCTATTCCAGCCTTTGAAGAACCTTTGAGCAGAGTACTAATTGACTGCATTGGACCTTTACCAAAGACCAAGACTGGAAATGCGTATTTATTGACGATCATGTGTACATCCACTCGCTTTCCTGAGGATATTGCGCTAAGGAATATCAAGACACCAACTATTGTCAAAGCTCTTATCAAATTTTTCACGCTAGTAGGACTTCTGAAGTCTATACAGTCCGACCAGGGTTCAAATTTCATATCAGGTTTATTTCAGCAAGTCGTGTACCAGTTAGGGATTGCTCAGTATAGGTCAAGTGCGTATCATCCAGAATCTCAAGGTGCCTTAGAACGTTTTCATCAAACATTGAAGAATATGATTAGAACTTTTTGTCTTCAATTTGACAGGGACTGGGATGATGGTGTTCACTTTTTACTTTTTGCGGTTCGAGAGGCTGTTCAAGAATCCCTTGGTTTTAGTCCCTTTGAGTTGGTATTTGGTCATTCTGTAAGGGGATCTTTAAAACTGATTAAGGAAAAATGGCTTACTGAACACACTGACTTGAATCGTCTAGACTATGTATCTAGATTTAAAGAAAAATTGTATACTGCTTGTCAAATTGCTCAGAACTATTTAAAAACTGTTCAGAATAAGATGAAAAAATGGTATGATAAAGATGCCAGGGACAGAGTTTTTGAGCCTGGTGATAAGATACTTGTATTTTTGCAAAACAAAACCACTGCTGTTTGTCATGTCGATGTAGGCGATGCTTCTCCAATTAAGCAACATACTTACCCGCTCAATCCACTCAAACTTGATTTTATGAGACAAGAAATTAAATATATGCTTGACAATGATATTAATGAGACGAGTAACAGTGAGTGGAGCTCTCCTTGTCTCCTTGTGCACAAACCAGACAAAACCATTCGTTTCGTGACTGATTTCAGAAAAGTAAATGAAGTTTTAAAATCTGATTCCTATCCGATTCCAAGGATAGACGATTGCATTGATAATATTGGGCAAGCAAAATTTGTGAGCAAATTTGATTTATTGAAGGGTTACTGGCAGGTACCTTTAACACAGAGAGCTTGTGAAATATCAGCTTTTGTAACACCAGACGGCTTATTTCAGTATACTGTCATGCCGTTTGTTATGAAAAGTGCTCCAGCTACATTTCAAAGAATGATCAATAATGTTATAAAAGATTTAGACTGTTGTTATGCTTATATTGATGATCTTATTGTATGTAGTGATAGCTGGGAAGAGCATTTAACACATTTATATGATACTTTTGATAGATTGTCACAATCAAATTTGACTGTTAATCTTGGTAAAAGTGAATTTTGTCAGGCCACTGTTGATTATTTAGGGCATACAGTTGGTCAATGTCAAGTGAAACCTATAATGGCTAAAGTGGATGCAATTACCAAATTTTCTCCTCCTACAAATAAGAAAACAACTTATGAGATATTTAGGCATGATTGGTTTTTACGGAAAATTTTGTTCAAATTTTGCTACTGTTGTTCAACCATTGACTCATCTTTTACGGAAAGATTCTAAATTTATCTGGAGTGATAATTGTCAAAACGCTTTTGAAAATAGTAAATCACTTTAATTAATAGTCCAGTTCTGATCACTCCAGACTTTGAAAAACAATTCAAACTTGCCATTGACGCAAGCGATGTAGGAGTTGGAGCTGTTTTATATCAAGAAGCAAATGATAATGTTGAGAAACCTTTATCAGAAATTAGATAAACATCAGAAAAATTATTGAACTATTGAAAAAGAGTGTTTTGCACTGTTGTCTGCACTTCAACATTTTGATGTATATCTAAATTCCACTATGCATCCTATTCTTGTTTATACTGATCATAATCCTCTCACATAATCTTCATACATAAAATGAGAAACAAGAACCAAAGGTTGACTAGGTGGAGTTTATTGTTACAGGAATATAATGTTATTGTAAAACATATTAAAGGTAAATATAATGTAATAGCAGATGCTTTATCTAGATCTTAATAGAACACTGTATACATACTATGTAATCTTGTATATATTGTTCGTGAAAAGTTCGTGTTACACTTAAGTTTTTTTAAGGGGGAGGTGTTATGATATTGTTACTATCATATTTATTTAGTTATGATCATAATAAAAGATGCGAAATTTAAACGTCAAAAGTGTTCTAGAAGTTCCCATTATAAAATTTTCTAGTAGTTTACTTTCTATAGTGTTCTAGAGATTTCCGTGATAACTATATATATACAGACACTAACGTTAAACTTTCAGACATAGACATCGATAGACATTAATATTCTCAGCAGTTGGATTGACACTTTTATTTACAAACTACATCATACTAGATTGTGACCTATTGGACGTAATATTCTGCGTGGATTCCCGAGAAGATTTCTGGATAAAGGAAAGACAAAAGATCGGACATATATTTTGACAGTTAAGTTGACATTTCTTTTTGTGTAATACTTCTTGTAAACTTGTGTATAATAAATCTTGTTAAATTGTATTATTGATTTGTGTCTTTTGTTGGCTACAGTTAAAAAGGCGATTTTCTGGCCGTAACAAGCTATAAAACAAAACTGTTTTCTTAGTAAATATGTAAGAAATATACAGGAATAAGTGAATGAAATGATTTTAAAAGCAGTAACAACAAATTATTCACTAAAGGGGAACCACTATGTGTCCCTCTCTGGAACGCGTCGTAAGTTTCAGGAAACCGACACTCTTTTATTATCACATTTTTTACTTAAATGTATGATAATTTCCCCAAAATTTGATTCATTAGCCTAAAAGTATTAAGTCTAATTTTGAGGAAATGAGCGGTATAAATAGACCTAAAGGGGCCTTATAATGAAGACAAAGAGGTGCATTAGAGATGTTTTTTTTCTTTTAGAATGATCTTTTGTATCTTTTCCAACTGTTTAATAGAGATGAGAAGAATATTTTGATCATTTATTGGTCCACACTATATTTTATCATGACGCGGCCAAATTTGTACTTTTCGAAGAAATTTTAAAAATAAAATAATGAAAATAATAAAAAATAAAAATAATTCCTTGAATTTAAGAATTTAGAAAAGAGGGACGAAAGATTCCAGAGGGACAGTCAAACTCATAGATCGAAAACAAACTGACAACGTCATGGCCAAAAATAAAAAGACAAACAGACAAATAATATTACAGATGACACAACATAGAAAACTAAAGACTAAGCAACACGAACCCCACCAAAAACTGGGGGTGATCTCAGGTGCTCCGGAAGGGTAAGCAGATCCTGCTCCACATGTGGCACCCGTCGAGTTGCTTATGTTATTACATATCCGGTAAATAGTCTAATTCGGTAAGTCACATTCGTGAAAAGGGAAGGGTATTGTAGTTACGACATAAGGAACATATCCGATATCATCTGTGAAACGGTTATTCCATAACGGTCAACCAACTCGTGATGGCGTCCGTAAAATTTACGAAGGGATGACTTCAACTTCACCATTTGGAACTCTTGGTTTAATAGCTTCCTTGTGAGCAGCAATCCTTTATCAAGGAAATCATGATAGGAAACACAAGCCCGGGAATATCGTATCAATTGGGAGATATATACTCCGTATGCAGGCGCTGCTGGAATGTTGCTACATAGAAATGGAAAGTTCACAATTAGGAAGCTGAAATCATCTCTTTTGTCGTAAAGTTTTGTTTTCAACCGACCCTCATTGTCAATTTCTAGATGTAAGTCAAGATATGAGGCAGACTTAACTGTATCTGTAGTATCCTTTATCTCTAGTTCGATGGGATAGATTCGTTCAACATAGTCACCAAATTTTGTATTATTTAGTGAGAGAACATCATCTATATAGCGGAACGTAGAGTTAAAGGATATTGCTAATTTCTTATCTCTCTTCCTACGAAGCTCCTGTATGAAGTCAGCCTCATAATAATAAAGAAACAAGTCGGCAAGAAGAGGGGCACAATTGGTTCCCATTGAAATTCCGACAGTCTGTTGAAAAACACGTCCTCCAAACGTAACAAATATGTTGTCAATCAAGAAATCAAGCATCTTGATAATGTCAGTTTCAGAGAATTTTTTGTTTGAATCAGAGTGATTCTTTACAAAGTAGGATTTATCCCTCCCCAAGACAAGATACTTGTATCTACGTTCGCCATTCTTTTTAATGAAACAAAGTAATACCAACTCTTTCAATTTGTCTTTTAGTTTGGAATGGGGAATACTTGTGTAAAGTGTAGAAAAGTCAAATATTTTAATACTATTGCAAGATGAGAGAGTCTTAGATTGTATGTACTCTAAAAGATCTTTGGAATTTTTTAGTATCCACATCTGATTCACGCCACCTCTAGAATAGGCAGTTTCACAATAACTTTGGAGCCCGGCTTTGATTGCTGATAAAATAGATGTTAATAATTTAGAAAGAGGTTTCGTGGAGCACTTGGAAGACCCAGCAATATACCGTTGTTTGTAAGGACACTTATGTAGTTTAGGTATCCAATACAGTGATGGAAGATCCAGTTCTTCGTCTTTGGTTGAAATTACAAAGGAACATAGAACAGACCTATGATTATCTAGGATTTCCTCTTTGGTAAGTGTCGTGAGGATATATGTTGAGTTTCCAAGTGAATTGTCAATACCTAATTCATTTATCAAGCAGTTTATGTAATGATATTTACACACAAAAACGATGTTGTTTGGGGCTTTATCTGCGGGGACAACAACATATTTGTCATGGAGGTAGGACAAGTGTTTTGCAACATTTGGGTCTTTAAAAATTGATGTAGCGTGGGTATTGATATGCCCATTTAGTTTCTTAATTCGGATTTGTATCAACGACCTCACAGCCTTAATCCATTCGGAAAGAGTATCTACGTCTTCTTTCTCGCGTTTAGCCCATTGCCTGGCATAATCCTCGACTGAATCCATCAGTATTTTGAAGTTGTATTTCCAATTGATGGATTTAGGCTCACGATATTTCGGACCTTTGGATAACAAATTTCGCAGGGAAGTGTTATCGACAATGTTGAGGTCTCCGGTAATAACCCTATGTGGAAAACTCGATGACATAGATAGTTTTATTTTTTCTTCTTTAAATAGTGTGATATATTACATTTTGGAAAAGAAACTGTAGAAAACAAATCTGTCGTTTTTGTTTATTCATACCCTAGAACTACCTTAAAAATGCACATTATTTGTAAAAGATGGCACCACCAATAAAATTGATATTGTGAATTTTGATAGAACAAATCAGGTGGATGTTTTGTCCCCGAGGGTATAACCAACCCAGAAGTCAGTTTTAATGCTCTTCAACTTCGTATTCAATTTTTGCCTTTCAACTGTCTAGATTCGAGTGTCACTGATGAGTCTTGTGTAGACGAAACGCGTATTTGGTGTACAAAATGATAAGCCTGATATATTTGACGAGTTTATATATTTTTTGCAAATTACACTAGGGTCATTTCAAAATATCTTTCAATCTTTACTTAAACTCACAGCATCAGAATCCAATAGGTGCACCGTAAGGTTTTAACAATATGATGTCTCATTTTTGACAGAATACCTTATTATAAACGCCAGAAGATAGCACAAAACTGCAATTTGAACAGATTTTGACAAACTTGGAGCATTTATCACAACCATATATAAGGTGGACAGCGTTCACCAAAACCATGGTTATGATGGAATTAAGACCATGTATTGTCTTTAGGATACACATTAATTCGTTTTGGTTACCGATAACCTTCGATTCAAAATTTGACAAAAACATGTAAAATATATAATTTTACTAAATGTGCAAAGTATAGTTTATCCAACTATAAATGATAATATTTTATGCACATGATAAATCCGAATAACTGCTGTCCGATATAATTATATCTGTCTGGTAACTTTTTATTACAGTGGATGACCGTTAGGGCATTCAGGTGTTATGTTGCCGCAGACATTTCTACCCACGTGACTTGCGTTTTTGACTGACTTCATTGTAATAATCAAATTTTGATATTAGCTCACTTTAAATGTTAACATGGTACGTAAAAGGGATGTAAATCATTTTTATGGTCATTTCAATTAATGGAATGAAAGAGCAATGAGATAGTTTTGTGATAACAAAAAAGGATAAATTGTTCAAAAATGAAGATTCCTTCTGCTACAGGTACAATTTAATTTATATATCTAGAAATCCTTCATTTTAAAAAACGCACAATTTTATATAAATCATCATCAATGAATTTTAAATAACAATCGTTTCAACATCAGATGCTTGTTTTTTTTCATTGATGAATGTATTATTTTTTTTTCTTCAAAAACTTTCTTTGATTTTTTATCAACAGTCATTGTTTCTTTAAACATTGAGTTCAAGGTCTCATCTAAAAATTAGATTAAATATTACATGAATTTTACCCGCACCTTTGCCCCCTTTTCAATTCTTTTTTTTTAGGGGGTTCTATATTTGTACCATTAAATAACATTTCCAATGTTAAAATCTCAACTTAAAATGCTTTTATGGTTCTATTCTCCTGAATTCATTTATAATGATTAGACAAACAACAGTACTCATGATTTTTTCTTTTGCTCTTTTCCTTTGGAAATTGCCTTGGGGGATTGTACACTTCGTTATTGCAGTTTTTAAGAGTTCACTTTCATAATCAATCTACAATGAAAAGTCATTCATGTATAGCATTATATAATGCATGGAAAGACATGTACTATGAAAAATAGAAGGGAAAATACTGATTTTCCATTAGACGAGAATGGGTGAGTATGTTCTATATTCACAATTAATTGGTTAGAGAAATACAAATTTAACATAACACGTCTATCTTTAAATGACCAGGCATCTGAATATTATCCGTAATTGACAAAATAAGATATATTCGAACTTATTTTTTTTCTTTTTTTCTATAAAAAATATTTTTATTGCACTTTTCTTTGCTGTAATGACAAATTACTCGACCTACAGCAGTTGGCCAAGTATCCCTGTGAATTAGTCACTGAATAACCAGGGAATTTATCCAGTGAATTCATATTCATAAGTAGTTAGTTAGTTTTACAACTCATAGTTAATACAAACATTTGTTTTTACAAAATATATTGTTACATGATTACGGGAAGTGTACGGTTTTGTCCGGTTTTGTTTCTAAATATCAGAATTTTGTGATCATCGACATTAACCTTTTGTAAAAAAAAACGTTAAAGCCGGTTGATCAGTTGTCCTGATGAGTTTATGCGTTTTATTGACTGTTCTCACAAACAGCTTAAACTTTAGTTAAATATTGTAAGTGGTAAGTCTCGACATTCTAATTGATCATTCATTTGATTAATTATGCATATATATGAGTTAAGAGACAACGACTGTACATTCGTAAGCATGCTTTTTTAGTTTATTACCACGTGTTCAGATACATTATGAAATTTTACCAAATTTTTCTATACATGAACATGATGAAAGTAGTTTATATCTAGCTATTCATGATCATATGTATCTTTTTACATCATTTAACAAATATCTGTTTTTAGCATTATTAAATTTGTTAATTTCGTATGTGTTCAAAAATTCATTTTAAGTGAAAATTAAAATTAAGAAAGTTAAGAAGAGATATAAATCATGATACATAGGACCATGTATTTTATAGCCCAGTACTAAAGTCTTTATATTAAATATATCTGACCCAATCTTGGTTTTGCTTATAAGTACATATACTTTCTTCCAAAATTCATGAAAGTATTGACTTTTAATAAAAAAAAGTGTTCGTAATCTTCAGTCAAATTACATAGGACACACATGCTTGTATCTTGTATGGTCCATTGTTGTAATAATTGTTTACATGGGAGGATATAATGAAGTAATTTCCATCTTAACATTTTATATTTGTTATTTATTAAATAAGAAAAAGATAATTGTAGCATGTTACTTATTGGAGTGATTGATTCTAGTTTGAAGATGTTTTTCCATTTAGAGAATCCTATAGGTCTCTCATCATTCTCGTTATTTAAATGGTTATATATTTCTTTAGATGACATATTTTCAATTAGTTCTGTTTATTTGTTAACAGTCAAGGACAAGTTTAAATTTGTTTTTACAAAAGTTTTCAAAGATTTGTCAGATTTTAATGTATTAAGCCATTGTTTTGGAATAGAGTTTTTCAATTTTGAAAGTTCTGAGATCCAATTAGGTTTTGAGGGTAATTTCTCCAATATAACTTTTTGTGAAATATGCCCTTTATGATCAATGATATCGTTGATGAAAATAATACCATCTTTTATCCAATTAAGGTAAACTAAGCATTTTCCTTTAAATTTTATATTTTTGTTACCCCACAATATTTGTTGCCTGATATTTTTAAAGTTTGTGATCGGTATGTTACTTGTTGTTGTAATATTTGCTTTGTACCAGCTCTTTAATATGTTCAAGTAAAATGAGGGTAGTGTATTACTTAAATTAGGTAATGAGTTTATGTTGTCTGGCATCATATGAAATATAAGGTTGTTTTTACAAATTTGTTGAAATAATATGTTGGAATGACTTTCCAATTAGCAAATTCCTTTGCAGTTAATCGTTTAACCCATGAAATTTGTAATGCATTTAAGAAATTATCAATGTCTGTCATTTTCAGACCCCCATTCGTGTGATCTTTGGTAATTGTGGAACGTTTTACCTTTTCTAGTTTATTATTCCATATTAATTTGTGTATAAGTTTTTTGAAATCTTTTATGTAGATTTGGGGTATGGAAACAACCGAAGCTAAAAAAGTAAGATTGGGTAAAATAAGTGACTTAACAACTGTTATTCGACCTATCATTGTTAAATTTCCCAATCTTTTTGACTGTTTCATTATTTTTTCAATATTAAATTTGTCACATTTGTCTTTATCTAATCCAAAGTAGACACCTAAACTTTTAATTGGTTCTTTGCTCCAGTATATATTTTCAATTTTTTCTTTACAGTGTTTAAGTCTACCTAACCACATACCTTCTGTTTTAGATTTATTTAGTTTTAGACCAGAAAGTTTTCTATATATTTCTATTAGGTTCAATGCTATACGAATTTCATTTTAAGAACTGAGAAAGAGGGTTGTGTCATCAGCCAATTGGGAAATTTTTAGACTATGCGTTTTTTCATCAAGTTTAATTTGAACCCCTTTAATGTTAGAATCTTGTCTTACTCTACAGGGCAGGATTTCAACTGCTATTACAAAAATAAGAGAACTTAACGGACATCCTTGTTTTACTCCACGGTAAAAACTGTAGGTTTCTGAGATCCAGCCGTTATTAGACAGACACCCTTTAGTATCATTATATAAAGTTTTAACCCATTTTAAGAAGAAATGTGGTACTCCAAATTTTAATAGGAATTCGTACATGAAGGGCCATTCTAAAGAATCGAAGGCTTTGGAAATAAAACTCCATCTATATTAAATTTTTCTGAGTAGTCTATTATATCTTGAATCTGGCGAATGTTAAAACCTATGTACTGATTTTTTATATATCCATTCTGATCACTATGAATAATTTTGGACAATACCACCTTTAATCGTTGCGCTAAGACATAGGCCATAAGCTTAGTATATATATTTAATAAAGTGATTGGTCTGTAGTTATCTAATCATAATGGATCATTTTTTTATATAGTAAGGAAATAACACCTATTTTTTGGAGAGTTGTCATTTCTTCTTTTTCATAACATGTATTAAATATTTTCACTGCAGATTCTTTTAGGTATGACCAAAAAGTACGGTTAAATTCTACACTTAGACCATCTAGTCAAGGGGATTTATTCAGTTTCATATTGAATATAGCATTTGTACATTCTTCTAATGTTAGATTGCCGCCCAATAATTCACTATCATTATTGGATAGTGAGTGATCTATCTTTGTCTCCCTAATATATTTTTTTTATTTCTGAAGGGTCAGGTTCAGTACTTTTATACACATTTTGGTAGTAGTTTTTCCAAAGAATAAGAATATAGGATGCGTCTGTAACTATATTATCTTGATCATTTTTAAGGGCAGAAATACTTTTCTTTGTTTGTCTTGATTTTTCAAGACCCAAAAGTATTTTGTATTTTTCCCCTTCTTCTGTCCATCTGACTCGGGATCTAATTTGTGCACCTTTAGTTTCCTTTATATATAAATTTTGTAAATTGTTCTCTACATTATTTATTTCTATTTTTAAATCTATTGAATTACTTGATTTTTCATATAAGAATTTTAACTTTTTTTCTAAATTTTTGATTTTATTTTTACTTTCAGCGGCCTTTTGTTTGCAGTATGCAATGGCTACCCCCCTTACTTTAGTTTTGAAAATGACCCAAGTAACTCTGGGATCGTTATTTTTGATGAGTATTTTTTCTTTATGGGTGTCAATTAGTTTAATTATTATTTCTTTGTATTTTGCATCATTCAGTATACTGTTATTTATCTTAAAGAAACCTTTGCCTTTATTTTGAGCTTCATATACAAGTCTATATATACAATGCAAAAAAGTAGATATGTCAAGTTCTATAGACTGTTTAATGATATATTGTTGTTTTTTTTTATGCGCAAACATGTATTTACACATAACTGATTACATCTATAATGAGTGAAAAACTACATATATGTTCCTTAAACCGTCAAGGCCTAGGGCAAAAAGAAAAAAGAGAAAGATTAAACCTATGGTGCAAAAACCAAAAGTGTAATATTTTGTTCATACAAGAATCACATTTTATTGAAAAAAACGAAAATGTTATAAACAATGAGATATAGGGCAAATTTTACCATAGTTACGGAAATTCACAATCAAAAGGCGTATCAATTCGAATCAAAGAAAACATAAAACATAAAAATATCAATGAAACTAGAGATAATGATGGAAGAATAATACTCATTAATATATAACTTGATGGTAATATCTTTACACTACTGAACGTGTATGCTCCAAACATATTTCGTCGAAATAGAAATTCATTTTTCAAAAAATCAAATAATATCATTAATAAAAACTGTTTAGGAATAATAATAACGGGGGTGATATGAACGAAACTTTAACATCATATGATAGAAAAAGTACCATTCTAACAATCAAAATAAACCTGTCTACAGTTTAAAACAACTAATAAAAAAATATAAACTTATTGATATTTGGAGAGAACTAAATCAAAATACCAGTCAGTTTACTTGGAGAAGAAAAAGCAATAGAAATGTTGCAAGCAGAATTGATTTTTTTTCTAATAAGCCCAGATATAACACCTCACATAATATCAGCAGACATAAGACCTGCACTAATTTCACATACAGATCATCAAGCAATCTCTTTACAAATAAGACTTGAAGCTCAAAATAAAGGCAAAGGTTTCTTTAAGATAAATAACAGTATACTGAATGATGCAAAATACAAAGAAATAATAATTAAACTAATTGACATCCATAAAGAAAAAATACTCATCAAAAATAACGATCCCAGAGTTACTTGGGACATTTTCAAAACTAAAGTAAGGGGGGTAGCCATTGCATACTGCAAACAAAAGGCCGCTGAAAGTAAAAATAAAATCAAAAATTTAGAAAAAAAGTTAAAATTCTTATATGAAAAATCAAGTAATTCAATAGATTTAAAAATAGAAATAAATAATGTAGAGAACAATTTACAAAATTTATATATAAAGGAAACTAAAGGTGCACAAATTAGATCCCGAGTCAGATGGACAGAAGAAGGGGAAAAATACAAAATACTTTTGGGTCTTGAAAAATCAAGACAAACAAAGAAAAGTATTTCTGCCCTTAAAAATGATCAAGATAATATAGTTACAGACGCATCCTATATTCTTATTCTTTGGAAAAACTACTACCAAAATGTGTATAAAAGTACTGAACCTGACCCTTCAGAAATAAAAAAAATATATTAGGGAGACAAAGATAGATCACTCACTATCCAATAATGATAGTGAATTATTGGGCGGCAATCTAACATTAGAAGAATGTACAAATGCTATATTCAATATGAAACTGAATAAATCCCCTTGACTACATGGTCTAAGTGTAGAATTTTACCGTACTTTTTGGTCATACCTAAAAGAATCTGCAGTGAAAATATTTAATACATGTTATGAAAAAGAAGAAATGACAACTCTCCAAAAAATAGGTGTTATTTCCTTACTATATAAAAAAATGATCCATTATGATTAGATAACTACAGACCAATCACTTTATTAAATATATATACTAAGCTTATGGCCTATGTCTTAGCGCAACGATTAAAGGTGGTATTGTCCAAAATTATTCATAGTGATCAGAATGGATATATAAAAAATCAGTACATAGGTTTTAACATTCGCCAGATTCAAGATATAATAGACTACTCAGAAAAATTTAATATAGATGGAGTTTTATTTCCAAAGCCTTCGATTCTTTAGAATGGCCCTTCATGTACGAATTCCTATTAAAATTTGGAGTACCACATTTCTTCTTAAAATGGGTTAAAACTTTATATAATGATACTAAAGGGTGTCTGTCTAATAACGGCTGGATCTCAGAAACCTACAGTTTTTACCGTGGAGTAAAACAAGGATGTCCGTTAAGTTCTCTTATTTTTGTAATAGCAGTTGAAATCCTGCCCTGTAGAGTAAGACAAGATTCTAACATTAAAGGGGTTCAAATTAAACTTGATGAAAAAACGCATAGTCTAAAAATTTCCCAATTGGCTGATGACACAACCCTCTTTCTCAGTTCTTAAAATGAAATTCGTATAGCATTGAACCTAATAGAAATATATAGAAAACTTTCTGGTCTAAAACTAAATAAATCTAAAACAGAAGGTATGTGGTTAGGTAGACTTAAACACTGTAAAGAAAAAATTGAAAATATATACTGGAGCAAAGAACCAATTAAAAGTTTAGGTGTCTACTTTGGATTAGATAAAGACAAATGTGACAAATTTAATATTGAAAAAATAATGAAACAGTCAAAAAGATTGGGAAATTTAACAATGATAGGTCGAATAACAGTTGTTAAGTCACTTATTTTACCCAATCTTACTTTTTTAGCTTCGGTTGTTTCCATACCCCAAATCTACATAAAAGATTTCAAAAAACTTATACACAAATTAATATGGAATAATAAACTAGAAAAGGTAAAACGTTCCACAATTACCAAAGATCACACGAATGGGGGTCTGAAAATGACAGACATTGATAATTTCTTAAATGCATTACAAATTTCATGGGTTAAACGATTAACTGCAAAGGAATTTGCTAATTGGAAAGTCATTCCAACATATTATTTCAACAAATTTGTAAAAACAACCTTATATTTCATATGATGCCAGACAACATAAACTCATTACCTAATTTAAGTAATACACTACCCTCATTTTACTTGAACATATTAAAGAGCTGGTACAAAGCAAATATTACAACAACAAGTAACATACCGATCACAAACTTTAAAAATATCAGGCAACAAATATTGTGGGGTAACAAAAATATAAAATTTAAAGGAAAATGCTTAGTTTACCTTAATTGGATAAAAGATGGTATTATTTTCATCAACGATATCATTGATCATAAAGGGCATATTTCACAAAAAGTTATATTGGAGAAATTACCCTCAAAACCTAATTGGATCTCAGAACTTTCAAAATTGAAAAACTCTATTCCAAAACAATGGCTTAATACATTAAAATCTGACAAATCTTTGAAAACTTTTGTAAAAACAAATTTAAACTTGTCCTTGACTGTTAACAAATAAACAGAACTAATTGAAAATATGTCATCTAAAGAAATATATAACCATTTAAATAACGAGAATGATGAGAGACCTATAGGATTCTCTAAATGGAAAAACATCTTCAAACTAGAATCAATCACTCCAATAAGTAACATGCTACAATTATCTTTTTCTTATTCAATAAATAACAAATATAAAATGTTAAGATGGAAATTACTTCATTATATCCTCCCATGTAAACAATTATTACAACAATGGACCATACAAGATACAAGCATGTGTGTCCTATGTAATTTGACTGAAGATTACGAACACTTTTTTTTATTAAAAGTCAATACTTTCATGAATTTTGGAAGAAAGTATATGTACTTATAAGCAAAACCAAGATTGGGTCAGATATATTTAATATAAAGACTTTAGTACTGGGCTATAAAATACATGGTCCTATGTATCATGATTTATATCTCTTCTTAACTTTCTTAATTTTAATTTTCACTTAAAATGAATTTTTGAACACATACGAAATTAACAAATTTATTAATGCTAAAAACAGATATTTGTTAAATGATGTAAAAAGATACATATGATCATGAATAGCTAGATATAAACTACTTTCATCATGTTCATGTATAGAAAAATTTGGTAAAATTTCATAATGTATCTGAACACGTGGTAATAAACTAAAAAAGCATGCTTACGAATGTACAGTCGTTGTCTCTTAACTCATATATATGCATAATTAATCAAATGAATGATCAATTAGAATGTCGAGACTTACCACTTACAATATTTAACTAAAGTTTAAGCTGTTTGTGAGAACAGTCAATAAAACGCATAAACTCATCAGGACAACTGATCAACCGGCTTTAACGTTTTTTTTTACAAAAGGTTAATGTCGATGATCACAAAATTCTGATATTTAGAAACAAAACCGGACAAAACCGTACACTTCCCGTAATCATGTAACAATATATTTTGTAAAAACAAATGTTTGTATTAACTATGAGTTGTAAAACTAACTAACTACTTATGAATATGAATTCACTGGATAAATTCCCTGGTTATTCAGTGACTAATTCACAGGGATACTTGGCCAACTGCTGTAGGTCGAGTAATTTGTCATTACAGCAAAGAAAAGTGCAATAAAAATATTTTTTATAGAAAAAAAGAAAAAAAATAAGTTCGAATATATCTTATTTTGTCAATTACGGATAATATTCAGATGCCTGGTCATTTAAAGATAGACGTGTTATGTTATATTTGTATTTCTCTAACCAATTAATTGTGAATATAGAACATACTCACCCATTCTCGTCTAATGGAAAATCAGTATTTTCCCTTCTATTTTTCATAGTACATGTCTTTCCATGCATTATATAATGCTATACATCAATGACTTTTCATTGTAGATTGATTATGAAAGTGAACTCTTAAAAACTGCAATAACGAAGTGTACAATCCCCCAAGGCAATTTCCAAAGGAAAAGAGCAAAAGAAAAAATCATGAGTACTGTTGTCTAATCATTATAAATGAATTCAGGAGAATAGAACCATAAAAGCATTTTAAGTTGAGATTTTAACATTGGAAATGTTATTTAATGGTACAAATATAGAACCCCCTAAAAAAAAGAATTGAAAAGGGGGCAAAGGTGCGGGTAAAATTCATGTAATATTTAATCTAATTTTTAGATGAGACCTTGAACTCAATGTTTAAAGAAACAATGACTGTTGATAAAAAATCAAAGAAAGTTTTTGAAGAAAAAAAAATAATACATTCATCGATGAAAAAAAACAAGCATCTGATGTTGAAACGATTGTTATTTAAAATTCATTGATGATGATTTATATAAAATTGTGCGTTTTTTAAAATGAAGGATTTCTAGATATATAAATTAAATTGTACCTGTAGCAGAAGGAATCTTCATTTTTGAACAATTTATCCTTTTTTGTTATCACAAAACTATCTCATTGCTCTTTCATTCCATTATTTGAAATGACCATAAAAATGATTTACATCCCTTTTACGTACCATGTTAACATTTAAAGTGAGCTAATATCAAAATTTGATTATTACAATGAAAGGCTAATTTTGTTATGTCACTCGAAGGTGTGAATATGTACTAAATTAGTCAGACAATACTTGGTCATGTTTTATGAACACTTAAAACCCTCGGCTACGCCTCGGGCTTTATATATAGACAAAACAGGATCAAGTATTATCTAACCTATAATTAGTTTTAGTAATGCATTGTTGAACATGATAACATGGTTATTTAAACTCACTTACAATACCTTCTAATTAACAAAAGACTTTGATTTTGAAAAGAAAATTAACACAATAGTTTAAGTTTAAGATACAATGGATAAGCGTTGATTCATGAAAAACAAACCATTCGTCCTCCGGGCTCATGGTTTCTTTTTCAAGAATCAATGCTTATTCATTGTATCTATAATACATAATCCAGCATTTTCAAATATCTTAAAAAAAGTATTTATTTTCTTCAAATTAAACATTCTGCTATTTATACATTAAAAGTGTTTCGATATTTCCTTTCTTTTCTTAAAGTGGAATATAAAACAAAACGTACCAAGGTTTAATAACAGAATTTAAAAAATTTCTATGATTCTGTTGAAAAATGTCAAAAATTTCTGACAACAAATCAATAAATCTAGAATATCTCTCTGTAAATACATGTAGTTTCAAAGAGTATTTTGAAAAAAAGCATCAATAATCTAACAAGGTGTATATACTTAACAAATTACTGTCACCATAAGTTTTAATTTAAACAATAGAACATAGTGGTAAAACGCAAGGTTTGTCTATAATCTTTAAAACCGCTATGAATAGAGAAAATCTCACATGGGCAAAAATGTTCAGAATGACAAGATCTACATATTGTCTATTTACTTCAAAACTGTCATACGACTTCTTATATATATAGAGTATACATTGTAATAAAGTTAAATCAATGTCAGGTGACTGTTTTCAACATCAAAATATACTAATTAATTAAAGAAGTTTTCTCCTTTTCAGACAAATATGTTAATTTTTACAGCGAAAAGGCTTAATGACAACATATTGGATCAAAGTACTGAAGTACTGAACATCGGATGACCGCAAGTTCTGGTGGATGGTCACAAGCACTTGTCTCAGAAAACAATCACATCTCTATACCTGAATATTAGGTTAAGGAACATAGATATATTTTTTCTGAGACAAGTTCCTGTGTGGATGATGAATAAATGACAAGGAATTCAACTTTATAACTATTATATTGTAGTGATATAATCATTTGTTATCAGTATACTCTGGTTTGTTGTTATATATTATATTTATATTTGTATAACAGTTATGTATAATTTTCATCCATTTGTATATCATTCTATTCTACTATTCTAATGATAGTGCAGTGCAAGTGCATGGCTGATACTCTTCTGTAATATTTCGTTTTTCTAATAGATTGGGTTTGAGTAGGTATTCATATTTTCCCGCGTTTGTTACAAAACGTTCTTGAGATATTCTTCCGCATGCGTTAACACAAATTTTCGGTATTCTTGATTTGTTATTGATTTATATATTTCTCACGACAAAACATTAACATATCATTTATCTATGTTCTTAAAAATTATATCATGATTATTTATTGATGAAAATAATATATAACAAGCGATAAGGAATGTTATTTTGCACTCGATAATATCCGCGTAATTATACGAAATACGTTCGGTAATCAGTCAAAAACGCAAGTCACGTGGGTAGAAATGTCTGCGGCAACATAACACCTGAATGCCCTAACGGTCATCCACTGTAATAAAAAGTTACCAGACAGATATTATTATATCGGACAGCAGTTATTCTGATTTATCATGTGCATAAAATATTATCATTTATGGTATGGATAAACTATACTTTGCACATTTAGTAAAATTATATATTTTACATGTTTTTGTCAAATTTTGAATCGAAGGTTATCGGTAACCAAAACGAATTAATGTGTATCCTAAAGACAATACATGGTCTTAATTCCATCATAACCATGGTTTTGGTGAACGCTGTCCACCTTATATATGGTTGTGATAAATGCTCAAAGTTTGTCAAAATCTGTTCAAATTGCAGTTTTGTGCTATCTTCTGGCGTTTATAATAAGGTATTCTGTCAAAAATGAGACATCATATTGTTAAAACCTTACGGTGCACCTATTGGATTCTGATGCTGTGAGTTTAAGTAAAGATTGAAAGATATTTTGAAATGACCCTAGTGTAATTTGCAAAAAATATATAAACTCGTCAAATATATCAGGCTTATCATTTTGTACACCAAATACGCGTTTCGTCTACACAAGACTCATCAGTGACACTCGAATCTAGACAGTTGAAAGGCAAAAATTGAATACGAAGTTGAAGAGCATTAAAACTGACTTCTGGGTTGGTTATACCCTCGGGGACAAAACATCCACCTGATTTGTTCTATCAAAATTCACAATATCAATTTTATTGGTGGTGCCATCTTTTACAAATAATGTGCATTTTTAAGGTAGTTCTAGGGTATGAATAAACAAAAACGACAGATTTGTTTTCTACAGTTTCTTTTCCAAAATGTAATATATCACACTATTTAAAGAAGAAAAAATAAAACTATCTATGTCATCGGATTTTCCACATAGTTTATATAGGGTTATTACCGGAGACCTCAACATTGTCGATAACACTTCCCTGCGAAATTTGTTATCCAAAGGTCCGAAATATCGTGAGCCTAAATCCATCAATTGGAAATACAACTTCAAAATACTGATGGATTCAGTCGAGGATTATGCCAGGCAATGGGCTAAACGCGAGAAAGAAGACGTAGATACTCTTTCCGAATGGATTAAGGCTGTGAGGTCGTTGATACAAATCCGAATTAAGAAACTAAATGGGCATATCAATACCAACGCTACATCAATTTTTAAAGACCCAAATGTTGCAAAACACTTGTCCTACCTCCATGACAAATATGTTGTTGTCCCCGCAGATAAAGCCCCAAACAACATCGTTTTTGTGTGTAAATATCATTACATAAACTGCTTGATAAATGAATTAGGTATTGACAATTCACTTGGAAACTCAACATATATCCTCACGACACTTACCAAAGAGGAAATCCTAGATAATCATAGGTCTGTTCTATGTTCCTTTGTAATTTCAACCAAAGACGAAGAACTGGATCTTCCATCACTGTATTGGATACCTAAACTACATAAGTGTCCTTACAAACAACGGTATATTGCTGGGTCTTCCAAGTGCTCCACGAAACCTCTTTCTAAATTATTAACATCTATTTTATCAGCAATCAAAGCCGGGCTCCAAAGTTATTGTGAAACTGCCTATTCTAGAGGTGGCGTGAATCAGATGTGGATACTAAAAAATTCCAAAGATCTTTTAGAGTACATACAATCTAAGTCTCTCTCATCTTGCAATAGTATTAAAACATTTGACTTTTCTACACTTTACACAAGTATTCCCCATTCCAAACTAAAAGACAAATTGAAAGAGTTGGTATTACTTTGTTTCATTAAAAAGAATGGCGAACGTAGATACAAGTATCTTGTCTTGGGGAGGGATAAATCCTACTTTGTAAAGAATCACTCTGATTCAAACAAAAAATTCTCTGAAACTGACATTATCAAGATGCTTGATTTCTTGATTGACAACATATTTGTTACGTTTGGAGGACGTGTTTTTCAACAGACTGTCGGAATTTCAATGGGAACCAATTGTGCCCCTCTTCTTGCCGACTTGTTTCTTTATTATTATGAGGCTGACTTCATACAGGAGCTTCTTAGGAAGAGAGATAAGAAATTAGCAATATCCTTTAACTCTACGTTCCGCTATATAGATGATGTTCTCTCACTAAATAATACAAAATTTGGTGACTATGTTGAACGAATCTATCCCATCGAACTAGAGATAAAGGATACTACAGATACAGTTAAGTCTGCCTCATATCTTGACTTACATCTAGAAATTGACAATGTGGGTCGGTTGAAAACAAAGCTTTACGACAAAAGAGATGATTTCAGCTTCCTAATTGTGAACTTTCCATTTCTATGTAGCAACATTCCAGCAGCGCCTGCATACGGAGTATATATCTCCCAATTGATACGATATTCCCGGGCTTGTGTTTCCTATCATGATTTCCTTGATAAAGGATTGCTGCTCACAAGGAAGCTATTAAACCAAGAGTTCCAAATGGTGAAGTTGAAGTCATCCCTTCGTAAATTTTACGGACGCCATCACGAGTTGGTTGACCGTTATGGAATAACCGTTTCACAGATGATATCGGATATGTTCCTTATGTCGTAACTACAATACCCTTCCCTTTTCACGAATGTGACTTACCGAATTAGACTATTTACCGGATATGTAATAACATAAGCAACTCGACGGGTGCCACATGTGGAGCAGGATCTGCTTACCCTTCCGGAGCACCTGAGATCACCCCCAGTTTTTGGTGGGGTTCGTGTTGCTTAGTCTTTAGTTTTCTATGTTGTGTCATCTGTAATATTATTTGTCTGTTTGTCTTTTTATTTTTGGCCATGACGTTGTCAGTTTGTTTTCGATCTATGAGTTTGACTGTCCCTCTGGAATCTTTCGTCCCTCTTTTCTAAATTCTTAAATTCAAGGAATTATTTTTATTTTTTATTATTTTCATTATTTTATTTTTAATTTTTCTTCGAAAAGTACAAATTTGGCCGCGTCATGATAAAATATAGTGTGGACCAATAAATGATCAAAACATTCTTCTCATCTCTATTAAACAGTTGGAAAAGATACAAAAGATCATTCTAAAAGAAAAAAAACATCTCTAATGCACCTCTTTGTCTTCATTATAAGGCCCCTTTAGGTCTATTTATACCGCTCATTTCCTCAAAATTAGACTTAATACTTTTAGGCTAATGAATCAAATTTTGGGGAAATTATCATACATTTAAGTAAAAAATGTGATAATAAAAGAGTGTCGGTTTCCTGAAACTTACGACGCGTTCCAGAGAGGGACACATAGTGGTTCCCCTAAGTGAATAATTTGTTGTTACTGCTTTTAAAATCATTTCATTCACTTATTCCTGTATATTTCTTACATATTTACTAAGAAAACAGTTTTGTTTTATAGCTTGTTACGGCCAGAAAATCGCCTTTTTAACTGTAGCCAACAAAAGACACAAATCAATAATACAATTTAACAAGATTTATTATACACAAGTTTACAAGAAGTATTACACAAAAAGAAATGTCAACTTAACTGTCAAAATATATGTCCGATCTTTTGTCTTTCCTTTATCCAGAAATCTTCTCGGGAATCCACGCAGAATATTACGTCCAATAGGTCACAATCTAGTATGATGTAGTTTGTAAATAAAAGTGTCAATCCAACTGCTGAGAATATTAATGTCTATCGATGTCTATGTCTGAAAGTTTAACGTTAGTGTCTGTATATATATAGTTATCACGGAAATCTCTAGAACACTATAGAAAGTAAACTACTAGAAAATTTTATAATGGGAACTTCTAGAACACTTTTGACGTTTAAATTTCGCATCTTTTATTATGATCATAACTAAATAAATATGATAGTAACAATATCATAACACCTCCCCCTTAAAAAAACTTAAGTGTAACACGAACTTTTCACGAACAATATATACAAGATTACATAGTATGTATACAGTGTTCTATTAAGATCTAGATAAAGCATCTGCTATTACATTATATTTACCTTTAATATGTTTTACAATAACATTATATTCCTGTAACAATAAACTCCACCTAGTCAACCTTTGGTTCTTGTTTCTCATTTTATGTATGAAGATTATGTGAGAGGATTATGATCAGTATAAACAAGAATAGGATGCATAGTGGAATTTAGATATACATCAAAATGTTGAAGTGCAGACAACAGTGCAAAACACTCTTTTTCAATAGTTCAATAATTTTTCTGATGTTTATCTAATTTCTGATAAAGGTTTCTCAACATTATCATTTGCTTCTTGATATAAAACAGCTCCAACTCCTACATCGCTTGCGTCAATGGCAAGTTTGAATTGTTTTTCAAAGTCTGGAGTGATCAGAACTGGACTATTAATTAAAGTGATTTACTATTTTCAAAAGCGTTTTGACAATTATCACTCCAGATAAATTTAGAATCTTTCCGTAAAAGATGAGTCAATGGTTGAACAACAGTAGCAAAATTTGAACAAAATTTTCCGTAAAAACCAATCATGCCTAAATATCTCATAAGTTGTTTTCTTATTTGTAGGAGGAGAAAATTTTGTAATTGCATCCACTTTAGCCATTATAGGTTTCACTTGACATTGACCAACTGTATGCCCTAAATAATCAACAGTGGCCTGACAAAATTCACTTTTACCAAGATTAACAGTCAAATTTGATTGTGACAATCTATCAAAAGTATCATATAAATGTGTTAAATGCTCTTCCCAGCTATCACTACATACAATAAGATCATCAATATAAGCATAACAACAGTCTAAATCTTTTATAACATTATTGATCATTCTTTGAAATGTAGCTGGAGCACTTTTCATAACAAACGGCATGACAGTATACTGAAATAAGCCGTCTGGTGTTACAAAAGCTGATATTTCACAAGCTCTCTGTGTTAAAGGTACCTGCCAGTAACCCTTCAATAAATCAAATTTGCTCACAAATTTTGCTTGCCCAATATTATCAATGCAATCGTCTATCCTTGGAATCGGATAGGAATCAGATTTTAAAACTTCATTTACTTTTCTGAAATCAGTCACGAAACGAATGGTTTTGTCTGGTTTGTGCACAAGGAGACAAGGAGAGCTCCACTCACTGTTACTCGTCTCATTAATATCATTGTCAAGCATATATTTAATTTCTTGTCTCATAAAATCAAGTTTGAGTGGATTGAGCGGGTAAGTATGTTGCTTAATTGGAGAAGCATCGCCTACATCGACATGACAAACAGCAGTGGTTTTGTTTTGCAAAAATACAAGTATCTTATCACCAGGCTCAAAAACTCTGTCCCTGGCATCTTTATCATACCATATTTTCATCTTATTCTGAACAGTTTTTAAATAGTTCTGAGCAATTTGACAAGCAGTATACAATTTTTCTTTAAATCTAGATACATAGTCTAGACGATTCAAGTCAGTGTGTTCAGTAAGCCATTTTTCCTTAATCAGTTTTAAAGATCCCCTTACAGAATGACCAAATACCAACTCAAAGGGACTAAAACCAAGGGATTCTTGAACAGCCTCTCGAACCGCAAAAAGTAAAAAGTGAACACCATCATCCCAGTCCCTGTCAAATTGAAGACAAAAAGTTCTAATCATATTCTTCAATGTTTGATGAAAACGTTCTAAGGCACCTTGAGATTCTGGATGATACGCACTTGACCTATACTGAGCAATCCCTAACTGGTACACGACTTGCTGAAATAAACCTGATATGAAATTTGAACCCTGGTCGGACTGTATAGACTTCAGAAGTCCTACTAGCGTGAACAATTTGATAAGAGCTTTGACAATAGTTGGTGTCTTGATATTCCTTAGCGGAATAGCCTCAGGAAAGCGAGTGGATGTACACATGATCGTCAATAAATACGCATTTCCAGTCTTGGTCTTTGGTAAAGGTCCAATGCAGTCAATTAGTACTCTGCTCAAAGGTTCTTCAAAGGCTGGAATAGGCAGAAGTGGTGCTGGTGGTATTTTCTGGGTAGGCTTACCAACAACCTGGCATATATGGCATGATTTGCAATATTCTGCGACAATCATTTCTAAGTCTTGGCCAGTAGAAATGCTGCAAGATCTTAAGGCAAGTCTTCATTATACCCAAGTGTCCAGCCAAGGGGGTGTCATGGGCAAGACCAATAATTTCTTGCCTATAAACTTTAGGCACCACCACTTGGTGTACCACTCTCCATTCTTCTGGGGTAGCATCAAGGGGCCTCTACTTTCTCATTAAAATGCCGTCTTGATGGGAATAGCATTCGGCCACTTTGTCTTTTTCCTCCTGTGGTTGAACCCTCTCGCGGAGCTGAAGAACCTCAGGGTCTTTATTTTGTTCTTCGACAAATTTCCTTCGGTCTAATGAATGGCTGTTCACGTCTGGCCATGGCATAATAACATTCTTGTTGATACTAGGTGGTCTTATCAAGCCCTTCTCTGAGATACCGGGACCTTCAATGTCGGCTAGGAAAGTGTCAGAAAGGTCCATGTAATCAAACTGGTCTTCTTGCAAATTCTCATTTTGTTGTTTTCTAGCCATAGCCCTAGTAACAACACAAGCTGGATACAGTACTAGTGCAGCATCATCTTCAGGTGATTTAACATCCACCACCGGTTCACTGGTAACAATTGGTTCAGCAACCACTTTGTTCCTAGCTTGATCATTTCCTAGCAATAATGAAACACCCTAATCAGGGAGATTAGGACGAACACCCACAACAACTGGTCCAGTTATCAAATCTGACTTCAGATAAATACGATGGAGGGGAACATCTATACAACCTAACTCCACACCTTGTAACAAAACGGAGGCACCAACAGAAGTCTCCTCGGACAAAGGCAACACACCTTCTAACAATAAAGTCTGAGAAGCTCCAGTGTCCCTTAAAATCTTAATAGGCTGAGAAGTAGTATTATCAACAATAGAAACAAACCCATCAGAAATAAAGGGTTTATAATCCTCCATGTAATCACACAAACTGGACCTAAAAGCCTGACTCGCAGGACAATCCTACGTATTGGTAACAAGGGGTGTCGTACACGCACTGGTCTTGGGCGTATTATCTCTTTCATTCTTCTTCTTGAGTCTAAAACAATCAGCCATCGGGTGACCATTCTTCTTACAATAAACACAAGTCAGTGACTTCTTCTCAAATGATTTTAAATTTTAGACTAGACATATTATAACGAGATTGACTCTTATTCTGTGCAACAGGCTTACTATCAGTACGCTCAGTGCTTTGATTCTTGTAATTTCCACTCGAAGTATTAAAATTTTGACCCGTGAAACTTCTTTTATGTGAAAGGGTATAATTATCGGAAATAACAGCTGGATCATGTAATGTCTCAACAGTTTTGTCGTCTAAATGTGTTTTTGAGTCTAAATGAACACGTTGTTTGAACTCTTCTAATAACATCAATTGTCTTAGGTTATCAAAATTGTTATCTGTTTTCTTTGACGTAAGCCATTTATCAAATAGATCTTCTTTTCCCTAGCAAATTCAACATAGGTTTGTGAATCAAACTTTTTATAAGATCTAAATTTCTGTCTATATGCTTCTGGTACTAGCTCATAAGCTTTCAAAACTTCCTGTTTTACCGTGTCATAATCAGGACTTCGTTCGAATGAAAGTGCTGAGTAAATTTCAGCGGCATTGCCCTCAAAAACACTTTATGAGCAATTTTTCTCAAACTGTGGAAAGTATTTATCGACTGTTTTTTTCACAAAATCTGGGAACCAAACGTATATTTTTTGCTGCATCAAAATGTTCTGATTTTGACTGGACTTATGTGTTGCTTTCTTCTTTGACCATTTGAATTTTCATTTTCTCCATCTCAAACCTTTCCCTCATTTCAAGTTCTGCCTGTCTTTCTTCTTTTTCCAATTGTTTTATTTTGAGTTCATGTTCTAATTCAAGCTGTTTTGATTTGATAGCGTCAACATTTTCGACCTTAAGTTCGACCTGAAATTTCAGACGTTTAGCAAGCAACACTAATTCCTCTTTCTTTGAATTATCAAACCCCTCCAGGTCTGGCGTTTTCAAAAATTTACCGGCATCAAATGCCATTTTGTAGAATTTTGTTGGCTAGTTCTAATAAAAATACTGAAATTTTTTTTAATAAGATATTAACATTATTCCGGACGAGCCCCCAATTTCTGTTACGGCCAGAAAATCGCCTTTTGAATTGAAGCCAACAAAAGACACAAATCAATAATAAAATTTAACAAGATTTATTATACACAAGTTTACAAGAAGTATTACACAAAAAAGAAATGTCAACTTAACTGTCAAAATATATGTCCGATCTTTTGTCTTTTCTTTATCCAGAAATCTTCTCGGGAATCCACGCAGAATATTACGTCCAATAGGTCACAATCTAGTATGATGTAGTTTGTAAATAAAAGTGTCAATCCAACTGCTGAGAATATTAATGTCTATCGATGTCTATGTCTGAAAGTTTAATTTTGGTGTCTGTATATATATAGTTGTCACGGAAATCTTTAGAACACTATAGAAAGGAAACTACTAGAAAACTTTATAACGGAAACTTCTAGAACACTTTTGACGTTTAAATAACGCATCTTTTATTATGATCATTCTGGGAACGTTATGTAAGTAAAATAGAAAGTTCCAATCATTCCATCAGTCTCTATGATTGTTCCAGTGATTTCTAAACTGCACAGTTACATTATCATTTTGTAAACAAGTACAAATTATGTAAACATATTATTAGGCCACACAAAACAAATAAGGCCAACTAAATAAATATGATAGTTACAATATCATAACAAGCTCAATAAAGAAAAACAGGGAAAGATAGTGATAAAAAAAAACTCCACAAATACTGAAAATATTTCTCGTTTCTAGTTTTTATTTAGATTAGACCGTTGGTTTTCCTGTTTGAATTGCTTTACACTAGACATTTTGGGGCCCTTTATAGCTTGCTGTTCGGTGTGAGCCAAGGCTCCGTGTTGAAGGCCGTCCTTTGACCTATAATGTTTACTTTTTATACATTGTGACTTGGATGGAGAGTTGTCTCATTTGCACTCATACCACATCTTCTTATTTATATTGCTCTACCAACTGATATGACAGATCATTCATGGTAAAGCGAGCCCGAATATGGCTTGCTCTATCTACTGATATGACAGATCATTCATGGTAGAGCCTGAATAGGGCTTGTTCTACCTACTGATATGACAGATCATTCACGGAAGAGCCTGAATAGGGCATGCTCTACCTACTGATATGACAAATCAGTCATGGAAGAGCCCGAATAGGATTTGTTCTACCTACTGATATGACAAATTATTTATGGAAGAGCCTGAATATGGCTTGCTCTACCTACTGATATGACAAATCATTCATGGTAGATCCTGAATAGGGCTTGCTCTACCTAATGATATACAGCAACAAACGACAACCACTGAATTACAGACTCCTGACTTGGGACAAGCACATTAGCCCATAATGATTACTTAAATATACAATCACTCTGTAAACATACTGTTGTTCAATCGATGTGGAATAATGATTATGTGAAAGATTTATACAGTGTTCGAAAACTATAATAAACAAAATATGTGACTATCAACCAAACGCTTTGCAAACTTCTCTGTCGGGATGCTTAAACACAGCTGTATACAATCATGTTCAGAACAATTCCGTAGAAAATGATTTACGTCATAAAATTGTTGTGGCTCCAAAACGAAAACCAGACTAACATACAAAACAGAATGATTTCCCTTAAATTTACTTTTTTCAACATTTTTTTTGATATTATTACCTTTAGCTAAATAACAAATAAAGAAAAAAGGACGCACATGTATGAGTCATTAAGTTTCCACTGAAATTGCGAAATTAGTGAAAAAAGATTTTCGTAATTTTGTATTTAAATTGATTGAGTGCAAGACGGTTGAAAACCTGAAGCAAATGATAAATACAAAATTAAAAAAAAATACATACATCTGATGGGCACAGGACGTTTGCACTTTTTTTTAACTTGTAACACAGAAGGACACTTGCGCTCAAACAATATGGACATTTGCACTTGACACAAATGAACAAAATTTACCGGACATTTGCGCGTTTTATCTATTAAAGTTTACCTGTCATCTTAAACAAATTTACCCCAAAAATGTAAAGGGATGATATTCATACATTTTTTCAAACATAACCCATACAAATCATAAAATCACAAAAAAATGTATTCAAGTAAAATATGGATAAAACGAACTTTTTTTGGGATTGCACAATTAAAATTTTGAACTAAATTGTGTAGATTCTTTTTAATTGTCACTTACTGAATACTAGTAATGTATAATTTTCAAAATTCTCATGGATTTATTGAATAAAGGAACAAATTCTGATGGGTATTGGTCAGTGACAACTGAAGAAAGAAAAGGACAACTTTAAGCTGTATATGCAAGACACGCGACAGATACCAAAGGGATATTCAAACTCACAAATGGAAAACAAACTGGCAATGCCATGGCAAAGAACGAAAAACGACGAAAAGACAAACAACAGTATGAATATATGAATGTGCTGTGTTTTGGATATTAAATGATTTTTAAACCATGATAGCTCAAATGTTATGTTTATAAAGCTCAAATGTCCTGTAGAAAAAGCGCAAATGTCCTTTATAGAAATAGCAAATGTCCATCAAAAGAAAAGCGGAAATGTCCATTAAAACAACCGTAAATGTCCTATCAAAAAGCGCAAACGTCCCGCACCGTATCTGATAGAATAATGTCTTAAGAACATCTGAAGCACGTTACTTGATATATTTACAATATTTTCTGCCTTTTGAAATCAAGAGGCCAAAAGAGTCCCCATTAGACCTTCTTTAGCATTGCAAAAATACGTTTCCGGCTGTAGGAAACTTGAAAAAATGGGTATTTCAGACCTACCTTCTTACGGTAACATGATTTAAAAAAAAATCTAAGAAATTTAGATACTGCCTTTACAATCTTTATTGGTGGCTTAATAAACACATTGATAAAGGATATTTGATAAAACTGTTGTTGTTTTATCATCGCGTTTGGTATTCTTCTGGATAAACATCCAACTAATGAAACGAGACCAAATTGTTCCGTTTCTGCATTGAAAAACTGTACAGATTTGTTCTTGGCATTGCACAATGTCGATTCTTCCTTCTGTTCATGGCGTTGTTGTATCAAATCTGCGGTGAAGTACAGCTATCGATATTAGAATGTAGGAAGATATAATTTCATATCGTCATGTTGAGTACTTTGACCTTCCCTTCAGTTACTGCGAGCATTCTTTGATATTATTTTGTTTATCATATTTTGTTTGTTCTTTTTTTTTTTGTTATTCAATATGCCGTAATGATAGAATAGAAGGATTTTTCTGTAGTGTTTTTTTTATAGCATGTTGTTTTATGTTCCTTTTGTTAGTTCCTTAATCGGGACCAATTAACGGAACGAGCTATATACACTAGTTCAATCCAAGAACATTTTTTAGTCATGACCTCGTCAGTGGTTGTTTTATGTAATATTTTATTGTTTGTTGGAGTTTGCTGCTGATGGCAGATCTTTAATATTCTCTCCTTACTTCATTCACTTATTTTCAGATCCGGGCGAATATTATATATACCCTTTCTCCATTTTGCTATTGTAGACTGTTGTTGACCTTTTGATGTCTCTTTGCTATTTATGTTGTTGTTTCATTGACGTATACGCCCTACTTCTTCATTATTACATTTATATTATAGACCAAAATCAGATACGGCGTATAACAACCTTGGACGAAATTAAATTTAATAGAGGGGATAATGAAGCAAAGAAAAGATTCCTATATCTTTCTTCTTCATAAACATATACTGGAGGTTGTAATAAAAATGTATAGTAATCTTGCAGACACAATTATCCGTAGCCTAAAACTCATTATACAAGACAGAAGGGCACTCATCCCATAAAAAAAATAGATAAAAATGGCCGTAAAGAAACAAGGGACTGCATTCATCACATCACAATCTCAACATCAGTTTATTGTTCAAAAGCAAACACATTTTAGGCCTACTTTAAGAAAGGCACTTGTTTTATAATAGTTTTTAATACACGACTATCATCATGCAAACAATCATTTAGCACTGTAGGTGACATTAACACCGGTTTTCACATCAATTTTAAGTCAAAACAAAATGAGTTCATTTTAACCTTAACATCTTACAAATCAATGCAGGAGCTCTTGTCTTTTCCTTTTCCATCAACTGTACTGCTGATACTGGAAAAGTAGATTCCATCCATATAAATCAACTGTTAGACCACTGATACTTGAAAGGTAGGTTCCATTCATATAAATCAACTGTTATATCGCTGATACTTGAAAGGTAGGTTCCATCCATATAAATCAACTGTTAGACCGCTGATACTTGAAAGGTAGGTTCCATCCATATAAATCAACTGTTAGACCGCTGATACTTGAAAAGTAGGTTCCATCCATATACATCAACTGTTAGACCGCTGATACTTGAAAGGTAGGTTCCATCCACATAAATCAACTGTTAGACCGCTGATATTTGAAAGGTATGTTTCATCCATATAAATCAACTGTTAGACTGTTGATACTGGAAAGGTAGGTTCCATCGATGTAAATCAACTGTTAGACCGCTGATACAAGAAATGTAGGTATACCCGAAGATGTAATATTACTGCTGGTAATGTAAGTATTAATGTTAAATTGTACATTAATTCTACATATTCCGACGATTTATAACTATCCATCTCACATTCTTTGTGATTACGCAGAGTTCTAAATAAAAGAAGGAATATACACGTTAAACAATGAAATATGGTGGCGAATGATGATTTCCACTTTTTCCAGCAATGGTAGCATGATGTATCGCTGGTCTCACTTGAATTTCCTTGTGTTTAATCTCTACAATAAACATGTTGTATGTTACAAATATGTAATTAAGTGAAACATATTTCCGTAATGATTTATTCGTGTACGCTCCATGTATAAAGTTTGGAATATATATTACTGTATGTTAGTGAAGACAATATTACTGTACGTTAGAGAGGTCAATAGTACTGTACGTGAGTGAAGTAAAAATTACTAGGTACATAAGGGAGGGAATGAAATCCAGTAATGAAAATGTTATATTTTGAATTGTTGAAAGTTATGTTTTTTTAAATAGTTATTTAAAGAAAAAAAAGCATTACACTTAATAACTATATTTTGTAATGTACAATTGAAGGCGATATACAAATATTGAAACAAGGATTTTATAAGTAAAACATTTGTTAAGAAAATGCATTTGAAACATTGTTATTCCCATTACACCGATCTAGCTTTGATAGCTTGATAATAAAATTGAGAATGGAAATGGGGAATGTGTCAAAGAGACAAAACTACTTTCAGCTGACAAAAGTGTGACAAATCCCATAAAAATCCTTTCTCATGATAATACGTTTCAAACACTTTTAAAACTTGATGTTGATGGAGAGATTGCACATAATAGTGCATACATAATAATAGCTCATTGTTATTTGATTTTGTTTTTTTTTTCTATTGGGTTCTTTAATAATTTATGCTTTGTCATAGATATTAGAAGATGTGGTATGAGTGCTAATCTATGCTTTGTTAGTCTGTGTGTTCTTGTATTTGTCGTTTTACCATTAGAATTAAACGTAGATATTAATATCAGCTATATTACGTGTCTCTATCGAATACAGCCAGTAACGAAAATATTTGTACGGAATAAAGTAATCACAATAACTGGCTACGTATCTCACTCGAATACAACAAGTAAAGAAAATATTTGTACGGAATAAAGTCAACTGTAATTAAATTAACTGGACGTATGAATCACTTACACAAATCAAGTATTTTTTTTCATAGAAAATAAAGTTTTGGTTTTATCACATTTGTAGAAACTTAGCTTCAACGATAAACATAGAAACTAACCTGTACATTTTGAATAAACAACACAAACAGCGGCAAGTAAAATTCCAAGTCCTACGGAAGACAATACCACTATAACTATTATACCACTGAAATACAAAAACAAAAGTTTATTCGATGCATATGCCTCACTTTCAATTACCAACCATAGATAAAGTAGGCGTGGGATAAACCCTCATAAGACAGCAACCAAACAATTTGACAATTGGAGGTGCCACTACAAAAACTCTAAATTGCTCTAAATATAGAAAAATGTGAGAAATTTTTGAAGAACTTGATCAAATGTTTGAACATCAACGCTACATTTACATAGGCAAACAACACGAATAAAAGGTGCGACATTTTAATAGATTACGTACGTTCACATTTAATCAGTGTAATCTTTGGATACTTTGCAATAATTTTAGTAGAAATCAATAACTATTTGGTTTCTAAAGCTTGTACAGAGGTAAAAAAGAGATTTGCCTTGAAATAGGACTCTACCATGAATATTAGTAGACAGATCAAGCCATACTCAGTGTTTTGAGGAGCTTTTTCTAACTTTTTCTTCTTATTTCTTATATTCTGCTATAATAGAAAACTTTTTTTAAGTAATACTTTAATAAATATATAATTATAAGTAAATGAAATTATTTTTAAAGCAGTAACAACAAATTATTCACTAAACGGGAAGCTTTTTATGTCCCTCTCTGGAACGCGGCGTAAATTTAAGTTTTACATATGGACTTATTGAAACCTCCTTGGAACCAGTAAACGTTTATATGGATAGTTCATTCAGCTTGAATACTTCAATAACTCATTTATTATAACATTTACATCTATATGAGTGAAAGTTACCCAAAAGTTTTAATTTATTGGCCTAAAAAGTTGTTATTTTTGGGAAATGGTATAAATGGACCAAGAGAGACCTTATAATGAAGACAAAAATGTCCATTAGTAGTATTTATCATCCTAAAGTCATCTTGTGTATCATATTCAACTGTTTGTAGGTAGATGAGATAAATATTTGATCATTTATTGGTTCACACTATATTCTATCATGATGCGGCAAGATTTGGATTTTTCGAAGAAATTATGCTTGAATCGCTGTAGATGTCGTCTTACATTATACTAGACTTTTCTCAAACTATTGAATTGATCATGACAAAACTTGACAGTAATGATTGAAATAACCAGTATTACAAATGAATAAAGTCACATTCAGTGTAATACCACCAAATCATAGTACGTCACATCCCTTGAATTTGACAATTATTGGTAATTAATTCTACATTTCATTGCAGTAAAAAATGTCTGGGTCATAAACATATATCGTGGGTGTTTCAAAACACAATTATTTTTTTATTTGGTGTTTCTACAGAATATTTTGGAAACTTTAGGTTACATGGTTAATAAAGCTTGTACACAGGAAGAAAAGAGGTGAACATTGATTGGTTAACTTCCACTGATGGTTATTTTCTTATAGGCAATGAAATGTTATGTGAAATTTTGTCTATAGTACTGGACAGGATAAAACCTTACTCGTGACAAGTATTTCTTTATTTAAAAACCAAGATAAAGTCGGCACAATTTTTTGAAAACTGCAAATTTAACGAAGACTAACAGGGGAAAATCAATGGTGGTATTTCACCTTATACTGTTGCACGAAAGGTTGTGATTTAGATTTATTTACCCTGAAATTGCAAAGGTAAAAAGAAGCTCAAATATAAAGCAGATTCATTGATCTGAATTTCGCCTGTTAAATAACTACATCAATATAGAATGAATTGGCTGGAATTTTTCAGGTAGTCTTTTAGAAAACATGAAAAAATACGGACCATTTTAACATACAAAATTAACCTCATTTATAGTGTATTAATGATTAATAATACTAAAAACCTACTTTGTCAAACCGAATGTGCAAGTCTCTGTAAATCGTCAAAAACACATATATAATGTCGTCACATTTTATATTCAACCTAATAAAAAACGCAGTTCACTTGTTTTTATTATCTTAACCATTTATAAACTCTGCGGTATTTTCTGAGAAATCATCTTACACAAGAAGGGTGTCAGTGCAATTTACTCTAATTATAAAACAATTGTTCTTGGTTTTTTCTTTATTTCAGCAGTTCTTCACATTGATGGTTTTTCATCGGAAATAAAGTCGTAATTTTTTTTTTTTTTTCAATTTTTTTCAGTTTACTTTTTTAGAATAATATTGAGAATGGAAATGGGGAATATTTCAAAGAGACAACAACCCGACCAAACCGCAGAAAACAGCCGAAGGCCACCAATGAATCTTCAACACAGCGAGAAAATCCCGCACCCGGAGGCGGGCTTCAGTTGGCCCTTAAACATAAATGTGTACTAGTTCAATGAAAATGGACATCACACTTAACTCCAAAACATATGAATGAACTAAAATAAATAAAAACATGCAAGACTAACAAAGGCCAGAGGCGCAAAAATGCGGCGTGGTTAAAGATGTTTTGTGAGATCTCAACCCTCCTCTATACCTCTAGCCAATGTAGAATAAACAAACACACAGCAATACGCACAGTAAAACTCAGTTTAAAAGAAGTTTAAAAGAAGTCCGAGTCAGATGTCAAACAAAGTGTATTAGAAACGGTGAAATCGCTATCAAATAAAAAGTAAAGCTACATTTTGCTGATGTGCAATTCGATTTCTTTAATTTCATAAAGATGAATAAAATAATCTCATGCATTAAAGGATGCCTCCAAAACAGCACTAACGGTTGAGTTACATAACCAACCGTACCTGATACGTAGCAAATCGGGTAACCTCTGCTAGGTGAATTTGTGAATTTCTCGTGTTCCACTCTTTTCAGTTTCCATTGATAACCGTATCATCGACTTATTTCATTACGAATATCAACTATTTCGAATGATTTCTTCAAATCAAGAGAGTGGGAATCCGCCATTTTAAAATGCGAAAACTATTTGCCCGATCCCAGCAACGTGCTATGTTGAAATCGGAATTTTTTCGGAACTTAATCTAAAAGGTCCTGAGTGGGCATTTTTAATAATTCCCATGAGTGACTGCTTAATACAGGTTTGACTATAGTTCAGACTGACCCTTTTTCAACTGTATGCCAACTTACGAAGAGCACCCTTAAGCAAGTATGAAAAATAATTTTAATAACTTACTGACTTAACGGGAAATCCATCATCTGACATTCTGACTTGAAATGTTACGCTTGGAGTGGATTCATAATCAACAGATCCACTAACCACTACAATGCTACCAGTTTCAGAGAACTATCCTCTCCGCAGATAAAGTACCAACTGCTGTACCTAAGGGAAAATTCTCTGTTTTACCTTCAGCTATTTAGAATAGATACAAAGTTATCAGATATTGTATCAATATAGGTAGTTCATAAGTGACAGTTAATCTAATATTATGGAAGTATTAAAATTTCACTGATGCTAATAAAGTAACATTGAAATTTCAAGATATCTGTTATGTCATGGTGAAAACACGTGTAGTTTTTATCATACGGTTTTAGAAAATATAATAAATGTATGGGACATAAAGCTTTTTTCAAGCTACAGGTTGTGCAAAATTTTCAGAAATGGAATAGATAATACATACATCGAAAAAACACATGTGTGCAAATAGATAGTTGATTCTGTATTGCTTATCGTTTTTCTGTTGACAGTTTTTCTGTAATCTTTAGTTTTTGCCCAAAACACAAAACATGATAAACAAATCGTCATTTAAGGGCAATCACTCCTATAAAGAGTCTACTTACTATTGCAGCATAATTTGACCTTATTGTAGATCTTGTCTCGCTGATCATTTTTTGTTATTTAAAGTTTCTATCTATCTTTTATAGTTTTCAAGATAAAAGGCAAAAACGCTAAAATTGATAAAAATCGTAATCAAAGAGAATAACTCCAAAAACAAGTCGACTTACCATTCACCATGTTGATTTATTTGTAGATCTTGTCTTACTGATCATTTTTGCCATTTAAAGAATCTATCTATTATAGTTTTCAAGATGATAGGCAAAAACACTAAAAGATGGTAGATAATGAGTCAACTGAAGATGTAAGACCTATTGACTTATTCATCAACATTCTGAACATTTCTGCCCTGGTCAGATTTTTCTATATAAATAAAGGCAACAGTAGTATACCGCTGTTCAAAAGTCATAAAACGATTGAGAGAAAACAAATCCGGGTAACAAAGTAAAACCGAGAGGAACACATCAACTATAAGAGGAAAACAACGAAATAACAGAACACAGAAGTGCAACAAAAAACAAACAACAATGCAACTTTCATAGAAACAAACTATTAAATAACAACTGCCATATTCCTGACTTGGTACAGGACATTTTACGAAAAATGGTGGGTTGAACCTGGTTTAGTGGCTAGCCAAACCTAAAGCGCTTTATGGCAATGTTAAATATACCGCTAAAATGACAACATTACATGACAGGAACAGAGTACAAATAAATGCAAAAACACCACAAAGACAGAGAAATACATAAATAAATAATATAATAGTACATTTCGACATGTTAACCACAGAACAACAACGAATAACTAAAATAATTTAGAACATTTCACAAAAACAGCTTAGTAGAATTACGAAATGTGTGTCTGTAACACGAATGGATCAACGCCACAAAAAGTAACGTCACAGGTAAATTTCTAAAAATTGAATATAAATCAAGATAAGGTTTTCCAAATAATATACAAAACTTGCTTTTCACCCCTATGTTCTATTTCTAGCATTGTCGGCCGTCTTAGGTTGACTCACGGGACACATTTTTTAAACTAGATACCCTAATGATGATTGTTACAAAGTTTTGTTGAATTTATAGTATAGCTCTTACAAAGTGATTTCAGAAAATAAAAAAGACAAATTTGGATCACCATAATTGTGTTCTAGCTGTAGAACAAAATATAATTTTACAATAAATTATTTTATGAAATTAAATTATCTGAATAATATCCCCGTAAATTAAAAATAAAATGAATCAAACAAAAACTCATTCTATATATGTAAAAAGTCGTAATAATAAGATTTTTTTTTATTAATTATTTCAATATAATTTTTCTTTAAAATGTATGGCTTTAAAAAGTAGATAGCATGACAAGTGACTTAAGTACACTATAGGTTGCCTTATTACCTTTCACCTGGTCAAGTATACTATAGGTGTGAAAATTTAATTACTAAAACAACAGCCTCCAATAAATTTTGACATAACAGAGGGAAAAAGTAATGAAATTTTTATTTGAAGACTCCTCAAATCAATAAAAATATGTCCTGTCTATTCAACTGTGAGACAAAAAACTTCCAAATGCAGAAAATAGAAAGTCTGGTATGGATAAGTGTGATGTATTGGTTCCAACCAAAAAAATATAGGTATAAGCTTTGATGATAATTCATACCTATCAAAAGTCCCTCGGTAACAAAAAAAAAGGTATCATTTGCGAATGCTTAATTTGACATACTATCGTTTTTATCTGCTTCTGGTGCACACCTATAACGTTACAGTTACAGAGAAAAAACGGACAATTTGATCATCAATAATTAAAAATATATACTTTCAATCACGATTAAAAGTAGATTATTTTTTGGAAAATTGCAGAAAGCACTTTATTAAATTTATTCATAAGACGAACCCATATATGTATGGTAACAAGCCGATCGGTATTGTCTGAAAAACCGTCGTTGTTGGACATCAGCCAGTTTGAAACAAATTCTCAGCTTGTAACCCATGACGTAAGCATGATCACGTGATTGTTATCTAATTAAAAATCATTGATTAAATGCCGATCAATCAGGTTTTGACCAGCAAAATTGTACGAAACATGTTTTAAGAGTAATATTTATAAGAGTAATATTTATTGATTCATCAACAAAGAAAATCGTGTCACATCTCTTTGAACCATATCCTCCCCCCCCCCTTCCCCCCCCCCCTCCCCCCATTTGTACAAATGGAGAAATAATCTTAGATGCATTATTATTTATTAGTTGTTATTGGCTTTACTAGCTGACAGTACCTGCGAGTACTCCCAGATCTGTGCTTAGTGTCGTTTTTTTTTTCATGCAGGGATTTATAAATACCCTGCCACGTCCGGTCTGTGTTTTTGTTAGATATCTTTCTGCTTTGTATCGATCTGATGAGTTCAGCCCTTTTCGACTTAATTTTAGAATTTGTTCTTATGTTGTACTGTTACACCACAGTCCCAGGTTAGGGGAGGTTTGGCGCCTTCAAACTAGTTGAAGCCCGCCACATTGTGTATGTGCCTATCCCAAGTCAGGAGCCTGTAATTCAGTGGTTGTCGTTTGTTGCTGTATATCATATTTGTTTATCGTTCATTATTTTGTTCATAAATCAGGCCGTTAGTTTTCTCGTTTCCATTGTTTTTTTACATTTGTCATTTCGGGACCTTTTATAGCTGACTATGCGGTATGGGTTTGGTCTTACGGAAGGCCGTATGGTGACCTATAGTTGTTCACTTTTATATCAATTTGTCTCTTGTGGTGAGTTGTCTCATTTGCAATCATACCACATCTTCTTATTTTTATTAAACAATAAATATAGTTGCTTACCATGTCAAAACCTATGCATTGTTTCTAACGGTATAGCCCTGGTTTAATGCCTAATCCTCATGTAATACATTGTTGTATATCACAACACGGATTCAGATGCCTACCATATACCAGAAAAATATTCTTAACTTATATGGTTAAACCCCTCTAGTATGGAAGCCCATTAAAAAAATATAAGAGATTACGAATTAAAAATCGTTTTCAATTATTAAAATCGTGAGAACGACTCTGAGGAATTAGTTACCTTTTAATTTTGTTATTCGTAATCATGGATTAATTTCCGTTATCTCATATTGTAATTTTCGTTATAACGAATTGTAATTCGTTATCGCGGATTGAAATGATGATAACGAATCTGTGGAATTAGTAATCACATTATGTTATTCTTCATCCCGAATTAAATCCGTTATTTTATATTTTCAAATCCATGAAAATTTTTGTTTAAATAAAATCAGTATCTAAGTTATCTTAGAAATAAATAACGGTGCCCCGTGAATGTCCTAATGTTTGTATTGTTTTTGTATTTTACATTGAGATTGCCGGGCAAGCTTTGACAGAACTTGTTAGATATATTTGACAATTTGTAATTTGTGATAACGAATTTAATCCGTTATCCGGAATTACAAAAATATTGAATGGCTAAATTCACAGATTCTGTATCACGAATTCAATCCGTCATATCGAATCATAATTCTTGATAACGAATTATACATAATTTTTGATAACGAATTATACATAATTCTTGATAACGAATTATATAGAATTCGTAATAGATTCTTGAGAGGTCCATAAACTAGCGCTTTTCCGCTGGGGAAAATGAACCGCCGCTTAATTGGAAATTGTTAAATAAAATATAGTATCTTATCTAAGAAATAAATTACGGTGCCCCATGAATGTCTTAATGTTTGTATTTTTTTTTTCTGTATTTCACATTGAGATTGCCGGGCAAGCTTTGACAGAACTTGTTAGATGTATTTGACATTTTTTTATTTGTTGATATAACCCAGCAGTGGTGTTCTTCGGTTGTAGCGTAATAGAAGTAGACATAAGGCAAAAAAATCCCCTCAAACCGGTGCTAACATTCTTCAACTTAAAGTGAGAGAATTCCCTCTTGAAGTGTAATTGGACTATCAATGATTGAGATGAAGAACAGCAATGGAAGCGCCGTTCCTTTCCTTTTGTTTTAATCTTGTGTACGCAACTTGCAGAATAATTCACCGTCTTCTTCCTTTACCATTTCAAAACTGCCACAATCTTGCCTTGACATTATAAAGATTTTGTTGTGCCTCACCTTGATACTATGTGTTGTCTATAGATGAAAGTGAGTCCACTCAACAGTTTCGCATAGTTTATAAGGGTCCCGACGACAAGTCGGCGGAGCCCTATAGTATTCACTCTGTCTGTGTATCTGCCCGTCAATAGATATAAGAAGATGTGGTATGAGTGCCAATGAGATAATTCTCCATCCAAGTCACAATTTGTAAAAGTAAACCAATGTAGGTGAAAGTACGGCCTTCAACACGGAGCCTTGTTTCATACAGAACAGCAAGCTATAAAGGGTCCCGAAATGACTAGTGTAAAACCATTCAAACAGGAAAACCAACGGTCTAATCTATATAAAAAACGAGAAACGTGTGCTAAAATTTCAACCACACAAAAATGACATATAGGTATAATATGCTATTCAAAATTGTTTGCTGTTGTCAACAATTCATATTTCTTGAAAATAGAGGAAAATATCGATAATAAAACATTGTAAAACTGTTTATTTTAAGTATTTAAGCTAAAATTAGCAATTATAGGTATAATCTGCTTTTGCAAATCCAATTTCCCATGTTTAATTTGTAGCAAACAAAATTTGCGGAAGATGGGGAGTGGGTTAATTCGTTAAAAAGTCAAACAATTTATGAGAAATGTCTTTTTGTGCTAGAATTTGATTTAAAAAAAATATATCTAGGAATTAGAAACTATTCCATGTTGATTGAAGGTGTAAGAAATAAAAAAAATTAAAAAAAATTGGTATCATCTAATTTTTGAGATTTTTTTTAAAAATCTTTTAATGGAAGGATTTCAACAAAAAATTTAAATATCGGTACAATATGTAATTTATTATTGATTTTCGGTTACGGGTATGGGTAAAAAGCTTAATTTTTGTCAAAAAAAATCACAAAATTTGAAAAATCCATCACCAAAATTCAATACAAGTGTATGATATGTTTTCCGGAATGATTCCCCACATCAGAATTTTAAGAACATAGTGCGGGTTAATAAAATTAATGAAATGGCTGACAAAATATTTACGGCTATATAAATTTTTAAAAAAGGTACAAATATCGTCAGTTTTTGGTTGATGCGATCAAATAATTTTGTTTTACGAGCCAGCTTGAGATATTTAAACTACAGATTTTTTTTTTTATGAGTCAATATTTGGAATAAAAAGAGGACATGCTAGCATTCTAAATTGATGCGGACAAATTTGTGTAGTCATTGTGTTCCAATATTGCTGTCATTTCTATTTTACAATCCATCCTGACATCAAAACATTTACTGATTTATTATGCCGCTATATAAATTTACATAATAAAGTGCTAATATGGTCAGTTTTGGTTGATGCGGTCAAATATTTTTGTTTTACGAGCCAGTATGAGATATCAAAACTGCTGGGTTTTTTTTTTTTTTTTTTTGTTTTTTGCCGGTACTCTAAATTGATACGGACAAAATTATATAGTCATTGTGATCTAATATTGCTTTCATTTGTACTATACAATCCGTCCTGAGTTAAAACAAAATTACTGATTTATTCTGCGGCCATATAAACTTTCATAATAAAGTGCAAATATGGTCAGTTTTGGTTGATGAGGTTAAATATTTTTGTTATACGAGCCAGGCTGGATATAAAAACTACTGATTTTTGGTGACCATTCAATATTTTGAATAAAAAGAGGACATGCTGGCACTCTAAATTGATTCAGAAAAAGAAACAGCTGTAATGTGGGCACTCCGAATTAAAGCTGACCATGAATATTAGTAACTGTACACCAATATTTCTTTCATTTATCATGATTATTTTATACAATCTAGGTACTATGCGTTATTGCCATTGTTAATCGATTCTATTTGATAACCAAGTTTTTAAGATAAATGCTACATTTTGAAACAGATCAAAACTTAAACATTTTATATAAATATAAACGACTTGAAGAATTTGATATTTATTGAAAAAACATTCAACGCATGTTAGCTGTGTAACCAATATCGTTTTCGATTTATAAAAATGCAGATCATGGAGAAATGTGTATAACAAGCAGTTTTGTGCGTACTTTATTTACAAATGTATTTGATCTGTATTGTTTATATCAAGAAACACAGATATTTAGAAATATTTTATAAATCGATATAGAGCGGTCCTGGTAACAAGTTAACTTAGTGTTGAGCAGGCATGCCAAAGGTTACTTGAGATCAGGTCTGGTTGAAGCGGTGTTGTCAAAATCGAAGTTGACTTATTGCAGGACTGGTTTCGAATAGTAGCGGACCTGTCTAAATTAAACTTTTTCAACAGCCATTAAAACAGTCTAAGGATCAAGTCCGCTTTTCAAAATAACTTGATTGTCGTCCTAGGACTGGTCAGAGCAGTCCTAAATCCTGTCGCAGGTTAACTTTTATCTGTCATAATGACTGGTTAACAAGTTAACTTGCTTTAAAGGTTAGGACTTCACTCATCTGTAAGCAACATTCCTTTCTGGCTCAATCCACTAAAACTTGAATTTAGGAGACAAGAAATTAGATATATGATTGACAATGATATCATTGAGCCGAGTAACAGTGAATAGAGCTCTCTTTGTCTCCCTGAGCCCAAACCAGATAAAACATTTCGTTTCGTAAATGATTTCAGAAAAGTTAATTCAGTTTCAAAATCTGATTTCTATCCATTTCCAAGGATAGCCGACTGCATTGATAACATTGGGCAAGCAAATTTTTTGAGCATATTTGATTTACTGAAAGGTTACTGGCAGGTGCCCTTGATACCGAGAGCCGGTGAAATATCAGTTTTTGTCAGACCAGACAGCTTATTTCGGTATACTGCCATTCCGTTTCGTATGGAAAGTGCCTCAGCTACATTTCAAAGAATGATCAATAATGTTATAGAAGATTCAAACTGTTTTTATGCTTATATTGATGATCTTATTGTATGTAGTGATAGCTAGGAAAAGTATTTGACACATTTATATGATTCTTTTGGTAGACTGTCACAATGAAATTTGATTGTTATTCTTGGTAAACGTTCATTCTGTCAGGCCAATTTTGATCGATCATTTAGGGCATACAGTTTGCCAAGGTGAAGCGAAACCCATTATGGCTTAACTGTATGCAATCACAGTTTCCTCTTCCTACAAATGAAAATCAACTTGTGAGATATTAAGACATGATGGGATTTTACAGGAAATTCTATTCAAATTTTCATAATGTTGTTCAACCATTAACTGATCTTTTACGGAAAGATTATAAATTCATCTTGCGTGATAATCGTCAAAACGCTTTTGAAAATAGAAAATCACACTTTTAATTAACATTCCGGTTCTGATCACTCCAAAACAATTCAAATTTACCGTTGACGCACGTGATGTAGGAGTTGAAGCCGTTTTATATCAAGAAACAGATGCTAATGTTGAGAAACCTATTTCATATTTTTCTAAGAATTAGATAAATCAGAAAAATTACTCAACTATTGAAAAAGATTGATGTATTTTTAAATCCCACTATGCATCCTATTCTTGTTTATACTGATCATATTCGTCTCACCTCCATGCAAAAAAAGAGAAACAAGAACCCGAGTTTGACTAGGTGGAGTTTATTGTTACAGGAATATGATGCTATTATAAAACATATTACAGATAAAGATAATTTGATAGCAGATGCTTTATCTAGATCTTATTAATAACATTGTAAATACCATATTTTTGTATATATTGTTAATGGAAAGTTCGCGCCACACTGAAACTTTTTTAAGGGGGAGGTGTTATGAGATTGATATTATCATGATTATTTATCTTGACCTAAATTATTTTGTGTTGTCTTATAAGATGTTTACATAATTGGGTTGTGACCTATTAATAGTTTACACAATAATGTTACTGTGCACTTAAGAAATCACTGGAAAAATCATACTTACTGGTGAAATGATTAGAACCTTCTATTTGACTTCCATAATAATTCCAGAATGATCATAAAAGAGAGGCAAAAGATACCAGAGGGACATTAAAACTCACACGTCGAAAACAAACTGACAACGCCATGGCTAAAAAAAGAAAAGAAAAAGACCAACAGACAAACAATATTACACAAAACAATATAAAGACTAAGGACTGAGCAACACGAACCCCACCGAAACTGGGGTTATCTCAGATGCTCCGGAAGGGTAGGCAGATCCTGCTCCACATGTGGCACCCGTCGTGTTGCTCATGTTAGTCCAAACCCGGTAATAAGTCTAATTCGGTAGGTTACATTCGGGAAAAGGGGACGGGATTGTAGTTACGACATTAGGAACATATCCGCTATCATCTGTGAAACGGATATTCCATAACGGTCAACCAACTCATGATGGCTTCCGTAAAACTTACGAAGGGATGAATCAACTTCACCACTTGGATCTCTTGGTTTAATAGTTTCTTTGTGAGCAGCAATCCTCTTTCATGGAAATCATGATAGGAAATACAACATGTACAAGACCTGGAATATTGTATCAACTGGGAGATATATACTCTGTATGCAGGCGCTGCTGGAATGTTGCTACATAGAAATGGAAAGTTCACAATTTGAAGCATAATCTACGATGCGTAATTTTAACTCCTCTAGTATTCTGAAAGTTTCCCTTCTACAGTGTTCGAGAAGTTTCCGTGGTAATCATAAATACCGACACTGAATTGAACTAAGAACAGAACTATAGAAACATTTTCAGAAGATCTCTGCAGTTGTTGGATTGACACTTTAAATTACGTTAACAACATCATATTTTTTCGTGAACTTACTGGACATATAAACATTTCGTTGGATTTCGAAAGAGTTTGGAGAAGAATTCCGGATAAAGAAAAGACATTCAGATATTTTAACAGTTAAGTTGACATTTCTATTTGCATAATATTTCTTGTAAAATTGCATAATAAATCTTGTTTAATTTATTATTGATTTTTGTCTTTTGCTGGCTACAATTTAAAGGTGATTCCTGGTTGTAACAATAATTAGCAAGCAAGGACAATATAAACATTTCAAGAATCTGTAGATTTTTACCTAAACACAACATTACAACACAGAAGGGACTTCAAAAAAACTCACAACTACAGAACACTCGCAAAAGAACACGAAACACTAAGTGAGTTTTTATTTTTTTATGTAATAAGTAGGGCGAAACTTCCACGCCAGGACAGCCGCCTCAGAAAAAACCAAAACACACACACAAACGTCAAAATATTTCGACTATAACAAAATTCTCAATCAACACCAATGTAAAAACATCTATCACTCAAGTGCTAGCATTCAATTGTCACATTTAAGATACATATTTTATATCATGTTTGCTTACAAATCTGTCACATTTAAGATACAAATTTTAAATCATGTTTGCGTACAAATCAGACTCGAACAAAATACACTTCATAACATGAGGTATGCTGGACAAATGTGCCTTGTACTAAGTTGTTTTTTGATGGATTTCTATGGTACCAAAAGATTCTAAATCCTTCGTTGTATATTGCTCTAAGTGTTCTTAATTGTTGAAATGATGTTGCTCTTCCATGGAATTCTACTAACAATTGCCAGGTATTTCTTAGAGCACCAGTTTGTATCATATTAGGAAAGGATTCCCATTCCATCTTCTCTACATCAATTTTCAGAATATCGACTCTCCGCTGAAAATGAAAATTAATGCATATACAAAGTTGAATTTGCTACATTGAAATTAAGTCACGATAAAAAAAAAATGAGAAATTCAATTATCAACCTCTCATTCAGGAGTTTTTAGCTCAAAAGTGCGGTAGCAGCATTCAAAATGGTAATAATTCTTTAGATGGGCACAAAATATATGTTCAGCACAAATAGGACAATTTTATGTAAATATTTCACAATCACTTGGAAGATTTTACAAAGAATGTAAACGCTAGACAAATTTACAACTTCTAAAAGACAAATGTTTTAAACTAAGACGGGATACATACAACATGAACGAACTGGCAGCAACAATTATAGTATACTCACCATTCTGGTCATTGAAAGCTTTAAAAGGAAACTGTTTTGTTTTGGTTTTTTTTGGTTTTTTTATTTTTAGCTTTCCTCAAACTGCATTTCGGTTTTCACATAGAGCAAAAAAATCAGACTATGGATTCATCGACTTAAATATGCATGATGTTTCCCACTGGAGGTAAAAGTCATTTGATCCTTCGAATTTAACAAACAAGATTTTTCTGGAAAAACGTTAGAAACTCAAGCTCTTAGTAGTTATACCTTTTGCGGTCGAGTTAAATTTAGTCTTTGCTACATATTTACATCATTAAAGACCTTGTTATGATGTTTATTATTGATATTTACAGTTTTTCTGTAATAAATGGATATTTAATGAAAATTAATTCAGTAATATTTCAGAAAAGAAAAGAGATAAATAATTCAACGAGCCAAAGTTGTAGGCAAAAGTTTACAAATATCTGTGACATAGCCCATTTACTAAACGTCGACCTAAAGAACAATAACTTATGAAAGCAGACATCTGAAAATTTCGGCCATTTTGACCATGTGGATCTTGATTTACTTATCATAATTGCTAGTCACATTTTTTCTCTATGTAAAACAGTATTGAATAAATTGATCAAGGACAATAACTCTTATAAGGAGTCAACTAACAATATTCGTTATTACACTTTTTTGTTGATCTTGTTTGCTTGTTCATTTTTTTTAAGACTTTCCCCCTAAATGTAATCACTTTCAAGCTGTGGCAAAATCAAAAGCTCAAACACATCAAACGAACGGATAACAACTGTCATATTCCTGACTTGGTACATGCATTTTCTGATGTAGAAAATGGTGGATTGAACCTAGTTTTATAGCTAGCTAAACCTCTCACTTGTATGACAGTCGCATCAAATTCCATTATATTGACAACGATTCGTGAACAAAACAAACAGACACAATAGGTAAAAATGTCAAAAATAGGAGTACAGCAGTCAACATTGTGTTATCATCGTAATCACTATAAAAACAAACAAATGTAACAAAGAAGCACAAAAAGGCATACATCAAATTTAACATCCTCATTATGCTTTTTATTATACGATTTTATTTATCTATGTAAAATCCACCCATAAGGATGGAAGGTTTTAAGTACTGGCGTAGAATGGTGCGTTTGACGTCACACCAGTAGATATAAAATAATGTTGTCGTTCAAAGTATGACGGGATACATAAGTACAGTCACGACAAATGGATTTCACAAAAAATAGACTTAACAGTAAAAGTAATATTAATAAAATAAAATAATTTTGTCGTTCAAAGTATGACGGGATACATAAGTACAGAGTCACGTCAAATGGATATCACAAAAAAAACAGACTAACAGTAAAAGTAATATTAATAAATACAAATAAAAGAATACTATAACACGTTATTAAGATGATAAACAACGTCAGTACGCAGAATCTATACTTCAAGACCATCGTATATTATTTGTGAAGTTGATGCGGAATATTTATCAACAAGGTCTTGGTACCTTCCGATGAACATCTAGGTAAATGCTTTTAAAAATAGACTTGTTAAGGAGGCTATATTAAAAAATAAAGAGGTCTGTTTTAATGATTATAGAACTGCATTTTTTGTAAGTTTGGAGACTTTATTATTATTGTTTTGTTTTTTTTGCAATTTAGAATTAGCTTCGCGATAGAGTCCCCAGACCCCCTTAGGTCTGAGTAAAAGATGAAAGTGTTTTATATACTTGAAGAATAAGTTTTACTATAAAACACGTGTACAAAGACTTTCAAAATCTTCAGAAATGGTAGTACTTTTGAATTATTGTCTTCCCGTAAACTAATTCGGCGACAGCTTTTCCGTAGATCTTGAAGATGACACCTTTTGATTGTGAAATAAATCTTTAAATTACACCAAGCTATTTAATAACTGTTGTGACAATGTTAAATTCACAAATGGATACTCAAGAAAAATTCTTTTTTTTTAAAAGAAACTAAACATCGCTCTATCATTTTAATTATTTTGCAAGTGCCCCGTTCTTTTTTGCTGATTTTTTATCAAGGTCACATTTCGGTAATCTTTGGCAACATAATCCAAAAGTTAATTAGCAGCCACAGTTTTTGCTCAAATATCACCGAATGAAATTTTGTTTTGTCGATTATATATTTAGTAAAGAATATATGCATGCATTATTTCAATAATTTCATTTACAATATAATAAAAGGAAACTTTACTTATTTCAAATGACTTTAAGCAACAATTACCAATCATTTATATTATATCAAAATTAGTGAAAAATATATAATTTAATTGGAACAAAGGTTTCTTAACAAATATATGAATCATTCGTTTATTAACATAAATAACACACGGAGACCATACATACATCTAAATACAAAATCATCTTTATAAACATCTATTTATCTTAATTCATTAATTCAAGTTTGAATATCAAGATTATATGCATGTAATGAATAACAGATTATTCATTGAACTATAATGTATGCCTTAGCTGGGTAATGATGTGTTAAAATCTGAAAAAAACTAACTAGTTCAAAAAAGTTTCAAATAGATTTGAAAGCATAAACACAAGAAACCCAAGTAGAGTCCAGAAAACCGTATAAAAATCATTAGCATCCCAAAGATGTTCTGATAGATTTCAATTATCCTATGATCTATTACTTTTAGTAGTCATCTTTTAAATCATACATTGTTGCATTAGTATAACTTATTTGACAATAATTAGACAAACTGATACGAATGTATTTACGCATATGGTATATGTAAGGCTTTCTCTTTTTTGATATGTTTATCATAGGGAAACAGCTACGTGATTTCACATATAAAGTCTTACATAACAACCAAAGGAGTAAATATTCAACTGTTTTATATCTTTTATCATCAGAATTTAACAACGAATTGTGCATACCTGATGTTCTTACCTTTATTTGATATAATCACTAGAAGATATCTACTTACAGAAGTATGGTTCAAATGTTTTGATATATCTTTTAAGGAAGAAACATTCCATTTTCCTTTTCTCGAGGTTGTATTGCTTATGCCAAGGTTATGAAACCATATATGGTTTCCACGTCTAAAATCTGCCTGGTTCATACTAAAAAACATTTGAGCATTATTTTTACTTGAAAACAAAAAACAAACATCTGTTTAAACACTTTCATTTACGCACAAAATATACATGATACATTAACATAACAGTAAGCTATGACAAATAAAAAAACTAAAAAAAGTATATCGAATCTATAATTTGAAGGATTTCAATAGAAACATAGATCCGACTACATCGTACAATTACAAAATTTTCTTCAAGTATAATTGTAACGTGTAATAACTTTAATTGATCGTGGCTCCTTTCCACCGACTGCCGTTATGTAAAAAAAATAACAGTACAAGTTTGCCTTCGCCATACCTGTAATTTAGTATACAATTACATATGGTTTGTGTCACGTGTGTTCCCACCTTATTTTTTTTTCTGATACGTAGGACGAATACATAACTGTCAAATGATGACGACAAATATGACGTCCGCTGAAAAGAGGTTGATGATACCAAAGGTATACTCGAAGTCATAAGTCGAAGATTAACTGACAATCATGTTGATTTTTAAATAGTTAGGATTGTTTTCTTGAATTAAAGAACCAAATTTGTTTTAGCAACAGCCAGATCTCTTTTTAGCTATAAATTCATCTGAAACTGATCAAAATTAAGACATATTTTTTCAACTCTATGGCTGATAAAAAATGGAATATATAATTATAAGACAAGTGAAGTAATAGGGAAATTTGGTGACCAATTATTTATTAAGATTGAATTCGTCAAAGTTTCGCTAGAGAATTTCTTTCTATCTGTCATATGGATGGATGGATGGTTAACTTCCAGTGGCAAACTAAATGCATATTCTGAACAAAAAATTTGATAATGTAATATGAGTATTAACCCTGCTTTGTACTAAACCATTACGCTTAGCCGGATTTTTAACATACTAGTTCACAAGCTAACAATCTGCCGGAAGACATGTCAAAGTACCCGGACCATTATTCTCCAAGGCGACCAGTCTTTGCTCATCTTATTAGTTCCTGCTTAGCGGAGAAGCAGCAAATATCTATTTTCAAGTCTTTAATTGATCCTAACGGGTTCGAACCCACGACCTCTCGTATCGACGCGAACACGCTACTATAAGACCGCCGAGACGCTAACTGTTAAATGGTTTTTGTGTTTATCATAACATCATAAACGAAAATGTCAAATATTTCATTTCATTATTTCAATCTATTTTAAAGAAACGGCAGATGCATTAAAATTTGTATCTGGATCCCAGGTGTTTTTAACTAGATGGCGAGAAACCGTGCAAATGTCAACATTCAGTATTTCAAAAGCAGAACACAAGTTTCACCAAAGCTATTGTGAAAAATTTGCACGACCGTCAATAACATAAAAGAAATATTAAGATGACCGTGTCTTTTGCCCCTTTAAAACCTTTTTCTAAATCAATGTCAAATTTGAAAGTCTCTCTTTATGTGGTCTGTACTGTTTTTGAAAATGCGGAAAATTATAGATAAAAATACAGTAGTTTACCGATGATTAATTTTCATAAATCGATTATAATATACGCCTATATGAAGTGTATGCACCAATTATCTTCAAAATGTCAATTATGGCTCCCACGTCGTGGAACTGTTGGTATGGTATAAAATTGTAAAACCTCTAATTATTAATTATTTCGTATATCTTGGGTTTATTTGGGTTTTTTTTTTTTTTTTTTTTCTGTTTATTTTTTCTTCTTGTCTTTTGATGGAAAAAGAAATGTCTGTGTTGTTCTTTGTAGTATTTCAATTTCAAAGGAATTATTTTTGCTATATACTTAGTCTGTTACCTGGGATCAAAAGAGTGAACGTCACATCCGTATGTTTCTACCACGGCATCATCAAAACTAAAGTCCCATTTTATTCTACAAGATGAAATGACTCTGATGTTGGATTTTCTAATTTATGTATACATTTGTAGTTCAATAGGAGATACAAATATATCATTCGTTAAGGAGGTGATTCAGCTTGGCCGACCTTCCATGTGTTCGTTCTTGAAACATCCATATGTCGAAATTTAACACTTTTCAGCTTCGATACGTAGGATACGGTGAGTATATATATTGCTTATGCTCGTCTGGCGTATCAAATTATAAGCCTGTTATCTATAATGAGTTTTATATGGTATTATGCTACCGATGTTCTGAATTACCGTGCAGCATTTGTTTCTTAAGCGGCGATGATATAGACCAAGTGGAAGTAAATACAAATAAGCCATTTCCTGAATGACAATGGTAAAACAATTCATCAAAGATACCAGGCTTGTATAAACCCAGATGTAGTAAATGCCAAATAAGAAATGCAATGGGTATGTATACAGTTGTAGCAAATAAACCTGCATCCGATGTGCAGTTCTGTACAAAGTGATTTTCAGAAAAAAAGCAGTGACTCCCTATGTGACATACTTTGAATATACTTGGAATGATAAACTCAATAAACATTAAATATTCATTTATTATCCTTTATTCTTCTGTTTACAGCCAAAGATATTTTTGAGTCGTTACTACTAAGATGTGGCTAACTGAAAATATTTAACGAAGGTAAACTTCGAGCGCACTTCATTCATGGGTTTTTAACTTTTAATGAGCATTAAATTGTTTGTAAGATATGCAGTTTTTCAAATACGCCATATTCTAATTTAATATCAGTTTGGACAAGCATGATATATACGAGAAATTTGAAAAGTATACATAATAATGCATATTTGGTTTTTTTTATAGACAATTTTCTGTAATGATTTCATAATTTCTCTGAACAAACTTTATGTGCTTTGGCGAACTATACATTGTGTGTAAAAGTTATTGCAGACCACAATATCATAACACTATCAGGAAGTATGAAATGATTACTTTTAGGGGAAACAGTACATACTATCTCTTATATACCCAAACTAGCAAAACATTCTATTTTGACGTTAACATATAGATACACTCATCATAGATACCAGGATAAAAATTGTGTACGCCAGACGCGCATCAGTGACGCTCGTATAAAAAAATTTAAAAAGGCCAAATAAAGTAAGAAGAGCATTGACGACCCAAAATTCCGAAAGGTTTTGCCAAATACAGCTTTATAAACCATTGTTTTCTTCTAAAAAGACTAAAGAAAAACACTATACCAAAGCGTGTTACCTGCAAACAATCCATGAGAAATCTTCATGTCAACATGACGTTCATTTTCACTGAACTAGTACACATTTTTGTTTAGGGGCCAGCAGAAGCCCGCCTCCGGGTGCGGGATTTTCTCGCTATGTTGAAGACCCATTGGTGGCCTTCGGCTGTTTTTTGCTCTTTGGTCGGGTTGTTGTCTCTTTGACACATTCCCCATTTCCATTCTCAATTTTATACATCAGAAGAGGACAAATGATTTATTCAATCGTAAAGGAAGGGAAACAATGCTATTTTTGTAGAATGATAGAATAGATTTGAAACTACAAAATATCAAGAGATGTTTGATCAAGTGTCATATGCTCATAGAAAGAATGTCCAAATCCGTAAGAAAGTATGTCCACCATGAAATATTTCTAAATCCAGGATACATCGTAGCAAACGTTGTGATAATTTCCAGAATAAATGTGTATGTGGACATCAACGTAGCATTGCGAGGATGTAAGATCATTTATTATGTAGTCGGTAAATACGGAAGATAATCACTAGCGCGACTTTCAAAATTTAAGATTGTTTGTGAAATTGTAAAATATCATTACTAGCCAGCTAACAATGATACAAAATGAGCATAATCAAATAACACTTTATAAATTGTATGCAGCAGAAGCGCTTTTCTGGATAACCTTGTGACAATTCTAAAATGAATCTAGTCTAAGTTGTATCCTTATCAGCCTTCCTCTGAATGTCGAATATTGATACTTTTGAGCAGTAATACTTGAAGATTTTAAAACATAACCAGGCTGTCATATTTTTCTGTCAACATGCCTCTTGATACATAACCCTTATTTTGAAACTGGGAATAGAAACTGCCAAGCTACTTTATTAGATTACATATCGGAAAATTTAAAGAAAATGATAAAAATTGTGTTACAAATTTGACAGGTCAATGCCACTTTTATTTACTGATTAATTTCTGATACCTCATTATAAAGGAAATGACGGATAAGAAGAGATGTCGTAAATACTGGTATTGAGTTGATATTAATTCCAATACCTTTCATATTCTTCTTCTTTGTATAGCCTCTCGTAAAAAAAAGTTTAAGGTCAAAGGAACATATATGGTCGATCTCTCGGATGTTTATGAAATTTTGACTTAAACTGAAGCATGAAGAAAACTACATATGAATTTTATTTTTATACTTACCCAGATTAGTCATATCATATACCCCCAAAAAAATGAAGTTATGATGAAAAGAATACACCTACATATCGAAAAAAAGTTCTGGAATTTTTACTTCAAATCATCATTTCTCAAAAACCGGTCCTACTATGTTTTCCTTTAAAATGATATGTTAATTACAATTGAATTTAAGTTTTGTTAGAAATTTAACAAATATGTAGATGGTCACTAAATTCGTTTATTTAGTATAAGAGTTGGCACTTTTTTTTCGATGTTTTTAGATTTGGTCACATACATCTTTATGATTTATACAGCAAAGACGAATGAAACGTTAATTGATTTTGGAAATAACATATACTTTTTCGGGACAACTCGAATGACAAATTTAAGCATATTGCAATATCAAAGTGTCTTTTTTCAATGACACAAACTTTCATTTGAGGATATTTAATTCGTCTTATATCTGAAAATAAACATTTTGATATGAATAGGCAGATCTGCTTACTCTAGTTTCTTGCAGAAATCCATGAAAATACGTATGAGCGCTCATTTAATGACATGTTACCATAAAGGTTGCAAACCCATTATTAATAGTTTATGCTGAAAACAAATTGTGAAGTTACTGTTACTGTGATGTGTACATGTGTTACAATATAATACAATAAATATTGTAATTACAAATCTTCACAAATGGTAATAAACTCACCCAAATGAATAAGCAAAACATGGAAAGGACGGTCTGTACGGTTTATCATGGCAAAAGTTCCATCCACCATCGGTTATATGACCTAACCTTATCACTTCTTTACAATGGATCTGTGTCGACGTCAAATATCTATAGAAATATCGAAGCATTTTAAAAGAAAAATACCACATGGTAATTGAAAAGAATATCTTATATTTATATGGAAATATTTTCCTATTGCACAAAACATACCATTCTAGTGATCAACATACGTTTTTTTTTTTAATTAGACGGATATATAGAATAACGTCAAGCACGATATTCAGAGTGTAGAAAAAGTTATTTCCTATGCTTCGTATTCTTTGCGACTTGTTCCTTTATTCATGCAAAGCAGACTGCTTAGGGGAACTCCGAAGTTAAAGAATGAACATAAATTAAAGTTATCCTATAAAGTTGACGTTCTCCTAATCAATAATTTTAAAGTTTGGTGACTACATTGAAATCATCTAACCCATTGAGCTTGAAATAAAGGATGCCACAGATACAGTTAAGTCTTCTTCAAGATTATCAAGAGCTTGAAGCTACTATGACTTTGTAGAACGTCATCGGTGTCTGATTGATGAACCAAGGTTTTGTGAAAGAGCATCTCGTCTTTTGTCAAGTTCATTGGCAAGTATTAAGACATTATAAATAAATATTCAGTGTCTACTTCACAAATAAAACAAGATGGTGTCGAGTTATAGATTCTAGGTGCTGAAGTTGTGTATCATTTTATTTATCTAACAGTTTTCTGTTTATTTGTCTTTGTGCTTTGCTGTTCCGTTTTGTTGTATTGCTCATGACGTGTCTCGGTATTTATGCATCCAGCTATCGTTTATTTATTTTTTGGGGCTTTTCGCATTCGTAGTGAAGGTAGATCCAGAGGTGCAATTCGGACACAAGAGATTTTTACAGAATGGTTTTCATTTTGATTATCATTGTCTTTATATTTTATTTAATGTGTACTTTATAGAAAAAATGAATATTATTATATTGTATGTACTATCAGCTACAAAAACTTTTTGTTGGCGTCTTTGTCAAATTTGTTATCCACTTCAAAAACGTTTTTTTGGGAAATGTATATTAAATAATGTGTTACTACATTGTATGTACTATCAACTACAAACACTTTTTGTTGACCGTCTTTGTTAGATTTATTTATAGGTTTGTATGATTTTTTTAGTCATTTGTGTTGTATGTCTGTGAGTATGTTTACACTGTTTTGGCTCCTGGATCCCGATTATTGTTACATTAACTGATTATGTCTGTTTGGGTTGCTCATCCAAATTTGTAAATATAACGGAATTATAAACAACGGTCATACAATTTGGAGTTAAGCTAGCCTTAACATCAGGTTTAACCAACCGTTGTCGTCGGAAAAAGCCTGCACCAAGTCAGGAATATGACAGTTGTTTTTATTCCTTCTATTGGTTCATGGAGTCTAACGTTTCATTTTAATAGTTTAAATTTGCCTTGGAGTTCGGTATTTTTGTCATACTTTTTTTATTCATATCTTGACTTTCATCTACACATTGACAATGACGGTCGATTGATTTCAGCTTCCCGATTGTGAACTTTTAATATGTGTAGCAACATTCCTGCAGCGCCTATGTATGGAATATATATATATATATATATCCCAGTTTAAAAAAAAAGTCAAAAGTTTGTGTTTCCTATCATGATTTCCTTGACTGAGGGTTTCTGTGTACAAAGAAGATGTTAAACCAAGTTTTCCTTCGAAAATTTGACGGAGGAGGATATCTTGAATTAGTTGGCCGTCATTGAATATCTGTGTCACATATCACTACGGGTATCTTTCAATTGTCGCTTTAATCTCGTCCTCTTTTCCTCACCATTTACGACTTTCGCTCAATATGTACTTGTCATGAGAAACAAGACGGATGCCACTTATTAACATTTATAAAATTAAAATAACACTAAAATTATTTCGTTCGTCCGAAACAACTTTCTGGATTCTCCTTAATCTAGAACCCTTAAACCCATACATTTGAAAGCCAAGGATTACTGTCACATAAGTGAAAAATGTTACAGAAATTAAAAGCTTGTGCTTTTTTTCAAAAGTGTGGTATTTTGTAACATGTACTGAAAAGGGGGAAGGTATGATAAGGCCATTTTTTTTTTGGCACCCTGAATTCGAAAACCAAATATTACTATAAATCTTTCAATTTAAATCCTTCAAGAATACTTTTTTTAGACGGCGATGTTCCTTTGGCTCCATCATACGGTGTTTATATATCCCAACTCGTTCGTTATGCCCGTGTGTGTAGTGATGTCATGGATTTTAACGAACGTAATCAATGTATCACTGGTAAATTATTACGTCAGGGATTTCGTTACCATAAATTTCTTAAAACATTTACTAAATTCTTTCATAGATACAAAGATTTGATTAGTAAATTTGACTGTACCTGTAGAAAACTTATTTAAAATGGTATTTTACATCCTAAATTTTACGGTAATATTGTACTAAAAGCGCGGAAATCACTATGTGATCCGTGTAAACTTATCGAACCTTTAAACAAACTTATTAGTAAAGGTTATCTTATTAATGTTGTAATAAGATCTTTGAATATTGTTTTCATTGGCACTAACATCGATTTTGTCATCAACAAATTAAAACATAACTAAATTTGTATTCTTTTCGAATGGTTTTTTGGGATGTATATATACACATCCATGTTTATTTTCTATTTAGAAATTGTTTTATCTATATATATATAACATCATATATATCATATATATTTATTATAAGGTTAAATCCTAACTATCCTACTGCCTGTCGTTACTTTTTTTTTTTTTTTTTTTCGGCATTGCACAAGTCTCATGGCTTCTTTGACTGTCCATGGCGTTAAAACACTAAATCCCTGTCTTAGATGTGTTTTAATTGATTTACGTCTCTGGTGCATGATTTTTTATTATTGATTGTTTTTGGCTTTTAGCTAGCTTTCAATAACTGCGAGTACTCTCAAATCGTACTTTCATGTTAATTTGACCTGTTGACACAATTTGTAATGCTTTTTTGCTATTCAATGTTAACTTCTTTTGTGGTATATCTCGTCTTACTATTTTTAATATGTACCACCTTTGATAAGTATTTAGTATTTTTAATTATTATATTTAAATTTACCTGTGTACGTTACTTTATTTAATGCCATTTTGTCCAAGTTTCATATCAATCCATGTCAAAAAAGCTTAATCCCAGACTGTCTGTTATACACTTATCCGGGAATTACATATAGCCCGATAATTTACTCTTACGAAATACTCTTAATTTGGAAATTTCATTTTTTTCAAAAACATATACTTACAAGTATTAACAAGCGGTTCTATTATTTGAGATCTTAAGTTATATTGATGAATTGTATTTTTTATGCATTTATCATTAATTTAATTACAAATTCATTTAACTAATACCGAAATAAGAATCATAGCTGCCGAGATCTAAAATGATGTCTCCCTTAGAAAATTTGAAATAGGAACCAGCTCTAGTTCGCGCTATTTCCGAAGTCTGTTATCAAGATGCAGTTTTCAACATGTTGAATGTCTGAAAGTACCTGACAGCCACGTTTGCCTATTCTCCAGGACCCAACACATCGTGTTACTGCAGTACAGAATAAAACAAACTCTACAATATTCCGTGGCTCATATGAAGGGTGGGTGCTTCATCAGGGGTCCTGACCCAATCCTTCATGTTGTACTAAGCTTTGACTACCGAGCTAGTCAGTATTTCTTTTAAGTTCCGATGTCTACTATACGCCACCATTGGTGGTTATTATTCTTTATTTCAATATTTGTGCATTATTAAAAAAATATCGAAATATCATAAACCGATAAATGCTTATTAGTTTACTGTAAATCTAATTAAAAAGAAAACTTAGCAAATGTTGCTTTGTTGACAAAATATCAGAGGATATGTTTGTTCCCTGGTTAAGGGTAATGGGATAAAGGTAAATTTCCGGGTTAAGGGTAATTCATGGATAAGTGTATGACAACTGTCCTTAAATTTTAACTGTAAAAAACTATGTCCGTTCTATCAGAAATATACTGAAAATCAAAAAGTTTGCTTCAGACATTATCTCTTAATCATAAAAAAGCTTCTGCCAAAGTTTCTTAAAATTCTATGAAGGTTTAACAAATTAATTGATGTGTAATAAACTTTAACCCAGACTGTATTGTTAGATGTTAAAAAAACTAAGTCCATTTATCAGTAAAATACGGAAAAAAGAAAATAAATATTTTCAAAATTTTGCTCTGGATGGTGTATCTTGGTCATGAACAAGCTTCTGTCCAAATTTCCTAACATTCCATTGAGGTTTGACAAAGTTATTGATGTCTAAAAAACATTAACCACAGACTGAACTTAACTGTCGACGCCGCCAATGCCACCGATGGAATTTAGGATAGCTGTGTCCTGCTTTTGGATAAATGTCGCAACCTCGACAAAAATATAAATCCTCAAAGTCAAACAGTCATTCACTAAACTTATCAATATTGCTTCAAATGTTGCTGTTTAAAGTCTCATAGTTCTGGAATAACATCCCAGTAAATTTTCAAAATCCAAAGCAAGTCTACAGTCAACAATCCTGATAGCTCTTCACAATATGTAGTAATTTGATATAAGCATACTATAGATAAAGCATAGATAAGACCTTTTATTTATCTGACAGTTAAAATCTGGAATGGCAAATTTAGATAATTTTCAAATCAAACGATGCCTTACATTGACCAGAAATGAAATTAAATAAGTTTTTATTTTATCATTCCCTAAATCTGACAATTGAAGTCCAGAAGCTCTAGCACCACACAACCAAAAGTTTAAAAAGTCAAAAGGAAGTTTTGTTCTATCAATCCTAATGTTGTGTTAAAATCTTCATGAAATAACCTAACTATTGCAAACACAAAAAATTGCTCCACTTAAACCTCATTGTTATTTTGTTGATTCCTGTTTTTTTTGGGGGGAGGAAGTCATCTTTCATATCAAATGACCCTCACCAATATTAAAGGCTCTGACTATCGAGACTCCTTTGTCTCTAAAGAAAAGGTCGATAATCCTATAACTACTTTACATTTTATGGGCAGTAATATTTTCGCAAATAGTATCTTTATTTAAGTCAAAATATGACACACTACAATTCAAACATATAAAAATACAATTCAAACAAATATAGAAAAAGAAAATAGAATATGTGTTTGCAAAGAGCTTAAGGTGGCTGGGGTGTCAGTATTAGTTAGATATAAGGCCCTTGTATTTAACAGTTTTACCGCTCTGGTCAATACCCCTAAAGGGATCTATACTAGTTGACGGAACATTTTTGTGTGGTTTTTAGTTACTATTAATTCTATTGAATAAAACAATGATCATCAAAGGGAAATCATTTAGTTTTTTTTTCCTATATCATGAATCAAACTAAATAACAGAACAGAGTTCCATTGTTCCTCGCGTTGCACATATTTTATATAACCAGTTGCAATAAAAAAAACACCTTTTTTTGCTGTTCTTTAAAACAATTTATAAATAAAAAGCGTGCGCGGGGGACAAAAATTTTTTTTTATTAAATAGTCTAAACATACCTTCAAGGGCATTACTTATAATATACTATTATTAAAAAAAAATGTACCCGTGAGAGCGCTAAGAAGGCCATTTTCCATAAATTTAATATTTCCAAGGGTCATAACTCTTAAAAAAAGTCGATCGTCCACCATTATAGAACTTGTCCGAGATATAGCTGATAATAACATATAGTATAAGTTTTATGAAAATCTGGCAAGAATTGTACCTGTGAGAGCGCAAACGAAGCCATTTTCCATAAATTTAATATTTCCAAGGGTCATAACTCTGTTGATAAATGATATTTGCATGTTATATCAACTATTCTAAAATGAAATGCTTCTTTTCTTGTGATAAAATTCTCGATATGTATATACTAAGCGCAGAGTCAGATTATGTACACATATTGGCGGTTACTATGTACCTCCCATGTAAATCGACATATGCAAACACTTATTTGTCACTATGTCGATTTCGCTGTGATTGAATTAAATTGAAATTTAAGAAGAAACTACAATACCTTTATTTCTGTTCTAATATATAACAAATCGAACTAATGCAAAAGAGCTTGAAAAATTGTGTAAATAAAATAGTTGATAAAATTTCGCGAAATTCCATGAATGATCTTTGCACATGGTGGTCCTAAGGTTTTGAGCATTATAATTTTGCAATAGTACATATTAGTAAGGACCAGCAAATTTTCTTCAAGGACCACAGGGAAAAATATTTTGAGAACTCTGCGATATCTCTGCCTTATACAAAATAATTCAGTTTGGTTATTTAGAAAAAAATTGGTAGACAAGATGTCCTTTTTAATCATATACCAGACAAACATTGACAAATCTTGTACAGTTTAAGATTATTCCTGAAAATCAAATGGTCGTAGCTTTAAGTCGTATTTGTTTAGAAAAATTAAGTTATGAAAGCATAAAGAAAAAATGTCACGAACACAGCGATTTCTTCCAACCAATTTTCTTTGTATTTACACTTATTGTATAATTACATCATTGCCAAAACAGAGCACACTATTACAGTCGTGTCTGTCGAATCGGAACTAACGTACCTTATTTTCTGTAACAAATCATCGTAAATTTCATTTGTCATCCAAATTTGTTTTTTTAATCTGCTATAGTCGACAGCAAATTGAATTTTTGTTTTCTTGCTTCTTCTATAGAATTACTCCAGACGAGGTCCACATTCATTTTTTTACTCTTCAACAAAAGACATTCCAGAGATGTACAGAGGATACCAATAAAACAATAGTGACTGCTTGATAAAATTACAATCACAATACTCAATTATTATGAGTCATGGATAATTTTATTTGGTATCAACGTCTACATTTCCGTCAGGTAAGGTTCATCTGACCTCGACCTCATTCCGTGGATCAATGATCAAGGTTAAAGTTACGTGGCCAAGTCTGTATCTCAGATACTATAAGAAATAGGTCAATAATATTTGGTGTATGGAATGTCAGACTGGCAGGTTTCATCTGACTTTGACCTCAATTTCATTGTTCATGAACAATATTTTTTTCTGGTTTGGTCTATTTCTCAGATACTATAAGCAATAGGGTCATTACATTTTGTGTATGGAGAATTGAAAGTTGTACATGTCTTTCTGGTAAGTTTCATCTGACCTTGATCTTACTTTTATGGTTCATGGTTCATTGGCCAATGATCAGTTTTCGTAATTGTGTCAGTTTGTCGATACTATAAGCGATAGGTCTACTAAATTTGTTCTATGGCATGATTGCAAGGTGTTCATGTCTGTCTGGAATGGTTCATCTGACCGTGACCTCATAACATTGATAATTTTAAGATAATATGATACTTGTATTAAAATCTTTATTTTTTTTTTTTCATATTTCTAAGAAATTGTATACCTAAGATTAGTTTAAACATATTTATTTATAGTGGATTAGGAAACAAGTTATTACAACTTATATTAATTCCTTTCCACTTTGCTGGTGCGAATGCTGCCTTTTAGCGGCATTAGCCTGCTCTTTTTCGAAATTTACAACGGTGTCTTTTACGTGCAAGAGATATTGATCTCTCTTAATACGGGTCAGCTATTTATCGTCCCCTTCCGACGGACTATCATCGTTTCTCAAGACCATACTCGCAAATGGTGTCAAGGGAGAGCCCAAAATTCAGTCCCTGAAATTTTCTCCCCGAAACGAGGATCGAACCAGGAACCTTTGTGTTTGTAGTCCGATGCGCTAACCACTATAACCCGGCTCTCTATAAGATTAAGGGGAGGGGGTACATTTACTGCCCTCAACCATATAAGCAATGTTATGCTCAAATGTTCACAAGAAAGCACAATTAAATACCACATATATTTTTTTCAACAAATTTTATAATTTTGAAAAAAATGATTTTTTTCAAAACAAGGGGGGTGCACCATACCCATTTTGTACAAATATATCTTCATTAATCATATATTCTCGTTTGAAATTAACAAAATTTGTGTCAGAATTGCACATATAAATGGAATATTTTGGCTTTTTAAGTTCAAGATGTTTGATTGTTCATCTGTATGACAATCTGGATTTTTGTGAAAAATGGACAATTTTTAAAGAAAAATATTTTTTTAAAGAAAAAAAAACACACGACTTTCTTTTTATTTCATGCATATAAAATATGTTGTCTATAAAAATTAGTCAGTGACATGGTATGGTATTGTTGATCTTGGGAGATAAACAGGAATACAATTTAGCGATTTTTTATTTTATTTTTATTTTCGAATTTTGACATATTTTTAAATGATTGCTTTGGTAACAAAATATTAAGTAAATGCAAAATTTTAACATTTTTGAATAGTTTGGGGTTTTGTTTGTCAACAATGTAAAAATGCTTATTGTTTGTATTGATTAACTTTATTTTCAACTTTATTACTTTAAAATCCCTTATTTTTCAATTTCAAAGGCTACTTTTGCACGTATTTAGGCAAAATGTTGTTAGGATGGTTTCCATGGCAACAAACGTTCAAAAGAAAAAAAATAAATATATGAAACTTATTTTCATACCATACCTTCTTCACAAACAAAATATAAAGATATTTGAAGAGGGGTCATGAATCGTCTATCAACAGGAACCTGCATGATTCTTACAAAGACAGGTACTTAAAACGTTTAAACCCGCTGCATTTTTATGCACCTGTCCTAAGTCAGGAGACTGTTGTTGAGTGGTTGTCGTTTGTTGGTGTTGTCCATAAGTGTTTCTCGTTTCTCGTTTTTTTAAATAGATTAGACCGTTGGTTTTCCTGATTGAATTGTTTTACACTAGTCTTTTTGGGGCACTTTATAGCTTGCTGTTCGGTGTGAGCCAAGGCTCCGTGTTGAAGGCCGTACTTTGACCTATAATTGTTTACTCTTTATACATTGTGACTTGGATGGATAATTGTCTCATTGGCACTCATACCATATCTTCTTATTTATATATATGACATCAGTTCGTCAGATATCCGTATCCAATTTTTTTTATTTTGTCCAAGATATAGGCATAAGGGCTGCTAACTTCTTGTAGCTCGTGCAAAACGACAAAAAAAGCTTCATTTGGAGATTTTGTTATTAATATTTAGATTTAAGCAATGCTCAACCAAAACATGTATTTGCTACAAGATGGATTTTACAAAAATGTCCATAATCAATGCGTGACATGGCCATTTCAGGTCATTTACGTCAATATCGACATGTGGATTATGTCATAGTAACCTAATAAGTGATCGTTCTGCTTTAAAGTGCCCAGATTTATTCACTGGTTCATTCATCTATGACACTATATAATGGTTAAAGGTTTGAAAACAAAATACTATTTCTGCAAATAATTGCTCTTATACTACTTCCTCCTTTCTTTTAATATGAATTTTTGTGTTTTCTGATTCCAAAAACCATTCATAAATATACCTTATACAATCAATATGCCTCTACGATGAAAACACTAACTTACACAATAATAATATTTTCCCATATTTTAATTTACCTTAAATATAGCGCATACCGCTCTTTTGCGTTTAATTTCGAAAGCTCCTTGTCCTCTGGGATTCGTAAGTGTCCTACATCTGCCTAATAATGTGAAAATATATGAAAAGATGCAAGTGAAAGTTTGGATTAAAGTAATATAAAACATCAGTAAAAATATAAATAGACAGAAAAAAAACAGTAGGAATCGTATGAACTCGAAATAGTGCGAATTCATATTTCATATTGCAAAGTCACGGACATGCCCAGCATGGCAACAATTACAGATGTGGAGTCTATGATGAAGTTATAATTTCGCCATTAATTGTCTTTACTGTTTTACATTAATTACAGCCGTATGATAACAATGTCATATAATGAGGAAAGGAACACGACCAAAAAGGCAACAATATAAGATGGATAAAATTGGACATGTAGAGTTTATGATAATGTTCTGGTTTTTTTCGGCTTATTGGATATCTGTATTAGCAAAATACCATAAGAAGAGGATGATCTTAAACATCGGGTCAGTTTTGTAATAGATCTAAATTTTTGCTGAACCAAAGAGATCAAGGTTTTTAAAATGAAATAAAAGAGCGAACAATATTGTCATTGTATTTTTAGTTTTAAGTTCACTTGACAATATGTGACCCAAGGACTCACTAGAAAAAGATGAGTGAGTAAACAGACATCATCATTCTTGCATAGTATGTGACTATACAAACAAGGTTGCAATCCGATTTGAATACTTGCCTCAACATCCAGACACTATTTTCTTGTAGCAACTTTTGTCGATTTTCAGTTTTTTTACCTTGACTTAGACAAAGACGCCTATAAATCAAAAGGGTTCTTCCCTCATTATATGTGATAATATACACAAGATAATTGCAATTGTATATGAAAATTGAATCAAGCAACCAAAACCACTTTCTTGTACAAATGTTGCTGTTTCTAAATACCTTTTACCTTGACCTTGGACGAAGGTACATTTCATCAGTTAATAAATGTTTTAATGTAATACGGTTTTATACTTAAAATAAGTCAGCGTACATGATGCATGTTTGCAACTTTCTATGATATCGTCTAGTGTTACAAATTATTTACCTGCACACGTATCTTTGGCAAGTTTTCCTTCGGAGCTCTTTAACTTCGTATTTGAAATTTCATTTCTTTTCATTAGAGCGCAACTGGTGAGTATTATGTAGACTAAACCCGCATCTGGCGTACCAAATAATAAGCATGGTATCTTTGATGAGTTTTAAACCTTATCATAGCATTTTGTACTTACCGAATTTTGTTTTATACTGTACTCCTTTATAGGACCAGTTGACTCTAGCAAACCTCTACATACATTGTAAACCTTAGAAATTAATGGATTTTCTTTCATTTAATGATCAATTAAATAAGATTCTATAATTCTAAAACAGGAATGAATAAGTGCCTCATTGGCAATTCATTATATTACATCTCTTTTTTTTAAATTAAGGTTAACGTTATCTAGTTTTGTGTAAATAAATTTCTGTCATTTAGAATAAATTCCCTTGATTTTTTTCTATAATTTATAGCCATCCAAGTGCCTCTGTTTGTGAGAATGGGAACCACATTTTAAAGTATTCTACATGCGTAAATGATTTTTCTATAAGCAACATATCAAATAATGTAAAGAATAAAAGATATATAATAATAAACTAAGCCAGAGGAGGGACGAATTTAGCATCACTTCATCAATTTTAAATATGAAAGCGATCGATTTGTTGATGTTTTTTTACCAAATGGACTCATTTGCATGCATGGAAATTATGGCTTTTCACATATGAATATATATATATCGACGATCAATAATCACTTTCACATGACATGTACTTTATAAAAGAAGCTGTCGCGTAATGGCTGGAATTTTTATTCGATCTTTTTTATTTAAAATACAAGGCACACATTTTGTATAAATAATAAAAATACGTCAGTGACAAACGTTGAAATTTATATCAGTGAAAGAACATACATTCTAAGATTCGAAAGTTCATTAAGTCTACACTCATTGTGGCATAATTGGTCGCTGAAAACGAACAGTTTTCTTCTTCCGGTAAGGAGTTTCCGATAAAATGCCATATAAAACTGGTCAAATTCGGGAATAGATACGTTTATCTTAGGAACATAAACCCTTTTTTTTTGTATAAAAAGTAAAATGACAAAAAAATTAACTCCAAGGGAAATTCAAAACGGAAAATCCTTTATAAAATTGCAAAAACAAAAGCTCAAACACATCAAACGAATTGAAAACAACTGTCATATTCCTGATTATTTATATGTCAGTTATCTTGGTTATATTTAAGATAAAATGAAAATTATACAATCTGAAAAACCACGTAGAATAGTTTTTAATTTTGTATTGTACCGATTATTTGTGTATTGGACTTGGGACTAGTTTACTTTTACATAACAAATTATGTCCAAGATTAGACATCCTACGTTCTCTCTTGTTTTACTTGATTTTGTGCACTGACAATTGACAAAAGTGTCTAGTTTGTTACCAGTTGTTACTTAACATTGTCAACTGAAATCGACAAATGAGTATTCAACGAATATCGAAGCCGAAGTAGTACGAAACTTGTTAACCTCTTTGAATTAGCAGTTCAAATTCGGGATAAATATGAATATTTCCGGCAAATAAGGACATTTATCAAATTCGTTCATTATGTATACATGCATAATGATTACTACTGTATATTACTGCATGTTTATAGTCTCATTCAACACATTTCGAGTGTCCAGGTGATGGACTCACCACATATTACTCGAATTAATGACACATCATCACTGCGACCGATTAATATCATGAGACAAATATGCGTGTTCAGTGCAGAATGTCGTTCCTCCTCTGGAACTCCCCTTGAGCTGCTTCAGTATATAAGTTCGGAGTGACTTAAACATATTAGAGCAATAAAATGTATGAGACGTTAAATGAAAAGGCAAAAATCGTCTGAGATTACGTTTACTTTTGGGAATTCAACCTTAGTATATATACACAATTTTCAAGCCTAAGTTTTCAAAATAAAGATTGATACGCAATCACTGCATTAATGAGGAATTATCATGTGGCATAGATATTAATTTATATACCCCTAGGGAGGATACCAGAAGTAACTGTTTCGTCATACCATATCTAGATAGACACAACTTGTTCTGTTCTTGTTTTCCCGAAGAATACCAGACCATTCTTGTCTGGACCAGTATATTCTAAACCCTGCTTCAAACAGCTTTCTCAAGTGTTTCAGTGCTGCCAAGTATTCGATTCCAGACAAAGGATCTCCATAACTAATCCGAATAGATAGCTGTTGTATTTCATCAAGCATTCCACTTTTTATCACGTGATCAACTATTCTCTCAGTGAGGTTGCCCACATCAATTATAAGGATACCCTGACCATTCTATCGATATTGAAACAAACAGGTATTTTAAATGTAAATGATTCAGCTTATAATCATAAAGTGAATGCTTTACAGACAATTGGACATATCATATATTGTAGAAACCTTGTAATATAAAAAAAAATATTCACAATTAGTTGAAGGTGAAATTAGCAATGATTTAGACAAGACAAATTAAACTATTGATTTGTTTTGTTTCAAACATTCATAACAAAGGAATTTCGAAATAATATTTCGCTTTTATCAGTCAGTTTGGTTCAATTTATGTCCAAATAAGTTTTAAAAAATATATCGCTGATGTGTTATTGGCTTGCAAGTCAATAATTTAACCATAATTGAATCCGTATTCATGCGACCTTCAATTTGTCCTTTAGCTGGAAACGGGTTACGCCTGTGCATTTTCGATGACTGATTCGTCCCGCAAAAAAGGATTAATGTACAGGTAAATTAAGGCGACAGTAGTTAACCGATGCTCAAATCTGATGAATAGATTAGGAAGAGACAAATCAAGGTAACAAACAGAAACTGAGGGAATCGCATGAATTCCTAAAGGAGCGTCGACAGGGTAAGTGTCTCCTGCTATCTATGCAAAACGAATGAGTGTGTACTTGATATCTAATATGGGCAAACATGACTGATTATAAGTCGTAGTTGGATTTGAACTATCTTTCAGTAACTTTCAGTATTCTTAGATCGGTAGTTTATTTGTTTGGTCATTTTTTATGTTTTTTTTTTTTCTTTGCTTCGTGACAATCTGATAGGGGAGTGTTGAGCACTCAATATCTTGTTTAACCCCGCCATTACTTTATGTGCCTGTCCAAAGTCAGGAGCCTCTCATTTTTTTTCTGTGTGTCATTTTTGTTTTTCGTTTATTGATTGTTCTCCTCTGTTTATATTATTTTGTGTTACATTTTTCTATTTTTATCAATTTTTTTCTAATTAATGTGTTCTTCGTACCTTATGACAAATAGAATGGTGGGTCATTTTGTGCTGAGTTGTCTGTTTATTTCGTTTGTGGTTTAAATTCTGTATTTTCGGTACATTTCACATATGTCTAATTTGTCAGTTTAGTCGAGTTACACGTGGTTCGTCTACAGGGTTTTTGTTTTATGTTGTTTGTTTTCAAGTGTGTTTACTGTTTGGTCTTACTTGATCTTGCCTTATATTAGTTATTTTATTTTTATTTTCTATATGTATGTAAAAGTTAAGATAAAAAAATCAGCTTCTTCAATTATATTATTTTAAGTATAAAGCAACTATATGCACAGGATTTTTTTGATTATACACAGTTTTGATTTAGAAGAAAAACCGACATGGTTAGAAAATACAAATGACAACACCGTTACAAACACAATTCCATTGTATTACTCTTGTCATGGTTATTAAAGACATAAAATAACAGCATTACAAACTCAATCCCAATTTATTATTCTTGTACGTGTCTATGAATAAAACAAATCTATTTTATTTTTAGAAATTTACCTGTGATGATATAAACTTTTTCTGACGTTGATCCATTGATGTGACGCGAAGTTTATATTTCGTTTGTGGTGTCCTGGTGTGCTGTCGTAAATTCATGGGAGGTGTCCGCCGTTATTCAGCGGTTTAAATGTTGTAATGTACTATTATATTAATTATTTATTTATTTCTCTGTGCTGAGTGTTCTTGCGTTTGTTTGTTCTGTATTCCTGTTACGTACTGTTGTCATTTTAGCGGTATTTTTAACATTGCCACATAAGCGGAGGGTTTTGCTAGCCATAAAACCAGGTTCAACCCACCATTTTTTCTTACAATGTCTTGTACTAAGTCAGGAATATGGCAGATGTTATCAGACAGTCCGTTTCTATGTATGTTGGCGTTTGCGTTTGTTGTAGTAAAGTGTATCTGTTGTTCCGTTGTTTTTCTCTTATAGTTGGTGTGTTTCCCTTAATTTTAGTTTGATACCCGGATTTGTTTTTGTTTAATCAAATTATGACTATTGAACAGTGGTATACTACTGTTGCCTTTATTTATATTTACGCTAATAATTAACATTCTTGAATGCACAATACAACAAAAGAGAATTGAAATCATAAAACTATCATCACAACGCAAGAAATTTGGGGAGGATGCAGTGTTACTAACTGCTTCCATCCGTACTTTTGTTCTGGTTAATCTAATTTCCTATTGAAACTATACCCAAATGATTAACCATATCACATGTCAGTATCTAGGAGTGAAATGAAAATTGGTTTGATGTAGTGTTGTGGTCTTACACGGGTTTTTCACTAAACACATTTATAATTTCATTGTAAAAGTAATTAAGTGAAGATATACTAGTATATTTTCGTACTATTATATCTTATGATAAAAATAAACTGCTTATACAATGTAAATTTATGAAACAGTGGAGAAGGCTGCATTTGATGAGCTATTATGATTATTTCTAGTTGACAGAAAGACAGGTCGTATCTACTATAAATAAAAAGGAAAAAAGGCAAACTTTTATCGCCAACTTGCAAATGTTGTTTTCTATCAGTTGTTATTAATGATCAGAAATCAAAATAACATTTAGTATATTCTTGCATTCTGAGAGGATGCATATCATCTAGGCCTACATATCACCTCATTTCAACAATTAACATATATAAAAATGTATTCGCATTGCAAGTATAGAGCACATGATTTCTAGAAATGATAATATTCAGTGTTCTTTTGAATTTTGCAACCAGACATTGAGTAAATGTAGGTCGGAAACAGGTATTTGCTCTTTATTCTTTGTACGTCATTGTCATGATGAGGAACACACTTTTTTTTCATTTGTCCTTACATTATTTTACAGATTGACATTGTTTACTGATATCTGAATATTATAAAACAATACTCTAAAACCACTACCTGGTCTTCTTTTCTTCGATTGTGACTTTAAGGAATAAACTGTACTAACGATGATTGAAATGAAGGATGTAACAAGTGGAGCAGGAAGATTGGGAACATTTTTTATTTGTTGTTAAGGAGTTATGGCCCTCAATTGCTTTAACAATTACACTTTTAATTTCTTTTTAAATCCGGTTTGCTGTCATTTTAACAGCCTCTTGTTCTGTGTGAAGCAAAACATTTTAATACTGACCGGCCATAGTGCTCGCTTTTTATTCTTGATGAGAAAGTCAATATCAAAACAAAAATTGCAATCATTCTATAATTATTATATTTAGATTAACTTGTGTACGTTATTTCATTTAACGCCATTCTGTGCCAGGTTAGAGTTGTCTTTTTGACATTGCTTTACATCACTCTTTTCTTATTAATATTGTATTTATGTTGTGTCACAGATCAAATTTATTCGTTCAGTCCATGTTTACTTGTTTTTGTTAATATGTCTTTTTGATCGAGTTAAGCAATTTCAATTGATATTTTATTGTATGTCTTTCTATGTTGTAATGTTACACTACTGTTTCATGTTAGGGTGAAGGTTGGCGCCTGTTAAAACGTTTAAACCCGCTGCATTTGTTTGCACCTGTCCTAAGTCAGGAGCCTGTTGTTCTTTGGTTGTTGTTTATTGATGTGGTTCATAAGTGTTTCTCGTTTCTCGTTTTTTATATAGATTAGACCGTTGGTTTTCCTGTTTGAATTGTTTTACATACGTCATTTTGGGGCCCTTTACAGCTTGCTGTTCGGTGTGAGCCAAGGCTTCGTGTTGAAGGCCGTACTTTAACCGATAATTATTTACTTTTTACACATTGTGACTTGGATGGAGAGTTGTCTCATTGATACTCATACTACATCTTCTTATTTCTATATAAGTGTTTAGTAAGCTGGCAAAACTTTACCGATTCCTCTTTCACTGCATAGCTCCATGCATCAAGTTTTGTGGGCTGATCATTATTAATGTTATTTTCCTTTTTTGAAAGATATATTTCATCAGTTCCAGTCTTTTTTCTAAAATAAAGAAATATATATGTATACCTTGACCTAAAATGGTTTACTTTTATAAATTGTTACTTGGATGGAGAGTTGTCTCATTGGCACTCATACCACATCTTCCTATATCTTTATATATGTGTGTGTGTGTGTGTGTGTGTGTGCATGAACATCGTATTAACCAATAAATAAGTTTGGAATTAAGTACGATAACATTTTATTGTGTTCATGCTACTAGCGGATATGTATTTGTTCTGATGCGTAGGTGGCTTGAGCTTTTTCCGTGCAATATTTGTGTAATGACAAAACAGTTTGTGTATACATATCGTAGTTTGTACTCTCTTCAAGGGATTTAAATCACAACAAAGACGTATTTACTGTAACGTAAACTGCTTAGTCAGATTTGAATTGAATATACAGGAATTTCGATAATCTTAGTTCCGAATAGATTTATTTTACTTTCTATCCTTAAAAACTCTATAAACACAAGTAGAGAATTTCTGCTGATTTTGTACTAGTTTTCTAGGTTAAACCTAGAATATTTACTTTGCGTTCGATAACGACTTATAAATCATTTATGATGGTAATTTCTATGGTGATTTCCTTTAAAAAGACCAGAACAATTTACCAATCCGCTATTGTATAATGCTTTATTACTGGAAATGTATCATCGGTGAATTAACCAAGATTACTAGTAACATGATAAGGGTTACAAGTGGTTCATGAACAACTGCTAACCCTTTTGAAAGATATTAGTTCAACCCCGACCTTTTAAAGCGTAAATCTCCAGTTTATGCTATCGAAACGCATAACAACAGACATGACATTTCATTTTGCTTTGATTAATTCACCATTTCTGATACGTGTGCTATACACCAAATTCTGATTAGACTCTCTGTTTAGATATCTAATCGCACTTTGTATTTTGCATTTACAAATTTTATTTTTATAATGCGTTTTGTACTTTGGCAAACAAGTTTAATTGATTTGAAAATAACGAAAGTACGATCCGCGCAAATGTTTCTCCGAATTTAAGAATACCTATGTCACGTGCTTGTGTCGTTTTGTACGAATGATATCGCACATTATTCTTTTCTCAAGAGCTTCGAAAAATCACTGCCATAAAAGTGTCAGTGTCGAAGTTATTCAAGTCAACTTTTTTCTGTTCAATCACCATTACCACTTTGTGTATAAAAAGAAGATGCGGTATGATTGCCAATGAGACAACTCTCCACAAGATACCAAATGACACAGAAATTAACAACTATATGTCATCGTACGGTGTCTTTTTGTCTGAAGTTATCATTATGGTTCATTAAGATGTATATCAACTTTAAGTTGAAAGTAACTTATTTCTAGTGTGTTGTCGTAAATTGGTCTGCATTGCGTTATATAAGGCTTATATTACACTATTTGTACAGACAGAAGCTTCAAGTTTAAATGGCATTTAATAAAAATCTAGTAGCCGTCCTGAACTTGATGTGAGTTGTGAGATTTTGTTCCGTGTTAAATGCTTCAATATCACTTAAGATAATGAACAGGAATATAAGGAGATGGATATGATTGCCCGTAAGTATTTCAGAGTCCAAGTGACAAGTTATAAATGATTCGTGTTTTACCAAATTAATTTTTTGTCATCGTAATACAGTTTAAAATTATATATACGTTATGTATTACTTGCGTCGGGACAATTTTTTTCCAGATTTTACCGTCTTCAAGTCGTTATTTTTATTTAGTTATTAAAACAATTTTAAAGAAAAGGAGAAGTATCACTCATGCCGTAGCATCGAGCTTGCTTCTTGGCTGTAGTTGCTAATTTGACGATTTAACCAATAATTATTTCTAACTGACTTCAATGTGTTGGTTACTTTTTCTACACTCGTAGTAAATTTAAATCGTGGTGACTTGATTTTAGATTTTATGCAGTTATGATAATATTCTTATTCATATAAGCTGTAATGATGGCAAAACCTGTAAGTGAATATATTAATAATGTACCTTGGTTTGTGTCTTTGAACGTTGATCTTATAAGTCATGTTGATACTTTGGACATTTTCATAATCGTTTACTTTGCTATAAAATAAACAGTGTGTTAAATTTTCCCATTGCTTTCAATCAATAAAAGCATGTTTTGTTTTACATATTTCAACATTACGATACTAACAGTTTCTTGCAATACATTGCACTTCACTTATTCTAAATTGGTAACCAGAATTTGATCAGGATATCTGTCAAGATAAAGATTATAAAAGATTTAAAAGATTTCATAAGACATTAAGGTGCGACAAGTAATTCATCGCAAAGGAGTTAACATGCCAAAGGATAATTCTGAAACCAAAAGACAAACAACAGCATACAAAACACATCATAGAAAACAAGAGTCTGAGCAACACGAATCCCAAAAAAACGAAGGTGATATCAGGTGCTCCGGAAGGTTAAGCAAATCCTGCTCTAATTGTGGCACCCGTCGATGATATTCTCCTTAGAGGTTTTCCATTAAGATTTTGTTTTCTTCAATTATTCTCAAGGAGTACAGCCTTATGCTATATATTTATAAGATTTTGAAAAATCCTGCAGAATATAGAATAAGAAATATCCCAGTGATAGAATAAACTCATCATAGAATGTTCCCTCCTTTTACATAATGTGAACGATTCGGTGAAGTATCAACACCTCTCTTTGTCGTTTATTTTAATTAGTATGAAAGACATTCTTACAAAATTTGGTTGAACTAACTTTAATAATAGGTGCTCATTTTTGATAAGTGCAAATTTATCCACCTAATATAGCCTGCAAATCAAGTACATGTAGTAATATATATATTTGAAAAACCATAGACAGTTACGAATTATATGTTCTCAAACAATGTTGTACATATTAGGTTTTTGTACTTTATATAATAACATTACCGGTACCAAATAACTACACCAGCTCTCGAATTTCAACAATTAATGTTTTTATGGTGATGATCGAGGTAAAAAAGAATTAAAAGTCCAAAACCTTATACAAACGTTGAACAGATGTTTAAACCAAAAAGGGGACCAAATGTAAAACATAACAACTTACTAGTAGACAAGAAAAAGGAGCTATGCATAAGGTTGATAATTCCTAAAATTCAAATGATTTTCAAAATTGTATCAGATAAAAATTTTAAAAAAAAAACATGTCCGTTTTTTCATACTTGTATCGAAGCTGGTTAAGCCGGCCACTAACAGTCTACCTACCCATTAGAAGTAGTTTCAATAATGGTAGCACTTTTACTGCACAATATTTTGACAATGTATATCTCTTTAGTGTTATAAGATACCATTATACTTTCTGTAGAAATATTCTTTGAAAATTAAATTCGATATGTGCTATAGATTCAAAATAAATTATATCATTAAAGGCGTTCGATTGACTGATAGGCTATACAGCTGTTGTAAATATAGCTTTCGATCAAATCGTAAATCAAAACCATGAGCACCTGTGTAGGCTGAGCTCACCGTATTTGATGGCCACATCCACAAAACTGTTTTAAGAATAATATTGGAAGTACAATCCAAAGGATAATTTTAATCACTGTCGGCAGATTGGAATAAAAATGTTGAATTGAAAGTAAGTATAACAATAAAAGAAATGTTATGATAAGCACTAACTTTGCAAAAAGTAGTCCCAGTTTAAGACATAGTGCATCCTCTTCGGTTCACCAATTTAACATTAAGTTAAGTTATTGCATGCTAGTCATTTCGTTACTAATTCCCTCGTTGAAAACCGAATTATTGATTTAAGTTCGAATCGGATGTTGCAAAACAATTTTCGAAAATAATCCAAACTGAATGATAAAAAGTGAGCATAAAAAAACTACACTGTTCATGCTGAAAAACAGAGTAATACTTCTTAATTCAAACTTGTTAATGAAAAGCCAAGCACAAAGACAAGTTTTCTAATTCAGTTTAAATAGTCTTGAACACATGTTCCATTAATTGTATCATAAAGTATATTATTCTTATCCGAAAATGGTTGATTGTTTCCCTATCTTTTGTTTTAATATATAATTCCATTAATTGTACCATAAAACCAATTGTATTTGCTAATTGAAAACAAAGCTGAATAAAATAATTTAAGACAGCAGAGGAGATAATTCTGTTTTAATTGGTTATTGCTAAGACTTAAATAAAGAGTGAGCTATTTATACTGTAATTTATGATATCTCTAGTCTGGTCAAAGGGTCAGAGTGTCCTACTTAATTAAACGATAAATTGTTGAAATTAGATAACATGTTTTCACGTGCAGAGAAACTTCACTTATGAGCAGTGCATGATTGGATTTCATCTTTCTTATTGGTCAATGATCTTGCGGGGTCAGCACGAGTTCACGTGTAAAAAGTGCATTGTGATCACTTCCTTTTATCATCAGCATTTGATGTGTTAACTTGTGATTCTTATCAAACAATTTGTTAAAAATTATTTGTGAAATTTTTAATTTTATGGATAGTTTTGGACTGGAGTGATTTCCTTTTAGCAATTTGAGGTAAAATCGAACTATTCTTTTATTTTTAGCTATTTTATGCTTACATTCTAAACAAACGTACAGTAATTTTATTTACCATTCTTCCATTCGGATAGATCTCACGATTTTGATTTATGCAAAACACGTAGCAGTTGGTCAAATTCATTTATTTGTCAATCAGATAGTGCGTCAAATTAATTTTGGTGTTCGTGGCGACACTGCGCGTTTGCGATCAAAATGTAATTATTTACCATACTCATAAAAAATGATAGCTGATGATTAATCCGATGTTGTAATTTTACAAGTTACTGAATCCTTAATAGCATCATAATGTTTGCAGAACGTATATCCGCCTTATGTATCTATAGGAGACATGGTTCATTTAAATTAACTACAAATACAAATTGTATTGCATAATGATAATAATATCATACATGATAGAATGCAAAGTTACACACGTGTAAACGATTTATTCACGATTCCATACATTTAAACACTCTTATATGAAAGAGCAACCGTTTAAGTTTTAAGGCTAAGCTATTGTTTATTGTATTACAAACCCATTTGCCTTACTTGTTTGGGTAAGTTGACCGATATTTCAATTGGTGAAGAGAGCTTGGTTGCTCGTACTTATGACCTCTGGGTATTTCCTTTTGCAATTATGTTGTATTTAGTGTTCATTGTTTTATGCTATGTCACGAGCTCATGCTACTTTCGTAAAGCTCTTCACGGTGGTTTGTTTGGAGCTTATAATTTTGCAAGTTAGCCTAATCGCTATAATTGTTAGTATTTTAATGCATGCAGGTGTACCTTGTTTGCTTTATGTTAACGGTATAAAAAGGATATGTCACTTACCTACATCGCAACCTAATGCTTATTTATTACGAACCAATTTACCTGTCTTTGCCTGTTTAGGTAAGGTGGACTATATTTTAATTTTTGCAGAGGGCGTGGTTGTTTGTACTTGTGTCCTCAGTGTATTGTTTTTGCAGGGGTTGTGGTAGCTTGGTCTATGACCTCTGTGTATTTGCTTTTGTAAATATGTTAGTATGTAGTGGGTATTGTTTTATGCTTCGTCATGAAACTCATGCTACTTTTTTTGCAGAGGTCGTAGTAGCTTGGTCTATGACCTCTGTATTGTTTTATGCTTCGTCATGATACTCATGCTTCTTTTTTGTAGAGGTCGTAGTAGCTTGGTCTATGACCTCTGTATTGTTTTATGCTTCCTCATGAAACTCATGCTTCTTTTTTTGCAGAAGTCGTAGTAGCTTGGTCTATGACCTCTGTATTGTTTTATGCTTCGTCATGAAACTCATGCTACTTTTAATTATCATTTTGTCATGGTGATTGGTTTGGAATAAATTATTTTTGTAATCAATCCTTTTGCTACATACAAAATTGCCAGTATATTGAGACATGTAGCTAGAATAAAATGTTTGTCAGTTTATAATACATGTTTTTAATGTATTATTTTAATTATGTTTACTAGTATAATTCATCTACATGATATAGTTTGGGTTGCGATGAACGTAATTGATAATTTTTATGCCAATACTTATGCATTATAAGGTCGTTTGCTTTTACTTTATACTAGATTTATTATTAAAAATAACAATGGACAAAACATACTGATAATATTTAAAAGTTCATACTTTTCTTTTATTACATGATATATAAAAATCATTTCTGTTTAATGGTTGATTATTGAAAAAGAGGAAACTATGGTCATAATTAAATCATCGCATACTATTCCTTAACATGCGTTATGTTTGTGGTCCTAGAGTAAGATCTGGTTTGTTTTTTAATGAGAATTTGTAAGCCATTTTTCATCATTTTACATTTTGTTTATTTCATGCTTTAACTATGGACAAAAAAGCGCTGAGTCTGGTATTAATCTACGAAAGAACTTGTTCCCATTGAAGGAAATGTACCATAAAGTGTGATATCAATAACTTACATATACTTTCATATATCAGCGGTATGCCATACTTCCGATAATTCAAACATACGAATGCTGATGGGTTGCTGTTTCACTGACATTAATGACACATACCTAATTTCGAGATTAGAATTTTGATCCAGACGTGCGAGTCGTATCAACAAGAGTCCTTGACTAACCAAAGTCTACTTTGACTGTTTTATAAATACAAATTTACAAAATACAACTTCGATCAGCAATTGGATACACAACTGGACCCTAGTTCCAAGAAAGTCCAAAGCACCAATTGCTATTGTTCCACCATCTCTTTAAAGTTGGCTATGTCGTTAATTGTCTTGGACTCTCGTAACTATACAGCACTTAGTTTTAGAAGAAGGAAAACACAAAGACTTTTGCTGCAGTTCATGGATGGAATTGTCCTATCCGCGATTCAAGGATTGAAGTCAAATGCGTTTATAGAATCTTACAGCATAAAAAGAATTAAGTTAGTAACAGAACTTTATGCTCCAGCTGTTTTGGGTCAGTATTGCCTGACAAAACGTTTATGATCTTTATTTCATACAAATACAACTATATTGTTTTGGGTCAGCAATGCCTGCCAAAACGTTTTATGATCTTTATTTCATACAGTTACAACTGTCTTGTTTTGGGTCAGCATTGCCTGCAAAAACGTTTAATGATCTTTATTTCATACAATTACAACTGTCTTGTTTTGGGTCAGCATGCAATTTGCCTGACAAAACGTTTATTAGTATATGATCTTTAGTATTAAAATGCTAACTTCCGTTTTGAGTCAGTATTGCCTGCCAAAACGTTTATGATCTTTACTTCATATAACTACAACTATTTTGTTTTGGGTCAGCATTGCTGCCAAAACGGTTTATATGATCTTTAGTAATAAAATGCTATGCTTGTTTTTGGGTCAGTATTGCCTGCCTTAACGTTTATTCTCTTTATTTCATATAATTACAAACGTATCTTGTTTTGGGTCAGTATTGCCTGCCAAAACGTTTATGATCTTTATTTCATACGATTTGGGTCTTTATTGCCTGTCCTCCGGCTGATGCTGACTTTACACATTATTCAGACTGTCAATGCGGACATTTGATAGGCTACCATTAAATTGCCTTTTAATTTTATGGCTCAGTTTAACTTCCTATATGTATACATGGATTGTTCGTAAATCATGTTATGGTTTTTAATGTTGCCTATTTTATTCAAATTTGTAATTATTCAAATTATATATATATATATATATATATATATATACAAGTCTAAATTGAAAACAACGTTCAAACCTATGATTGCGTTGGATAAAAACCGCAATTTTTATACGTGTGCATGCAAAACAAATTTCTTGGTAGAGGGGTCTAAATACAGCACAAACAACATTTTCCAAAAGACCAAAAAAGTGAAAAAGTATATTTTAACAAAACGCATTTGACTAGCAGGTCGAACAACTGATGTTCTTAAACCCTGCTGACTGCCATTGGCGATTGCCAAATAAACGGATCACCAGATGTAGCAAAATGGATCTTATAATAATTTATTACCAAACAGAAAACAATAAACTTGCGGAAAAGATGGTATACCGCAAACATGGGTGCAAAAATGTGTACACCATATCCGGATTTCGACAATTAATGTCTCTTCAGTGATGTTAGGAATCGAAACGGTATTTGGAAGGCCATATAATTTACCTCAATTTAGGATAGACTGTCGAATTTTGAAAGAGTCGAAATAGGATGAACGGATCATATAAACCCGAAGGCAAATATAATACAAGCCCAAACGAAAAAATATAAACAAGTATAAATTGAAAACAACGTTCAAACCTATGATTGCGTTGAATAAAAACCGCAATTTTTATACGTGTGCATGCAAAACAAATTTCTTGGTAGAGGGGTCTAAATACAGCACAAACAACATTTTCCAAAAGACCAAAAAAGTGAAAAAGTATATTTTAACAAAACGCATTTGACTAGCAGGTCGAACAACTGATGTTCTTAAACCCTGCTGACTGCCATTGGCGATTGCCAAATAAACGGATCACCAGATGTAGCAAAATGGATCTTATAATAATTTATTACCAAATAGAATATATATATATATATCAAACACACTGAGATCCAGTGGGCATATATATTGTATGGTTGTCACTTGCTTAGACTTGTTTGTATGATATACTTATTTCTAGTGACTGTATAATGAATTGAATCATTATCCCATACGGTATATAAAAATTGTTGAGTTAGATTGCTGACAAATAACAAATACATTGTGTATTAAATAATAATATAACATCTTCACACGCTTAAAACACATGTCTTATGTCTATCTCTAGATTCGCCTTACGTGACAAGGTAACACTACGACTATTGAAGTTATATTTTTATATAGCGGATGTGTTCGTGTGGTCTAGAGCGCTGGACATGAGGCTAAGCGATTGGTGCTGTAGTGTATCAAAGGTGTGAGTTCGAATCCCGTTGAGGGACAAAAATTTGTCAGCATAAAAGTCTAATTCTAACACTGTTGGGTGTAATTTTCAGACTTATATAAATATTTGTATTAACCCTGTGTCTCAAACACACTAAGATCCAGTTAGCATATATATTGTATGGTTGTCACTTGCTTAGACTTGTTTGTATGATATACTTATTTCTAGTGACTGTATAATGAATTGAATCATTATCCCATACGGTATATAAAAATTGTTGAGTTAGATTGCTGACAAATAACAAATACATTGTGTATTAAATAATAATATAACATCTTCACACGCTTAAAACACATGTCTTATGTCTATCTCTAGATTCGCCTTACGTGACAAGGTAACACTACGACTATTGAAGTTATATTTTTATATAGCGGATGTGGTCGTGTGGTCTAGAGCGCTGGACATGAGGCTAAGCGATTGGTGCTGTAGTGTATCAAAGGTGTGAGTTCGAATCCCGTTGAGGGACAAAAATTTGTCAGCATAAAAGTCTAATTCTAACACTGTTGGGTGTAATTTTCAGACTTATATATATATATATATATATATATATATGAGCCTCGTCGGATAGAAATCGACCTTATGCAAGTGCACGTATACATGCACACGTGTAAGACTTTGATTGATTTTAGAACATTCAAATACAAAGCAAAAGATGAATTTGGGTCGGTTTTGTAGGGTTCTTATATCAACTCAATTTTTAAACAGTTATAGACTTTGCATAGAAATTTTTTTGACCCGAAATAAGTTAACAGATGTATTGACATTCATTTGCATAAGGTCGATTTCTATCCGACGCAGCTCATATATATATATATATATATATATAAAAGGACTTGATGGTTTATCCCAATGTTGTACTAAATGCTATGGTCTTTAAAGGTAAATCCATCACACACCAAAGTCTTTATATTTAACTAAACTGGTTATTATTTAAATGGGTTTTTCTCTTTCGAGAAAAATTTTAGAGTATGTGTCAAAAGTTATAAATATTTACTCGGTTAAAATTTACATCTTTTAACTTTCATCGCAAGGTAAATAGAAAATTAACGAAAAATCACTAAAAGCTGGAATATTATTTCAAAGATATTTTTCATTTTACAACTTTATTACGACCATACAATCATGACAATAAAAACCTTTTAAAATGTATTGCATTGGAATAACAGTATGTTCAGAATATGCTCTGAAGCATGCCAGGAAGAAAATGAAAATGAATATAAATTTATTTTATGTATAGCAATATATTTATTTTATATATTTATTTATTTATTTATCTTTATTAAATTTTTTTTTTTTTTTCAATAGAAAAATCAAATTCCTGATGTATATTAAGTTTGTTTTAAGTGTAAATTAAAAGTCCCCAAACTTATCAGTGCCGGATAAGTAAGTTTGGTGGATTCCTGTTATTTTTATAGTGATATTATCGGTATAAATTATTACTATTAATATTGAATGGTGGTATTCACCAGTTATTAAATTTCTAAAAAGCTGTATATTCAAGATTATGACTAAAGCTTAACTTTTTACCGAATCATGAGTTACGCAAAATATTCCTAAAGTCTCATATCAATTGGAATCACAACAAAAATAAATGAGAGTTGAAAAGGTCTTCATTAGATACTTATTTACTTATTTCAATTTGAACTTTTTCCTTTAGAAATTTATCTATGATCTTTATACAATTTCGATTGAAAAATGTCAAGTGTAGTACATGTATGAGGATCAGTTGCTCAGGATCCCATATAGAAATAGTTGGATATAAAACTTCGTTTTTAGAAAGGATCCAAGGCTTCGTAAAAATGTACTTCTATTTTGTTTGAAGATTTAAGATTAAAGATAAAGTTTCTGTTAATTAATGTACTAATTGTCTGTACTAAAATATTTAGGGGATACAATTATTTAAATGTCTAGATGTAAGACGAAATATGAATTCTGAAGCATATAATTAAAGACGATTATATTGTAATTTTATTGCTGTGGTCCTGATCGGGATAAGATTTACACATTTAATCATTTTCATCAGTAAGAGATAACTTAAAAGTAATATCTTGGTATATGATCATATGAACTTTTATAATTCTGCTCAATGTGGCAACGTTTTACAAAAGTAAAGTGTTATTTTTTGGTGTACATGTATGTGAATGTCATGCTTGTAAATTTTTTCAAGTTATATGTAAATTGTATTAACGTCGCCAGAGTCCTCGGGTGGGGGATCCACTCTTTCAGCCTAAGAGTAGATTTGTGGCAGATTTTTCTCCCCACCTTTGCTATTCTTTGTCATTTATTCAATTGATATGATATTAGTTGATGTAATTTCGTATTAATTATGTATTACTATTTCATATTATAAATGAACTTTTAGGTCAAATGTTTTATTTGCAAAATGTATTTTTTGCATTTTATGATTTTGAATAAATGACATTTTTTCGTCAGTTTAGTTTTTATATCATATAGCAAATCAAGCTCAGACTCTGGCCTCTGTATACATGTACATAGTATGTTTATGGTATCTAGCTGTCTGTTTTAAAACCAATTTTATTTGCTAATTGAAAATTAAGCTGAATAAAATAATTTAAGACAGCAGAGAAGATAATTCTGTTTTAATTGGTTATTACTAAGACTTAAATAAAGAGTGAGCTATTTATACTGTAAATTAATGATATCTCTAGTCTGGTCAAATGGTCAGAGTGTCCTACTTAATTAAACGATAAATTGTTGAAATTAGATAACATGTTTTCACATGCAGAGAAATTTCACTTATGACCAGTGCATGATTGGATTTCATCTTTCTTATTGGTCAATGATCTTGTGGGGTCAGCACGAGTTCGCGTGTAAGTGCATTGTGGTCATTTCCTTTTATCATCAGCATTTGATGTGTTAACTTGTGATTCTTATCAAACAATTTGTTGAAAATTCCCACCCACATACCTCCCTTAATGTTATCTTTTGGAGTAGATATGTATATATATTTATTTACGGTCAGATTTTTCTCCCCACCTTTGCTATTCCTTGTCATTTATTCAATTGATATGATATTAGCTGATGTAATTTCGTACTAATTATGTATTATTATTTCATATTATATATGAACTTTTATGTCAAATGTTTTATTTGCAAAATGTATTGTTTGCATTTCATGATTTTGAATAAATGACATTTTTTCGTCAGTTTAGTTTTAATATCATATAGCAAATCAAGCTCAGACTCTGGCCTGTGTATACATGTACATAGTATGTTTATGGTATCTAGATGTCTGTCTTAAAGTATATTATTCTTTTCCGAAAATGGTTGATTGTTTCCCTATCTTTTGTTTTAAAATATAATTGATTGTGTTATACATCCTTTCAGACGTATATTTTAATATATATATCGCCTCGAAGAGGGAGGTTTACAGTAATGGATGCACATTTCCGTACGTTCGTTTGCCCGTTACTAGTTTGGTTTCCCGATAATAATTAAAGTATTGCTTGACTAAATAATTATTTTTGAATAATGTCATGGAGCAAAACTACTGATGGAATTTGATGATTTTGACATGTACCATTCAAGAGTTATTCCTTTAGTTACCGTTTTTTTTTTGTCTTTTTCGGGTGATAATTAAAGTACCATTTGAAAAAGTCTTTTGAAATTTATAAACAATGTCATTGATCCTAAAATTTCAGTCAAGTTTGATATTTGCGATGGTTTTGACATTGATCGTTTAATAGTTATGCACTTATTTATCTTAAATTTTTATTTATTTCCAAGTGATAATGAAAGTACTGTTTGACTAAATCTATTTAGAGTTTAACAAAATGTTATTATATATAAAGTACAGCTCATGTTCAATTTGAATTTTGTTTTTTGTTTTTACTGTTTAAGGGGTTATCTGCAAGCGGGTTTATCCGTGACCAATAGATTGCCGAGTTCTAGTTTATTTTATGTATAATTTAATGTTATCTCTCTTCATAACGACCCGAAGCCTTATATACAGGGAAGTGGACATTTTGTCGCTCACATATCCACAAAGGAACTAATTATTTCAAAAGACATAAATCTAAATAATAGAAATGATGTCACGTAGGCTGTCTTTTAATTTTTGGTATTTTCCTTATTAACAATGATTAACGCAAACAATCATTTAACCGCTAGCGACATATGCTTGAGAATGAATGAAAACCCTTCATCAGAGTGATTTTTTTGCTATGTTTCCTACGTCAAAAATAATAGGTTTTTCTTGATCTTATGGCTTTGCAGATGACAGATTTTATAAACATATTTTTTCTTTATCTAAATGAGAGTAAAAATATTTAGTGAATATAACATGGCTTTTATTTTTATACCTCAGCACATGGACAACTGTTTTACTGTTTGGTTTATAACATCCATCTGTACAAATATTCCACCCGTTCTTTATTGATCCATGTCGACTTCGTTTAGCGCAAAAAAAATGTATTGTTGTTGTTATTCTATAATAAATAATAAAATGTGTTTATAAACAATAGAGAAAAATTAAGTAAGAGAGGAGACAATAAAATAACTCATATATAAGTATTCAGTTTAAAAAAAAAGTTTCATCAATGATAAATGTTCCCGGATGACATTTTAAATGATTCTGATATGACATAGTAGACATATTTGTGTTGTTAGTATGACACAATTCAAAAAACTCTTCTAATATTTTTTTTTGTGTGTTTTCAAACACCAGAAGAAAAAAAAATCTACAGATGAAATGATGAAATAACACATCGTCCGCATCCCAAGTCAAAATACATGGCACCAAATGTCGTCCTTCCAGTGAAGAAAATTCAATATCCGTAATGCTGCTAGAAAATTGCATTAATTAAAAAATCCTGATTATAATAAGTACTACTTACTGAAAAATGGCCGTAATATAAATATAAAAACTACCAAAATGTTTTGATATATAAATTCGTCATTCGGTTTAACTGTTGTAACGTTGTAAGATATTAAGACTTATATGATAATAGAATTGTTGATGGGGCTGCATTGTACTAATGTAAATATAATCATCTGGATCGGTTTATGGAATTTGAACATCGGTATACTACTGTAGCCTATGTTTATATACCTAGATGAGGGCGACAAGAAAAGGCAATACTCGACTAACAAAAGTTATTTTTTTATAAAAAGCCTAGTTGGCTGAGAAGTCTACGGCATATGACATAGTGCAGGTAGTGTTGCCTTGATGTCATATAAGCATGAATTTATATCCAGCTGAGGGAAAAACAAAATTTCAGACGAGGTATATTTTTGTGTGTATTTAGCCCTGCCTAAACCTACATTAACTTATGGGTAATTTTTGTCAGGACGATATATATTTATATTACTTCACAATCTAGTTTTCAAAATAACAAACATATAAAACAGCCACCGATTAGGTTCCTGACTTAAGATAAGAAAACTTGTTTTTTTTTTATATAAATAGCTCACCCCTTTAATCTCCACCAGTTAAGTGGCAAATGGCAAACAGATAATAGAAAAAAACAATAGAGAAACACAACAATAATAGGCAATATGTATCAAAGAATTATCGCAGCTAATGAATGTAGCTCAATTTGTAAAGCTGCTCATATGAAATCTCACACTTCATAATTATTCTGATAGTTCTTTCAGCCAACTAGGTACAAACATGAATACTCGATGTACTTATTGATCAATGAAGTTATACAAGATAATCATACTGGTTTGTATTTCCAAGTAATAGCTGTACGTACCTTTGATATAGACAATCAATAACTTTTTTGGATAATGTTGTCAAAATATGGTCAGGTGGAATGAAGAAAGTACCATCGAAAGTTCGGTATTGTTCAATCTAAAACCAATAAATTACTTTCAGTTCAAACACGTTACACTATATCAAAGAAAACAATGTTACATTCGTTAATGATCAAAATCTGAAAAAAAATATACTATTTCCATTACAAACAATATTTTGGTATAACTTGAATGACTCATATCAAAAAGGCCTTTTGTTGGCTAATACAAATACAACACACTTTCTTGAAGTAAGTAATTTAGTATGACGTCCATTATCACTGAACTAGTATACATATTTGTTTAGGGGCCAGCTGAAGGACGCCTCCGGGTGCGGGAGTTTCTCGCCCATTGGTGGCCTTCGGCTGTTGTCTGCTCTATGGTCGAGTTGTTGTCTCTTTGACACATTCCCCATTTCCATTCTCAATTTTAATTTGTTTAGTTTTCAGTCTTACATGTAGTTTTCTTTAAGAACGATTTTGTATAAAGCTTTTTTCGAAATATCATACGATAATCAACCAGATTGGTTAACTTCTTTAAAAAAGAAACAGATGATTTGTCCAGCTTTCTTTTATCTACATCATTATTTTGGAATAAGAAAATAGGGGGATAATTTTAAAGTCATAATTTGTCTATGTATATATTTTGCACCTTTAAAAGAAACTTTACAGCGGTCTGTGATGGACAGTGCTGAGGTTTTTTGTCAAACAAGGCCACAATGATCAAATGTAAAACTCGAATTATAACAGTTGATTTGATATGGATTGCCATATTCACTAACACCCACTGGAATAATTCGATCTAGCTGTATATGTAAACCAGGAAGAAATGACAATTGAACTAGGTTGAAATCATTTCACCTGCTTTTTGGCATATTTTAGTGATATATTCCCCATATGTTGTAATAGGGTCTAATAATAAAATTACACAAGTATCTGCCGTATTTTTCTTTAAAGCTGATTGTCGTAGTTGTTCATCTATTCGTTTGGGGTGTTCTGTTTGTGGATCAGTTGGGTTGAGTTTTTCTGACATTTTTTAAAGACAGTGTTTCTAAAATAATAATAGCAAGTTTTGTGTTTGATGTATAAATATCTTTCTATTAATTGAGGGATGGAAAAGCACGACTCAATTAACGGAGAACTCTTCCAACTTGTAAATCCATAATAATATAAGGTACATTTAAAGTTAAAATTTCAGTATTTTCTTTGAGAAAATTTAATGAAAAATTAATGCTTTATAGCAATTGACATGAGTAATATCATATAAGATCCTATCAGGAACTCTGGTCGCTGAGGCAAATGACAAAAAGTCCTCTGTTCTTTCTAGCTTCGGTCGATATTTGATGAAGATTAATTTTATATATATGTTTATTTATCATATGAAAAGTAAACTAGGGATCACTGATGTTTAGAAATGTAGTCATCTCTTGGTATCCTTTCGACGGCAGTAAAAACCTTGCCAAAGTGGGACGTCTATTTTGGCTGTACGGAATGTATAAATCCAATGCCTTGTTTAGCGATTGTCTCACTTTATGCGCACACGTTTAGACATGTTTATACATGATCTCGTCCTTAACATGCATCTACCAATGTAAAAAAAAAGCAATGGCTATTCTTCCGAAAACCCAAGAAAATAGCAAAATATGTCTATTTTTCCGGCTAGCCGGAACATAGTTTATTCTTCGGGCCATCAAGAATAATAGCAAAAGCAAATTATTTTTTATTGAGAAAATCAATAAACAGAATAAAATTTTAAAAAGGGGGGTTATTACCAAAGGATATCTGTGCATGTGCCTAGATCTCCGTTATAGTAGAACTTACAAATCATGTGGCCTAGTACATATGAGTTGGTCGATTTCCTGTTAATTTTATGCGTATTGCATCGATTTGTACAGTCAAAGGTAAAGGAGAAAAACAACAATTCCAGTTTTATTTCACGCTATATTTATCTTTTATGTGCACACGATATTGTTTGGATTCTCTCCTATAAGATTAATTGTTACAACAATCTCGTTCTCTCTCATTTTCTTCAGGACTTCTTCAAATATAATTCACGATATCCAATTTTCAAAATGTCCATTGCAAACGTGCTTTTTTAATCCGATACCTCATCCGGAACACATTTGGCCATATGATACTGCTGCAGCTATCATGAATTTGCGCACATGCTAACGGATGGCCGGAATAAGTAAATTAACACATAATAAATAATATAGATTTTTACCTATTCTTTCCGTTAGCCAAAGAAATAGAAACGTTGTTTAATAGTTGCCATTGGACGTAAAACAATCACCAATCAATCAATAGTATATGAAAATAACACTTTAAAAGTTACTGCGTCCGAAGGTTGTTTTTTTTTTTTTTATTACCCTCCATCAGGGCCGCTTAAAAACAAGAAAATTAAAAGCAGAAAAGTCTCAATACTTGAGGAGCAACAAAACCACAAGAGACATAAAGAACATAGATTAAACAATCTAATAATAATAAAAAGTCGAAATCTACCTAAGTTTCTAAACAATTCCAAAACTTATCATTAGAAATATAAGAATAAAATTGAGAATGGAAATGGGGAATGTGTCAAAGAGACAACAACCCGACCATAGAACAGACAACAGCAGAAGGTCACTAACAGGTCTTCAATGCAGCGAGAAATTCCCGCACCCGGAGGCGTCCTTCAGCTGGCCCCTAAACAAATATATATACTAGTTCAGTGATAATGAACGCCATACTAAACTCCAAATTGTAAATCTATTTTATAAATCATATGATTGAGGAATGACAAACTATATGGTTAATTATACCCTCATGGACAACCACTACACAAGCAGCGGTATCGACCCAGAGCTAGCAAATGAAAATATTAAATTATAACTTCTGTTCGTCCGAAGCGTTTTTTTAAATTCACCTTCATCAGAAGACCAAAAAAGAACTCTAAAAGAATAGCCGACAACGCAATCTAAGCTTAGATCTACCTAAGGGAGTTGGAACCTTTTTCTTAAACCAATTCAGAATTAAGACCCTTTTGGTGATTATTCTCTCAAATGCTTTATATCATCATCTTTCCAAAATTTGGTAACATTTATTTTAGATAGTATTTTAGAAAAACGTGTTATACGTAGAAAAATTGCTGTCATATGTTTGTATCACTTAGTAAGGTGCCACAATAAGTGAGAAAGTTTTTTGGTGTTAACAAGACTAAATGATACTGTCCCTACTAACTTTTCAACTCAGATATACCCGATAAAAGTAGTATACATGCGTTTGCACAAAAATTGGCTTTATATTTGCTAAATCCCGTCCATCCTGTCTTAAATTTTCAAATGTTGAAAGTAGTTACAGTTCGTATGCAGTTGTAATCTTCTTTTGGTTTAAAATCTCCTAAGGCTGAATCTGTAATCTCTTTCTGAAAAATACAATTGGTATTGCCAAATAGGGTTGAGCTATCCGTATCACCAATATCACTGTACACATGGAGTTGAAATATCCATAACATCATTTGTTACTGAACACATTGACACTACATTGTTAGTTGGCGCGGTATGTACTTTTTGTCTTTTTTTGGTTTATCAGCTCTTCATTTTTTTTAATTAGTTTTTGATTTTCAAATATTTTGGCCTAGAGCATCACTGAATGGACATTTGTTGTCGAAATGCGCATCTGGTGCTCTATAGTGAATATCATCTCAAGCTTTCCTCATTGTTTAGCTTCTATTTTTTTTCTTTTTTGTATAACATTAACGATTGGAAATCGACAGTTCCTTATTGATTACACATATATATATATATATATATATATATATATATATATATATATATATATATATATAAGTCTTAAGATTTGCACAACGGTACTAATATAAGATTGTAATATACGAGGATGATGTTATAAAATCGTGATGACAAATATTTCGGCTTAATAAATAGCCTTCGTCAGTGTCAATAATTTTTACAATACTAATTGTTAGTATATATTAATAGAATGCAAGACTATACTTAAGAATAGCTGAGAATAGCACAAATGTATAGACTTAATATTGTATATGCTTATGTACTCGAAAGTCTTTTCATCCTTTAATTCGTGTGAATGTTTTTATAAAAACGTTTCCCACGAATTATACATAAAATACTCAGTTGTCACTGCTGTTGATCATAAAACCGAGAGGACTGTCCACTCAATATATTGGTACTGGCATGATTAAAATGATAAAATATAATTAAAAAATTTTAAAACTAAGGTTGAAACTGCCTAAGGCAAAGTTGATCTTAACACTTTTATCAAATATGAATAGATTCGTTTTGCTGGACAGCTGTTAAACTAGATCCTTTTTAGATTGATCACACTTTTGGATTGGCTTGCTTAAACACTTTATATGTGAATTAAGTCTCATGAATCTTTTAAATATACTTAAACTAAGTTTGCAACATTCTCTGCCGAAGTTTGTCAAAGATGGGTTTCTGGTCAGATTTTAGGATTCATATTGGTACTGTTACTATGCTTGTTTAATTGAGTCATTTCTTTAATTTTACACAATTGCAATACATAGAAGTTTCACATGATTCTATAATTTTGATTGGCTTTGGCATTCTAATATTTTGTTCCCGTTTAAAATACAACATCTATGACTGCACGTCCTCCCTGTGACAACGTTAAAATAATGCATAGAACAACTTGATTTAACTGTTAATTCATTTTTGTAGCATACAAATGTATTTATATGAATTGAATGCTTCCTTTTAAAATTATTAGGGTTGTAAAAGTGTTTCCAGCTGAATTCAATTTGTGCTTTGATCAACGTTTTGATATCTTAATAAAATTACAAAATGAAGGATGTAATTCTTTAATATTGAAAGTTGCTGCCCGTTTGGGGTTAATATTCATAATGTGTCTAAAAAAACAGAAAACAAATCTAATTTATAAATACAAAATTTCTGTGCCATGATATTGAACATTGTGCTTTTTTTAATTATTGACTCAGCTTAACCATTTTTTTTATTATTATTTTTAAGAGCAAAAGACAATTAGATAAAGATGTAAAAACTGTAAATGGAGGTATCAAATGTGTGTAAAGAACTGAATTAACGGATAATTTAATTGTGTAAAAAAGGGATTTATAACTCGTTGAAGCTGCGACACAAAAGTCCATCCGGCGAATATCACGAGTCATTATACACATCCAAGTTGAGAAATGGAAGAAAAGGCTACTTTAAAATCTACCTGAAATAAAATGGGCGTATTGACCTATTTGTTAACGCTACACTATAAGGCTTTCCAAGTGATTGGAATGGGATTATTGGAAGGATTGGCATAGTGTGTGATAAAATTTTATGAATGAATTTGATGTTTGATTCACCAAGGTTCACTTAAACGCACTTTATGACAATACCATTGCGTAAACCAGAATTTTGCAGTATAACAAGAAATGAAGTTGCTATATATCTGCGCAGTATTTGTTAATAAATAGACACTTTAATAAAGCTAAGTTGCTGTATAAGAAATAATTTTGTTGACTTTGAAGTCCAAACTTTCTATTGCTTTACATACGTTAATAAGAGTTGGGAAACAATTACAATACAGACGCATAGGTTTTATTTAATTTACCAAAACATTTGGTTGATTATTGTATGTTAGTAATTACATGAAATTAGTGTAAAAGATCTATCATTTTTCCCCTACCAAATTTAAGCCTAAAACTTATTTAGAAATGGTCTGGTCATTGTTATTGAACATAACGCAATTCGATTGGATGGTTATTGCGTCGCCTTTTCCAGTTTGTCTGTTGAAACTTTTCCTGCGTGTATGTAAGAACGTGAAATTTTATAATGTTACAAAATTTGTTAAAGAAGACAGGGATGACAACTCTGACGTTAAAATTATTTTGAGAAATAATAAAATTACTTTCGTTTGTCAATTAACAATTATAGTTCTGATTTGCTACATGCATGATATGTGTCCTCCTTCTATTTGCAAGTCAAAATAATTGATCATTTATTTACTTTATAGATATGATAAAAACAATGGTCTTATCATAATTACATTATCTAACTTTTTCAAAGTTTCTTATATGAAAATATTTAGCCATTATAAATATAAGTATCCATCTTGTAAATGAAAAGTAGATTATCTGAAAGCAAGTTAATTTGCAATTCTTTTTACACACACGTATAGTTAGTTAATTTGCCATCAAACTGGACACTTGATGAGAGTTTGTTATTTTTATTAATGAAACAAAAGATATGAAAGATTCGATTTGCAAGTTCTAACTTTTTCATATCATAAAATTTTCATAATATAGAGGATTTTTATATTATTTAAATAGCGCATTTTACGTCTACGCAAATATAAAGGAGTAAAAATTGGAGTTCTTGTTCTCGATGTGTCATTTTTAATCCGTTTGTTACTATGGGTCTTGTAGCCGATGTTCCGTTGTCAATTGTTTTATTTTCCTCTGATGAATTTTCTATAAATGAAGTTACATATCTTACAGTTTTTATGTAGAAAATGTCTCCTTTTGATTCAAAAGCTCCTAAGGCTGGGTGTGTACTCTCTTTTGGTTTAAACTTAACTAGTGCTGAGTCTGTATTCTTGATCTGAAAAATACAATAATTCCAATTCACATGACAATAAACTATCTCTACCAGCAATTTTCATTGTAAAAACAGATTGTAAATCATTATAGAAATATGCTAAATATGAATAAAGTAGTTTTAAAGGATTTCAGACGTTTACCAAGAAAATCAGAAACTTTCCAAAGTTTTCTTTTAACTTTTTTACTCGTATGCTAATATTGTGTATAGTCTATTTTTGTTAAATACTAAATTTGTTTGGCATTCATTAAAGACAACTTTTGGGGAATTTTAACCTTGAAATCGGAACACATCTTCAGTGATATGTCTACTTGCGGATGTTACTAAGTAACCAAATTGAAGTTGAAATTGAAGTAAAATGAACATCACAAATAAATTATTATACTCACCTTCAACATCGCCGGCTTAAAAATTCATACAAATTACCATTTTGAAACGGCGTTAGCAACATAACATTTACGGTAACAATTGTACTACAACAAATACACATTTCGACAAATAACGTGTCTTCAGTGATGCTCGAGGCCAAAATAGTTGAAAATACAATGGCTAATGCAAACGTTGAAGAGCTTTAAAACAAAAACAAAAAACTTAGTCCAATCAGGGCTTTGCATAAAGATGTTATTTTCCTTAATTCAAAATGAGTTTCAAGAAAAATGTTTATACAAGAGTCTTGAATATTGGACTGTTAAACCTTGTTATACATTTTTGCATTTAAGACTGTTATAACTACTATAAGCTCTGTATCAAAATGTGTACACAATAGTTTACGTCATATATGTGTTCTGATATTTTTTGGTACAGCTTTGCAACGTTTTGATTAAAATGGAGAAATGTAGGATAAAAAATAAAATCATGGTACAGTAAATTGTTCCAAAGAGAAACCAACATGTCGTTGATTTTACTTTTTATTTTTAAACAATCAACTATTTGTTAGATTATAGTACAATTCTTTTGTACTGCTTGTAAAACGGTTAGAAATTTTGATCTCAAATATATACTTTTCTTTCTTGTCAAGCACTTACCAAGTAAAAATAAACTGTAGGGAAACATAAGCCCTGCTTGTTTTCAGCTTTCATTAGATGGCCTTCTCACTTACCTGTTTTATGTATTGAAATGGTTTTTGTTGATATGTACCATCATCATGGACAGGAATGAAATTCTTATATGCAATTAAAGTCATCAATAATCCAACGACTGAACATGGTAGGAATATTTTCATACCAGCCTTCATATTCCTGAAATAAATAATCTATTTTCTAATTTCATTATTTTTTACTTTGTGTGCATTAGCCAGTTTCTATCTGGGACCATGTTTGCGGTTCTCTTTGTTAATATTAGTGTTTTATCCAGGCATTTGGCGTTGAGGCAGATATAGGTAGTGATAGGTAGAATTTTCGTAATCTTCTAGATATTCAGGATTTAATATTTGGACTATTTAAGAATGCGAATGATATAGGCCAAGTCACCTCCCCTAAAGACATTAGTCATTTTAAAAAAAAAATGTGTGTTAAAGCAAGCAAATAGTTCATGCATTTAATGACCTCTTGTATCATGCTTCAATGCACTAAAGGTCAAGTTACGTTCAGATAGGTGAGTTACGTGGGGAAGTATCAATTTATTGTTTAATCCTGTTACTCTCGACTTCCTTTGGAGTCTTTGCCGCTGTTATACTATACTTCCAAATCATACTTAAATTTCACGTTCTACTATAAATATAATATCTTCTCACTAAATATTTCAAGGTTAGATGACTATGTTGAAAGTCTACCAAATATCTTAACTTACATCTAGAAATTGCCAATGAGGGTCGGTTCAAAGCAAAACTTTACGACAAATAAGATGATTTCACCTTTCATTAGTTAACTTTCCATTTTTATGTAACAACATTTCAGCAGCATCTGTAATATATATCTCTGAGTAGATACAATATTCCAGAGCTTGCATTTTCTAATATAAGCTCCTTGAAAGAATGTCGGTGCTTACAAGGAAGCTATTGTCTAACCTTGTAACAATTGTCTTTATAATTACCACTTGTTCTTTTAATTTCATTGAAAGTGAATACCCTGTAATTGTCCATTGGGCAGGTTCTTTTAACAATCCGTAAGCACTATTTTTAAACTATGTCCTATCTTTTTTCATTGGATTTGTCAATCACTTCGGTCAGGAACGAAGATAATAATACAACTTCCATTTTTCAGTCCTTGTAATTCCTATGGATACAATTTAACAATTGATTGGTTCTTAACACCAGTGTCTGTAGTTAGTCTATTCTATTCACAATAAAAACAAATCCTTACGACTGCTTACAGACGCATAACACTAGATCTATAAGAATTACATTGTATTTGTATGGTTCTCCTACTCGAATAGTTTAAATGTTTTAAACACCAGTTAAGGATCTTAAATATTCAAGTATTCTTTTCAAATTTCCAATAGGATGGTACTGTTTTTGATGTTTCCTGTTAAAAAATTAACAAGATTTTCGATGTCTACTACATGAAAATATGTGGAAACGAATCTAATTTCTTTCTTATGTTTGTTCGATGACTTAAGAAGTTGTTGACTAGTTATGTTTGTTGAAATATACGGACTAATACTAAGCAAACTTAAAAGTCTGTTTGACGATGAATTCAACATATCGATCTTGGCTTCTATTGTAATACGCTAATGTTGCGAATGAATGAAGTCTTGGGTTGTCGTATTCTCAAATACTGAGTATTCCAATCGTTTACTCGCTTTAAAGAGGTCCATAGATACAAATAATTTGAAGAATATAAGCAAGTATTCGAATCAATTTACTAAAGCTGTAATATTCAAGATTAATGAACATGGTGGTACAACTTTTCGATGGTTCATCAATGTAGACGTTCACAGATTTCCCAGTAACTGTGGAAAATGCAATATTTTTGTCTAAGCTGGCTTGATTTACAATCACTTTTGATCCCTGCATCCAAAGTGCATTATATCTAGACTGTTTTACAGTAATCCTGCGGGAAATATGCTGGATTTTAATTTGTTGGGTAATATCTCTATTCACTGTTAAAAAATTTGTACTTTGAGACGAGTACATACAAATTCATGTAACATTTTTATGACTACATCCAACTCGCACTTTTCGACAGTCACACCAGAAATATATCGTGTGTTTGTGCCAAAAACACAATTAGATACTTCTCGAATCTGGCTTATATTAATTCATCAATTGATGTCAGATTTCGGTTTTCATTAGAACAATTCTGTTTCATTTATGGTCAGACAAGATGTGAGATACACATAAGCGTTGTGCTCATTTTTAAATTTATGAAATTGAATCTCTTGTTGTCCTTCAGATTCATCTGTTATTTAACCGTAGATTCGTGTTTTGATTGCTGATTTTATTTCAAAGGAACTAGATTCCTACTTGTCTTTTATCGGATAATACTTTTTCCAACTTCAACCAATTTTTCAATAATCTTTATATAAACTGTTTTTATTTTACAGTAACTGGTGAAATGAATCCTTGATGACTGGCACACCACTTTTCAGACATCCTTGAAAACAATATCCCGGAACGTCTTGATATTTTTCAATCATTTATACAGGTAGTTATCTATGTCTTTGATACGGTCCCTCTATGGATATGGTATCAAATGACATCGTTTATTTCAACAATCAAAGTTTATTTGTAGATCGGAAAGTAGAAACGTTAAGACTAGTTTGCAGTAAAAAAATCATTTTTTATTTTGCAACCTATTTGCCTTGTGACAGAACATGATGATAACACAATACATAGTGCTTTGATACGGTCCCTGAACGCGTTGTGTATGTAGTATTTAATAAAACGTGCTATTGTGCTATTGTGCATTGTGAAAATAAACCAGGGAATTTGACAATATATTATGTTCCAGAAACGAAAGGAAGGCTACATAAACGTATATGCGGCCATAGATTAGACATCAACAACAATGCAAGCGACATTGTTTACCAGCATTTTAACCAGCCTGGTCATTCAATATTTTCTATGCAAGTTCGCATCATTGAAAAAATATACCACAGGACTAACAATCCTCATCTTGCAACACCTCTCCGTAGACAAAAAAGAAGACTACTGGATTCGACAATTGGGATCTGCGGCACCTTATGGTTGCAATGACAAAATTGATGGCATAGGTATTCTATCTAGTCCTTCTGGTAGCTTGGTGAATGTGATGATTCTTTTTAACTCTACTCTTCGACGCAGTCATGGTCATCGTCATTATACATCACCTACTCTCCATTATGTCTCTATTAATGACCTGCTGCCATTTATATAGAAGCCGTTAGGTATTCGTCACATTCGCACGAAGCTTTATTTATTACCCCCTTTCAAAACTTCATTCCCTGTACAACCTATGATTGGAAACCACTGTTACAAACCATCATTCAAACCAACACAAGCTAACAGCTACCATCTCGGATATTGCAAGTCACAGACTTTTCAAACTAGTTCGCATTGGAAAAGATAAAAAGAGAAAATATCCTTTCTAAAACTTTCCTTTGCCAACAAAGGTCTCGATGCTATCAACTTGGGCAATATCCTTCATCATAAATCAGTTCACTGGAAGAGAAAAGAGGGACGAAAGATACCAGATGGGCAGTCAAACTCATAGATCGAAAACAAACTGACAACGCCATGGCCAAAAATAAAAAGACAAACAGACAAATAATAGTACAGATAACACAACATAGAAAACCATAGACTAAGCAACACTAACCCCACCAAAAACTGGGGGTGATCTCAGGTGCTCCGGAAGGGTAAGCAGATCCTGCTCCACATGTGGCACCCGTCGTGTTGCTTATGTTATTACAAATCCGGTAAATAGTCTAATTCGGTAAGTCACATTCGTGAAAAGGGAGGGTATTGTAGTTACGACATAAGGAACATATCCGATATCATCTGTGAAACGGTTATTCCATAACGGTCAACCAACTCGTGATGGCGTCCGTAAAATTTACGAAGGGATGACTTCAACTTCACCATTTGGAACTCTTGGTTTAATAGCTTCCTTGTGAGCAGCAACCCTCTATCAAGAAAATCATGATAGGAAACACAAGCCCTGGAATATCGTATCAATTGGGAGATATATACTCCGTATGCAGGCGCAGCTGGAATGTTGCTACATAGAAATGGAAAGTTCATAATTGGGAAGCTGAAATCATCTCTTTTGTCGTAAAGATTTGTTTTCAACCGACCCTCATTGTCAATTTTTAGATGTAAGTCAAGATATGAGGCAGACTTAACTGTATCTGTAGTATCCTTTATCTCTAGTTCGATGGGATAGATTCGTTCAACATAGTCACCAAATTTTGTATTATTTAGTGAGAGAATATCATCTATATAGCGGAACATAGAGTTAAAGGATATTGCTAACTTATGAAAATACCTCCCTATTTTAAAGATCAGTCTGTACCTATCATTTCTAATACCTATACCAAACCAATTGCAACTAAAATTTTCAATTACAAATACGTGTTGAAGGATCTCAATATTGACGACTTTAAGTCTAAACCTCCGGATTGCACCTGTGCTAGTTCCCCATTCATAAATAATACAGCTGGCCACGTTATTACTGGTGACCTAAACATTGTCAATAACCTTTTCTCTGCGAAATTTGTTATCCAAAGGCCCGAAAGATCGTGAGCCTAAATCCATCAGTTGGACGCACAACTTCAAAATACTGATGGATTCAGTCGAGGATTATGCCAGGCAATGGGTTAGAAGACGTAGATACTCTTTCCTAATGTACTAAGGCTGTGAGGTCGTTGGTACAAATCAGAATTAAAAAAAAAACTGAATGTATCTATGAATACCCATGCTACATCAATTATTAAAGATCCTAATGTTGCAAAACACTTTTTCTACCTCCATGACACATATGCTGTTGTCCCCGCAGATAAAGCCCCAAACAACATCGTTTTTGTGTGTAAATCACATTACATAAACTGCTTGATAAATTAATTAGGTATTGGCAATTCACTTAGAAACTCAACATATACCCCCACGACACTAACCAAGGAGGAAATCCTGGATAATCATAGGTCTGTTCTATGTTTCTTTGGAATTTCAACCAAAGATGAAGAACTGGATCTTCCATCGCTGTTTTGGATACCCAAACTACATAAGTGTCCTTATAAACAACGTTATATTGCTGGGTCTTTCAAGTGCTCTACGAAACCTCTTTCAAAATTATTAACATAAATTTAATCAGCAATCAAAGCCGGGCTTCAAAGTTATTGTGAAACTACCTATTCTAGAGGTGGCGTGAATCAAAGATTATTTATAGCTCTTCATCTTTTTAATAAGCTTCGGATTTTCAAATATTTTGGCCTCGAGCATCACTGAAGATATATTGATTGTCGAAATGCGCATTGATTGTCGAAATGCGCATCTGGTGCAGAAAAATTGGTACCAATTATGTTATTACTACCACTGGGTCGATCCCTCTGCTGGTGGACTGATAGTCCCCGAGGGTATCACCAGCCCAGTAGCCAGTACTTCGGTTCTGGCATGAAAATACGGATTTTAGTGTTATTAAAATTTGCTGTTACAAAATTTTTGGAAATTATTCAAAATTAAGGAATGTATCTCCCTCATGCAAAGCTCTAATTCCTTTCCCGGCTTTGATTATACTTTTTTGTCCTTTTTGGATTATAGCTCTTCATCTTTTTAAAAAGCTTTGGATTTTCGAATATTTTGGCCTCGAGTATCACTGAAGAGACACTGATTGTCGAAATGCGCATCTGGTGCAGAAAAATTGGTACCGTTTATGTTATTAGAGTACATACAATCGAAGTCTCGTAAAGTTTCATCTTGCAAAAGTATTAAAACATTTGACTTTTCCACACTTTATACCAGTATTCCCCATTCCAAACTTAAAGACAAATTGAAATTGTTGGTCCTGCTTTGTTTCATAAAAAGAATGGTTAACGTAGATACTAGTATCTTGTCTTAGGGAGAGATGAATCGTACTCTGTTAAAATCGCTCTGATTCAAACAAAAAATTCTCTGAAACTGACATTATCAAAATGTTTGATTTCTTGATTGACAACATATTTGTTACATTTGGAGGACGTGTTTTTCAACAAACAATCGCCAATCCCATGAAAACCAACTGTGCTCCTCTTCTTGCCGACTTGTTTCTTTATTCATATGAGGCTGACTTCATACAGGAACTTCTTAGGAAGAAGGAAAAGAAGTAAGCAGTCTCCTTTAACTTTACTTTCCGCTATATAGATGATGTTCTCTCACTAAATAATTCAAAATTTGGTGACTATGTTGAACGCATCTATTCTATTCCAGTTAAGTCTACCTCATGTCTTGACTTACATCTAGAAATTGACAATAAGGGTCGGTTGAAAACAAAACTTAACGACGAAAGGGATGATTTCAGCTTCCCAATTGTGAACTTTCCATTTCTGTTTAGCAACATTCCAGCAACGCCTGCATACGGAGTATATCTCCAAGTCGATACGATATTCCAGGGCTTGTATGTGACCTGCCGAATTAGACTTATTACCGGGCTTGTACTAACATGAGCAACATAACGTCTGTCACATGTGGGGCAGAATCTGCTTACCCTTCCGGAGCATCTGAGATCACCCCCAGTTTTTGGTGGGGTTCGTGCTGCTCAGTCTTTAGTTTGCTATGTTGTGTTTTGTATACTGTTGTTTGTCTGATTGTCTTTTTCTTTTTTAGCAATAGCGTTGTCAGTTTATTTTTGACTTATGAGTTGGACATGAGACTGTGAAACATTGAAGTTTAGATATGATCCCTATGGCCATGTAATTACAGGGGACCTCAACATTGTTCCAGACCGAGTTCATAAATTTCTAAAGAAAAGACCAAAATATCGTCCACCGTCCTAAAAAAATTGCAAAGGGTTTCATCAAGTTCTTAAGATGTTCGTTCATTTTATTGTAAAAAAATGGTGTAAACGGGAGAAATCTGACAAAAAGTCACTTGATTCCTATTTAAATAAATGTCTGAATATTGTTAATTTTCGCATATCACATGTCGAAAATGATTTTAAAATAAATAAAAGTGTAAGTAATACGCCCATTTCTAGGATTAAAAACAAAATTAAAGTACTCGCAAAGATTTTTGAGCTCGAACCGGCCGGCAAACAATGTGGTGGTGGTTTGACGTAAATACTACACGAAATGAAATTATAAATTCAACTACTTTTCAGGCCGTACGCTCAACAGAGAGTCATATAGTAAAAAATCATGTCACTACCACCGCTCAGCTTAAAGGAGACATGACACGATTTTCAATTTGTGTTTCAAAATGTTTATTTATACTTAACTTTCCCCAAAAATACATCGATAGCAATATAAGTGTCAACTATTTAGGAAAATACGTATTTTAATGAGATTTTAATGCAACGATTTATCGACCTGTCAAATATGCATATTTCCATCCCGGAAGTCACTCAGAACGAGGCTACTACGTCAGTGGTTACATTCATGCATATTGACATATGGGTACAGCACAAATTTAGTTTCGATTATTATCCAACAAAACGCATGACAGTGATAAACAATGATTATATGTGATGCCGATGGGTTCAACAATATAATTAAAAAGAAAATTGACATGAAATTTTCTGTTTTTTGAATGACACGCAGACTAAGAAGGTGTAAAGATGGGACTTTTTAACAAGCCCAGACTACACTTCTTTTCGCCCACTTTCATTAGGATTCCAGAGTTGAGAACTCGGGTGCCATGCCATGAGTTCATCATAGGTCACAAGTGTACGGTACTCCACATGGGGGATTGATAAAGACATATAGTGATTACGCAATATTACTTCATAAGCTCTTTGTGTACAACCTGGATGTTGGTTTTGCCGAGGGCACAGATGAGATTGGAATATATTATTGTTGTGTACAGAAAACAGGTACAACTACCTGATCATATATGTTTAATGAATACCTGTAGTACGACCATATAATATCCTATGCACCACCAATTAAATACCCTAACCCGTGTTGATAACTAATAGACAACCTGTATATAGATCTTATTTTTATTGCTTTTAAGAATATGCAGATATAAAAAGGTTTATAACAGATGCATTTTTAATTGACTTCTTGAGATGTTAGACATAAAGCATAAAAATCAAACAAGGAAATGAGACGAGAATGTGAATCATAAGTCTTTTACATTCTTTTTCTGACACATTACCTATTTCCACTCTCAATTTTATTATATTGAACATCGAATATAGTTATTGACAACTATTTAGTTGGTAAAGATTCAGATGATGAAAAACATTTCTTTTTAAAATGGAAACTTTATAATAAATGAAGAAAGTGTCGTTTACCTTACGGCCTCCAATAATGAGAAAACCCCATACCGTATATTCGGCTATAAAAGTTCTCAACGTGAAAATGTGAAACAATTTTAACGAAAAAACTAACTGGTTTATAACAAAATAATTTCCGTAGAAAACATTGACAGACATGAATCAACGACAACAACTGATCTATATGCTCCTGATTTAAGACAGGTACATTCAAAATGTGTCGATGGTATATGTTTGTGAGCGCCTCTACCACTCCCAACGTGTGACAGTGTGACAGTGGTCTTACAGCAGTACATAAGAACTATAAAAACCAGTCTTGGCAAAAGATCGGTACGAAGTAGAGAAACCACTAACGTTAAAACAATAGCGACAACGCACAAATACTGTTAGCTAGATCAAAGCCAAGTACAGCTAATACACAACTCATGTTCTCGAAGTCTGAAGTATGTTACATGTAAACATTTTCCTGCTCAGTCTGATTGAAAATCTAACATTTATTCAAATGACCCCTTTTAGAAAAAATATTTTGAAAAAGAACATTATGTGTTGCGAATATTTTTCTGGACTCAAGCGTTTTGTTTGTAGCAATGAACAAATTGATTGCTAAATGATATTTGGAAGAGAGGGGTGGAAATAAGTGAATTTGAATTTACTTTGTGTAATTCCTTAAATTTGAAGTTAGATTTATAAGGGTCTGGATGGAATAGCATACTTTAGAAGTGTAGTATAACTATATTAATTATTTCAACATAAGATAGTTTTTCTTAGAAATGTATGATTTTTAAAGGTAAATAACATAACACGTGACTAAATCACACTACAGGTGCCTTCTTACCTTTCACCTGGTCAAGTATGCTAAAGGTGTCAACATTTAATCACAAAAACAACAGTCTCCAATAAATGTTTTGTATTGTGTAATTTTATACATTAGGTGAGACGTAGATAAAATATTGAATTGAATTGTTTACATAAAAGGGGGAAAGTAATAAAATTGTTAATTGAATATCCTAATGCAGAAATAGTGTGATAAAGGATTTTTCACTATACAAATCCTTTGTGTGATGTATGGTTTCCAACCAAAAAAATTATAAGCATAACTTTTGGTGATAATTTATACCTATTAAAAGTCTCTATGTAATAAAAAAAAAATAAAAACGGACACTTTGGGAACGCCTAATTTGACTTTTACTATGGTTTTTTTTCTGCTTCTGGCGCACACATAATTATAACATTACCGTAACAGAGAGAAAAAAATGAACAATTTGATCATCAATAATTAGAAATTTATATTTTCAATCATGATTAAAAAGAAGTTTTATTTAAATGAAAAAGTGCAGAAAGCGGTCTATTAAATTTATTCATCAGACAAACCAAATATGTATGGTAACAATCCGATCGGTATTGTCTGAAAAATCGTCGTTTTTGGACTCTTCGCATGAAGAATTAATATCCTTTTCTTGGTTATTTTTTACACACAATTTCTTTATAGTTTGTCAGTAATCTGGAAAAGTGCTGTCAATACCGTCCATAGTGTATCGACATCGTCCAGTTAAGAAACATTTTCCCAGCTTGTAACCACTGACGTAAGCACGATCACGTTATCGTTATCTAATTAAAAATCATGCATTCTTAATGACAAGCGCTTGATTCTTTGACCAGAAAAATGCTGATTTATCAGGTTTTGACCAGCAAAATTGTACAAAACATGTTTTAAGACTAATATTTATTAATTTATTAAAAAAAAAAATCAAAAAAAAATCGTGTCATGTCTCCTTTAAGGCCTCCTCTGAAAATTTGAAGGTCCCCACTATGTATTGGTAACCTACAATACACAAAAAAAAACCCGTAAAATATCGTTTCAGGTCGGCCTTTAGTAAGTGTTCTACTACTAATCTTATGGTGCTTTTAACGAGTTCCTTAACTACTATCAAAGAACTTATCATTATATTTTGTAATAAAACATATGACATTAGTGAAATAAACCATTTTTGGAGTGTTAAAAATTCTTTGGGTGTTTTAGATATATTACGAGCTTTTGATGTTGATGGTCCGTTTGATTTGGTTGACAGTTTTGACTTTCCACTCTTTATACAACACTTCCACACAATCTTATGAAACAAAAGGTTTCCTTTTTAATTAAATGATCGTTTGGTGAATCTAATTGCAAATTTATTTGCTGCAACTCATATAAATAAAGGCGACAGTAGTATACCGCTGTTCAATAGTCATAATTCGATTAAGCAAAAAACACATCCGGTTAACAAACTAAAACCAAGGAAAACAACGGAACAACAGAAACATTGAACTACAACAAAAGCAAACGTCAACATACATAGAAACGGACTGTCTGATAACAACTGCCATATTCCTTACTTGGTACAGAACATTTTAAGAAATAATGGTGGGTCGAACATGGAACTTCCGGCTTATATTGCAATGTTAAAAATACCGCTTAAATGACAACACTACGTACAAACAAACGCAAGAACTCTCAGCACAGAGAAATACATAAATAAATAATATAATAGTACATTACAACATGTAAACCGCAAAATAACAACGGACACCTCCCATGAATTTACGACATCACACCAGGACGCCACAAACGAAATATAAACTTCGCGTCACATGAATTGATCAACGTCACAAAAAGTGACGTATTTTTTGTGCGTTTATATTATAACAGGTAAATTTCTTAAAATAAAATAGATTTGTTTTATTTATAGCTATATAGACACGTCCAAGAATATTGAATTGGGATTGAGTTTGTAACTGTGTAATTTTATGTATTTTCTAACCATGACAAGAATATTAAAATGGAATTGTGTTTTTAATGGTGTTATTATTTGTATTTTCTTACCATGTCGGTTTTCTTCTAAATCAAAACTGTGTATAAACAAACAAATCCTGTGTATATAGTTGCATTAAACTTAAAATCATATAAATGAAGAAGCTGATTTTTTATCTTAACTTTTACATACATTGTCTCATTGGCACTCATAGCACATCTTCTTATTACTATATATATATAAAAATATTAATTTTCGCGAACCATTTAGGTCACGGAAATTCCATTTTTTTGCCATCAGTAAGGAGAGTTGTACAAATAATGTGAATACACAGAACCCCAATCCAATTCATCTTTTGCTAAAAATATTTATCATTTTCTGTTTTATATCTCCTAACATCATTCCATTTTTTTCTAATTTCGATTAAAATATGGCAAAACCTGCAGTAAAAATAGATGTATGCCCCAAATAAACATTCCCCGATTGGTTGAACTACTATGGCGTCGATGTAAAGCAACGCAAGCCTCGATGTAAAGCACACGCTTCCCAAGAGTAAGGAGAGTTGTACAAATAGTGTGGAAATTCACAGACCCCCGATCCAATTTATCTTTTGCTAAAAGTGTTCATCATTTTCTGTTTTGTATCTACCAACAACATTCCATTTTTCTATAATTCCGATTTAAACATGTCGAAACCTGCAGTAAAAATAGATGTATGCCCCAAGTAAACATTCCCCGATTGGTTGAAAAGCTATGGCCTCGATCTAAAGCAACGCAAGCACACGCAAAAATTTCCGTTGATATGTTGCCGATTCACATAGAGATTTTCTTGCGCTCAAATGTAATTCTAAGTGAAGTATACTGGTAAAGTAAAATTATATTCTTTTACAGAAATATTTACACATTTTATCATTAATGTATTGTCATGCTTCTGCATATTTACGCTGAGCTTTAGTTAAATATAATTCTATACAAATTGTGTTACGTCAAGCATTAAGAGTAAGAATATATTTCGCGCCAAAACAAGAAAACAATCTGTGTCACCAAATAAGATTATCAGCATCTTTCTGAAATTTTCCAACAGAAAATAGAGTTAATTATAGAGAAATTTTGGTGAGTATAAAGTTCTCCAGAGGTGGTTCTCTACACCTTCCTGGCGGTGATTTAATCCCATTTATCAATTATCCCCGATGGCGATGACACCCAGTCGATTTGTGTCATGAGTGAAAATCTTATCTATTTGATGAAATAACTTCTTCATTAACTGTACATGCAATATTTTTGTAGTTTTTGATAACCGTGCACATTCCCATTGCATGTATTGTGTAATGAGAATAATGTCGGAGGATAAAAATTTGTGACGGTCAGTGCGTGATCACGTGACATTATTATTTGTAAACAAACGGGCTCCCCATGTAACACGTGTCGGAACTATCCATACAAGGTGCAATCAATCTTATATTTCACTATTTGATGATATTTCTGTGTCTGTTTGTAGATTTTGCAGATCAGATGTCATAGTGTAGTTTCATAGACAAAAAAGTACCATGATTGTTCCTGTTCAGTAGTTGTGAATTTTTTTTTATAGAATTAGAAGGTAAGTCTACATTTATAGTCATTATTTAAATTAAGTCTGAAAAAAATGACTCAACTCTCTGTGTAATTTTTCCCCAATTTTTGAAACATGCATAATTTAAAGAGCATTTGCTTCCCTTGAACCCTCTCCCCCCCCCCCCCCCCCCCCCCCCTTTACAAATTGCCCAAAACTCATACTCATAGTCCGAGATTACTCTGATGTCCAACATCTGTTTTTGTGATTCCGGCATTTTAACTCTTTATTTTCAAATTGAACACACTCGGCCATTCAGCTTATTTGCATCATAAATGAACGAGGTGTTAGATTATGTTTTCCTATTGAATAAGGGTCATTTTCATAAACCAGCTTTCATACATGTAATGCATTGTAAATTACTTTTTCTGTTGGTCATGTCACAATCTTTTAAAGTTAAAGTAAAAATGCCAGTATTGATGTGTCAATGTGAAAACTGTCCAAATATGAGAAAATAGCGGGTGGCAGGTCGATTAAACTTACTTAAATGAAGAGAAAAATTAACTAATAGAGGCTCGATTTATATAGATTATGTTTTCCTATGGAATATGGGGCATTTGCATAAATCAGTTCCCATAATGTTGGTCATGTGACATTCTTTTAAAGTGAAGTTAAAATGAGGGTGGTAATGGGGGTACCTTCATGACGAATAACGGTAAAAAATCTTGCCAAATGACGGTAACAGTAATTTTTGGTGCATAAAAAAAATAACTGTAACGATAATTATTTGAGACCTCTGACGAATCACGATAAGGATATGTTGACGAATCACGGTAAAATGTTAACCAATTTGATGCTAACGGTAGCCGAAAATGACCGTTTGACGCCTGACGGTAAAGGGCATTCATACCCTCTAAAATGTCAGTATTGATGGGTCAATGTGAAAACTGTCCAAATATGAGAAGATAACGGGTGGCAGGTTGATCAAACTTACTTAAATGAAGAGAAAAATGAATAAATTGAGGCTTGATTTATATGAATCCAGTCGCCTCCACTTTGGACGGGCAAATATCATCTATCTGATATGTCTGAAGTCCCACTGCCCTAGCTGTTGTCGCAAAATAGTCGTTGGAGGTTAGAGTAATCTCCGACTACAAAACTCAATTCCAATGACAAAAATGCCCTAATCTTAAATTGAAAGCATTGGAAAAGTAAACTGTAAACTATAATTTTGACAATGACCACAATTTGTTTTAGTTCAATATACATGTAATAATATGCGGGATAATACATGAACTTAATACTGCTTCAAGGTTATACAGGTTTGTCAATGTAAAAATAAAATAATTTGTTTGCCAACTTAGGGAGCTACCATTTGATTTTTAGGGGTGGGGGGGGGGGGGGGGGGGGGGGGGTGGAGGGGGGTCTAGGATGAAATTTGAAAAAAAAGGCAAGATGAGACAATATGAAAAAAAGGCAGGATGACAATTTATGTAAAAACAAGTCGGGATAAACTAATAGAAAAAAATGCAGGACAAAAAAGAGTGAAAAATAAAAATGCAGGACAGATTACATCACGAATTAAAAAAAAAATGCAGGACAAAAATTTACATCCTAGCCCCCCCCCCCCCTTTTCCCCCATAAAAATGGAAAGGAAGCTCCCTTATAGTGTTTCCTTCAGAGGGTGTTGGCCTGGAATGGTACCCTGCAGTTTTCATACGCCTGTTCATGAGAAATATTATGGTATGCCTTTGTCCGTCTGTCTGCCCTGCCTGATCTGTCTGTTTCTAGCATGTTGTTCACTAACTCAGTAATATTTTCACCAATTTGCATGAAACTCTGGTGAATTGATTATATCTACTGACGTGAGCTCCCTTTTAGATTTTTAGGAATTTTATAATATACATTTTCAAAATGTGAGGTTTTATTCATTTAAAAAGGGGGATTTTCATGTTAACGCCCATTAACTCTAAAAATGCTTTGTTCACCAACTCTTCAACGCTTTCACCAATTTGCATGAAACTGTTGTGAATTGATTATTTTATAAATTTTAGGTTTCCCGTTTCAGAGTTATATGGGATTGTATTTATGTATTGATGTGAGCTCCCTTTAGATTGTTTTGGATTTTTAGAATTTACATTATCCAGTTACAATGTAAGGGGTTTTATTCATTCAAAAAGGGGGATTTCCATGTTTTCGGACATTACCTGTTTATATATATCTATTGATGCAAGCTCCCTTTCAATTTAATAAATTGTGGGATTTTATTCGTAAAAAAGGATGGCTTTCCCAGTTTGCGGATTAAATTCAAAAGTTTGTACATGCACTTCTCTGGCATGTTTCAGTAAATGTGTAAATTATAACTGACATAACTAACTTTGACAATGATCACATATTTTTAAGTTCAATGTACATGAAATATACAAGGTAATGCATGTAGACTCGATACTGCTGCAAGGTTATACAGGGTTGTCAATGAAAAAAAAAATTGTTTGCTAACTTAGTGTTTCCTTTAGAAGGTTTTGGTGTGGTATGACACCCTGTTATTTTTATACGCCCGTTTACGGAACGTACTATGGTATACCGTTGTCCGTCGTCGGACATTAACTCAAAACCGCCTTAACCAATTTGCATAAAACTTTGGTGAATTGTTTATATCTATTGACATGAGCTCCCTTTCATTTTTACCTCACCTGACCCGAAGGGTCAAGTGAGCTTTTCTCATCACTTGGCGTCCGTCGTCCGTCGTCGTCGTCGTCCGTCGTCGTCGTCGTCCGTCGTCGTTAGCTTTTTACAAAAATCTTCTCCTCTGAAACCACTGGGCCAAATTTAACCAAACTTGGCCACATTCATCATTAGGGTATCTAGTTTTAAAAATGTGTCCGATGATCCCGCCAACCAACCAAGATGGCCGCCATGGCTAAAAATAGAACATAGGGGTAAAACGTAGATTTTGGCTTATATCTCTGAAACCAAAGCATTTAGAGTAAATCTGACACAGGATTAAACTGATTATCAGGTCAAGATCTATCCGCCCTGAAATATTCAGACAAATCTGACAACCTGTTGTTGGGTTGCTGCCCCTGAATTGGTAATTTTAAGGACATTTTGCAGTTTTTTGGTTATTATCTTGAATATTATATAAATAGAGATAAACTGTAAACAGCAATAATGTTCAGCAAAGTAAGATCTACAAATAAGTTGTCATGACCAAAATTGTCAGTCGACCACTTTAGGAGTAATTGCCCTTAATAGTCAATTTTTAACAATTTTTCATAAATTTTTGTAATCTTTTACAAAAATCTTCTTCTCTGAAACTACTGATACAAATTTAACCATACTTGGCCATAATCATTATTAGGGTATCTAGTTTAAAAAATTTGTCCGATGACCCCGCCTTCCAACCATCATGGCCAACTTAGTTAAAAATAGAACATAGGGGTAAAATGCAGTTTTTGGTTTATATCTCTGAAACTAAAGCATTTAGAGCAAATCTGACAGGTGGCAAAAATGTTCATCAGATTTAGATTTATCTGCCCTGAAATTTTCAGACAAATCCGACGACCCGTTGTTGGGTCGCTGCCCCTGAGTTAGTAATTTTACAAAAATTTTGCAGTTTTTTGTTATTATCTTAGATATCATTATAATATCTTATATCTAATACTATTAATTATGATTTTAACCTTATTTTACATGATTTTCCAAAGCATCAGTAAATACAGGTGAGCGACACAGGCTCTTGAGAGCCTCTAGTTTATAAATTTTAGATTTTACGTTTCTGAGTTACGGGGTTTTATTCATGAAAAAAGGGGGGATTTTCCAGTTTCGGGACAAAAATCATAAATGCTTTCAGCAGTTCGTATGAAACTTTGGTGAATTGTTTATATCTATATTGATGTAAGCTCCGTTTAGAATTTTTTAAATTTTACATTTTACATTTCTGAGTTATGGGGTTTTATTCATTAAAAAAGGGGGTGATTTTCCAGTTTTCGGACAATAGCTCAAAAATGCTGTCAGCAATTCTCATGAAACTTAAGTGAATTGTTTATATCTATTGATGCAAGCTCCCTTTACATTTTCATAAATTTCTAATATGACTGGGAATTAATTGAACTTTATTTGTTTATAGTCTGACGACAGATTTACTAAGTATTGCGCAACAGCACAGTGTATTGCACAACAGCAAGAAATCTTTAATTTCATCACGTTCTAATGAAGTAACAAGCTCATTTTGCCGAAAGTTAGAATGATTTGATCTACGATTGAGTAACAAGTACCAGAAGTGATATGAAAATAACATGCAACCAACTTTAAAATCAATGATTTAGCCTCCTAAAGAAAATAAATCGTTTATGTCTTTGAATTTCTTTACTTTCAAATGAAAAATTGCTGTTTCATGGACTTGGTAAATGTTGAATATTGCCGATGACGAAAGCGACTGAAAGCGAGTATCGTAAACAACAGGGCGACTAGATTTCGCTTTTGAAGGTCGGTCAAAGCGAAGTGGCGACCGGGAAAGCGACCTACCAGTAGCATGGTAACGTGAACCCTGCACAATGCTTATTAGTAATTACTTTAAAACACAGTCCTGTAATATTTTTTATTCCACTTTGAATATTGCCTGCTTATTTCAGCAACTATTCTTACAAAACAATCCTCTATTTATCCTAGGTGTTGCACTCAGTATTGTTGATTATATTTATATGTTTATGTAGTAAAGTGAATACAACCCCCTTTTTGAAGGTAAGTAACTATTAACAAACTTTATCACTTATCAGTAGTTTAGAATGATTTAAAAAAAGATCTAATAGATGTTACATGCATTATGCCTTCCTCTCAAAAAGTTTGCATGTGTTTTTAAAGTGGTTATTTAGCAATGTTATTTTTTCCTTCAGTATAAACATTATTTTGGAAGGTAAGTTAAAGGATTTCAGTTAACCAAAATTATTTCACGCCTTATTTATATAAACAAATCCCACGTCGATATATACATGTAACATGTACAACAATCAAACATCAACCCACGCCAAACTGGATGTAATTGAAAGACATCTAGAGGTCAATATACAGTCTCGAACAAAAGACAAAATAAGGAAAAATATAGCGAATTTTTTAGAAGAATTATTATTGCATGTATTTTTGCAATATTTAAAATGCATAGTTTAAAATCTTTTGAGTTTTAGGTTCCACCTACCATTTTAGAAAACTGGGATTTCATTGCAGCTAGTCTATTAGATAACATTTTATAGTTTTGAATGTTTCTTCATCAGTTAACTAAAATTAGGTGGAGGTATGTTCTTATTTCTGGCAGAAGGGTACTCAACCTATATCAGTTTGTGCATGAAGCGATTGATAGTTGCTAGATACTGAATAATTTTACCACAAATTTGTGAAAGTTTTAACCGGTGTATATACTTAAAATGTGTTAATAAAGTTCATGTCTTTTTCAGGACTTATGATCCAACCATGTAGTATGGCATGTTTGTGAGATGGTTTTGGCCAGGTAGGATGTTCATGAAGGACCTGTAGTACAAAGTATATCACTGGATTGAGCTCATTGTCTAAGTGTATTATTAAAGTGCTTTGCTTTGAGCTCAGTTCATTGTTATGCAATTCATTCTTTGTGATATAAAGATTTGACAGACAACTCTCATGTACAAGGAATTGTCAAAGTAGTATCCATTCTATGAACAATGTAAGTAATAGGGAGATAAAAGCATTTTATTTAGATTTGAATCAAACATTTTTTGTCCATTAGCCAAACTAAAAAAAAAGAAGCACAAATTCACCAAACAATGCTACTGGCGCTACTAGCAATATGATGCTAGGTTTCTTTTGTTACACTTTATTTTTTTACATCTGTACTGCCTACTGGCGACTCAGTCCTGAGTGTAAATGGTCATTCTGTATGTTAAGAAAAAGACCAAAATTTATAAGGTCTATCTGGCCTAATTGATTTCTAAAATGTATTTCATTGTACATGTTCAACATTTATCATTCATTTGTTTATTTCTTAATTTGTGTGAATTAACAGTAAATGTTAATTACTACACTTTCATACCATAACAAAACTGCCTTACTGTATTGGTATCACTTATATTTGTATCCATATAACAAAAAAAATGAAAAGAGAATACTTTTGCAATAGCTTTTTTCATATTGAATACTAAAACTTTTTAGATATTTAGACATATTAAGTAGCTGTTCATAATATCCACTTGACATTTTATCATATGACTTCTGTAGTTAGTTATGAGTCTTTGAAGCATGCTCACAAAGGTTCTTTTGTTGATATCATTTTCATACTGGTCAAAACTTTTTTTTTGCTTTGACCAGCTTTGGAGGAGATATTTTCAAAGAATTAATAAAAAATAACACAGAAATTCACTTTCTAGCTCATCTAGCCCCAATCATCATGTCAGGCATTGTCATTACTAAAAAACATTAAATGTCTTCTAAACTGAGAAACAATTTCCACATTTAACCAAAATCTTTTACTTATGATACTGACAATCCCCCACAAAGTGATATAAATAGAACCATACAAATAGTAAGCAAATACATGTTCTCAGATACCATCTCCCATATAAAAAATCACATTAAGAAAAAAATGAACCTATTATGTGTTCCTCTCCTAGCTACAAAATGTATCCAAAATCAAAGATGTGGAACATATATATTCTATCATAATCATTTGGTAATTAATGCAATTAGTATCTCTTCCATGCCCGTGTTGAACATAAAAAACTAAATATTACATAAACAACACCCCTAATGCTCATGTTGGTTGTCATTGTGCAACACAGTTAATACATAGAAAACATAAAACATAGAACTCCTTTTGTCATATATAACACTGTCAAACATCCAATCATACTATCCACACTGATCTGTGTCCACACTTGTTTATATATTAAAAATACAAAATTGCATGCGTGTATTAAATTTACAGAAAAGTACATTATGCTTAATTCAAATGCATCAGATATTAACAATTTTGAAAGGAGGGGGGATCTGGGTCGTTCAGCATTTTATTTTGACTTATCGTGAAGCAAACATAATATAGTGTACAGAATATCTAATTAATTTCAATGAGATTTTATAAGATTTTAATCAGAATAAACATCAGAATAAATGATACTTTATATATTTGTTTATATCTTCAGGAGGTAAATTTTCACACATATATATAGTTGGGCATTTGATTACACACTTTTAATGAACAGTTCTGTTGTATATTTATTTTTGTGTCAGACAATTCACGTTAATAGGTAGAAAAATGATTATAATTGTGAAAAAAAATATTGGTATATTACAATTAATTTAGAAAAAATTACCCCCCCCCCCCCCCCGAGACAAAAAAAAACCCAATGATTGTCGTCTTGTCGAAAGCAAGGAGATCTTTAAGATTTATGAGTGAAATAACTGCCTACTTGGATCTTTTGACATACATCCTTCTTTTTGTCAAGCTTGCGAAATTTTTTTTGCGAAAGCGAGACTTGGCGATCCTAGATTCCGTCGTCAGCGTTAACGATGACTGCATCAGCATTTAGGTTCAGTCTGAGGTTAAAGCTTTGTTTTACATCAAAATCTTTGTCAAACATAATGAAATTTTGGGAAATTGGGACAGAAGCTTCTTTATGACCAAAATACAGTATCCAGGGCAAAATTTTGCAGATATTTATTTTCATTTTTCCGTATTTTACTACTAAATGGACTTCGTTTTTATTTTCGAAACAGTTAAATTCGGGTTTTGTCTGAGGTTAAAGTTTTTCATGCAGTCATCAATAACCGTTTTGTTTAATCGTCCAGTTGCAAGTTAAATGTATATCCATGTAGGTCAAGATCATGATAATGATATATGAATGTTGAAACTGTTTTGTTCTACATAGCGTTGGACTTTTCACTTGTTTGTTAAAAAATGCAACAGTCCCAGCTTATTAGTGGGTGTGGCTTTTTTGCTAAGAATTTAATTCCATACGACGACCTGTAGCTATTTGTTTTTATAGGAACTTTTTTATTATGGGTTTAACAAGGAACGTATATACTGTTCCAAGGTTAAACGATCAGACTATTCATACAATATTGAAAACATTACATTTATGAAGCCATGGTTATATTTTATTGAATACTTCGCATAATATTATTCATGATATCGACTTTGTGTTATGACCAGCATCAACTTTTCAAAAAGCTCCGTTTTACATGACAATCATTTGGTTTAATTTGTTTATCTATATCCGCCCGACACAAGCCAAAGAGAATAAATTATGGAGTGTCACTGTTGAATAATATACTGTTTTGGCAATTAATGCCATTACGTCAGCATGTACCTGGAAATTATTCTCAATCGCAAAAGATGATATTTCTGCACATAAACTTCCTCAAAGTTCGTGGAAGCTTCCAGGCCCTCGTTCCTTCTTTATCAAACATTTCGTTTTGGCTATTTGCAAGGTAAATTTCAAGTTTCCTTCAAATTTCTATCCCAATTTTCTCCCGTAATTTTCAAACACTATAGGTCTCGAAATTTTACACAATATTTTTTTTACTTTATTAAACATAAACATAAACCAAAAAACAGATGACGCTCAATGACTTCACAGGTAAACGGGAAAGCGGCGGGTGTCCTTAACATCGAATATTGATATGTACCATATACATGTATGACTTTGCCCCCAGTTCATCCAAATCTCGTATATTCTCGCATGAATTTTAATTAAACGCTTGACCCACTCAGAATTCTAGGTCGCGAACAAGCTTTCCCTGAACTAGAGTATTGAGAAATCTGTTTTGTTTGCTGCAAATTCCGCATCTTCAAACGCATTGTCCTTTCATTTTTTTAGTAATAGTCTTTTTTACATGTTTATTGGCTTGTGACATGTGAATCAAAACGATAATTGATAACAACTGATCATAACTGCGTAATTTCAATGACCCAACTATTTCCTCCATGATTTTGCGGTGCATGAATTTCAGCGCAAGATGCACATGTTATTATATTCTATTTTTTACGATTGTTTGTTTAAAAATGTTAGATAATAAGGTCAAACCGGTTCTTTTTATATTGCAGTGTAAACGCACTAGATTTAATAAGATTTTGTGCAAATGTAAACGCAAACTGGTCTTTTAAAGATCGATTCAAATAAAGATCGGTCCAATTTTGTGCAAGTGTAAACGGGGTCTAAGTCTCCCGTATGCATCGTGGGATGTTTTATTAGAATATAAGTGTTTTAGAGCAAATTAATTTTCAATTTATTGCTTATTTTACATGTTTTCATACTTTTTACTTATCCGGAGTTAGGGATCGGAGTCTTGTATTTCTGAAAATTGAGCTACTTAAAGTTTCTTTATGTAATATTACATAGAGATCTAGAAGTTTTATTGTATTTCATATCAACGCTTTACACCGATCTGCGAAAATATCACTCCGGCGGTCACAGCTTATTGCTAATTGAACATTATGCATGCTCGACATAATTATTATTATTTTGTTTTGTTCATTTTATTATATTTATTTTATTTATTTATTTAGTTTTCCCTTCGTGTTTGCATCACCATTGTCTTAATATTAAGAATCATTATATATATAGGCGTCAGTGAAATTTTCGAGATCGATATATTCCTATAGTTTTAGATCTAATATAAATACAAGAGGGTCATCGAAAAAGCGGAAAGCCACTTCAAAAACTTCAACACTAGAAGCTACATCCCGGCAAGAGGAAACAAAGCTTCAAACTGTACCAGATCCAGTATCTAACCATCCCTAAGCATCAGGAGGAGTATCAGTAATGGTCCCTGCATTTGATGTTACAAATCGACCAGTTACATTACATGTCAGTCAGAATTAAAGACAAAAAATTGAAAGGGGCGAGTATGCCGAGTTGGCTCTTCTAATTGTTAATTAAGTTGTAATTGATAATGACAAGCAAAAAGTTATATATGAACAAGGGCAACTTGTCATTAATCCAGTTTTGCCTCAAACAAAGATCACAAACATTGATGTTTGGTCCGATGCCTTTCTTATTTATATGAGTATATATTGTTCAGTGCATCCTCATAAATTTCAAGAACTAGTAAAGTACATGACTTCTGTTCGAAAGGGAACCAGATGTCATGGAGGTATAGGTTGGAAGTATTATGATGAGCAGTACCGCTTGAAAAAAGCTAGAGACCCAAGTGGGTCATGGGGTAAATTGGATTCGGAATACTGGATGTGGAATAAAGTAAAATAACAAAAATACCGAACTCCAAGGAAAATTCAAAATGGCAAAATCAAAAGCTTAAACAATTCAAACGAATGGAAAACAACTGTCATATCTTGACTTGGTACAGGCATTTCCTTGTGTAGAAAATGGTGGATTAAACCTTGTTTTATAGCTAGCTAAACCTCTCACTTGCATGACAGTCGCATAAGATTCCACCATATCAGTCCGCATCGGTTCAACCGCAGGGCCAAGCCACAAATCATGGCCGCAATAATTGCGCCTTTTACACAAACCAAACACATACTACACTAAGATGTTACAGTTATAATTTCGACGGCATATGTAAAAAGCATTTTTGTATCTACAATCATTTTTGCTTGTGGTGTGATCTGCATCCTCCAATAATAAGTTGTGTTAAGCAAAATCAGTTTCATGGGCAAATGTCCAGTCAGCCTAGGACTGAACCTAGATTCGGTGGTCCAAGATTCACTAGACCAAGGTCTAATTTTCGTTCCCCAAGACCAACTTATTAACCTCAAAGACCAAATGGACACTTTATGGGAATTATGCAGAACACCTATTAAGGTTGCTTGTTTAGAAAAATACTTTAAATTTTACCGAGAATCAAAAGTTTCTTCATTGTTATTGGATGGTTTCAGGAGTGGTTTTAGTCTTCAATATTCTGGTCCTAGTACTCCTTTTATTTCTAAAAATTTCATATCAGTTGAACTGCTTAAGACAGAAACGCATTCGAAACTAAATAAAGAAATTATTTTAGGTAGAATATGTGTGCCTTTTGTAGATATACTAAACAAGAGAACATCAAAATCAAAAGGTTAATGTCAATGATTCGTCCATTTGTGTTACGTACCATGCATTAAAACATTCAGTTTAAGGCAAAACATACTGAAGGTGCCAAAAATAAAATAGCTGACGCTCTTTCTAGCTTTCATTTAGACAAATTCAGAAGGTTCGCACCAATGGCGGAGGAAACTCCAGAAATAATCCCTCAAGACTTCATAGACCTGATATCCAAACTGAAATTGACGATTAATTGTATCAGCAGTCGCACCTAATACGGAGAATGTATATCAACAAGCTTTACGGTCATTTAAAGATTTCAGGGCTTTATTCCAATTAGACGATCTGTGGCCCATTCCTTTACATCACATAACTAACTATATTGCCTACATGTCATTCACCGGAACTGCGGCATCAACTTCAAATCATATATCTCTGGGTTGAGGTTTTTCAGTAAGGTTAACAATTATACAGTTGAACGGCAAACGCCTGGGTCCGTATGCATAAAGCTACTTAAGTTAAGATTTTCCTTAGTAAACACTTAAGTTAAGGAAACTCCGCCCTGTTTACCTAAGTGGTATGCATCAAAAATCTTAAACTAAGTATTTCCTTAGTAAAATCTCAGTTGGTTTAAGTCACGCCCACAAATCTTAAGTGGCATGCATAAAACCCCTTAAACTAAGAAAAAGCCTAAGATTATACTTAAGTATAAGGTACCTATAGAGCTACCTTAACTTTTCTAAAATATATAAAATCAGTCGAATGTATGCGTTTTTCGCAGAACATGGATAGATTAGCTCCCATTTAATTGAATAATGATTATATTCAGTAATATTTCGTTTGTTTATTGCTAAATATTAACGGTCATTGTAATTTTCGTAAATTCACCTATAATTAACAAAATCAAGAGATAACAGAGGGTAGTTCTATAATATCGTTTTACCCTTATTTCTCAATCTCGTTAGTGTGTATTCCGAAAAGTACTCACAGTTTTTACACGCATGGAATTCATGCAATTATATTTCTTTTGATTTGTTCGTGCCTGCTTACACAAGTATTATGAAATACACCGCCTGGTATCGGTTGTAACTGTTAGATAAGTACAAAACTGTATGAAGAAAGGAAGCGATGAGGACCTATAGGCATGCAAAATCCTGTTTTTTTTTTTTTTTTGGGGGGGGGGGCGGGGGGACATCGGTTTAATTTTCAATTATATTGGGGTTTTTTTTCCTACATATATTGGACAAATTTCCCCTGAATTTGTTTTGTTTCACTAACTGGGACAAAATCAAAACGTTTTAAGACCTACTCTGTGGAATTCGAAGTCTATATATATGATAATGGATAATTGTTCAATTTTTTCAAAAACCTACCATAAATACATGCCGTTTTGAGTCATCTTTCGGCGTGATAACTGTCAAGCGAAATATTCGGAAATACGCAAAGATGTTGATAATACCTTACAGTAAACATATGAATCTAACAATGTGTGTTTTAGTAAAAGATTGAAGGACTTTTGAAAAATGCCCCTGTTTTGATATGAATTCATAGAAAATCAACATACCCCCTGTTTTATTGTTGTAAAAGGGAAGTGACAAAACAGTTTATTTTAAATCAAAATTAAAAAAAAATCTTATCATGTATTGTTAGAGTGAAAACATATATTGTTGTATCTAGAAAATAAACATATTGCCCTTCCATCCAGCATCTCCTATGAAAGATGAATGGTCGGTGCCTTAGAGATGGTACAAATCTGTTTTATAGATATGATGGCGTGGATTTATCTTTTAATTAAGATTTAATTAGCATATACCATTATTAAGCTGAATGGTTTGATCATGGAAGTAATATCTAAAAGGAATAAATTACTTCCATGGTTTGATACAAGATAATGTTGAGTTTTCTTTCAGCGACTCCTCGGGTGATTGAAGTTTTGTTTTCCAAAAAGAATAAATTGCAAGTGGATAACTCGGAATCTTTTGATATTCTACATTTATCACGCCATACATAAGTTGTCCCACTTCTTTTGTATCTCTTAAGAATCTCTCCTGAGGGATTTGTATTTCTACTTATTATATTGTTATATATCTATTATTTTTTGTTCACCCTAAGGGTGAGTTGTGACCAGAAATACGGTATTTGGTCTATTTCAGACCAGCAGTAAAACTCTTGCCAAAACGTGACGTTCGTTTGGCTGTGCTGGATGTATAAGTACGCAACCACGTCCGGTCAGAATAGGGAGTTAAATCCTATGCCTCGTGTGTATAGAGAGTGCTTCACACTCTGAACGTTAAGAACACCTACACCATCTCTTTGGGGTCCATAGGTGAGCCGTTGCAGGGAAGAATTCTGTCCCTATCCTATATACCTTCATTTTCCGGTGGTAGTACACATTTTCTTGACCTTCATCCCGGAAAGCGTCTATTACAAGATCCACTTATTTTATCTATTGTTAATGTGTTCTCGTCCTGAACATGCATGACATATTTGCCACTGGACTTTAAGCAAACATCGATAAATCGATAAATTTCCTTCCAATCCCCTTAGGTAACAGTAGGGGGAAGTTTTGCATTATAAATATTTTTTTCTTCCCACGCTCGTCCACCAAAACAGCCTTTTCTCTTATGTGCCAATTTGTTTGGTTATTTAAGTTGGTTACTTATTTGTTAATTGTTTTACATAGCAACATCAATTTAACCCAAGTGCTTTATACAATTATAATGTATTGTTCAATCAATGTAATTAAGACAAGACATGTAAAAAATCAAAACAAACTTTTACACGGATGAGTACATGCGATGAGCTAACATATATCATACGGTAATTATAGAAACGTTCCGATTTAAGTATTCCTTAGTTAAGTCAGGATCATATATTTCCCAGGTTAAGTGAAGACTTAAGTAATTTTATGCATACGACTTAAGAATTTTACTTAACTAAGGGAATTCTTAGTGAAATCTAAGTTTAAGGAACACTTAAGTTAAGATGTTTTATGCATACGGGCCCTGAATCTTACAGATAAAGGTCAATCTGTCGACACAAAAAGTACCCGTATGTAAAATGTTTACGCCCACAAACAGCGCCACCTATAATTTTTTATACGTCGTCTTTGAGAACGATGTTCCGTTCTGTAGGAAATTAAAACATTAAATTAACTAAAACATAGAATAGTAGGTGCTGAAAACAAATTAAAAGATATATTTTTACATGACTGGTTATGCATGATACGCTGGCAATGTGCGCAATGTCAATTAATCCAAGATTGAAAATTAGTTTGTTTCCTACGTCAAAATGGCGGATTCCAATGTTTATATTTTTCCATCAAAATAAAAGCTGACACAATCACGTGTCCGCTCATGAATATGCACATTATTTATTGTCTCGGGGAGCTTATCCACTGACATTTACTGTTAAAAAGTAAAATCAGACAAATACTGAACTCCGAGGAAAATTCAAAACGGAAAGTCCCTAATCAAATGGCAAAATCAAATGATAAAACACATCAAACGAATGGACAACAACTGTCGTATTCCTGACTTGGTACAGGCATTTTCAAATGTAGAAAATGGTGGATTGAACTTGTATGACAGTTGCATCAAATTCAATTATATTTACAACGATGCGTGAACAAAAGTTATAAGTACCTATACGTTACCATCCATCGTTACAAAAGTGGGATGTGTTTTGTGTGTACACCTCTGGAATATTGTGTATTAAATTTTTAACGGTAAAAATCAATGTAACTTCATTATATTTGCATGCATACACAAGTCATAACAACAAATACATTTTTTATAAAACTTATAATGTAAACAGACATGTTTAACCGTCTGCCTCAGCAAATATTCGTGTAAATAAAGCTGATGGGTCGTTTTAAATTCAAGCACAGCAGACAAACACGTGGTCGTTCATTGATGTTTGTTTACACAAACTGCACGTTGTTGTTACTGATTACTTAGAAAATAACCACTATTTTGTTATTATTGTTTAACAGCAAATATAATAAGTTTTTACAAATGCATGTTATTGCTTTCAAAAGTCATAAAACACACCTTACCTAAGAAATAGGTCTAGGTAGGTCTAGGGACTTTCTTTACTAGGTCCTTATAAAAAATTGAGGCTGTAATGATGTAAATTACCATATTTACATTACAGCTGTTTTTTTGCATTTAATATATTTCATATATGTACAAAGAGAACAATAGAGTAAATGTACATGGGTTTAATTCCCACCCTAGGCATTAATTTTAATAGGTTGGAGCAAATAGGGCAGATTGGCCAAAATGTAGTGTCCCAGAATCTACTCTGTTGTTCCTAAGTATCAAAATGCTGCTCGCTGTGGCTTAGTCCCCAAATTTTTTCTTATTTAAGTATACAGCAGTTCCTCTAAGGACTAGTAAGAGTCCTGTCTTTTTTGTCTGTCTTATATATTTTCTTATATATTTCTTATATTTTCTTGTAAGCCACTAAGCCACAACTCTTTTTCCTATGCTGCCTAAAAACAAAGAACTGTTGTTTTTTTTTCATTTTCATTGATGTTTGTAAAGTGACTTATAACTGCTTACAGCCACATTATTTGGACTCTGGTGGATAGTTATCAGACTGTTATTTCATTGGCAATCATGCAACATCTCCTTATTTTAGTACAGGTTAATTAGTTGAAGTATTAAATGACTAACAAACATTAAATCATTTGAAAAAAAAATTCAGCAATGATTTATGTTGTCATTTTAAGATTTCAGTTTATATATATCAACAATAAAAGTTGGTTGTCTCAATGGTGTCACTATGTTTGTAATTGTCAACTGCCATGTCACTGTCTTGTGCAAACAATTCATTTTAATAAGTTCCCTAATGTAAAGTATATAGAAGTATGTACTGATTCCAGATTTATAATTTGGGCTATCAAAAATAAACTATACTTTTTCTGAAATGGTAATAAACTAGTTATGTCATAAAAATGAGATTTTTGGTAAAATTAGCAAAATTGTCAGTATTTCACCCACATATAGGCCGAGAAAATGTAAAGCGCAGTGTTTGACAAGCTAAATACTGTAAATTCAGAAATAATCATGAGGTTTTATTAATGTAAATAATGCAATTTATTTGATTATCAAAATAATAAGAACTCGCATTCGGATTTGATACTGAGAAGATTTTTTCTGAAATTGATTAATTAATCTCTCATTTTTTTTCCATTCTTCAAAAAATTTCTGAATTTACTGTATTTAAGTCAGTTTAGTTTTCTTTTGTATTTCAATTGCCTGTACATTTTAGAGCAGGTAAATATGAATTTTGATTAAATTTGAAGTTGATTCTGTAAATTTTATGACATAATAACACTCTTTTATTTAAAAAAAAACATATTCACTTTATTTACTGATCAGCTTAACTAATCATTCATTATTCAATCAATAATTTGATTTAAGTACTCAACAGATATTTGTAGGACTTTTTAATTTAAAGTTAAGAAAAAAAATCAAAAACTTGTAATGATTGAAATAATGTACATGTGAACTGCATGATATCATATTGCTTTTCAACTTTTTGTTCAGTTTGCTTTGTGTTGATTATAATGTTTTTAATCCCTTTCTGGCTTTTTTGGATGTTCAGATTTTTTCTCTTAATTTAGAGCCAGCAGCAGAACTTGTAAATCTTATATAGTTTCTAATCTTAAAGCAGGTATAATAAAACAAATTTAAATTCTGTCTATTGCAAATTATCTTTTTTCTATTTAATATCAATGTTCACAATTTTGAGGCATGTATTGTCTACATTTTCTTTTTTTCCATATTGTATTTCAATGTAATGCAAAGTAATATTCTATTGTAACACGAGTTCTGCTGATGAACCCCTCTTGTATATAACTTTTTGCATGAAATCAATTTTTTTTCTGTTATATGGAATTATCCCCCCTTCCTTTATAAAAGACCTGGATCTCTGCTGAATGGTTCTTGCTTTCTTCAGAATTTGCCATTGTTACATCAGGAAAAAAGGCTACCAATAACCATGCCTGATGATCATCGATGTCACATAGTAAGAACCCTCTTTGCAGATCATAGAAAAACCAAAGGTAGTTTGGTAACATAAATGTATTGTTTAAAAATATCAAGAGAAACATTCCTATACAGAATATCTGTCAATAAGTTATTTTTCCACTCTTAACAGTGAAATCTTAAATATGTATATTGATCGGCAAGCCTCGCATCTTGAAAACTAAAATGTTTAGAGTAGAGAAGTATTGTTTCACAATTGATGCTACATGTTAGAATGTATTATATCACTCTTTTTCCCTCCATATGATCAGCATATAAAGTGACAAAGAATCTATAAGTTCTTCAGTCTAAAAAACTTTGTTAAATCTCATTACTGATGCAACATTTTCAGTGCACCAGAGTTAAAACTTTCTGTTTGAGATACTTTTTTTATATATAAATTAATTTAATTGAAGTCTAATTTTACAGTGAATTTAATATTTAAAAAATAACTGTTCTAACAACCTACAGTACATGTACAAACACTGAGTTTATTTTCAAATGCTTTCTAAGAATATTGATACAAAGAAAGTAAAACAAAGACTTGTATCATTCCATCTATCAAAAGTATTTGAGTATAGATAACAATTTATAAGTTCCAAGTTTCAGAAGAAAGTATTAAAGTTAGGCCTATCTTAATATCTATAATTTTCTTCTTTGGAAGTTTTCAAAAACCTGTAATTACTTGAAAAAATGCCATTTTCAGCCATTCCATGACTAATTTAATGTTACAAAAGTAAAGGAGCATGAAATATGGAATAGTTATTCAAGAAAGTGTCGAAATATAACTACATTCATTAATTTTACTCGAATTTACTGTTCGCCGCGAATAAGCTGACACAATTACGTATCCGGTAAATTTAGGATCGATTATAACTAAAATCTAATGTAAAAAATGATTTTACTTCATATTTTATACCCCTCAACACGTTACCATACCCATTTAAGGAATAATTAGGGATTTTCCGTGGACCTACGCAAATTTTCCGAAAAAATGTTTCCTCGGAGTTCAGTATTTTTGTGATTTTACTTTCACTTCACTTGTCAATTTAAAAATTTTAACAACACTTTTTAGTAATAAATATGAAAAATAATAAGCTTATTCATCCAAGATTTGAACACTCTGATTTTTATTAATGTACGAGTAAAAATAAGACGATACGAGTCAAAAAGCCACGAGGCATGCACGTTTACCAAGAAATTGTAAACTCTGACCTTTTGACACGTGACCAATGTCTTGACCTTAGAAGCCATTAACATCGTTTGCCGTCCAACTGTATACAGACGATTTTAATGCTTTTGTTGTCAAAAACCTCTATGAAGGAATGAAGCGTTCTCAGCTTAGACCAAAGGACGTTAGGTTACCTGAATTAATTGTCAAAGATTTATTACGTTCTACCTGCTTTTTGTCACAATGATTTTGAAACAACACTCTTCGAAGTTTCGTTTCCTTGGCCTTTTTTTGGTTCCCTAAGAGTTGGCGAACTAACCAATGACCAAAAACACGGACCAACCCGATCCCATGCACTTGAGTGTAAAGACATTAAGATAAATCTATCCAGTATTGAAATCCGTTTACGTTCATGTAAGACTGGCCAGTGTTGCAAAGGAACCACAATTGTTATTGATGAGCGGCCTGGTGATGTTTGTCCAGTTTTTTGCTGCACGTATTTACTTAAAAATTAGACCATATGTCGCTGGTCAATTGTTTCGTCATTTTGATGGAACTCGTATCACTAGATACCAATTTTAGGGAGTCCTAAAAAAGTCACTGAATATTTTGGGATTAAGTCAAGAGAAATATAGTTCTCATTCCTTCAGGATAGGCGCTGCCACAAGCGCTGCCATGGTAGGTGGAAGTCTGATTCATTTTGTTCATATATTCGAATACAACAATGTTTATAACTGTTTGTTTTATTTATAATTTTGTGTAAAGAATTTGCAATCACTTTAGTGGGACTAACCGCTATTTAAGAATTGCAGGTTCACCAATTACCATTAGGACTGTTCGTTCCTCCTTAGTGAACAATGCATATGTTCAAGCTAGAATAAGACCAGGCGGCATTCATCTTGAACTAGATAAAAATGGAATTCGGTTGTGGTGGTTAGGAAAAAGCAGAATGAGGCTTAATGATCTACTGAATAGGATCAAGCTGATGCTTCGATATGAGGAACCCCCACTTATCTAGTTTTACACATAGGGGGGAGGGGCATGATGTAGGAGACATTAAGACAGGAGTGTTACGTAATAGACTTAAAAATAATGTGAATAAAGTTTCAGAACTTTTACTGAATACCACATTGGTATGGTCTCAAATTTTGCCAAGACTAACCTGGCGTTACTCCGCTGATACAGAAGCAATGGATAGAGCCAGGCAGAGGATAAACAGCTCGCTAGCTAGTTATATCATTCGCCAAGGAGGGAATTACATACGATACCCTGATATATCTTCTAATTCAATATTTATATACCAAGATGGTGTACATTTGACTGATATTGGTAATTATATTTTTCTAAACACATTTCAAAGCGCTTTAGAGGCCTTCCTTGTCTACTCACCACATACTTTCCAGAATGTAAATTATATGATATTCATTTGAATTCAGTTGACAGTTAGTTTTTTAATATATATAGCTCTTCTATATCTTTTTTATTGTATTTGGCACACTGCTTCTACGCAGCTCTATCCGCTCTAAATGGCAGTTGACCTGTCAGTCATTTATGACAGCCTTGGACAAATTGGCACATTTCACTGCGTTTCCTTTAAATACGCGCCGTTTTGTGTCATATTTCATTTAGCATCCGAAATATTTGACATTGTGGGTCGTTAATATATTCTCCAAAAAAAGAAACGCTAAATGGATTTTTCAGAATTTAATACATGTATTGCGGATAAACATTTTACAATTACAAATATAGATATTCACTATATAGAGGAGATAAAGGTGATATTGCACTTTTACCGAGTCGCCGAGCTCATGTGGCAGAGAATTAAATCACATGAACAGAATTTTCAAGTTTGAAACTTACTTGTTAAAATTCAAGGATGCAATTGACCGTTTCAGTTTACCTTGTAAAATACAAACATTTGTATTTTGCATTTTGAAAAATTCAACCGAGGTATGCTTTTCTTCTTTTTTTTAACAGTATTTGATATTTTGAAATGGAGTCAAAGTTTATTTAGCTACTTTAATTACCCTTTATGTTAGACATATCATATTGAGTATCTAATATAATTTCCATAATTATATAATCAGTGCGGCGAAAACACTGCTTACGGGCTGAAATGTATGTATTAGTCCTCAAATGTACACCAAATATCCAATAAATCACCAAAAATAATGTTAACTTGCACATACTTGCAAAGACAAGTTTGCATTAAAAGGGTGTCAATTGGTGATTCTGTTTGTTGGGTCAGTGGAAGAACACATTGTAACATTTACATCATGACTCGTACTTTGCATTTCGAATGTTCAAAGCTAAAAGAAATCTTAATTTAATTTAACAGATGTCAGTTTTGATCACCCAAAAGATATTACTTTCGTGTTCGTTATTATCAACTATAAAAATAAAAGGAAAGCAACTATATATGCAAGTTGAATATTTTATTTAAATCCTTTTTGTCACTATGTTATAGGAAAATATATTTTACACGGAGCTTATAACAAATTAACAGTGCGCATGGACATATACTTTCGCACATTACGGGAAACAAAAAAAGGGCACGGGAAATTGTGTTACCATATTTTATAAGCTATAAGCTAGAGCATGATACATCTTCGACATTTTGAAAATCTTATTCTAAAAACAAACCAAAATGTACCAAATCAAAAGAAACCTTTTGTAGTTATTTTGTATTGCTTTCACCAGGCCAGTAATACTCCAGCAGTTATTTTACTAGTATAATTTATGGAATACAAATTTCAATGGCAGGGCAAAGGTGTCAGAAAAAAATATTGTAGAATAACTGTTTGTTAAAAAAGACTTATTTGCATAATGATGTATTTTTTTTCATCTAACCTGCTTCATGTATATGTCAATAGCTCATGGCAGTTATAAGAACAGTGGTGTTTGTCGTTAGGGTTTTATGTTGTCCAAATGAAGCTAGAATAATGATTTAGTTTAAATATATATTATATCATGGTAGTTTTTATATTATCTAGTAGTTATTATAAGAATTTTGTTACGTTTTGAATAAAAACAAGGCCATTATTTATCTATTCTCTCAAATATCGTTTCACTATGTACATAGTGTCGCCTTTTCTAATACAGTTTCTGTCTTATAGGCCATACTACCTGAAAATTTTGAAGAATAAACGAGTTGAAATCTGTTGCATGTATATATGTATGTGTGATCAAGGACAGAAACTGCATTCAAAGGCGACATAAATTTTCACAAATTGCAAATTTTAGATGCTTTTGTAAAATTTTGCCTTGAGTGACATCCTTAACCAGCATTAATTAATTCGTATTTGGAAGTTTTACTTCCAATTGAATCTTGGTTTTGGTTAAAATTGCCATTCTTATCCATTTTTCATATCACCGTTATTACTCTAAGGAGCAATTTCCCCTGTATTTGTGTTCACTCAGAAGGTCAAAATTGAACAGTTTTCGCATATCCTACATGATTTCAATATTAAAGAGTCTATATCATATACTTAAAACGGTTTTCAACAAAATGTGTCTTGTCAAAATAGCAGTCTTGAGCTATCCCCAATGTGATCTTTCATTATAGTGTCTTTATGTTTTCTTTAGAAATGTATTCGTTGTATTGTGATGACCAACACAGGGTTCGGTGAGGTGTAGATTTGTGAAATTCAGCGAAAGATTGTAAATCATCTACGAGTCTGTGTGTTCATTTTTCAGGAAAAGCCTCCAAAATATTTGATGTAATGTACGGGTTATCCTTTCGATGAAATTGCATTTTATTTCCTGATTTTGTGTTACAAAATGTTTAATTCCCTTTTCTTTGAAGAGTTGTTGAGATTTTTTGGATAAGTCTTTGTCTGTGCGGATTTTGATTGGTTTTGTGTGAAGAAAAATTTGTCTTAATGCATTAGAAACCTCTTCTCTAGTTATGGTTTTCAATAATTCCATCCATAAATATTTACTAAAAACGTTCAAGACAATCACGATAAAACGGTAGCCATTTTTTTCTGCTGATATGTTCCCAACTTCCATTAAATCTGTTTCGTACAGATCCCCATTTATTGTTATCTTATATTGTATATATATATATATATTGTTTTCCCCCTGTTCTTTGTCATATGAATAATCCATGATGTTGTTATTATTTGATAAAAATAAAAACTAACAAATGAGTTTGTATTATAAAAATATTTGCTAAAAAATAAATATATATGAACCATTCTGAGAGTTAATCTCCTGAGCAACGATTGTGCATAAACATTTCATGGTAGATGTAATATATAATATTCCAATGAAAATATTCAGAAAAAAACAGAGTGCTGCATTTTATCATTTTATCGAGCTACATATATGGTTAATACATAGACACTTTACAAATCCACCCCCTTGCTGGTACCCCCTTCTTTTTCCAAAATCCTGTATTTACATCTGAACTGTTTAAGTAGTGAGTGACTTCTGGTCACAATAGATTGAAAGTTGGTGTATTGAAAGATGACACATGCTAAAAATGTAAAATCAGGATATATCTAAGTTACAATGAAGCTTAAATTAAGGTTAACTATTTAGACAGAAACGGAAAATCAGAAACTTTAGGTGAATTTATCATGTTTTTGAATGGTTGAATGGCATTAAAACCAACTTATTTTCGCGGATAATTTTTTGACGTCTAGCCATCTAGAGGTGACTATTTTCATTTCACATTAAAGAAAATCGTATTTGTTAAATTCGCGTTAATTTAGTTTACAAAAGTGAACTATTATAATATTTTCAAAAAGTGATCCCCTAAAACTAAGCCCAAAAATGAAATAACCTTTAGTACCGTTCAGTTGCTGGGCTGTTACAATGAATAACAATTGCTTACTAAAATTTAGAATTGTCAGCAATCAATAAAATATTAACCAAGTGATGAAATATTGCTTATTACATGGTTAAATTTAATGACAAACGGACAGAAATATGGATTGAATTTTTTTTAAAGATCGACAGGTGTAGGGACGATGATTCCACTAAACAAACACACTCGTCTATATTCAATAAAGGTCTCTTGCATTCTTGTATTTGAGCTTTAAGTGCCCTCTTGATTTCATATGATTATTAAACTATGACCAAACTGGTTGTCTTTTCCATAGTTGAAAAAAGTCAAAGTGGACAACTCCAAACCATAATTCTCCGAAATGTGAAAACGAACTCCACCTCAAACCGGTGGTGATTTCAAGCGTTCAGGAAGGATATTCAATCGTTCACATTGTTAATATTTAGTCATATTTATAAAATCAACTTCATAATAATGTACTTACATAAAAAAAAATTATTTGTGATTTCAAAGTGCATGGTGCAAACAATATTCATTCGAATATTGGACTAGGTTAAACTGCGTAATTTATTTACAACTATCTCCAACAAAAATAGTAGTATCATTATTTCTGTATCGTTGATATTATGCAAACGACGTGCTTCCATACGTTAGTGCATGACTTTTTGCACTAATAAATCCTTTTATTTTTTTCACCGATTTTCAACGGAACACGGTCAAGTTGGTATTTCAACATAACTTATAAGGAATACATACGTTCGACATCGGGAAAAACAAGGTTTTACTGTAAATAGCGCGCATATTCCTTTTAAGGATTTTTGTTATCCCTTCTTATTCTATGGAAAATTATGTTTTTGCCTGATATTGAAAACAATCGATGTGTTATCTAAACATAGACAACCAAAATGACCCCTTTTTGAAAATGGTGGGGTTTTTTTTTGGACAATTGTAAATGCTTCAATTATAGAATGCTGTTTCAAGAAAAAATTTCATAAGTTGCAGTTTAAAAAAAGAAATAAATGTCTTAGGACAATAAAAGGAAAACGCATTTTAGTTTGGGCATATAAATATGATCTCCAATAAAATATTTCTGCTTTTAAAGCAATTTTATCGGGGTTTTTTGATGGTTTTGTAAGACTTTTCTGTAGTCATTACGCAATTTGTCTCTCAATTAAAGTTTAATTTGGAAGTACTGTATTTGTTCCATAAGGATCAGATATGTTTTGGGAAACAAATAGCGTACAAGCACCAGAGAGGGTATTTTGTTTAATTCTTGCAAAATTTGGGAATGTTTATTCTTGATCTTTGATTTTGATTTAATGGATACTGCACCGTACACATTTTTGACAAACTGATTAAAGTGCTCCGTTTATAGGCTAAAGGGTAGTATTTTGTTCTCAATAGGTGCAATTACAACATGTTTTTAATTTGCTATATTTATAATAAAAACCTTCATGAAAATTTGGAAGCCTTTTCAAATAATTCTCAAGAAGTATTTCCATGTGTTTCAAAATTTATATTGTAAATATACACTCTGCAGTTACTCATAAATAAACTAAAAAAAATACATAATACCCATACATCCAATCACAGCGCTCTACAGTTGACTTCCTCCACTTCAATGGTTACACTAAAGGCCAACCTAATGCCAGGAAAATGAAATTCTACTTTTTTTGTAAGAGCAAGGAGTGCTTCAGTTATCTATAAATACGGTGCTAGTTTCGTTAATTGTCAAGTATACATCTTGCAAATAGCGAAAACATCTTCTAAATACTACCTAGTTAAAACCTTTCAATAGTTATCATAAAAATGAAGTCATTTAATCTCAACCCTTTTCAAATTATACAGTGATTATTAGCTCATGCGCAGGAAATAATGAGTAAACATCATATTCTGTAAAATATGATAAAAACCCAAGGCCTGGCATGGAACAAAAATGGGAAACAAACCAGAGAAATGATTTATGCTAAAACAATAAACAAAATTGAATATCATATGCAGCAATGACAACAACTAAATTACAGGCGCATAAAGAATGTGGCGATGTTAAACATTTTTCTGAGGTCATAACCCAACCCCCACCCCCACCCTTTTTGACCTGTGAAAGTGGTGTTTTAGCTAAACATTTTGACACATTAACATGAAATGTGTGGATTCATCGATCTTTAAGATTTATTTGTTCATGCTTTGAAAACTTTGTTAGCAAATATTTGCCACACAACATCTTAAAATCCCATCGGACACATTAGACCCCATGTGAAATTTCAGTGAATTAATTAAATTATAGCAGTAATTCCATGAAAACGACGTTAAAATTATAATTTTGGAACGAATTCTCCATGAAAATGTAAAGCACTTTGCCTGAAAAGTTTGTCACGCAATATTAACATACATTTTCCATATTACAAAAATAAGAAGATGTGGTATGATTGCCAATGAGACAACTCTCCACCAGAGACCAAATGACATAGAGGTAAACAATAATAGGTCACCATACGGCCTTCAACAATCGATAAAACCCATAACACACAGTAAGCTATAAAAGGTCCCGAAATGACAAATGTAAAACAATTCAAACGAGAAAATAACGGCCTTATGTATGTTCAAAACAATAAACGAAAACAAATATGATATACAGCAACAAACGACAACCACTGAATTACAATTAATATATTGACTTGAGACAGGCACATGCAGATTGTGGCGGGGGTTAGACATGTTTTCTGGCGCCATACCCTCCCTCTAACTTAATCTACACTGTATAGTCAAAACGCACAACAACCATTACAAGAATTGCAACGAACTGTACAAATCAAACTAACTATATTGACCGACTTTAGAAACGCAAAACTAAATTATTCGTTTTCAAATAATGATTTTTGTTAAAAAAAAAAACTTATGAACAGAAATTTCTTTCATTACTTCATTGTTTAGAAAAAAATTGGCAGTTCGAAAGTTGAATTGATTACGTCATTTTTAATGTTCAATTCATGTGGTATACACTGAAACCCTGGTTTTCCCCAAACTAAAGAATGTGTCACCGTCGAAAGCAATGACTGCCTGTAACAAACGTCAAAATGATTGTCAGAAAGGTCAACCAATTCTGTTCGGCATGATTTTGGTTCTGTTTTGCACGTTCTGATTTTGCCTTTGTTCCACCCATTACAATGGGTTTTTGGCAGTTATGCGTTTGAAATTTAAGGGCTTTAAATGTTTTTCTGCAGTCGATTCTTTGGCAGTTCAGTTTATGGGAAACATTTATTGCATGAAACTGTGCGCAATGGCATTCGGCAATAATTTGATTAGCAGTTGACGTTACGGCCGTAAACATGTCTCGCAAATGACGTTGAGAAATCAAATTCTATTGACGTTGTATTGTCACTACATGTTGATCTGGTCATTGATGGTCATCAACAAATCCCGTATACCTGTCGGAAGGACAGTAAGACGAGTTTCTGACGTCAAGTTGTCTGGTTGCAGCACGTTCACGTTTTCCTGTTTGCAGTATTCTTATGGGCTAATTCAGTTTTTTATTTTTCAGTATTGGCAATATGGAGATGCAACATTTTTTAACAGGTTTAAGTGTGGCCAAGGATTAGAAAAACTGTTTCACGAAGAAAAAAAACCTGAAAAAATCTTTTATGGGTTCCAAAATTCGCTTCAAGAAATTCGTGCGACTTCAATAATCCGGTATGTTCAATAAGCACAATTAAGTCAGATGTTGATTTTTTTTAAAGAGAAAAAATTATGGTCAGCATGCATAGTAGTTGTATGAGGATCAAACATGATTTGGTAAAAAAAATCAACAAAATGAGTGTTGCGTTTTTAAAGTCACTCAGTATTTATAAACAACATACTGTACAATGAGTGTGTCATTAACTATATTAAACAAACAGACGTATGCATTTCTGATTGACTTCGAGAAACTAAGACTATTTTCAAAACAGGATTAAACTGTAAGTAAAAAATGGTAGGCGTAATCGAAAACAAAATACGACCGTGCGTTTTGGGATTTGTTGTTTTAAATGCATACTAGGTGTTCATAACTGTTATTCAAATAAAGTCTACTTTTGTTCTATAATTATCATATGCTTACTTTTACGGCAGTTCGTCTTTGAAGGAAAGTATGTTGACTCTGTAGATATCAACCTCGCTCCGATACGCTGCAATGTCCTTAATAAATTGTACGGTGGTTATACCCCGTGTAAACAGTAGAATGTTCCTTTACTAAGAACATATTATACATTCTTCACAAGGAAGAGACATGAAATCTAACAATTTCATACTATGTTCTTATGTTCAATTGAAATATGTTGTGTAAACAGTTTTGTTAATTTGTGAATGCGTTTTTGTTTCGAGCAGACTAAAACGTAGCCACTGTTAATAATCCACTTTAAATAAATAACCAAAATAAATTATTTCAATATATACACTTAAGAAATTGTAACCGAGAAATTACACTATAAAACTATAATTAAAGTAGGAGTTTATTTTTCTAACGTTTTAAATTCACAATGTATTTTTAACATGAAAGTAAACCATTGGATAAATAGATATATAATGTACGGAGACAATTCAAAACTGTTAAAAGGCAGTCAGCTGTTTTCTGCTTGGAGGTAATTTGTTATCCACGGGATTAAAGTGGAAACACACGCTTAATATGGCCCTAAAGTACAAAATTAGATAATTATTAGTAATTTAAATCCTAAAACCTTTTTCGAATAATGAAAGAAAACAAGTTGAATACATAAACAAATCCCTTTTTTATATGTATTCTTCATTTCGTCTTTTCGTTTTCTTACGTTTTTTTGCAATATCTTTGTCAGTTAGTTTCGACTTACGAGTTTTAAATGTTCCTTGGTATCTTCTGCTTTTCTTTTTTAAAGGATATACTACACATAATTATCCTCTGTTGTTTCTGGATTTCTAATAATAATTTAAATATAAAGAATTGCTTAGAAAACTGTTAGGGAACTGCATTATGTTAAACTGATTTAAACATGCGAGTCAGTATGCAGTTGGAATTATTTTCACGTATCGTTATATAGTTAATATTGTCAAGTAATACATTTCAAAAATTAAAATATTTTTTTACAGCTGAAACTTATACAAGAATATTACATTATATCTATTGGTCCGAGTTCACAGCAAGATCAGGAAAATATGTTAAAAAGAACGATACCAGGCTAATAGGTTGGCACACCAGACGCGCATGGCCTAAAAAACTACTGTATCACTAGCCTGTCAACACGGAGGTTGTGAGTTCGACTCCGGCACGTGGCAGGTGCGTTCGACTCCAATAGTATCTGACTAGGATTGTCAGGTTTCCTACCGAAGGTCGATGGTTCTCTCCGAGCATTCCAACTTCCTCCACCAATAAATACTGACCGCCACGAAACAACACAGTAGTGCTTCAAGTAGCGCTAAAACACAATCAATTAATTAATCAATCAATCTTTCCTAAGTGAACACTACAATGGGAATTACCAAGTAATATAAAATATAAATTATGATGGATATATACCGGTCGTATTAAATTATAAAAGAAGAGGCAAGCAAACATGGGGGTCAAAACTAATGAACTGATTAGAATGGGACTATGTGCGTTTTTAGGAGTAGCATTTCTTACTCTGAATGCATCACTTGTTATACGAGTCCATACGTGTGTCGTGTACGACAAGACAAGACATCTGGTACAAAAAGAAAGAATGTCTGGTACAATGAGTTAAAGAATGTCGCTTACAGGTTAAGGCCATTTTGCGTTTACGCCTTTTTGCCTTTCACTGTATTCTTTAGGGCGAAAACGCGAAAACGCAAAATGGTTTCACTTCTTATTTTCGAATTTGCGATTTTGCCTTCGCATTTTCGAGATTTCGCGTTTTCGCGATTTCGCGTTTTTCAATTACTGCCCACTTCTGTCAGTCATCTCGTATCCTTGATCTTATTGGATAACGATTAACAATTTGAAGATAACATGACTGGATAGTATTATTTTCAAGTACTATTAATTGTGAAGTTTTTAAAAATACAGGTTAAAAAATGAAGTATTTAACTACAGACCTATTGTAATTTTACCATTATTATCTAAGATCCTTAAGCGACAAGTAAAAACTCATTTGATGAATTTTCTAAACAAATATAATCTATTGTATGTCATGCAATCAGGCTTTCGTGCAAACCATTCCTGTCAAACTGCTATGACGTCTCTGTTAGATAAATGGTTAAAAGCCATTGATGAAGGAAATTTAGTAGGGGCAGTATTTTTGGATCTGTGTAAAGCTTTTGATCTTCTAAATCATAAACTGCTCCTTCAAAAATTACAAAAATATAAATGTTCTTATAATTCAATTCATTGGTTTACTTCGTATTTGTCCGATAGACATCAGGTCGTATCCATTTCAAATACTTTTTCAGATGTATCTACATTAAAAGCAGATGTACCTCAAGGGTCAGTTTTAGGTCCTATATTATTCTTAATATTTATCAATGATTTGCCTTTATGTAATCCTAATCATAATACTGATATATTTGCTGATGATAGCACTATTTCTGTAATTGGAAAAGACAAAAGGTATATAAGTCAGGCACTCAATGTTGTATTAGAAAATATTTGGCATTGGGTTGATGAAAACAAAATGTTAGTTAATGTGTCAAAAACTAAGACAATGTGTATAGGTTCAAAACAAAAACTGTCTGTCATGTGCAATGACACATTAAATATATCCATTAATGGCCAACATATTAATGAAAGTAACTGTGAAAAAGTCCTTGGTATTTTTGTTGACGCCACTCTTTCTTGGTATGATCAAATTAATCATATAATCAAAAAAGTAAATTCTTCATTAGCTTTATTAAAAAGAATCAAGAAATACTTGAATCATAATGCACGAATTCTATTTTACAATGCGTATATTCATCCACATTTGGATTACTGTTGTTCAGTATGGGGAAACTGCAACAAGTTTTTAGTTGACAGTTTACTAAAATTGCAAAAAAGGGCAGCTAGAATTATTTTAAACGAACACGATATTCGTAAACCATCTATTGAACTATTTAAGGATTCTGGAATTATTCCCTTTACCAAGAGAATACTTTACCACAAGTCATTGTTAATGTATAAATCAAAACATGAACTGGCATCAAAATATTTATCAAATCTTATTGTGTCTACAAATAGTAAACAATCGTACAATACTCGACTTTCATCATCAGATAATTTTATTGTCCCTAAAACAAAAACAGAATTATACAAATCAAGTTTTTCTTTTAGTGGTCCAAAAGTGTGGAATTCACTATCCAGTGAAATTAAAACATTAAAAACTATATCTGCATTCAAATACTCTTACAAGTCATTATATTTTTAAAAGTGTGAAATTTATAAGTTAAGCCAGTGTATACTATAGGTGTTTTTTTTTTTTTGTTGTTGCTGTTATATTTGTGTATATATACATCTATTGTTTATATGTGTAATAGTAGATTAATTATGTTTTATTCATGTAGTTGATATTGTATGTAGAGAGCCTTATTGAAAATTGGTTTAATCCAAATGAGTTACTCTCTTTAAATAAAGATATTATTATTATTATTATTATTATTATTATTATTATTATTATTATTAAGTCTAGAGCGCGAAAACGAGAAGTGAAACCTTTTTTGTGTTTTCGCGTTATCGGCTTCACCTTTTCGCATTTTCGACTTCGCATTTTCGCGTTTTCGCCCTATAGGATATGAAAGGCGAAAATGTGAAAACGCGAAATGGCCTTAACCGGCCACCATAGTAGTCAGGAATATAGTCTGTTATATTACACTGTCAACACATGCATGCATTTATTAACCATCGCATAAGAAATGTAAAGATCTAATTTAAAACCAAATTATAAAATTTAATATGAAATTATATCACAGTGGATATTACGGTGAATATAAATATTGACTTTATGAAATATTTCTCTTGGTAAAAATAATAAATTCTGTGGCATACTATAGATATTGCTCAGCTCTCAGACTCTTGTTTTTTTTTTTTTTGCTTTTGTTTGATGTTGATCAGTTTTCCCGATTTGAGAAATTACTTGTTAAGATTAATACCTGATTGAACCAGATGTTATGCTTTAAATGATGGAAGTCTGCAATATGAACTTTTATATGCTTCATGATTTAACTTGTACCGATTTAGATGGACTTTCTTTCACAATTTGTTCCTCTTTAAGCGACCTTAAGTACTATTAGAGATTTCCAATAAAATGACATTACTTGACATGACCGACCTATCTCACCGTATCTCGGCCTATTGCAGTGAAGGACGACGGAGGGGAGCACAGACTGCATGAATTGCTGGCTCGTTGAATACACATACTTTGTTGGAACAAATGTTATTTAAAAATTAGCACAAACTACTATTTTAATTCTTTACATATTTTGTTATTAAATTTGGGGTGATTTCATTGACAACAAATTTAAAGGGAATAATTAGTTCAGTTACCGGTAATCAAATACACCGATCATTACTTCGTCATTTCACTTGACCCATATATTTTTCTCTCAAACGATGAATTCTTAAAGCTCATAAATCAAAATTAAGTTTGAACATATAAAAATAATGGAATCTTAAGCGTGATCATATTCTCATTTTTGAGTAATAAGATTAAAACAAGAGTTTCAAACACGCCGGAATGTAAAAGGTATACACGACTTACCTCGTCTTCTTTTTTTTTAGCATACTTCTATAATTTATTTCAAGATACTTTTGTCGAAGGTGAAAAATTCAGATCACTGATGCATCTTTCTGATAGTACTGTGTCACCTTTCCGTAGTATTTTGTCAAATGGAATTTATGAGGACGCATCTGCAGGAAAAAATATGATTACACTTTACTAAATCAGTTAATTTGTTTATATCTTGTCTTTAATTATTATGATGAAAGGATTCTAGGAAGAGCCCGTACAAACGTAGGTGTAATTTAACGTCAATGTTTTAATTATACAAATACGTATGAAAAACGGATATGTACGGACTATTTGATTGAATTTTTGTTAAGTAAGATGATCTTTTTTAGTTTTATGACCAACTTATGATAGCATGGGAATATTATATTTACTGGTCTGTGCATCCTTCCGTTCTTCCGTTCTGTTCAAAATATAAAACCTTTAAAATTATATACCAACTATTAGTTTGGACAAGATTTAGTGGTGCACTGGAAATATTATCATGTGAAGGGGCACGGTGTCTTAAGGCCACACTTTCTTGTTGCAAATGTTCTCATTAATAAACGTTCATGTATATATATCTTCCATGCAGACTTATAACTGTCTCTTTGGTCGTGCGCTCGTCTCGGCAGTACAGTAACCTCTGAAAGGTGAACAAGGGAATAGAAATATGGTCACTATTGGTCTTGTTCAGTTGAACCATTGCCAAAGTGGAGAGTCCGTTCAGATGAGCGGAATGTACAAGTACACAGTCCCGTCCGTTCAGAGTGGGGACGTTAAATCCGATGCCTCTTTTAGTAACAATGTCACGCTTTCTACATGTTAATTATGCATGAAATATTTGCCACTGGACGTCAAGCAACCAACTGTTAATCAATCGACAGTAGCGTAACTTGAATTTTATTTCTAGTGAGGCAAATGATTTGAATCTTGGCAGTTAAAGACGTCAATGCCAGTAGGGAGTGGACGGTTAATTGAAAAAATGAATCGCAAAATAGGTGTAGGTGATCGTACTCTTGATAGGTCACACAATGGTAAACAGATACTGTCTCTGAAAAATCCAGATTTGTGGAGTTCTATCATGAAATAATATTTCTAGTGCGCATTTAATCAATATATTTCAATGAAACTTCTGGTTAAAGGCTTAATTCTCAGTATTCGGTTAGGTATTAGAATTCAGATAGGTTCCTGATAAAAACAAAAATGACAGAATTATATGTATGACCTCCTCTAAAATGCTTTTGTACAGATTTGGGGATACTAAGTTTAAGATCCACTATGTCTCTTAACTTATACGTTCAGCTTTTGTCAACATGTATGGATGATAATAACTGGGTGAACTATGAAGTCTTGCTTATATTAAACAAGGTAGAAGAGTACTACATAAAATGTAGGAATGCCAAGTGTCTGTTGAAAACTTTGCCCACCAAAAGTAACAAGTTCGTTGTCAAAAAAAAAAAAGAACAAGGATCATATCAGTTTCACGGGTATGACCTCTTGTTTGGATCAGTTTTTTGCGAGTTATACTTTGTCTGTTACTTAAAAAAGATATTTGTATCTACCTTGTTCATTTTAAATTGCATCTTGGATCCGCATCTGGCAACAAAATCGTATTATATTATGTTGTTCAATGTTACTTCCGTTAATGATTTATTCATTAAAATGAATTCGGTGATCCCCTTTTAGTTGTTTATCAATAAAATGGATAAAATACTCTAATATAGTTCACTTCAAGGGATATCAAATATATTCCCTGGAAATATCTTTTGTATTTGCACTCCGATAGCATTCCCGTTAAACAAATTAATACAGAACTATCCCTAATCGAACACACCTTAATTCTAAAAATAACCACATATATAGGGATTTCTTTATCAATACATTTTATAATAAATGAAAAATACTTTTGTTTATAAATTAAATGGAAGCGATAGTTTTATCTGAATTTTTAACCTTTATAAAGAGACAGATTCTGACAAATTCTGCATCCGATATTTCTGAAATTGTCAGAAACATATCCTTATTAATATTTTCCCCGCAACAAATATAATAAAAAGATAAATAAACTATAAAGTAAGACAGAAAAAAAGTATAATGAGGCGTTCATCTGCACAGTATATTGAAAAATAATTGTCATAATCAAAACCATGAAAGATAACTCGAATCGTACGTATGATAGGTATGGGATACGTGTGTTAATACGCGATCTTATGTCAGTAAAATAAAGGCGGGAATCTGGAAAACCACGTGATAAATAAAAATGCAATATTTCTATTATTTTTCGTCATGACAAATTTTGTTTTATATGGTCGAAAATTCCAGTGTGTGATTTTATAAGTCTAGGAATACTTTGTTTGAACTTAAGCGTCGTATTTAATCAAATTCGATGGTTGGCAATAACCCGTCCCATTAGGTCCGTACGTCGAGTTACGTACGTATGTCATTTTATTGGAAATCTCTATTAGTAAATTAAAGATTAACTTTTGGGTGGTTACTTCACATAACTGTACGTATTCATGACCACAATTTTTAAGCACAGTGTTGTGTCAACATTCGCAATGTTTGTACATTCTATTGTCAAAAATCTTAACGAGAATAACAAGATGTGATAGTATATGATCGTTAATGAAACAAGTATAAATCTAAGACAATGTATAAGGATATAACAACGTATGTCACCGTACTGCCTCCAACAATGAGCAAAAAGCTACAAAAAGCCAGGGAAACAAATTGCGAAACAATACGAAAAGAAACTATCCGCCTATATTAAGCTCATAACGAAATACAATCATGACCCCCGGCAACTAACATACTAACGGCTCCACGCTTGGGACAGTCACATAAATAATGTTCCATGGTTAAGCATGTGTGTAAGCTCTTTATCCCACCCCTAACTTGGACAGTGGTTAAATATATTTAAAAACAAATACAAATCATGTTAAATCATGTTTGTCATTCGGTCTTTTATTGGCCAGCACACCAAGGATGATGATGATGGATGGCTGCTTAACATCCAGCGGCAAATATGCATATTCAGGACGAGAACATGTTAATGTAATATGAATGTTAACCCTGATTTGTACTAGACCGACATGCTGAGCCGGATTTTTAACATGCTAGTTCACAAGGTAACAGTCCACAGGAAGACATATCACCTTACCCGGACACATTATTCTGACTCCGAGCCAATCAGTCTTTGCTCTTACTCCTTAATGCCGCGTGATTAGCGGAGAAGCAGCAAATACCAATTTTAAAGTCTTTGGTTTGACCCGGCTGGGGTTTGAACCCACGACCTCCCGCACTCGAGGCGAACACGCTACCACGAGACCACCGAGGCGGTTGTGTGAGCCAAAATTTGTTCCTGCGAAAAAACTTCCAGTGGAACAAATATCACAGGAAATATATTCTGGTAGAACTTTTTTCACAGATAATTTCTAAATGATTTGTTCCATCTCTATAAAATAAGTTCCACAATTTTCCTGGTGAAATAAGTTCTGGTTTGTGAAATTTGTTCCTTATCTAGTGAAATAATTTCCGGGTTTGTGAGATTTGTTCCTTATCTGGTGAGATAGGTTCCTTGTCTGTGAAATATGTTCCACTGGTTATACAAGTTATCTTTTATACTGAGCATTGTTATCAGTGAGTTTAAAGTTATAATTAAGTACATTATAAAAACATGTATTATATTGATAATGTAATAAATAAAAAGTGTAAACATCCAATATGGATTCTGTGGAGTATAGCAAAATGTTTAATTACATTATCCATAAAAAAACTACCCTATTAACACTAATTAACAGGTAGTCAGAAAAGCGAAGAATAAGAAAAATCAATCAGAAAATTTTTATAAATCAATCATTTATTTATGAATATTGCAAATCAACATATGTTACTTTATATCAGAATTTGTAGAAAAATGAAATAGTGTGTTTTAAATATTTGTCACAGTTGTTAATCATAGGTGTGCCTTTGTTATTTAATCATATTATCAACGTACAATATATATGCTGACTCAATTTGAATTTCTAAAATATTTACCTTATTTTGAATGTTCTCATGTTGTTTAAAGACTTCAATGATGAACTATTAAATTTGTCAGGTACAACTATAGAATGTTTTGCTTGATATAAAATTAATGCATCATGTAAATCTATAACACCGGAACTTATTTATCATTAAGTAAAAAAATAAGTTCCGGAACAAATTTTACAGTGCTGGAACATATTTCATTATAATATATATTCCGGGTATAAATTTTCTGTGATATAAATTCAGGTGGAACATATTTTCTATGAAATAAGTTCCGGCGGAACAAATGTCACGCCGGAACAAATTTGTTGTTACAAAAAAGACACTAACATCTACCCTCTCACATACATAATAAATAAAATAATTTAAAAGTTACTTTAATTTTTTTTTTTAATGTATTGGATAATTCCAAAATGTATGTTACCAGGGCGCAATTACCAGTTGGTCCGAGTACACAGTTATTTCGTAGTGCATTTCTTTTAGACAATAAATGAAAATTAAAAAAATCCCACCTGCGCTTTCTCAATAATATTTTTACAGTGTGTTGTACTACTTTTGGGACAAATTATATTAAAATTATAGAAAACTTCATCGGCTCTAACTCAAAATATGGACAATTTTATGTTAATGGTGTCTTGAAATCTTTTGACAGCTGCCGAAGTGCTAATTTTTAACCTTTTTCAGCTGGACCAAATCACTACTTTACCTTAAAATTCATGACCCAAATTTTTTTAAAGTGTAATTTCATCCCCCTACTTGCTATTTGAGGCATAAAACATGGAGAAATAAATTTGAAAGGGTTATAAAAAAAACTGGCAAGTAAAACACTGTCCACACTATCAGACGTTGCGCACGATGTTGGTACTACTTAGCGTTTCACGACGTTCCTCAAAATAAGGCGATTTCGACGATTTCAAAGAAAGTTTCAGGCGTTCAAGCATATTATTGATAACTAAATTTACTGTTGTGAACTTGGTAACCGATTTCGGATTGTCTGAAAAAAATGCATAAATTTACAAATAAAACTCAAAGTGGTCGTATAGATATTTTTTTAATGAAATTCATTTACAGGAGTTGTCAGTCTTTCCAGGCCATAATTGATAATTTTCTTTTCGGCAGCAGTTCGCATTAATTAATCCGATACAATAATGTCCAAATTTACACAGATTTATTTTTAATATAAATTAGATTATGAATTCATATTCTCCTATTTTTTGCATATTTATTCCTTATGTTGCATTTCTTCCCGTTTCCGTTTCCTTTCTATATTTTATCATTTCCCGATGCTTTCTTTGTCGCAAAATATTTAGATAGTTAAACATTCGGGACTCATGTTTTAAATTTTCTCATTTCCGTATTTTTGTGGCATATCCTTTGTTTGTTATAATTGCCAGCAATGGGTTTTCTCTATTTTATTTTATTAACAAAAATATATACATGTTACTTTTGACGATTTAAATCTTGCAGATAGACAATGTTCCTTATATAAAACAAATATGCTATAAAAAAAAACCGTAAGATCCCGATATTTTTTTTTATATCGATCTCATTTGGTCAACCATTGAATTTAAACTTAAACTATTCCTTTCTCATACATTGGTTGTATTGTATATTATACATGTATTTTTATTTTCATTCGAATTAAACTGGAAACAAATAATTACGATATAAAATTAAAAACCAGAGCATGACATCAATTACGTTTTGCGAACGTTGGGACAAAACGGCTATACTTTTTGAAACGATCTAAAAACCTTGTTGCCTAACGAAAAAATATTAAACACTATATTGTTTAAGAAGAAAAACAGAAAAACCTTTACCGCCAAGTTTTATTTTTTATGATCTAACTATGCTTATTTGATAGACAGCTGGTTAAAACCTCAATTTTAAAGAAAATACAGCGTATTTTTCGTTGGGACAAGATGGCTATACTTTTTGAAGTCATTGCAATAGAAACTATACGCATGGTTTCCGGCAAAAAAATATCATGAACCAGGAGAAAAGTAAAAAAACTTTCAAAATATAATAAATATTTTTTCTCTCAGCTTTTTCAATTTCACGGTATAAATGCGCAAACCCGAAATATACTTACTTTGCATACGGTTGGACATTTTTCAGACCGTTTACAAAAATAAAATTTTCCGGATTACGGTTTCAGTGATATTGATTTTGCTTTAACACGCGAATAATTATAACAATAGCAATATTATTGTGAAGTTTTACGATGATCAGAGAAAAAATACCGTAGGAGAGAAACGGAACTCTGATCTTTTGCACACAAAATGAAACGTTGGACATTACGTTTTTGCGTAAAAATGGGATAATTAAGTGTTATAATTCCTGGTATTTTAAATTTCGGTTCCTTTTTTTCTTTAACTTCAAGTCTAATGGAATGAATTCAATCAGAAATCACTATATTTTTATCGAACTGACCAGTCTACGTATTTATTTTTATGCTAATCTATAGCAAAATGGAATTGGTACCAACATCGTGCGCAACGTCTGGACTATATTTGTGTACTCGGACCAGTTGGTAAGTCTTCTTCCAAAATATATAACCGTAACAGTAAATGTAATAACCGTAACTCTAAATACCTTAAGTTTATTATGAGTCATCACAACAAAGTAGGTGTGTTTGAATAACAAATACAAACTCTTGTTACTATAAGTTTTAAAAATCTAGTATACTTATGGATTCACCAATTGTAGTATGGAGCTACACACTATAATGAGACTGTTAAATTAAAGAGAAATAATGAGAAAACAGGCGATGTTGGTAGGTGCATATGAGTTTGGATATTGAAGATGCACCTAAGCATTCAAAATTACACAGAAAACAAACTTACTTTTATAGCTGATGCGGTTTGGGTTTTACTCATTGTTGAAGGCCGTCGGTGACCTATAGTTGTTAATGTCTGTGTCATTTTGGTCTCTTGTGGAGAGTTGTCTCATTGGCAATCATACCACATCTTCTTGTTTTTATAATTATCGTTTTAAAGCATAAATTTGTCAAATATATGAGTCAAATTTCAACATGAACGGTCGGCTGTTTCATTTATATCCTTTTTGGTCTTGATGTTCCAAACTTTTGATTTATTTGGCTTTCAAAACTTTCATTTGGTTCTCGTGCATACCTGATGAAGAACATGCCGGAAACAAGTGACGTGGCCTCTTAAATAGATATCATAGTTAACGTTTTATTCTATTCTATAGGAATATTCAATTACACTGTCGTATCATCTGGTTTTAACTTAGGTATGATCTTTCAAATTCTAATAAAATATACTTCGTAACATGCAGTGTTCTCTACAAATTTGCCTTGAATTATGTTTCGTTTTCCTGGATTTCTGTGGTACCAATAAATTCTAAATCCTTCGTTATAAATACTTCTTAATATGTACAAGTGTTGTAATAAGACTGAGTAGGCGTGAAATTCCACTAACAATTGTCTGACATTTACTATTGCACCTGTTTGGATCATGTTTGGTATAGATATCCATTCCATAGCCTCGATATCAATTTTCAAGATGTCGACTGTTGTCTGAAAATAATCAAACACATCAAATACATCAAACTAATTGATATTTTAAGATTATTTTTTTGTTCATTGTATTGAAAAACAAGAAGTCATTTTCTTAGCGAAAATGATAATTAACCAAATTAAAGTACAGATGCAAGCATGATTTATGTATATAAATATAAAGAGTGTGGTATGATTGCCAACGAGACAACTATCTACCAGACGTGAGAGACGAAAGGACAAGGATGTGTGTCGCAAGTTTTTTTTTATATTTTGATGAAAAAGAAAAAAAAAACGAAATCATAATTCCTAGCATTAACACCACTACTTATGCATTCAAATGTTTTTGTTATCAACATTCATATTTTCATTACACCTCAGTTTATTTGACTTTTTTTTTTTAAACTGGTAAACAACTTAATGAAATTTTGATATACGCAAAAAGACATGTTCACTGTTATTATCTACTCCTCGTTGCCGATATCATTGTTGAATTGATTTAGAGTCACCCCAATCATTTGTACTTTTGATGTGACTCTCTCTCTCTCTCACTTATTGAGGGCTACTAATAAAGAGATACACAAAAGAATAGTTAAATTTTTCTAACCCACTTTTACAATGCATAAATGATGTGTAAAATTAAGTTTTGAAAATGTCTTTTTATCTTACCGATTTATGACCTAAGTCGCTATATATATCTTTTAAAGTTGAAATCTTCCATTTATCTTTTCTGTATATTTCCGTTTTATTACCAAGTCCAAGATTGTGGAACCATATATGACCTGCCCTTCTAAAATCTGTTCTTTGCATACTAAAGAAACATGTGGACTATTTATGAACACTTATGCACAATAACGACTTCTTATACTCAAGGATTTGTATATGTGAATATTCGACATTAATTGTTTTCTATATATTGCCACATCAACTAAAATTAACAACTTCTATTAAGGCATCTCTTTTTAAATACAGGAAGACATGTCGACAACATATCCCAATAGGATTACAAGTTAAGTTCAAAGTATTATGCTGATTTGCAGAAATATATCTTTTTACAAAAAAATAAATACAAAATAACCATTCTCGATCTAATGTTTTCTTGATATGCCAGAAACTGAATTCATTTTAATAGTTATAAAGAAAAACGACAACGAATGATGTTACTAAACTTGAAGCTTTGACGTTTGTGTCAAAAAAATTCTTAAAACATTTCCAAATACACTACAGAAAATACAAATCAAGTCAACTGTTCCTTAAAGATAGCTTTATTGGTAGCCTCGGTTTTTCTGTATAATTTCTGTATGTTCTAATGTAAAACTAGGTCCCGCCGGCTCTAGAAGTAACAACTTTAGGTAAATGGCTTATTGATTTTAAATTCCTCTGAAATAATTGTTCCATCTATTTTTGAGATTTTCAATGAAATAATATTTTGCAGTTTGGCAAATCAGAAAATCTACTTATGTTTTAGGCGGCTTTCTATGATATCCGCTCCGAACAAAAGTTATAAACCGATATTTGTGGTATTTGGTCTTATTTACTAGTACTTCAAGTCACCGGATTATGTTCAAATAGAACGAGTGCATTGTAATTGATAAAGTTAACATGGACCTTAACCAAGTAATCTTTAAGCGGAAGCTTAACCTGTGTAACTGACGTTTTTCTAAAGATTTCTGGAAACGGTTTTGTTTTAAAACTTTTCGTTTTAACCTTCTGATTGGACTTTGGTCTTCACTCCATTGGATTGTACACTGTTGTTAATGGCCATATTTATTTTTTTTTTTTTTTATTTTGTAAGAAAACAGTTTAAAATATTTATCTTTATTCATATTTAAGTATGAATTTGCAATTGGTCGTTTTTCTCACCTTGGATCAAATGAATGTACGTCACAACTGTAAGCTTCTACAATGGCAGCGTCAAAACTAAAGTCCCAGTTTATACTAAAAAGCAAATATTTTACTTTATCAATTAGAATGAATTTCATAACAGTGTAGACAAAGGCACGCATTGTTCACCAAATTTTGTTTTATATTGTCACAATAGATCGTGCTCAAATATAGAATATAGAATGAATTTCATAACAGCGTGGACATGGACACATGGTAATTAAATGTTATCGTGTGTATCACTGGTTGTCGACAACAAAGTCTTCACGCAATTACAGAATGCCAGGGGCCTCTCAATGGGGATATACATAATAACAATCTTTACACATGTCCATTCATAAAATAAAAGTTTTTGTATGAAAGTTTATAGGAGGTTGTTTCGGATATATTTATATACTCACAGCAAAAAGTTTCTTTTGAAAGAATGAGTATATTTAGAGATAATTTCAACAAGTAATCGAGAGAAAAAAAGTAAGAAAAAATTCTTTTCTGGCAATTAGTGAAAAATGAAGTAGTGTGTCAGTTTAATAGACAAGTAGTCCATCATGCATTGCAAATCATTTAGTGGATTGGTCAATCGCTAAAATAAAAAAAAAAGATTTATTTGTAAACAAACACTAATACATGCATAAGTATGCTAAATAATACATGACCGTATAAGGAAATGTGCCCGACCTGTTAAATGCAGCTGTTCTGTGGATTTGAAAAACGAATGGACGGATCACAGCGATTTAATTTAGAATTGTATTGTGTTTCAGTGTCTATCCATAAATTAAATATGTTCACAATACCTTTTATACTAGAATAATCAAACGAGTGCAACCAGTTTAAAGGTTATTACATCCCAGCTCCTTTGTTCTACCAGGGCTGATCTGAGCCGGATCACCCCTGCCAGATCACCCTAGCTTGAGTTTCTTTGTTTTGCATGCTTTCCCTTGTTTGGTAACATTTTGGCGGGAATGTCAAATCCACAATAAAACTTCTAATTATTTATACGGAAAAGACTAACTATCAACACTTATTTAGAAAAAATCCAGTGTCTATACTGGGATTCGAATTCAAGACCTTTAGCATATAGACCCACGATTCATACCCCTACACCAGGACGACTGGATACAAACTCACTGTTAATTTAACATATTTAAACATTGAGTCCGGGGCTCATAAAAGATATATACTATATAGTGATATATAAAGTATATTATAATGATTGTGTGGTGTTCTAAAATAGATTTTATGAAGCGTAAATGGTTTTTTATCTAATCTAGAACAGCTGGGATGTAAAATCGTTATCCCATTCGGACTTGGTGTGTCAGTGTAAGATCACCCTCTGGCCTCCGCGTGATCTTACACTGACACACCGCGTCCTCGTGGGATAACTATTACTTATTACGCTGTTACTGTTATGTTGACATAACAACATGTACATCATCTCGTGTTACTGTTGACCAGTTTAGTATTGTGAACATATCATTAAATTCATGGATACAGATTGAAACAGAGAAACCGAAAAAGAAGTGAGTACAATTTCAAATTGTAAGGGGGCGACCATTCCTGATTCAGTTAAAATAAGGGAGGGGTGGCTTTGCAAGAGGCTTTTGAAATCAGCTTGAATAAAATTGCAAATAAACGTTTATGCAGAATTGTCTCAAATATGCGTCCTCAAATAACAAAAAAAAATAGTTGAGTAAGACCAAATCAACTTTCATGCAAAAACTTTTATTTTATGAATTGACATGTGTAAAGATTGTAATTATGTATATCCCCATTGAGAGGCCCCTGACATACTGTAATTGCGTGAAGTCTTTGTTGTCGACAGCCAGTGATACAGACGAAAACATTTAATTACCATGTGTCCATGTCCACGCTGTTATGAAATTCATTCTATCTATACTATTAAACGAGAAGACCTCATTTTGTGTGTCGCTTCTCTTCCTTCCCCAATAAATTAATCATCATGCCTCTGTGTCCTATAGGTACCATGCATAGTCGCGTTTGTCATCCATTCTTATGATTATTCAGTTTGGGTTATTTGGGGAGAAAACGAAGAAAAAGGCGTCCGGATATTGTTTCCGTCATCAGCCCGACTTTTAAGTCACACCCAAGACTTCCGATTTTAAACTTTAAAAGAGGGGGTAAAGGGTTATTTTCGTGCAACGTGTTTTGCCACTTTTTATTTCACGTGCAGCCGTGAAAAAGGTTCGTTATTCGTCGTGTTTCTTGAAATCGATAAAAAGATCAATGAGCAAGAAATTTTAATTGTTCGCTCATCGTGAAATGGCAATTTTATTTCGCGTTCTTCCGTGCAGATACCCCCCCTTTACTCCCCTCTTTAAACATAATTTTCATAATTACGCGGGGATAGGACAATTATTTTCGCGTTATTCTGCATGTATACTATGTTTATAATCCTAAAATATATAGAGACTCTCTATATAATATAGCAGTGATCGCCGTGGAGAAGAAACTTGGAAATGATAGTTAATAGCAAACACACTTTATTTATATCATATGTATGTTTATAGTATACAGAAACGCGAAAATCATGGAATTTAACAGAGAGCAAAAAAATAACGGACTTTGGAAATTTTCTGAAATTCTCCAGACATAAAATCTTTTACAAAAATTCATCCTACAATAGTTTACATACTTTCAACCAAGCTCTAAATACCCGCGATTTCGCGGGTGTGTTCTAGTATTCTATATTTGAGCACGATCTATTGTGACAATATAAAAAAAAAAAGGTGAACAATGCGTGTCTAAAGTTACGCTACTTAATTTCAATGATTTTCAGAGTGATTTTTTTCATGTGACACATTGTATAGCCTAAAATATTGGGTTTTTTTCAATGTTTTTTTAGGAAAATGTGTATCTTAAATTTTTTATGGTTTTTACGCAGCTTAGTTTTTTTATACATATATGACTGAGAGTTGTCAAATGTCAACACTTTCCAAAATAAAAAAATAATATTGGATATTGTAGCAGAAACTTTTTATTACAAATGATAACTGCAGATAAACGATCATAAACGTAAATTTCTCTGAAAGTTTACACGATTTAAAAAAAATGGTTATTCTTCTTTTGTACCTATGGGTCATAGAGCCCCTAACGTGTTCATGTATGATAAGACCTTGGCATTTAAATGTGTGGGTTTGGGCATTCATAAAGAAGGTAAATGATAAAGCAAATCGGCCTGTCAGGAATATGACTATTGTTTTTACTCTACTTTTTTTTATAGAAACTTCCATGATGTATGAACAACACTGATAAAAAATGCAGCAAGATACCAAAGGGTATTCAAACTCATAAGTCTAACTTATTAATAAGACAAACTGACAACGCCAAGGCGAAAAAGGAAAAAAACTACCAAAATACTAGCAAAAGTACAAAAACCACACAAGACTAAAGACTGAGCTACAAGAACCCAACAAAACCAGGGTGATATCAGATGCTCCGCGCAAGAAGATTCTAAATTCTGCTTCATATGTAGCACCCATCATGTTGCTCATGTGAAACAGATGTTTCATAAAGGTCAACCAACTAGAGGTAAATTAGTGACGATTTGATTGGTTTAACGACGTCATGTGGTGACCCCTATGGATCCGTAGTGTATTTCAAAGGAGGCATAATGGCGTCACGTCTACTATTATTGTTATTGTAACGCATTGTTTAATTTTAACATTTTATACAAAAATTGGCAAGAAAAGACTCGTTAGACGGTTCGCTACTGACCCCTTAAGAATCCATTCGAAGAGGTGACTTCAGCTTCGCCACTTGGAACACATGGTTTAATAGTTTCATTTTACGGAGACAATCATGATAGGACACTCAAGCTCTGGAGTATCGTATCAACTGGAAGATTATAATTCATATGCAGGCGCTGTTGGAATGTTGCTACTTAGAAATGGGAAGTTGAAAAAATCTTTTTTGTCGTAAAGTTTTGTTCTCAACCGACCTTCATTGTAAATTTCTAGATGTATGTCAAGCAAGCTATGAGACAGACTTAACTGCACCTGTTGTATCCTTTATTTCAAGTTCGATGGGATTGATGCGATCAACATAGTCAATTTATTTAATGACAGGATAACAGTTTGTAATAGTTGTCTATGTTCAAAGTTTAGAATATTGATGTTTGCTCTCCATACAGAGAAAAAGATGAAAACATACATCGGTGCTTATTTAACTGGATATAGTTCATATTTAGCGGCGTTTTTTTCTTTCAATTATAAAAATGAACTCACCCGAAAGAATAAACGAGACATGGGAGAGACGGCCTATAACTTTTATCATGACACACGTTCCATCCCCCATCAGTAACACTGCCTAACCGTATCACTTCTTTACAATGGATCTGCACTGATGTCAAATATCTATTGATACAATATAAAAACTAATTGCAGTCCCAGACAGATGCATCTAACATGTGATTAAATAATGGCATAACTATCGAAAACAGAGGTCAGATTTTTTAAATTAATAATAAGCACGAAACGTTTTATGTAAACGAACTGTATAAATGACGAAATTTTGAAGTCATACTTTTATTTTTAAAAAAACGTACACATTACATGCGTCTAACAATTATGTGGATTTCCGAACTGTAAAGATATGAATCAAATGCTAGTTCACAAACAAACGATAAGAACAATAGATTTAACAAAAAAATGTGAGCAACAGAAATAGCTATGTACCATGAATGCATTAGTATATATGTTTCGAAGTTATATAAGTTATATCAGGTAGCATATAGATTGTTATATAATAGCTTAAAGTATATTTCTGTTCAAACAGACAACCCGTTTCAGTTTATGTTAAATAATGGAAGTAAAAACTTTCGGGGAAAATCTCGATGTATGTCTTTAGTCTTGGTGTTGTGTTGCTGGTTGTTTTTGTGCTTTGTGTCGATCTGATGAGTCAAGCCTTTTTCAAATGATTTTAGTAGTGTTTTTTTTATGTTGTGCTGTTACACCACTTTCCCAGATTTGGGGACGAAGGAGCTCTCGGTAACAAGTTCAACCCCGCCACAATCTGTATGTGCCTGTCCCAAGTCAGACGTCTGTTATTCAGGACTTTCTATTGTGTTTTTCGTTTATTGTTTCGTACATAAATTAGGTGGTTGGTATTTTTCAAGTTTGTTTGAACTTCTTTACATTTGACATTTCCGGGGCTTTTATAGATTACTTTACGATATGTTTTTGTTCATTGTTGAAGCCATATGGTGACCTACAGTTGCTTACATCCACTGTCAGTTGGTCTCTGATGGATAATTGTCTCAAGTGACAGTCATACCACATCTTCTTATTTTTATGTTATGTAATTGAAGCGGCAAATTTTATATTGTTAGCCAACTTAAAGATGCCGAGTAGATATCTTTCTTCTGTTTCTTGAAGGTACCTCTGTCTTCAAATTCATATAAGCGCATAAGTGCATGCTACTGTTTTCATTTTAGTAACAGAAGGCAACATTTATGAACAGAAGCTACAAACTCGTAAACCCATTTGGAATATTGCAACCAAGAGAACCTTTGACGGAATCGCTTAATTTCAAACGGTGCGATACCGTGTGTGTAACAATTTATTCGATTTGTTCGGAAATAACAATGAACTAAAGAACATTTACAGTTACCAGCTAGTTATAAGTCTTGTGTTTACTTGCTTTACCTGATATAGAGCTCAGTTATCTCCTTGTTATTTAATTTACTAAGCGCCTGATCGTCAGGTATTACTAAATATGTGTGATCTGTCTAAATAGAAAGTGAAAATGGTCAATTCGATGCACAGTTCCAAAAAATCTTGTATTACATACTTTTTACACTTCGGTCAATAAGTGTTAAATTGGTTGATAAAAAAAGTTAATCGTAGTAAAGCGTTTCAAAACTGTAAAGAAACAAGTATTTAATAAAACGGAACATTAATTCACAATCACGGAAAAAAAAAATCTCCAAAACGAACTTTAATGTATTCATAAAACAGGAAGTAATATCTGTGTACGTCAAATCAGTATATTTTTTTGTTTTGTATCTTTTATTACTGAAAATAAAGCCAGTGAAAACATATAGTGTTTGTATGTCTGTGATGTATGTTTACACAGTTTTGGCTGCAGGATCCCAACAATTGGGAAAGAGTATATGAAATTATATTTATGTACTATCAACTACAGAAAATCTTTTTGTTGTTGGCGTCTTTGTAAGTTATTTGTATGTTTGTTTGAATTTTTAAATCGGTTATGTGTATCCTTTCTACGGAAGCCGATAAGGGCCATTCAAAAAAAAAAATTATGTCGTAATTACGACATAGCATGTCGTAATTTCGACATAACATGTCGTTATAACGACATCGCTATATCGTAATTTCGACATAACATGTCGTTATAACGACATCGCTATGTCGTAATTTCGACATAACATGTCGTTATTACGACATCACTATGTCGTAATAACGACATAGCTATGTCGTAATAACGACATCGCTATATATATATAAAAGAATATGTATTATGATTGCCAAGAGACTTAATGACACAGAAATTAACAACTATAGGTCATCATAATGGCCTCAATAATGAGAAAAGCCCCCGCATAGTCAGCTATAAAAGAGGGACGAAAGATACCAGAGGGAGAGTCCCCGACATGACAGCTGTTTAATAATTTAATTCAAACGAATGAAAATAACGGTTTTAATAATGTACAAACAAAGACCGAAAAACGAATATGTAACACAGCAAACAAATGACAACCACTGAATTACAGACTCCTGACCGCTATGTGATAATAACGGCAACCTTTTAGTTTAACTTTTCACTTTTTGATGCGATAGGCATTTCAAAATGGTTGTCAGTAAAGGCAAAGTTTGTAGCGGAAACAAATTCATCTTTTTTTTTTTTAGAATAATGAACACTATATGCAATCAAGCTTAATTAAAGTTATTCACTTGCACCTCAGACTTGCACATACTAGAACTTTATTTATAATCAAGTCAAATGAGACCCAGTTGAATAGGGGAGCAATTCAAGCTCCTTGGAGCCTCTAATTATGTTTGGCATGTACAGATTTGTGTAAATTATGAAGTCCTGCATTTCCATTGCAGGTTCTGAATAAGATGAATTTTAAGCTTTTCCCAATAAAGACTATGTTAAACTTTGGACTCATAGTGCTCAGACCCACGGATTTCTGTACCTTCATTTGTACACACTTGAATCTTAATGTACAGTCACTACTGAGGCTTGATGCAAATTATTACTGCATTGCTATTGTTGGTTCTTAATGAGATTCTTCAAGCGTCCTCCCCATTGAAGCCCTATTAAAACTTTGTACCCCAAGTTCTTTTAACCACTGTTCCCCAGGGCAACTATTCCTACAAACTTAAGGGGAGGGTTAGGATTCCGCTAACATGTTTAACCCCGCCACATTCTTTATGTATGTGTATGTCCCAAGTCTTTAATTTACATATTTGTTTTTCGTTTATTTTTGTACATAAAATAGGCCGCTAGTTTTTCTCGTTTGAATTGTATTACATTTGTCATTTCGGGGCCTTTTATGGCTGACTATGCGGTATGGGCTGTGATCATTGTTGAAGGCCGTACGGTGACTTTAATTGTAAATTTCTGTGTCATTTGGTTTCTTGTTGAGAGTTGCGTTTTTGAACAAACCAGCGTATCCCAAGGCCTTGATAACCTCTGTAGGCCCCAAATAAGACGAAAAAAAACATCAAAATTGGAGAGAAAACTGAAAAAAATTGTTTCTAACCTCAGGGATATTAACCCTTGGCTATCTTAGATTTAATGCAATCAGTATGCATCAGCATCAGGGCACAGCTTATTTGCATATCATTTGCATATTTTTACAAATACTCGAAATTTAGACAATTTCTGATAACAATTCAGCATGCCAAGGGTTAATATCCCTGAGGTTAGAAACCATTTATTTTCTATTTTCTCTCCAATTTTGATGTTTTTTCGTCTTATTTGGGGCCTACAGAGGTTATCAAGGCTTTGGGATACGCTGGTTTGTTCAAAAACGCAACTCTCAACAAGAAACCAAATGACACAGAAATTAACAATTATAGGTCACCGTACGGCCTTCAACAATGATCACAGCCCATACCGCATAGTCAACTATAAAAGGCCCCGAAATGACAAATGTAATACAATTCAAACGAGAAAAACTAGCGGCCTATTCTATGTACAAAAATAAACGAAAAACAAATATGTAAATTAAAGACTTGGGACAGACACATACATTAAGAATGTGGCGGGGTTAAACATGTTAGCGGGATCCCAAACCTCCCTCTAAGTTTGTAGGAATAGTTGTCCTGGGGAACAGTGGTTAAAAGAACTTGGGGTACAAAGTTTTAATAGGGCTTCAATGGGGAGGACGCTTGAAGAATCTCATTAAGAACCAACAATAGCAATACAGTTATAATTTGCTTCAAGCCTCAGTAGTTCATTAAGATTCAAGTGTGTACAAATGAAGGTACAGAGATCCGTGGGTCTGAGCACTATGAGTCCAAAGTTTAACATAGTCTTTATTGGGAAAAGCTTAAAATTCATCTTATTCAGAACCTGCAATGCCAAACATAATTAGAGGATCCAGGGAGCTTGAATTGCTCCCCTATTCAACTGGGTCTCATTTGACTTGATTATAAATAAAGTTCTAGTATGTGCAAGTCTGAGGTGCTAGTGAATAACTTTAATTAAGCTTGATTGCATAAAGTGTTCAATATTCTAAAAAAAAAAAAAAGATGAATTTGTTTACGATACAAACTTTGCCTTTACTGGCGACCATTTTGAAATTCCTATCGCTTCAAAAAGTGAAAAGTTAAACTATAAGGTTGTCGTTATTATCAGATAGCGGTCAGGAGTCTGTAATTCAGTGGTTGTCATTTGTTGCTGTGTTACATATTCGTGTTTCGGTCTTTGTTTGTACATTATTAAAACCGTTATCTTCACTCGTTTGAATTAAATTGTTAAACAGCTGTCATTTCGGGGACTCTCCCTCTGGTATCTTTCGTCCCTCTTTCATAGCTGACTATGCGGGGGCTTTTCTCATTATTGAGGGCATTATGATGACCTATAGTTGCTTATTTCTGTGTCATTTAGTCTCTTGGCAATCATAATACATATTCTTTTATATATATAGCGATGTCGTTTTTACGACATAGCTATGTCGTAATTACGACATAGCTATAGTGATGTCGTAATTACGACTTGTTATGTCGAAATTACGACATAGCGATGTCGTTATAACGACATGTTATGTCGAAATTACGACATAGCGATGTCGTTATAACGACATGCTATGTCGAAATTACGACATAGCTATAGTGATGTCGTAATTACGACTTGTTATGTCGAAATTACGACATATCGATGTCGTTATAACGACATGGTATGTCGAAATTACGACATAGCGATGTCGTTATAACGACATGATATGTCGAAATTACGACATAGCGATGTCGTTTAAACGACATGTTATGTCGTTTTAACGACATGCTATGTCGAAATTACGACATGTTATGTCGTTATTTCGACATGTTATGTCGTAATTACGACATAAAAAAAAAATTTTGAATGGCCCTTATCGGCTTCCGTACCTTTCCTCATGCATTTGAACTATTATTTTATGTTTCTTTAATCACTCTGTAATGTTTATGTCATGTTGTTATTAATGTTATGCTCTTAATGGGCCCTTTAATTTGGAAAAATAAAAATATTGTATATTGTATTGTATATGTCTGTGATGTATGTTTACACAGTTTTGCCTGCTGGATCCCAATTATTGTCACGTTTACCTATTATGTCTATTTGGGTTGTTTACCCAATTTTGTCAATAAAACGGAACTATAAACAATTGTTATACAAGTGGGAGGTTCAGTTAGCTAATAAAAAAAACAAGTTTAACCCATCATTGCCAATTAGTAAATGCCTGCACCAAGTCAGGAATATGACAGTTGTTTTCCATTCGTTCCGTTAGTAGATATAGTCGAACGTTTGATTTTGTCAGGTTTTGAGAACTTCACATTTTTTTAAAGTTAACTTGGTGTTCGGTATTTTTTTTAATATTTTTAGCACATTTTGAGTGTTGTTGCATGACATTTATTGTAAAATGTTTGACGATACTGTGTGTGTATTTGATCATTTCGTTCCTTTTTGATACGTTCAAACAACGTGCGTAATTATTAGTAATTTAGTAGCAGGATATGCTACTGACTCAATGTTTGCGCCTTTCAAAAACTAATTTAAGAGGTAAAAAAAGTTCCATGACTAATAAGATTGAAAATATTCTGTACTATCTTGGTTCATTTATATGTTTCGGAGTTTAGTGTGACGTCCATTTTCGCTAAACTAGTACACATTTTTTTAGAGGCCAGCTGAAGCCCGCCTACGGGTGTGGTATTTTCTCGCTGTGTTGAAGACCCATTGGTGGCTTTGGGCTGTTTTATGCTCTTTGGTCGGGTTGTTGTCTCTTTGACACATTCCCCGTTTCCATTCTCAATCTTATCTTACAATTTCCTCATATTCTTACCCGATTCTGTATGATATTTACATCCTTATCATGTTTTGTAGTGTCTTGTAAGCTTCTACATACATTGTAAATCTAATAAATGTATAGAAAAAATATGTAAATAGACGCATTGACCACGTCTTACAATGTATTATAATAGTTATCTTAAAACAGGAATGAACTAGTAACTAAAGATTGATTTCACAAATATACTGTGAGCTGCAAAAGTTTCTTATCTGCCTCCAATTTTACCTTTAAGTTAGATATAACTTACAACAGCCACTGATATATTGTTTATCAAAATGTTCTGGATAGATGCATGCTCGAAGAAGCTTGTTTGTCTTGCGAAATATTGCGTTTATTTTTTAAAATTCTTTGCAAAACGATTCGGAAAGACTTTGTAAGATTTAACACCACCAAATCGGGCCAGGTCAAAAAAGAACATACTGGAAAGTAGAAAATATTTAAAACAAAATAGTTCCTACGTCGTATAGGTGTAAGTCAAACTATGTAGAACATATTTTAGTATACATATGTCAGATTTCACTTTATCTGTAGTAATCCTTTATTTAAAGTGCAGTCAACATAGTCACCAAATTTTTATTCAGTGAAAGGGCATGGTTCCAATAGGAATGCCGATTGTCTGTTGAAAAACACATGTGTTGCAAAGATTCTTCAACGTGCAGTGAGCGTGTGCACTCACCCTATTCAAGACATCGGATTTAACCTCCCCAACTCGAACGAACGTGTCTGCATATAATTATATCCGGCACAGCCAACTAAGACAAAATAATTAATACGGTTGTTTTGCGACCGGGATAAAAGACGGGAAAATGTGGACCTCAACTGGAAAATTGGGGTTTGTCCAGGGTCAGAAACATTGCCTTGCAATAGGCGACCAATGGACCCTTGAACAAATTAACAATTTATACAACAGCTAGGTTCTGCAAGTTAGGTTGACTGGGATTAAGAGCGGGTATTTTAGACTGGGAATGAGAGCGGGTATTTTAGACTGGGATTAAGAGCGGGTATTTTAGACTGGGAATAAGAGCGGGTATTTTAGACTGGGATTAAGAGCGGGTATTTTAGACTGGGAATAAGAGCGGGTATTTTAGACTGGGATTAAGAGCGGGCATTTTAGACCTGCACTGGAAAATAGGTAATGTTGGCAGGAACAGAAATGTTTCCTTGCAACAGGGCATCTATCCGATTTAAATATGCTTTACTTTACCCAAACAAAAGTACATGTATTCCATCAGATGCAGAAAAAGGGCATCGACTAGAGAAGACAAGAATTGAACGTCTATTCTTGAGCGAGCGAAAAGGAACTTAAAAGCAAAGAATTGTAAAACTTCTCCAAACTTTATAAGTTCGATTCGAGAAAGGGATGTCGATCAGAGTCTAACACACTATACGATCGATTTTAATTTCATTTCTATTAAATCGTCAATTATTTAATTCTAATCGAGTTCAATTTAGGTACATTCAATATTCTATTTAACAAAAGTACGTCATAGTACAGTTGTTCTTATTTTCGAGGATTATATAGGGCTAATTATTCATAGACATTATACAGAAGAAAATCATTTCTTCGAAAACAAAGAAAACATTTTCTTCATTGAAATTGATAACTATTTGTAATTGATAAATATATAGCATTCATATAAATTCCTTCGTATATAAATATTTGTTGCTTGTCTTGTTTTTTTTTAAAATAGTGTTAAGTTTGTTTGATATGCATTAATTTCCTGCTAAATCGAAAAACAATTGTGCTACGGTTCTCCCTTTGCAAAATCCACATTCTTCCGAATAAGTCATATAAATGCTTACGTAACGATAGAAGAGAACAGTGTGTTAGAGGGAAAGAGAAGAATGAAGAACAGGAAAGAAATGAGGAAAGATTGCAAGAGAAAATAAGATCTTTTTTTGACATAAAACATTTTTATTTATCGAGATGATCTTATCTATCAACATACCATATCTAGATAGACGCAGCTCGTTCTGTTCTTGTTATTCTGCAGAATACCAGTCAATTCTGGTCTTGACCAATATATCCTAAAACCTGCTTCGAACAGCTTTTTTAGATGTTTTAGTGCTGCTAAATACTTGATTCCAGACTTAGGATCTCCATAACTTATCCGAATAGAAAGCTGTTGCATTTTATTCAGCAGTCCATTCTTAATCACGTGATCAACTACTTTCTCCGTAAGATATCCCACATCAATGATAAGCACATCTTGACCAGCCTGCATGAATAGATATATATATATATTGCAACATTTATCATGCATTAGTCTATGCATCAATAATGTTGTACACACATGTATTCCAATAACACTTGCAAAAAGTTCGTCTTTCGATCTATGTTTTGGGGTTTTTTTTTGTTGTTTTTTTAGGGGGGGTTGTGTGCTTTATCTTTGACCTTTAACCCATATCTATTTTAGTAATATACAATCTCAATACCTCTTCTTGTGTAAAAGTATTCAACAGATGACCTTTTAATCTTTTAGTTTTCTTCATTTTATTACCAAATTCACCTAAGGTAACTTTACCTGATGGAGTAAGAAATTACTTATGGGGGTTTTTAACGACCTTGACTGGCTATAAAGCCCTCGCACGGTCGGCTAAGAACCTGTTCTTTTTGTTTGATATTTTTGGGAGGAAATTTAGACATTATATGATAATATTTAAATACATTTTTTTCACCAGTTTTCGCACTGATATATGCTGTAGTGTGCTTTCTGTATATGTATATATATGCTATCTTACGAAAGAACTATATCTCGGTAGGTATAGTGTCTGGCTGGAATCGTGGTTTTTCGAGTGATTTGATCGGGTTTTTTCGAGTGTGACCACTTTTTTTCTAGTGAATATGATCAAAAATGTAAACAAACAGACTTCCTTTCCGGTATAACGTGAAAAAAATATGCTAGAACCTTATATACAAGATCATAGAAGGTAAATTAGTATATTTGATAAAAAGATATTATCAACCATAAATTATTTTGTTCTAAAAACGTTTAATATAGCCTTACAATGCTTCATTCTAAAATATAGATTAAAGCCATTTTTATACACATACCAATGCAAATGTGCACATGGAATCTATGTATGCTTGGATACACAAATACTTTACAAAAATTCTTGCTTTTACATTGAAAAGGACATTTTGGAGAGTAAAATCATTTTTATATGTCTGTGTTTTTTCGAGAGCAGTCCGTGTTTTTTCGAGTGTGTCCTTGTTTTATCGAGTAAAAAAACAAAACTCCTATGGCTGAAAATGTAATATGTCAGTGCATTTACGTTTAAAAAACAATGAAAAGGTTCAGATAAAGTACTTTTCAAAGCACGAAACAATGCATTAAGGTTCCACTAAAGTCAAAATATAGGACACTTCATAAACATCTAAACTTTGCCTGTATTTTTCAACCTATAATGAGTAAAGTCCTAAACTATGAGAACATATGTTCATTTAAACAAACTTAACATATACACACTGTGTAAATTCTAAATAAACTTGAAATTGTTATGTTGTGGCCAAACCGGTTCTTTGGGTGAACACTAAATTTTCAAAAAAATCTGGAGGCCTGCGAGACGACTTAATTTGTTTAAAATTGGAATGGACGAATACTGTTATATCTAATGCAGGGCAAGCTCATGTTGATTTTTCAGAAAATGTATTGATTTTTGAGTTTCAGTTAATTTCATATATCTAGGTGAACAAATATCGAAGGTGCAATACAGAAATTGGACAAATATGCCATTAAAACATATGCATGTGACAAATCAAAACGAGCTTGACCTGCATTACATGTAACAGTATTCGTCCATACCAATTTTAAGCAAATTAAGTCGTCTCGCAGGCCTTCAGATTTTTTTGAAAATTTAGTGTTCACCCCAAGAACCGGTTTGGCCACAGCATAACAATTTCAAGTTTATTTACAATTTACACAGTGTGTATATGTTAAGTATGTTTAAATGAACATATGTTCTGATAGTTTAGGACTTTACTCATTATAGGTTGAAAAATACAGGCAAAGTTTAGATGTTTATGAAGTCTCCTATATTTTGATTTTAGTGGAACCTTAAACCGATTAGTGTACCGATATGGATTTCATACAATAAATATTTAGTGATGTAAACAATCTTTATGTGAGCTCAGACATGTTGGACTGAGACGTACGTACACATAGTGTGTAAAGCGGGTAAATGTGGGTTTTTTACAGAAAATATATCCTTAATGTTTCATTTACTTTTTGTCTTGATGGAAATATTAGCTTTCTTTGTGTAATTAGGAGTGTGCAGAATTTTACACCGGTGTTGAAAATATATACACCCTGAGGCGCAGCCGAAGGTCGTATGCATTTTCAACACCGGTGTAAAATTGCGTACACCCCTGACTGCACCGAGATAACGAATTTATTTCTTATTTAGCGTTCGTTTTCTTTTTTTATTCCCGGGAAATCTTAATATGACCAACTCTCACTACACATTTTTCAACACCGACGTTGCTGTGCATTTTTCAAATATTATCTGTTTAATTTTTTTTTTATCCCTTTGTGCAATAGGGTGGGGTGTCATTTACACCCGGGTAATTAACCAATCAGATTGTAAGATTCTTGCATTGCTTTATAAAAAATAATGTTTTATCGTTCTAGAAATGGAAATCAAGAACAATGTTCAATTGCTCCTACTGTGAAGAGGAGTCTGATCAAGCATATGCTATGCTTGATCACACAGTAATAAAGCACCAGCGTAACTAAAAAATAAACAATGTATAGTAGTGAGGTGAACGCATATCATATACACATCTATTGTTCTTTTTTTTTTTTTTTTTATTATTATTATATCAAAAGGATCGTATTGAAGCTTAGAGATTATTTATTCCATTGTTTATTGAATACATTGGACAAGTCCCCGAGTTTATCATCAGCTCAGTGGTAAGTACTTAGGTATTGACATGATTTATAACAAACCTTTCTAAAATTATTTACCTCCAAGGGGGACAAGGAAAGAGAAATATGGTCACTTAAGTCATCTTTCGATCGACTCTTGTCAAAGTGAGACGTCCGTTTGGCTGTGTGGGATGTTCAAGAACGCAGCCACGTCCGGTCACAATGGGGCGTGTAGAGAGAGTGTTACAGGATCTACTTATTAGATCTATTGTTAACTTGTTTTCGTCCTGAACATGCACGACACATTTGCCACTGAACGTTAAACAACCAACAATGAATCGTTTAGAATTGTTCGTTTATAAATCTAAAAATTATAAAGAGGCTAAGATTTCAAACCCATCAGGCAAAGTTGACCTTATAGATGGATTTGGTTATTTTTTTATGTCCTTTTAGTCATATAGGACATATAGCATAAAATTGTAAAGTGTTGTTTTCATTTTTTATTGGTTATTCCATTCAATTCAAATGTTATTGTAATTTATTAATTTTAATGGGGAAGGGGGGGCGGGGGTCCTCTTTTAGTACAATCTTTGTGTTTATATTGATTTTTTCTGATTGTTTACTCCTTTTCCTTAGTTTTCTTGCTCCTATGTTTTTTTCGTCACTGTAATACATATCAATCATAAAATATTATTGACTGTTAAAACAAATGTAAGCATGGTAGCATGCAATGAAATTAAAAAAAAATATGAGTCCTTGTACTCGGTTCTTATATATCGTAATACTGCTAGGTAATGGTAAAAAAAAATTTAGAACAGAAAGTTATCATTAAATTGAAAAAGGTTAAATTTGATCAACATTGTAATATTTTTTTTTTTTTTTTTTTGGTGAATTATTGGGAATAAATAATATTGTCCTTCACTTAATTACAGTTATAAACTAGAAAAAGTCAGTTTTTAAGTTCAAGAATGCCTTTTCTTCTTATTCACATTTTCTTCAAAAAACCCGGACCTTTTGTTAAAAATCCCGAACATTTTTTAAAAACTGTTGCTCTCAAAAAAACACGGACAATGCAAAACACTGAATTTTAGGTTAAATACAACGAAATTGTGAGTCTTTTGTGCTCAAAACATGTATAGTAGTCAAAATAAAATGGACAGTCATGAATAAAACTATTTTAATATATAAAATAGCAGTTAATTGACCTGATCGCATGTTTTATCACTGGAAAAATCCCGAAAAATGTGGACCGATTCACTCGAAAAAACACGATCTCCGCCGGACACTATACCTACCGTGTATATGTGAATGAATTAAAAATTATGCAGAATTGAATTACCGACACATAATTAACTACTTCGCTCCACATGTCCAGTGTTGTAGTCTGTCCATTTCTTTTCTTTGGAGTTACATATATTTTGCTTGATTTTGACTTTGTACTAAAATAAACATTAATACAGTATGGTTTTTTAATTCTAATGTTTTATTTTTTCATTTCACAGCTATATTTTCAAAAAGTTGTCCTTTAAACATCTACAATAATGATTTAACATTTTTGGACTTTAACTTGGTGGTATTATCCTTTAACAGAGAATTAAGATAATTCCCCATATCAAATCCCAGTCAAAATTTTATATTTTTTAAAACTGTGTGTATTTCTTTTTTATCATCTACATTAACATTGATGGGGCCAAATCATCATTTACTTTTTTTTTAAATCTGTTGGTTGTTTCTATATTCAAATGGATGTACAAGGTTAAAACATTAGTTAACTACTGGAGCCTCTTGATTACGTCCCCTATATTGTTAAATCGCTACGAGATCTTCATTCATTCAAAATTTGATGTTGCTTGTTCGTTCATCTCAAGTAATTATGACTGATCAGATACTTGTATTGTTGTCTTTAACAGTCAGTTGTTGTAAACTTACCTAGGTATGTAACTGGTAACCACCGCCTTGTAATGTTGGTTTATACTTTGAATATTCACAGAATCATTGACGGTGCTGTAAAATACTAGTTTTGTATTATGCGTCTTTACCACTTCCCTTATTCATGTAATATATACCATCGAATTAAGTGAGACCATTGATAACTGATAGGAATTAAAATTTATTTTTTCCCAATAGTAATCGCATCATCAATAAGTGTATAATTTAAGCAGGATTTGATAATAAAACCCGAGCATTTGATGTCGTTTCCGATTTTGGGTGAGTTATCAGTTTCCTCGTTTACCGATCTGTTTCTTTAGAACTCTCTTTCCCTTTTTTCTAGCTGTTAATTAGCTCATCGCCTGTCTTCGTATGTTTAAGTCATGACAATGGCAATTCACTAGATAGTTACTTTTTTCAAAAAAATGACATTGATGTTAAGGTTTTTCAACGCTACCGACATAAACACTGATCTCATAGTACATAATGTTTTTAACACATTTCTTAATTTAGTCCATGCACGGTATACTACACTCGGAACACCACATGTTTCAGACCAAGATGCATGTATCTACAGAGATTGCTTGGAGCTTTTGAAAAACTTATTCTGCATCGTTAACATATTTAATTTTTAATATAAATAAGTTACAGCATTAGAAATGAGAAAATCATTTCCGTAATAGAAATCATTTAGGAAAAAACAATACATATATTAGTATATATACTACCCCAGATAACTTGCATACCTTATCACATGAATACGTGTTATGTCATTTGGTTTATAACATCCATCCACACATATATTCCATCCGTCCTTAATAGATCCATGTCGACTTCGTTTAGCACAAAATATTTGTATTGTTGTTGTTATTCTGCAACGGGAAAAAGTATGACTGTATGTACAATTCAGTTAATTAGGAAACACAAAATATGAATCGTAAATCTTGTTTACCATGGTGGATTTAGGCGAGGGCGTAACGCGAGTGCATTCTCCCCTTAAATCGAAAAAAATAATTCTCATAAAAACGTTAAAAAAAATGACATTCATGCCCCATATCTCAAATTCTGGTCCCGTTCATGGTTGTCATTCATGCTCTGCTGCATGTGTCAGATTTCCGGTGAGATTTTGGGATCAAGTATAGAAAATGTAATTGTATAGTTCCATTAGCAGTATAACTCCAAGAGTTTGAGTAAATTGGTTAAAAAATAACTATATACAAGATGGTACTTTATAAAAGACTACAGACATGATTCAGGTCTGGGATTCCAAGTACTAGTACATACATTTCTAAGAGCGTCAAACTTAAAGGGGCTTAAATAACAGCAAAATATAAGATCAATTTTGTCTGAGACGTATTTGTCGACAAGGACATATAATCTAATTACAAATCTATTGTTAAAATATTCTTACAAATCACACTATAAGTTAAAAAAAAAATAGCAATAACTACCTTTGATATAGACAGTCAACTACGTGTTTCGGCAACGTTGTTAGAATTTTGTCTGGTGGAATAAAAAAATTACCATTAATATCCCTATATTCTTCAATCTAAAATGACAAAAACATAAATATGAAGATCTTTCTTGTAATTATCGTTATCACTATTTCATTTTAGCCATTCAATATTGTGTTCTCTAATCGGAGAGGGTAATTTTTCAACCAATACAAAATCAGTATTTAATGCTGTAATTAATACTAAATGGTCTGTCCCCCTCGCATTGTTATTTTCTGCCCACTGTTCTTCGATGGCGCAAAGAGTGACTTCAGAGTGCACGAGGTAAGAGTAAGCTTTACTAACACATTTTTCGGAGGTCTCATTGGTCTGGGAAGTGTTACGATACATCTTTGGAAATACTTAAGGTTGTCACGAAAAATTGTACTGCCAAATATTAATAGTATATTAAATTTTCGTATAACATAGTAGCTGTCAATTTTTTTCCCATTATTTCTAATATTTTTTTAAACTGCGTACTGTGTCTCGTTTTGAAATGCTAACGCTTTGAATCACTAAGACGGTTTGTTTACCCCCAGGTATAAAACTCGTAACTTTGATGATGATGACACATCCTCGTTAAGGGCATACGATACAGTTTTGATCCCATATTGAAATTTTGATAAAAATTTGCATGTAGGCTATTTTTTACCTGATTAAATCAAATATGTAATAAAAAATATCCCTTCATGTGCTACTTTTTGAGTAAATTGAGGTTCAAATTTCAGATATTTTCTCAAAATACGGATTTATGGACTTATTTTTCCTTTCGATAGAAATACATAACTTTTTTGTTTTAAAAGATAAACACGAGCTGTTTTTTGTTAAATAATTTGTAATTAATGTGTTATATAAATATTGTATAAATTTGTACATTTTATTTTTACAAATAGCACAAATTTCTCAAATGTTCATGAATGTAGAAAAAAACCGTCAATTTTTGCTGTATATTAATCAAATTTAAAAAAATTGCACTATTTACGTTTTCATGAAAATTGGTACACATTATCTTCTAACGTAATCAAACCAAATGTCATTTTAAAAAAGAGGGGTCCATGAACTCGTTTTGAAGTTAAATCAGTTTGAATGATAAAAATCAGCCGAAAACTGCATATTTTCCCGATAAGTCAACGTTTGACGTCGCGAAAATAACAATTTACGTTAGCAACGTCATTACCTCCCCTGTAACTGTATCGTATGCCCTTAAAATTATTAATGATAATATGAGTCTTGCCCAACAGAATTTGTTGCAACTTAATGTGTATTAACGACGTGTTAATGCGATTAAGATATCTTTTTTCGATTAGAATGCAACTCAAACATAATTGCATCCAAAATTATTCTTAAAAAGCTGTTTCGAGTCAAATATGTCAATATGTCTTTCGGTAATTTGACAGGTTGAAAAATGAAAATGAAAAATATATATGTATAGTATACTATAAAGTATTAACAGATAGTAAAATGAAACTGTCTTATCAATTAGTCCATATCTATTTATATTTGTTTGATGATAAAAAAAAAGACCTAAGTCAGGTATGATTTCTAAGACAATGTAATGATAATAATGACCATGGTGAGAATATTTTTGAACAAGGACATTTTTCTTTAGTGTAATTAAACATATTAAACCATCTTTTTAATATTCACAAATATAACAAGGCATTTTTTAAAAGTTGTCTATTTGTCGACATGATATTATTTAAGGTGAGGTAAATGATGATTTTCTCATCGCATCAATGCAAAATCTGAGATAATATCTATGCAATACAAAGAGTCCATTTGTAGTTCTGAAAACGTTTGTTAAATATGAAAAATCAACACCACGCTTAATGGTGTATGGAGAGCTCGGCGCCGATCCTAGGTTAGTATATGTGGAACCCCGTATCGTATTTTTTTTTTTTTTTTTGTCAAATATTGTAAATATTTCTGATCAGAAATTGACAAATATTTTGTATAAATATATTTATCGTAGATAGTGGATATAATTTTGATTTGGATGATTTGTATAAAAAATATCTTATAATGTTTTCAAATATTTGGATAAATCCCGGTAATTACAACTTTATTCCAAACTGTTTAAAGTTCAATATTTTACAGAGAACATTTGTCCAATTTCAGCAAACTTGAAAATCAGAAATGAGAACACTCGAAAATTATTATGATATATGAGAATTTCGTGAAAAAAGTAACATGTCGAACAAAAAGTTTTTTTTATATTTCTGTCCTTTGCAATGTACAACAACAGAAGGAAGTCGTTTTAAATATCTTACAGTTCTTATACAATTGTAGTCCTTCCCGAGATTTAAGTAGGCCAGGTCTGATTGTAATCTCTCTCTCTGAAAAATAAGTAATACAGTTATGGAAAATTATGTATTTCGTAGTAAGAATGCATTATTTGTTTGCCAGACACGAACAATTCCCCACTGCTGAACAAAAAATACATTATAGATTCACTTCATTCATGTCTACGTCTATACAATTACTTAATAAAGTTGGCCGTCAAAATGAATGTTGTTTCAACAGCAGACTGTTAAATATAGCCAACATTTATGGAAAGCAAGCATTTGAATCGCTGAAAACTTTAGAAATGATAAAATGTTCATAAACAAGCGCTTTAATTGTAAATAATCTTTGATCGCATACTAGCTTTTAGGTAGGCCGTTACATTTTTCATATCTTATATAAATAAGAAGATGTGGTATGAGTGCCAATGAGACAACTCTCGATCCAAGTCACAATGTATAAAAAGTTAACAATTATAGGTCATAGTACGGCCTTCAGCACTGAGCCTTGTCTCACACCGAACAGCAAGCTATAAAGGGCCCTAAAATGACTAGTGTAAAACAATTCAAACAGGGAAACCAACGGTCTAATCTATATAAAAACGAGAAACACCTATGGACCACACCAACACAAGACAACCACTGAACAACAGACTCCTGACTTAGGACAGGTGTATACAAATGCGTTTTTAACAGGCGCCAACCTTCACCCTAACCTGAGACAGTAGTGTAACATTACAACATAAAAAGACACACTATAAAATATCAATTGAAATGGCTAGTTTTTTTTTAAATGTTGACAAATAAAAGTAAAATAATTGAGAATATGCTTAATATGTGCACGTACAACGTGTCTTGGTTGTACGGTGTTGTCGGTTCTCAGTGTATTTACCTCGATCGTTCATACACGTGTACCGATGGTATCGGATGGACTCACATAACGGGTGATGTATGCATAGCAGGGGATTCCTACTCTTCATTGCAACTCTCTCTGTTTGGAGTTTGTGTGTTTTACTCCATTGTTAAACAGTCCTGTCTCTGCATTTATTAGATTAGAAAACTTTGTTTATTTCCTGCATATTTTACATATCATGACACGTTTTGAATAACAAAAAATTAAGTGTCAACATTATCAATTTGACGATTCGTTTATATGGCATTTTTGTTTAAATATATTATCATCCTAGTTTTGCTGAGAAAAGATTTTCTGTATCGTTTATATATACGACACAGTTTATACTTCGTGTATATACGAGAAGAGATGCCCATTGTTACTTTAAGAAGTAATGATGTGGTATGAATTGTCAATGCAACAACTATCCACTAGAGACCAAAGGACGTGGAAGTAAGTCACTACAGGTCACCGTATAGCCTTCATAAATGAGAAAACCGAAACAGTATAGTTAGTGAAAATTGGTCTCAGAATGACAAATTGGAAAAAATTCAAACGAGAAAACTAATGACCTGATTTATGATAAAATAATACACGAACAGACAGCAACCATCGAAAATCAATGAAATACATTTTCCTGACTTGAGTAATTGTTCCTCGCTGACTTCTGACTTCTAACATGTACTCACCTGGTTTGATAGTACATTTCCATTATAACTGTCAAACCATTTCTTTATCAAAACAGTTATTAGTAATACAAAAACCATAAACAATAAACGTGATTTAGTACATGTTTTCATGTTGTAGTACTTCATATCCTATTAGAGTAAATGTCATAGAAAAGACCACAATGAAACACGCGTTGTATAAAGATGGAAACACGAACACTTATTCAAATAAGAAACGGTTTATGATCTTTGGTTCTTATATCCTTATGTCCTTCCTCTTTAATCGCACAGTTCATATCTCTTTGAAAGAGTAAAAAATAACGCCAAAAGTATTCCTTCTGTTAGTGGAAAATCCCCTCTGTTATTCATTCCATTTAATAGTTTTGAGTTGACATAGAGTATTATATACACCAATGTGTCAATTTGTTTAAACTTTTGTAAGATTAAAAGGGTAAGAAAATGAAATTCCAATGTCGTCATATTTACTGTTTTAGTTTAAATATTAGCTTATATTTTATTCTTTGTCAAATGATAATCTGCAAGTCAAATACGCTACTATTGTAATACTAGTAGAACAGTTAATTTTAACGTTTATAAGTTAGAAAGACCATTCCATATGGTTAGGCACATATCGTTGAATAGTTTGTTAGGGGTTACATGTGTGACGGAACTGATGTTCAATATATGTCAGCCATAAATATAGTGGTTAGATATTGTAATCGAAGGATCTACATTTCTCATGAAATGTACAACAATAAAAATGAATACTGAACCTTAGAAATGCTTAGGAACTGCAACACAAGATTTATGTAAAAAAAAATAGCTTAATTTTGGTAGTATATTTTAGGAGTAACGCTTAAAAATTCCCAGTATGTCATCTTATCCAATTGTAGGACTTCGAATTTCGGATCTTCGTGTCATAAGTCCTATTCAAAATATACACGCGCATGTGTGATAACATTGTTAAAGCCTTGCACTTATAATTTCCGATTTATAGTCATTTCGTACTCTGACCATTTCGTATGCCCCATTTCGTACCCTTGCAAAAACCATTCGTACCCTGACCATTTCCTACCTTGAGCATTTCGTATCTCATGGAATATTTATATGTATACCATTTCGTACTTCATGGAAGAATTGTATGTATACCATTTCGAACCTCATGGAATATTAATATGTTACATCATTTCGTACCTCATTGAATATTTATAATTATGCAATTTCGTACCTTATGTCGGATTTATATGTTTACCTTTTCGTACCTCACGGAAGATTTATATGTATGCCATTTCATATCATATCTCTCAAATTGAAAAAGCCATATCAAGTTCTTCAATTTGTCAAATAAGGTGCAAATTCGTATGCAAACATTTTTATTCATGGCTTTCTTCTTAAGTGATATCTGCTTTTGTGCTCTTTTCACTGCATTTCCTGGCAAAACAACTGTTAATTACTATAAAAACAGTTGCAGAAAATTATTCCTTTGTTGGTTAATTAACATCATATTTTAGAGTTTCAAATTTTCAAATTCTTTATTATCTTTGAGCCTTACGGCTCATCAGTATAATCAAATACATGCACAGTGTATACATATGGCATATTACAAACAATGTTAACAATATGCATAATTAACAATAGGTGACGTCAGAAGTTTCATCAATACAAAATATCTTTTATTACAATAAACTGTTTCTTAATTTAAAAGAGAAATGTATATACTTTCCTAAGTTACAAAGCTGTTTTGTGTTTTCACCGGACAATAGTTCTATTAACTTAAAAGTTGATGGCCTAGACCAGTAATATATTTTTTATATATTTTTTTCGCAAATCAGTATATCTACTACATTGAAGGATGAAATGAAATTCATCCTCTATTGCTCCTAAATCACAAAAAATACAATTTCTTTCATTTCTATTAGTACCAACATAACGTCCAGTTTCAATACAAAGGTTATGTGAAGACAAACGAATCCTTGTTATACATTTACGAAAAAGTACAGGAATGCATTTCTGTAAATAAAATTGCAAAACTACATTTGTTACCACATACTTATATAATTTACACTTTGCAGAAGAATCTAATAAAAAATGTAACTCTTGGTTAGCTTGATCAAACAAACGCTGTCTTATCAAAGGTAAATATGAGCTGTCTACATTTTACAACCACTGATTATCCCACAAATTATTCATACCAAGACTATATAACAATCTTTTACATATGTTGCCCAATTCATACATTTTGAACAATTTAACACAAGCTCTTTATAACAAGACCTTTATATACAATTGTCACTTACTAAAATTTTGAACCAAAATTTAAGTATCCTAAAATTACGCTCATACTGCAGTGGAAATCTACCTAATTCAAAGTAGACCATCACAGTTGAGGTCGTTCTTTTGACACTTAATAACATTTTGCAGTAGTCCAAATGGACCTTTTCTATCATAGGAGATTTGTGTACTCCCCATATCTCACACCCATACATTAATATACTACTAACATAAGTTTCAAATAGACTAAGCATTGTAAATACATTTAAACATAATGATGAAGTAGTTCTCCTCATACTGAACATAGCTTTTCTACCTTGTTCTGCACAATGTTTCTGTGTATTAAGAAATTTACAATTATAGGGTATTAATACACCTAAATAACAAAATTGTTCCACAATATCCATTGTTTGACCGTTATAGACCCATGTCTCATTAGGCCTTACAACTCCGCCCTTCCTAAATACAACAATTCTTGTTTTCTTTGTATTAACAGACAAGCCCCATTTTTCTGTGTAAATTGAGGACGTTAAGCAACCAACAATCAATCAATCAATCTGTGTAAATTGACAAAGTATTCAACATTTCCTGTAAACCTTCTACTGTTTCAGACATCAAAATCATGTCATCAGCATACATCAACAAAAATAATGTTATATCTTGAAACTCTAAGGCACAATTGCCATTAGCAATAAATTCATTTTCAAAATCATTCACATAGAAAGAAAATAAAATTGGAGAAAGAACTTCCCCTTGCATTAAACCAAGTTGAAAAATTAGTTAAGGATAAATCCAGCAAACAAAGTGTTATTAAAACTATTAAAGTTTCCAAGTACTGCTTAATTAAACCAATTATAGCTCTTTAAACATGTTCTACTGCTAGAAGTTAGCTTTATTTATGTTGTAGTATTTCTTTTAAATTAAAATCATCTCAAAATGTTTTGCAACATATTTTACCTATGTATCATTTTTTTATATAAATTTTGTTGAATGGACCAGTATGCATTAAATATAAACCATTTTAAAAACTTATAATGGGGCAGTATGAAAGATCTTTCCTCCTTTGAATTGTACATTTTTGTTTAACAAAATCTCCAATACCGATGTTGGGACAAAATTTCAAGGATTTTGCAAATAGTATATGATACATAAAAGTAAACATGTATTTAGTCTATGAGGTACAAAATGGTTAATGCAGTTGGCCCATAATGGTACGAAATGGTTTTGATCATGGATACGAAATGGTAAACGTTGGGTACTAAATGGTAATTTTTGGGACGAAATGGCAGAGGTACGAAATGGTCAAAGAACGAAATGACTTGCTACCGAATTTCCACTGTTTTTGAGGCAACTGCTACGTAATATTCACATTGTTCTCAAACTTGGTTCATTGATGGTGCCAATGAAAATAGGATATTCTAACTATCTTTCAATAACAAATCTAACGCTTAACTTCTTTTAATTTGAACTCAATCCGTCCAATTATTAAGTAAGTTCATTTGCGATACAGTTTCCCGTAGAGCACTTGCATCTACTTAACACAGTTCAACGTCCTCTTTAACGAATTTTTGAATGACTCTCAATGGCTATCGTGAGTTATTTCTTATAAGATTTTATGTTTTATTAACAATACGATAGAATATAGTATCAACTACATTTTTACCTAGAAAAGTCTTTTCGTGTGCATACATTACCACAGAAATAAATTAAAAACACAACTGTACTAGAAATAACACAATTAAAAAAGAAACCATCCAAAAAGGGCAATTTAACACTCAATATTTTTATTTCACTTATGACATTATCCAATACATTACATTAGATGCAAAAGTTAAAATATATCCCCGTACTGGTCACTTATAAGACCAATCGTCATAGGAACATTTGATATCTAACTTGGTATGGAAGGGAATATCCGCCACAAATTAAGAAATTGCATGTTACATATAAATAAATTGCATTTTACAAATTAAGAAATGTATAATTATGGCGGATATTCCCTTCCATAACTTGGTTCTTATAGTACTGACACTTTACAAATGAACGAGGTGGGTTGGACCAGGTTTTTCAACAAAGAATGAACGCAAGATATTGTAGGAATATGTCAGTAATCACTAATTGGGGTACCATATTCATGTGATCATACATAATGAAAAACTTGTGTAAAAGTTTCTGAAAATTCAAAATGTCGCTACATAAGTTTTTTTTTATTGTTCGTCATTTGTCATTAATTTGTTAACGAGATGACATAATGGAAGAAATGGAAGACGACTTCGTTATAATAGAAGATGCAGGGAAAAATGAGACAGAAGTGGAGGAGTGGGCACGGAATGTAGATATTGAATCTAAGGCGTACTGAGATGTTGAATTAAAACATTACCTAACAGCAAAGGCATATAATACATATGTTTTAATATTGCAGTGGCGGATCCGGGCAGGGGGGAGGGGGTGTCCGGGGGTTGGAACCCCCTTTTTTGACGATCAATAATTTTGAATGGGGACATATGGTTGGAACACACCCCCCCCCCCCCCCCCCCCCCCTCCTTTTCAAAAATGGCTGGATCCGCCCCTGTATTGTCAACGGAATGGAAAAAAATATAATGTATATTCACAGACAAACCAGCAACAGATCATTTAGCAGAAACAGAAAACATACCAGATGTTCATGTAACAACTTACCAGTAAAACTTAGCAAGGATATAAACATACCTTCCACAGTACGTCAAATCTTTCAAAGAAAGTTAGAGGCTGATGTCATTGAACCATTGTCATCTCAATTTTACAATCTTGTTGTGATTATCAAAAAGAACACCGACATATTTTGTATAGACTTCAAAAATTTAACTTGCTAGCAAAATATGACAAAAGCCTGAGATTAACTCAGAGGATATCGTATCTTAGCTACATACATTTCGTTACTTTACGAAATGAACTCCTGATTGTTTTATTTGCTCTTCAAATGTATGTTTTGGCAGAACACTGAAAATGCATATCAAACAAAAAAAGCCAATATACATTTGCTCAACTGTCTCGCCTGTATCTAGTTTTGATAGTAAATGCAAATATTGATATTGAAATGGCAATACTTTAACGTGTAAACAATGCAGCACATCAAGGTCAATAAGCCATGATTGAAGGTTTAGGGCCAATTACCTCTATGGAAATGAGAAATGTTAATGCTAATAAAACTGCATACCATATATGATTGACTTGTCATTAGTGGTTGTTCTTAAACTAACCTTGTCACAAACTCTAACTGACGACGACGGAAACAGGTAAACCTCCCATGTGTATGACAGTTGTTTATAATTCCGTTATATTGAAAATTAGATGAGCAACCCAAACAGACAAAATTGGTTAACTTGACAATAATTGGGATCCAGCAGCCAAAATACACCGCAGACATACAACACAACTAACTTAAGAAACAAATAAATCTGTAAAAGACGCCAACAAAAAAGTTATTGATGTTGGTAGTGCATACAGTATAACAAATAAACTGACAAAGACGTCACAAAAAAAATGTAGTTGAAAGTACATACAGTATTTTAAAACATAATGCCATGCTAGTTTACACTTTCCCGATAAAATACCAAGTTATATAAAATATATATACAAGGGTTAACAAAATGAAAACAACAATATAATTTTCTCTTGCGTCCGAATCGCACCCCTGGACCCACCTTCACCAGGAACGCTCAAAGCCAAAAAACCCGAAAGCTGAATGTACAAATACCGGGCTACGTATTGGTAGTAGAACTTGGTACATTCCGATGAATTTTGTTTTTTTGAGAAATATGAAGAGACGATTTTTGACAAAAACCCTGGCTCATTAATTTTGTGCTCAGACACCGATGACGTTTCACCAGTCTGATTTGCAGTTGCTGAATCGAGAAATGAAGTTGGTATATTGCTGCTAAGGTGAGGAAAATTCATAATTTCAAAATTGGAATCGTCTCGTTTGTCATAGGTTCTGGTACTGAGATGACCGCTGTAGTCAAATTCGAGATATGTGTCGAGAAATGAGGCAGAGGAATCAATCAGAAAAGTTTGGATTGTTAATGGAAAGAACCCCTTATTATATTCATTTCTAAAGATAAAAATCTGCCAGGATCCTCGAATTCCTGTCCAATTTGTGATTTCGTGTATTCGAGGATTTCTTTTTTTTTTTTTTTTTATTTCTTCTGCTTTTTTTAAATTGGCATTCAATTGCTCGCTGATAGTGTCATAATGTTTATATGAAGGGTGGGAATGCCCTTTACCATCAGGCGTCAAACGGTCATTTTCGGCTACTGTTAGCATCAAATTATTTAAGATTTTATCGTGATTCATCAGAGTTCTCAAACAATTTTCCGTTACCGTTATTTTTGGAAAGAATTTAATGTGATTCGTCAAAATCAGTCGATTCTTTTATCGTCATAAAGAAAAATGTACATTTTATCGTCATGCGCTAAAAATTACCGTTAACGTCATTTGGTAAGACTTTTTACCGTTATTCGTCATGAAGATACCTTCATTAAGGCCCCCTTATATTATTCCGGTTGTTCATGTTGTTTTTGATATTACATCATAACCGTAGTGTCTCGGTTCTTTTCAAGAAAAAAAGGCTCCTAACGAGTCTTCGATTTGCAAAAGTAGTAAAAATTTTGTAAATATACTGCTATTTTATTGATAAGAAGTTCAGTTGGATTGTCAGTGACGTCATAAAAATGTTTAAACTTTAACTAAATTGCCTGTTTTACATACAGTTTTTTCGAAAAAGATATTTTACTCAAGTCAGAATATTTATATAAGATTTCTTGCGTTTTGACCGAGGTTGTGAATGATATTCAAATATTAAAGACACTCTCCGAAAATAAAATAATTAACAGTTTTTGCAGTTTTGAAGTTTCAGTGAAACCCTTAATCAAATATGTCAGACAAAGTTCAAAGACAAAAATACTAATTCCTGCTGAATTAAGCAAATCCAGAAAAGTGCTCTAGACGCACAAAATTTATAAAGTTTTATTTTCATTTTTGTTTCGAAAAAATAAAAACGACCAAAAGACAAACAACAGTATACAAAACACAGTATAAAACAGTGACAGAAACACGAACACCAACAAAAACCGGACTGAATGTTCAAGACGACTAATTATTATCGAAGTTTCATATAAAACACATTTGTTCATAACATTTTGAAGGCTTTTGTGTTCGGAGTTACACAAACCAGGTGTTGAAAGATATAGAATTGTCTAAATCTTATTTGTTTATTTGGTGATAATTTTGCCTTCAAATGTTTTTTTTTTCTTCTGATGTAAACAATAATTATTTACGACTTTTATTTGAGAAAAAAATGTTTGGCAAGAGAGACTGAGGATACCAAAGGGATATTCAAATTCATAAGTCGAAAGAAAACTGACAATTCCATGGCAAAAAAACGAAAAACGACGAATAGACAAACAGCAGTACACAAAACACAACAACAACACGAACCCCACCTAAAACCGGGAGTGATCTCAGGTGCTTCTGAAAGGTTAGCAGATCCTGCTCCATATGTTGCACCCGTCGTGTTGCTCACGTAAGTACAAACCCGGTGATAAGTCTAATTCGGTTTGTCACATTCGAAGAAAAAGGACGAAGTGTGGTTACGACAATCGGAACAAATCCGTCATCACCTGTGAAACAGATATTCCATAACTGTCAACCAAACCCGTGCTGGCTTTTTTCGTAAAGTTTTGTTCTCAACCGACCTTCATTTTCAATTTCTGTATGTAAGTCCAAGATATGAGGCAGACCTCACTGTTTCTGTTGTATCCTTAATTTCAGGTTCGATGAGATTGATGCGTTCAACATAGTCACCAAACTTTGAATTATTTAGTGAGAGGCCATCATCTATACAGCGAAACGTGAAGTTAAAGGAACACATCTGAATGATTTTCTTTGATATATCTATTCAAATGAGATGCAACAAAATGTAACCTTCAATTAAGATATAAGAATAATTAGCACCTTGTCTTGTTTGGTTTTTTTGTTGTTCTTTTTATAAACATAAATTCGATAATTCAATTATTGAATTGATGTTTGGCTGACATGGCGTATCGTTGTGATAAGACCACTTTCTATAAGTAGTTGACTGGTTATACAATGTTTAAATCATTCACTGATATTTTTTTTCGGCATCGTGTGACAGAAGCCGCATTTGGTAAAAAAAATTATGAAATAGTGTTTTCAATGCTGTTCAAATTGATTTGGTTTTCCAACTATTTGGGTTCGAACGTTCCTAATAAATCTGATGAGGATGAAACGCGCAGCTGTCTTTCTAAATTATAAGTCTAGTTATCTTCAATTAGTTTTTTAATCATTTTTTTCGATTTATGATATTTGAACATCGGTAAACTTCGGTTTCCTTACTTTATAAAATGTTTTTATGTGTTTTTTTTCTACATTTTCATTTTGTAGTTTGTTCTGAGCATTTTACTAGGTCGTGTTTTCCTGTACTGGTTATGACATGGCCCTGTGTAATCCTATATGAAGTACTGCAACTGATAATAGAGTGTAGTACGACTTGATTTCATATCAATATAGGTAAAGCATTTTGATCCGACTTTCAGTTACTATTGAAACGGTTTAGTCTGCTTGATTATATGTTGCTGTACTTGTGCTTCTGTTACCTATGAATGAGTTATTTTAGAGTGCACCTCCTGAAATGACTTTTATGTAGTATGTTATTTAACCTAAAATAATATAAACACTATCTATCATGCAACATTATATAAATAACACATAGCTGAGAGGGTGATAGTATATAAATAACACATAGCTGAGAGGGTGATAGATTCATTTATTATACTTCACGTAAAAATGCAATATTTTGATTGGCTTATACGAGGGTGTTAATTTACTCTATTCTATGGTAAATACTCATTTACCCTTCACGGAGACGCTTGATCAAGTGTGCGCTTTATTAAATACGACTCTATCCTATGGCAAATACTCTATTACCCTTCACGGAGACGCTTGATCAAGTGTGCTCTTTATTAAATACGGATGGTTGTTATGTACAAGACGTCATAGTTTATTTTTTTTGAATTTGAAATTTAATGGACAGTAATAACAGAACATTCAGTATAATAAATTAAATATCTGAGAGGGTGATAGAGCAGATTGTTACCCCGAGAAAACATTGTCAACTGAGGCGAAGCCAAGGTTGACAATGTCTTTTGCCATAGGATAGAGTCGTATTTAATAAAGCGCACACTTGATCAAGCGTCTCCGTGAAGGGTAAATGAGTATTTACCATAGAATAGAGTAAATTAACACCCTCGTATAAGCCAATCAAAATATTGCATTTTTACGTGAAGTATAATAAATGAATCTATCACCCTCTCAGCTATGTGTTATTTATATACTATCACCCTCTCAGCTATGTGTTATTTATATAGTGGCTGTCTCAAGTCAGGAACCGTGTCAGCGGTTGCATTGAGGCATATTCTAATTATTATTTGGTAAATTTGCTGTTGCTGGAAAATTTCACATAGTTTATGCTCACATTTTTTAGACTCATGATATATTGCATAGAAACATGTCCTTTTTAAGACGATGTTTTGCTCTCTTTATATCTTTATGTTGCTGTCTCATTGACGTATACCAACATCTCCTTTTTAATAAACAAAAACACTTTATTATATAATTTCTTATTCGTAAGATGACTTCGAAAATTTATTCTAAATCTGATATTTCAAATTATACATAAAACACGATGACAGCAAAACTAATTTCTTTTACAAAATGATTTTGGAAAAAACGATGTGAAAGGATAAAAACAGTAAATTGTCAAAATATTTATCTTTGTACATTATTTAACTCGAATTAATTTTACCTCGGCGTTTTCTTTCAAAAGAATATTTTGAACAAATCCAACTTTTTCTAGTTCTTTTGTATTTCTGACAGATTCTTGTTCTTATTCCGAGGATTTCTAAACTTCCTTTTCGTCTTCTTTGTTTTCTGTTTTTCTGTCTCTGAATTCGTCTCTGATATTTTCTTCTATATTTCTTCGCCCTTTTACGATTACCTAAAATAATCAGTTTCATTTTCAATACTTGTGACAGGATGTTGACATAGTAACTATATAAACTCAACGTAGAAACCAGGATTAAAATTGTGTACGACAGACGCGCGTTTCGTCTACAAAAGACTCATCAGTGACGCTCTTATCAAAGAAGTTAAATAGGCAAAATAAACAACGAAGTTGAAGAGCATCCAGGATCCAAAATTCCGAAAGGTTTTGCCAAATACAGCTAAGGTAATCTATTCCTGGTGTAGAAGCATATTAAATGCAGAAATTTAGGGTTAAATTATCGGACAACACATTTCCATTTGGTAAAGTGATATTAAAATTGGAAAATGAGGTTTAATAGCCTATAATTTAATCCTAGTTTAATAATCGATCCTTTTTCGAATTTACCTTATAACCAATAACGTTAAAGGAACCAATTTTTCTGCACCAGATGCGCTTTTCAGCGATAAATGTCTCTTAAGCAAATTAGTGAACAGCCATTTTCCTGAATAAATCTATACTAGGAATTGCAATTATTTTGCTAATGAACATAATATCCAAATTTACAAAGCAATGGATTAGCGGGTTTAGATTTTTTTAAACAAGAATTGCCGTTTGATCTGATCTGTAATGCACTGATTGATCTTATTCTTTTTCGTGACATTTCTACTTTAAAAAAAGATCAGAACACGCCAAGGGGCTTTCGAAAATCATAAGTTTAAAAAATAGACAGTACCATGGCCAAACATAAAGACGATTTAAGATTTGATGAATGTTTGAACGCACATAACATATTTTGTGTGGCATCTCCTCCTACCCGTTATTTTGTGTGGCATCTCCTCCTACCCGATATTTTGTGTGGCATCTCCTCCTACCCGTTATTTTGTGTGGCATCTCCTCCTACCCGATATTTTGTGTGGCATCTTCTCCTACCCGATATTTTGTGTGGCATCTCCACCTACCCGTTAAACTTAATATAATATAAACATTATAATATGTGCTACAGACGGATATTCAGTTTAGAATAAACATGAGTAACTCTTTATTATAGGAGGTAAAACACTAACAGTTCTGAGTATATGGTCATTCAAATTTTAAAGCAGTTGCACAATAAAATATTTGTTGTGTGTTATATACTTATTTATACATAGATAGTAAAAGTAAAAGATATAGTGCATCTTTTTAGTATAGACAAATAGTCACAAAAAACAACTGATTTTTGGTATGTGCAAATTCTTTTGGATCTTGAAGGTGCATATAAATAAATACCATTGAGAAAATTATTTGTATCTCTGCTTCCTGCAGCAGTATTTTGGATAGAAAAATCTAAAATTGGATGACAAACATTTCGTAAGAGAAAGCCGGGAACACCTTTTATACTCGAGGGTGTTTTGAGTCCACTGCTTTATGTATAAAACAATATTAAGATAATATATTACCTCGTTTTGGGTTTCATCTTTTGTTTTGATTTTAAAAATTGATATTGATATGATGCCAAACTCCTCAAATATCAACTTTGCCTGAGGGAGTAGAAACCTTAGTTTTGTAACAATTTCTTAATGTATGAATGTAGATTATATATATAAGTATATAAGTATATTTTATAAATCATGGCAGTACCGAAGCACTGATACTAGTAACTGATAATACCCTCGGGCACTATCAGTCCTCCCGCAGCGGCTCAAAGTTAGTAAATGTAATGAAAACTTTAGAAATTGTGCGTCTAAATCGTTTTTCTGGATTTACCTTTTAAATATCTTAACATTCGGATTTTTAACTTAACAAATTTCCAAATTTCCAACAAGGAGGGAATCGAACTTTAATAAAAGGATCCTGCTACAGATTTCAAATAAGAGCCTTCAAACAACTTCATCTAAGATATTTTACTATAAATTTCCTTTGGAACATTGTTTAGGATTTAAACAAAATGTGAAATGATAAGCAATACCAGTAAAGGATGGTAAAACTGTATCGTTAGAAGAGAAATTTAGAGTTACCTTATGGAAAATATTTTGATCGAATCGACATTGTTGTACTCTTATTAAGTGTGCAATATGATATAACTGTCCATTAAAATACCGATAGAAGACAAAAATACACCATTAAAAAATGCAAAAAAAAGTATATGTTTCTTTAAGATGGTCACATTTGCATAAATTTGATATAATGTTACACGTGAGAAAAGTGAACATGAAACAAAATTGTATATAAAAGAACTGAACTCTACATTCAGAAACGATTATGGTATTGCTATTCTTCATTTACTCTTTACCTTTTAACAAATAATCCGAACATTAAAGAAATATAATTGGACACAAACGGTTAGACATTCACTTCATGCGCCTTGTTTGTTGTGCTTAAACATCTTTTTGCCATGCAATGGCTATAAAGCGACAGTGGAAATATTAAACGATAATATTTGATGGAGTCATCCATGAATTGTACTAAACAGAAACGCAAGATATGTCACGTACGTTTGATGGAGTCATTCAGAAAATGTACTAGACAGACACGCCAGATATGTAACGTGCGAAATCAATAAGTATTAACAATTCGCAAGAGAATATATCACTCTACCCGAACGCATTATTCTGACTCAAAACAAGAAAGGGGTTTTACTTAGTGTAAAAGAGTTTTTTTTAATGCTTGATGTGACCACAAGCAGGGTATTGAACATACGATCAGCACACTACTGCCACTGAGATTGTTAATGGACATATGTTATTTTACGTAAGTAGAATGCTCTCTGTGACAAGAGACATAACAGCCATTACGTCAAACGCAGTTGCGTAAACCAGAAATACATTTCTAGAGAAAAAACCCACACCCCGTCACCTTACATCAATGTATACGGCATGAATTAAAAGGACACTTATTTTTCGGCCATGTTAGCCACTGGTGACTATTCTATCATTTTTTCGTTGTCTCTTCAGTGGGAACCAGTATAAATACTTAATACCACGGAAGTTAAATAACCTAAACAATCATAGAATAACAAATGTAAACACATTCCAGGTATATAGATATTGTTTGTTTAAAGACATTGTGATAACCATTGATAAAAAATGTAGAAAAATGTATGATAAGTAATTAGATAAAAAAAAAAACACCACTCGTGTACGTTTCATTAAGTAACCACAAGCTAAAACTCACTTAAAGTATAACTACTGAATAAAAACAAAAATCTAATGATTAAGTGTGACTATCATCACGGTAGGTATAGTGTCCGGCTAGGATCGTGGTTTTTCGAGTGATTTGATCGGGGTTTTTCGAGTGTGACCACTTTTTTTCGAGTGAATACGATCAAAAATATTAACAAACAGACTTACTTTCTGAAAAGACGTGATATAGAAGCTTGAGTTTAATATACAAGGATATACAAGGTGTGTTAGTATTTGAGATAAAAAGGTATTATCAATCCGACATTATTTTTCGTACAAAAAGTTGAATTTATAGCCTTACAATGCTTTTATTCCAAAAAAACAGAATAAAGCCATTTTTATACACATACCAATGCAATCGTCGATGGAAATGCATACATGGAATCCATATATCCTTAGATATACAGACACTTTACAAAAATTCTTGTTGTTGCATAGAAAATTGAGACTAAATTCATTTCTATGTGTTCGGGTTTTTTCGAGAGCAGTCCGGGCTTTTTCGAGTGCGTCTGTATTTTCGAGTGATTATACAAATTTCCTATAGCTTAGAATGTTGTGTGTCAGTGTATTTACGTTTAAAAACAATAAAAAAAGGGTTCAAATTATGTACTTTTTAAGGCACGAAACCATTGCATTCATCAGTTTAATAAAGGTGTACTAACACTTAGACTTTATAAACAAGTATCAGCCATCTGTATATATTGTTGTTTGTCACATCTAATAAATTACATGTACAGTATATATTCATGATGTCAACAATCTAATGTAAGCATAGACAATTTGGATTGAGACGTACGTACAAAGAGTGAATTAAGCTGATGAATTATTCATTTCATTGTTAACTATATATGAAATTTAATTCAGATGTTATTGTCAATGGGAATAGAAACTGGTCGGATAAAGTGTCTTTTAGTAGAATATTTTTTTATTACATATAAAAAAAGAAGATAATGAGATAACTCTCCACAAGAGACCAAATAACACAAAAAAATAACAACTATAGCTCACCGTACGGCCTTCAACAATGAACAAAGCCCATACCGCATAGTCAGCTTTAAAAGGCCTCGAAATGACAAATGTAAAACAATTCAAACGAGAAAGCTAACGGCCTAATTTATGTAAAAAAAATAAACTAAAAACAAATATGTACACATCAACAAACGACAACCACCAGGCACATACATACAGAATGTGGCGGGGTTAAACATGTTAGCGGGATCCCAACCCTCCCCCTAACCTGGGACAGTGGTGTAACAGTACAACATTAGAACGAACTATAAAAATCAGTCGAAAAAGGCTTAACTCATCAGATTGATACAAATAGAAATACATCTAACAAAAACAAATGCATTTTTCTGATTCTTCTCTGCTCTCCAGTAGGTTTCTTACATCGTTTTTTTTAATAAACAGCTGCGCCATGGGCGCATGATACGCTTGATATCAAACTCGCCGGAGCATCGTTTAATATTATATTGAAATTAAATAACTCGAGTTGATATCAAGCGAAATCCATTATCACTCGTTATGAAACCTATAAATAATTTCTCAATGTCATATCAAAAATTTATAAAAAAAACTAAAAGGGAGGTAACCTTAATCTATATAAAGCATTCACCAAAGTTTCATGAAAACTCCTCAAAGCACTTTAAAAATATTGTCCGAAAACTGTAAAATCACCCCTTTTTAGCTCACCTGGCCCTAAAGGGTCAAGTGAACTTTTCTCATCACTTGGCGTCCGTCGTTGTCCGTCGTCGTCCGTTAACTTTTACATTGTGTCGTCTCGTGATGCTCAGATATATACGTCTAGAGTTTTAATTGCTGTTGAACAGATCACAATTTCAGCAGCTTAATAACTGTATTTTAATGTTAAGGATAGCTGATCATGTGCAACGCAAACATTTTTTTACAGAAATCTTCTCCTCTAATACTTGTGGAACAAGTTCATTATAGATAGAGACAATTGTAAACAGCAAGAATGTTCAGTAAAGTAATATCTACAAACAAGTCACCATCACCAAAACAGAGAATTTTGTCATGAATTATATTCTGGTCTTTAATGTAGAAGAGTGTCCATTGTTTAATATGCACTACAGCACATAGACCAAGGTGAGCGACACAGGCTCTTTAGAGCCTCTAGTTTGTTTAATAAAATCCAATAATTCGAAAACGTAAAATCTAAAATTCATAAAATTCGAAAGGGGGGATACCTCAATAAATAAAAAAAATTCAACGAAGTTTCATGAAAATTGGTTACAGCGTTTTTGAGTTTTTTCCGACATGCTGACGACAGACGGACAACGGTATACCATAATACGTACCGTATAAAAACTCCGGGGTTCACCACGAAAAATATTATTAACTGTGACAACAAAAATACCATAAAATGAAGTTGAAAAGATTATGAGTCTCCTGCACTATGTTCTTAAGACCTTTTTATAAGGGATCCAATAATTTCTAATTTAATACTGGAAAGTTGTGGTAGAACGTTTTCCGAACAGAAAACTTGCATTGAATTGAAAAAGGTTAATTTTGATCAACGTAGTAATATGTTTTGGTGAATTATTGAGAATATATGATATTTTCATTCATTAAATTACATTTATATACTAGAACAGTCTTTTTTTAAAGTCAGAAATATAAAATTTTCGTTAAAAAACCCGGACCATTTGTTTAAAAACCCGGACGGTTTCACAGTTCCTCTCGAAAAAGCCCGGACAATAACAAACACTGAATTTAATGGTTAAATACAAGGAAATTGTGCTTCTTTGTTACTCAAAACATGTATAGTATTCAAAATAAGATGGGTAGTCACGTAAAAAACTATTATAATTACGAATTAGTAGTTAATTGACCTGAACGCATGTTTTATCACTCGAAAAAGCCCGATCTACACTCGAAAAAAATGGACAGATTCAATCGAAAAACCACGATCCTAGCCGGACACTTTACCTACCGTGATCATTAATCACGAGGGATATAAAAAGAAATCATCAAAGATACAAGGTAAGCCAGGCGAGCGGTTCGTCAATATAAAAGTCATCCGTGGCACTCGCAACAGGTAGAAAGAAGGCCGAATCAGAGATGGAGTTGATCAAGCTATTTCCAAAACGCTGGGCCAAATTTTGCTTATACCATCTATGTCTGGGGATTGAAAAACCATTAGTTTTTCGATTTTTTTAATATTTTGTGTAAATTTACAGAATAAGATCGTATCAAGAATATGCATGTCAGCACAGAGTCACTGACTACTTGGCTGGGGATACCCTTTGGGTCGAAACTTTCACTATTGGCATCGACTCAGTGGTAAAAGAACTCATAATTAATACAAGACTTATTATTTTGGTCGATGTAATGCGTTGCCTGGTCATTCATGGGCGATTAAGTTTCAATATTAACGAAATCTTCTTTTTCTTTCAATATGATAACCCATTACACTTTCCTTTACTATCTGATACACTAATTTAGTTACAAATGTGTCCTGGTGTGTTGAAATGTGATCCTAATAGGTTCTATAGAACGTATGTTTCCTTTACAATTTGCATATGATTAGGTGCATGCTGCCTTTTAAGCTTTTTTCAAATGTACTGTTTTTTGTCTTTATCTTGGTGCACAGTATCATCGATTAACAAAAATCGTGTTGACTAGCACATATTATTTAGTTTTTGTTTTTCTTTAACCTGCCATTAATTAAATACTTCATATTGTTTTCACAGATTCATAATCCTTCGTGATCCGACTGACTCGACCGGCGTTATCTATTCATTCACGATCATTTGTCCAGATATATCGATTGGCGACCGCGTCAAAAAATACTTGAAAGAGTTTTCGCATCATAAAAACAACCTTTAAACTAATCAGACAATGATATTTAAATTCTAATTCTTAAAATAAACGAAGTGGGAACCTGGTTTGGTGGAATCATTGAAAAAGTACCGCATACTCTAGTCACCGATTAAAAAATAAAAATCAGCTCACATTGCGACTCAATCCACCTGGATCCGGCTGTTCGTCTTTTGGTTCAATAATTTGGGTTCAATAACGCAACCATGGGTTACATTTAATCATAGCATATTTTTGTTGTTCGTCCTCTTTTTAAATTTCACATTTCTGGAAATCCTTGGTTTAAGAATTTGGATTAAACCATGCACCGATCCTTGGTAAAGAATAACTTTGTTTAAATACTTTTGTCGAAAATAAAGATTTTCTGTTCATTAAAAGTAAGGGCACTGAAAGTTTGGGACACCAATTCTTTGTTTTGCAGTCCCTCCCCATTGTTAGAGCATCGCTGGCCGAGATTCAATAATGTGGGTTCAATAACGCAACCATTGGTTAAATTTAATCATAGCATTTTTTTGTTGTTCGTCCTCTTTTTAAATTTCACACTTCTGGAAATCCTTGGTTTAAGAATTTAGATTAAACCATGCACCGATCCTTGGAAAAAAAATTGTTTAAATACTTTTGCCGAAAATAAAGATTCTCTGTTCATTAAAAGTAAGGGCACCGAAAGTTTGGGACACCAATTCTTTGTTTTGCAATTCCTCTCCATTTTTACAGCATCGCTGGCCGAGTGGTCCTAGTAGTTCATCAATCAATCTCCGAAATCTAAAGGGTTGCCAGTTTTCCTGCCGAAAGTCTACGATTCCCTCAGGTACCCCAGCGTCCTCCGCCTATTAAAAACCTGGCTGGCATGATTTTGCCAAGGCCGCCGAAAGTGGTGTTATACAAAAGAAACCCTCCCCTTTTTTAATAAAAGAACCGAATTCCAATGTCCCCCGCGTTTCACATATTTTATCTTCTGTTCAACGGCAATAACTAAAAAAAATTGTTTCTTCTTTAAAACTTTTGGAAATTATCTCACTAGAGAGTTGAAGACTTGAGAGCAATTTCCGATATATTTAATATTTCCAAGGGAATCCCATTTTATTAAAAAAATATTTGACTGGCACTTATTTTCGAATTTTTCCGAGACATTGCTGTTATATACCTTTGATATGAATTTGATAAAAATCTGACAAGAATTGTACATGTGAGAGCACTTACAATGCAAATTCCCCATATAATTTCTATTTTTAAGGGTCATAAATCTTTTAAAAATACTTGGTTGCCGCACTGATTTTCAAACACGTCCGAGAAATTGCTGATATAAACCTACAATATATATAAATTTCAGAACAATCTGACAAGAATTGAACACCTGAGAGCGCTAACGATGCAATTTTCCATATAATTAATGTTTCCAAGGGCCATAACTATTTTAAAAATACTTGATCGGCACTGATTTTCGAACTCGTTCGAGACATTGATGATATAAACCTACAATATAAGTTTCATAAAATCTGACAAGAATTGTACACATGAGAGCGCTAACGATGCAATTTTCCATATAATTAATGTTTCCAAGGGCCATAACTATTTTAAAAATACTTGATCGGCACTGATTTTCGAACTCGTTCGAGACATTGATGATATAAACCTACAATATAAGTTTCATAAAATCTGGCAAGAATTGTACACATGAGAGCGCTAACGATGCAATTTTCCATAAAATTAATGTTTCCAAGGGACAAAACTCTTTAAAAAAACTTGATTGGCATTGATTTTCGAACTCGTCCGAGACATTGCTGATATAAACCTACAATATAAGTTTCATAAAAATCTGGCAAGAATTGTGCACATGAGAGCGCTAACGATGCAATTTTCCATATAATTAATGTTTCCAAGAGATAACTCTTTTTAAAATAGTTGATCGGCACTAATTTTCGAACTCATCCGAGACATTGCTGATATAAATCTATGGTATAAGCTTTATAAAAATAAGAATTATGAGATCGCTAATCAGACCGAACGGACGGACGCCCGGTATTTCTATGTCCCCCGCAACGCGTCGCGCGGGGGACAAAAATGAGCTGATTTGCAAACAGGGCAGGGAATTAATACTGTTTTAAAAATAGTATTTTGGCAAGCGCAATTACTGTCACTTGCATCAAAGTCACATTTGAACGATTGCAAGTCGCATTTGAACGATTGCAAGTTACATTTGAGTTATTGCAAGTGTGCTTTACGTGTTGGTAAAGAATGTGACACTCTACCAACACGAGACATTTAATATCATAATACTGAACAAACGCGAAAACTCCTCATATAGTTTAGTACACTAGATATGCGTTTTGTTTTACATAAGACTGGGTTTTCAAATCAAAACATTTGGTAAACCAAATCAGTATTGAAGATGAAGAGCATTGAAAATCGAAAATGCCAGCACAGAAGCGATGACTACTGAAATGGTGATGACAAAACGTAAAATACAGTTTTACCGAACTAGTAGTTGTAAAAACTCATCGGATGTCTACGTTTGCATACATCCTGTCTTTTCAAAACGACGGCTCGACTTCTTCTACCAATACTAGTAGAAGGAATCCATGTGACCATATTCCTGTACACCAGTCAACTCTTAGGGGCATTGTTTTATGATATATTAGTGAGTTGACTAAAAAATCACTTTCAAAATCTAAAAATTTAAATCTTCCCAACCAGAATGAACGTTAATTATGGACTGAAGATCCTTTTTTTTTTTAGAAAAAAATATAGTTAATAGACTATGTCACCCAACAGTACTAGGACAGTCGATGATTCTAAAAGTATCAAATTAAATTGATAAAATGTAAAGTAAAACATTCATATATTTAGTATTAATTCCACATCCATAATTCTTCATGCATTCCAATCACCAGTATACCCAAAGACAAATTGGTAAATAGCTGAAGCTTTTTTATGAAGCTTTAACTGTTAATTTTTACAGTACATATAGGAATAAATTGGTACAAAACACAACACTGAAAAAATTTGAAAAGTTTATTTTTTCTTTTCATCTTTAAATACCATCTAAAAAGAAAAGTTTGGCTGTTTTTCCTCATTGACAATAGTTTGTGTATAAAAGTAAAATGCTTTGTCCTGTTAAAATTCATGTAAATGATTTCTATAATTACATAAACTAAATTGTTAGATAAATGAGTGAGTTAATTTTAGTACGGCTAACACCGATAACATAGATAATATGACAAATTAATACAACAGTTGTAAGTAAAATCATTCCTGCTGTCACCATGAGATCAGTAATTGTCAGTTAAAAACTAAAATCAATACTAACAAAAATCCGGTGTAGCGAAAATTTGACCATTCATGCATTGTTAAATAATCAAGAAGACTTAGCAGATGAGAAGCCGTTGAGGTAGGGTCTGTGGTACCTGTTGTTAAAGTTTTCAAATCTGTTTGATCTCTAGCAGCTTCGCAGTTTTCAGGGTTACCACGTCTACAAAGAGAATAAATTGTTTAGTTCAACGATTGCTTGATGAGTTAAATGAAAATCTCTCAGAAATATGTGCCAATTATACAGATAACTCTTGTAATACTGACGTATCTTTACACTAAACCCGGTGGATGTGAACTGATTGATACTTAAGTCTGGCAGATCATGATTTATGTATTAGTTGTAATAGTTTATTTGCCAATGCCCGTAATTTACCCTGTAATTAGAGATTCATTTTAAGTTGTCTTCCTTAGGAGGGACATACATTTTCATTGACAATGGAGAGCTAGCGGATAGCAAATTCATCTGTGCGTCATGTATGTAACCTTCAAGTTTTTCAGATCTTTTAATAACATTTAATTTTTTTGTTAACCTAAAACCTCTTGATACCAGAAGTTATTTTTTATTAAATATCGGTTAAAACGCCAATATATATCACTTTCAACATATCATGCTTTGCATAGGCAGAAGTCAATTTTGTCCGGTATAGAACCATTCTACGATTGAAAAAGAGAAGCTTTGAGAAATAAAAGTTTCAAGTTTCAACCAAGTTGTGTTAAAAGTGTGTAATAACATTATCAAATCGGTAATTGGCAAATGGACTATTGATTTAGAATTAGCATTCAGTAACTGCGAGTACTCTTATATCGGTGCTTTGTGTCTTTTGTTTTTACGTAGGTTGTTTTTGTGCGTCGTACCAATCTTTGGGTTAAGCCAATTGAAACTGATTTTTACAGTTTGTTTTTATGATTTTACTGTTACACTACTGTCCGGAGGATTGAGCTCTCACAAACGTGTTTAACCCCGCCACATTCTTTTTTGTCTGTCCCAAAGTCAGGTACCTGTAATTCAGTGGTTGTCGTTGGTTCACGTCTCATTTTTGTTTTTCGTTAACTATTTTGTTAAAAATTATGCCGTTAGATTTCTCTTTTGAATTGTTTCACATTTTGTTTCATATTGGGGCCTTTTATAGCCGACTATACGGTATGGGTTTTTCTCATTGTTGAAGGCCTATAATTGTTTATATCCACTTAACTAAACTCTGATGGATAGTTGTTTCATTGATGATCATACCACATCGGCTTATTTCTATATCAATCACAAAAGAAATAATTAAATTATATACCTTTGTCATTCTGTGCATTGTAGGAAAATTTAGACATGAATGGAACTACACTAGAAATATTTGGGCTTTAAACTGAAATAAAGATCATCAAATTTTTCATATCCTTTATCCATCATTTAAAAAAGTCAATTTAGAAAGCTTTTTGCAGTTTTGCACAATGAAATAAGAGTGTAAAACTGGGATCAAGAGCTTTTTAAGACTGGCAACCAGAATCTGAAGTTTCCTTTCATTGAAACATATAGTCATGATCAAATTATTGCACCGGTGCGGGTTTCACTTGAATGCTCGACAATTAAGGTCATTGGTGGGTTATTCTTGTTTCCTTTCTATCTATTTTGTTTTTGACAGATGAATGTAGTTGTTTTGTAACCACCTTGCTGGGTCTATTATTCTGTATAATTTTCCTTTAGCAGAGGCTGAACTTGGAAATCCTGTTGACACCATATACAGTTCTCCTGTAAAAGATGATATAATTTAGTTTATTAATCAAAATCAATAATCGAACAAATATTCAAATTGCATTATGTAGTGTAACGTAGGAGCTTGCAAGAAGATGGTTGTTAGAATATGTGTGCTTTATAATGTAAAGAAAGCAAATTGAATTAATAATTTTTTTCAACATGAAGAGCTTTGAATAATTTTCATAGATTGATAAGAATATGTCCTTGAAAGAAATGAGATTTTTCTTTCCAATCTTACATTCAAATGGTCACCTTAGCGTGTAATTGGTTATGATTACCTAAAAAAAAAAAAAAAGAAACCACTAAGGAGCTAGAATTGTTTTATGGTCGTTATGATAATGGTACGGTACACACCACCAAACTTCTATTTTTTAGCCGATCTGAAATCCAAATTGATCGCCACCTTAAAACAAAGTTTAACAAACGCATTTATAACAGTGGTTAGCTATTTAAAAAATAAAATAAAAGAAGGATGTGTCTGAGGACACGAATGCCCCTGCTCAAGCTTTGCAATTTTCCAAGTTGAAAAGGAGCATAACTCTAAACCGGTAAATCCAAAATTCGAACTCTGTCCTTAGCATTGTATATGAGTTTCATAAAACTTGCATGAGGCAAACTAACGTTATAGTGTGGAAACGAAAATGGGATAGGCGGACGGACAGACGGTCAAGGGTAACACTTAATGCCCCAGTTGCCTAAGGCGGTGGCATACAAATAGCAGGAAGTTTCATACATAAATTTCTGATATACGTTCAGATTTGAACCTCTGTATGCTCTGCATCGCAAATGATGAGTTCTAATCGTCTGAAAATTCATAAAACTTTTTGCTAGAAACCACTCTGTAGATGCATATATATAAACAAGTCTAAATTGAAAACAACGTTCAAACCTATGATTGCGTTGGATAAAAACCGCAATTTTTATACGCGTGCATGCAAAACAAATTTCTTGTTAGAGGGGTCTAAATACAGCACAAACAACATTTACCAAAAGACCAAAAAAGTGAAAAAGTATATTTCAACAAAACGCATTTGACTAACAGGTCGAACAACAAATGTTCTTAAACCCTGCTGACTGCCATTGGCGATTGCCAAATAAACGGATCACCGATGTAATAAATGGATCTTAATTATAAATTTAATACTAAACAGAAAACAATAAACTTGCGGAACAGATGGTATACCGCAAACAAAAGGTGCAAAGGTTTTTGTCGAGCCTGCGACTTTTGTCGCAGAAAGCTCGACATAGGGATAGTGATCCGGCGGCGGCGGCGTTAGCTTACTTCTTAAAAGCTTTATATTTTAGAAGGTGGAAGACCTGGATGCTTCATACTTTGTATATGGATGCCTCATGTTACGAAGTTTCCGTCAGTCACATGTCCAATGTCCTTGACCTCATTTTCATGGTTCAGTGACTTCTTGAAAAAAAAGTTAACATTTTTTGTAATGTTAAATTCTCTCTTATTGTAAGTAGTAGGATAACTATATTTGGTATGTGCGTACCTTGCAAGGTCCTCATGCCCGTCAGACAGTTTTCACTTGACCTCGACCTCATTTCATGGATCAGTGAACAAGGTTAAGTTTTGGTGGTCAAGTCCATATCTCAGATACTATAAGCAATAGGTCAAATATATTCGGTGTTTGGAAGGACTGTAAGGTGTACATGTCCAACTGGCAGGTGTCATCTGACCTTGACCTCATTTTCATGGTTCAGTGGTTATGGTTAAGTTTTTGTGTTTTGGTCTGGTTTTCTTATACTGTATGCAATAGGTCTACTATATTTGGTGTATGGAATGATTGTAAGGTGTACATGTCTAGCTAGAAAGTGTCATTTGACCTTGACCTCATTTTCATGGTTCATTGGTCAAAGTTAAGATTTTGAGTTTTGGTCTTTTTTTCTAATACTATATGCAATAGATCAACTATATTTGGTGTATGGAAATATTTTATGATCTATATGTCAGTCGCGCAGGTTTTATTTGACCTTGACCTCATTTTCAGTTCATTGCTCAGTGTTAAGTTTTTGTGTTTTGGTCTGTTTTTCTTAAACTTTAAGCAATAGGTCAACTATATTTGTTGTATGGAAGAATTGTTAGCCGTACATGCCTGCCTGGCATGGTTCATCTGACCTTGACCTCATTCTCATGGTTCATTGGTCAATGTTTAGTTATCTTGGTTAATGTTAAGTTTATGTGACAGTTGTAATAAAGCTTTATATTTAGGACTATCAACATAATATCAATGATTAGTAAAGAAGGCGATACATTTCAGCGTGTGCACTCTTGTTGTACACCATATCCGGATTTCGACAATTAATGTCTCTTCAGTGATGTTAGGAATCGAAACGGTATTTGGAAAGCCATACAATTTACCTCAATTTAGGATAATAGACTCTTGAATTTTGAGGAGTCAAAATAGGATAAACGGATCATATAAACCCGAAGGCAAATATAATACAAGCCCAAACGAAAAAATATAAACAAGTCTAAATTGAAAACAACGTTCAAACCTATGATTGCGTTGGATAAAAACCGCAATTTTTATACGTGTGCATGCAAAAACAAATTTCTTGTTAGAGGGGTCTAAATACAGCACAAACAACATTTACCAAAAGACCAAAAAAGTGAAAAAGTATATTTTAACAAAACGCATTTGACTTACAGGTCGAACAACAAATGTTCTTAAACCCTGCTGACTGCCATTGGCGATTGCCAAATAAACGGATCACCGATGTAATAAATGGATCTTAATTATAAATTTGATACTAAACAGAAAACAATAAACTTGCGGAACAGATGGTATACCGCAAACAAAAGGTGCAAAGGTTTTTGTACACCATATCCGGAATATATATATATATATCGATCTAAAAGCCAAAATAGCAACATAGGAACATAGTTAAACAATAGGCCACATAGGATATGTATTCTCAGCCTCTTTGACTACAATTAAACTTCACAGATAGAGAATGTGATGCAGTGATAATGATAATAAAATTGAGAATGGAAATGGGGAATCTGTCAAAGAGACAACAACCCGACCAAAGAGCAGAAAACACCGAAGTCCACCAATTGGTCTTCAACACAGCGAGAAAATCCCGCACCCGGAGGCGGGCTTCAGCTGGCCCCTAAACAAAAATGGGTACTTGTTCAGTGAAAATGGACGTCACACTAAACTCCAAAACATATAAATGAACTTAAATTAAAAAAACATACAAGACTAACCAAGGCCAGAGGCTCCTGACTTAGGACAGGCGCAAAAATGCGGCGGGGTTAAACATGTTTTGTGAGATCTCAACCCGCTAATTAATTTGTGGTTTTTATTATTATAAAATATTTCATTTTGAATTTTCTGTTTCGATTCTTGTTGGTTTATTTACTGTGAACGTTGTATGTTTGCATCCCAGGTTTTCACATGCATGTCATATCACTATTTTATGTATTGACCGTAACTGTGTGGCGTAAGAACTATATATGCTTAGTTGTTCATTAAAAGGCGTTGTTTTTATATTGCACTTGTTCATTTATGTAACCAGATTCATATACGGTGAGTGATATGATATGGGGTGTTTTTTTTGTTGAGAAATTTTGTTAACTTCGGAGAAAGCAACCAAACTTTAACAAAATTCCACAAAATAAACATGACTTTAAATAAGATTTTGTTTAAATTTGTTATGAGATTAATATTTAAACCTAAAGGTAACTCATCGGATACCTCATAAAACAAAGCATAGACCATTCGAAGGAAGACAAATAGCAAATGTAATATATAAGTCAAAGCAAATGACTGTCATATTCCTACATTGATACAGGCATCTTCTCATGATCGGAAACGTGTTAGTTTAACAATGTTTTACGGCGCAAAAGCTTCTACTTTTATAGCTGTTTTTAATGTTGTAAGTTTATTTATGCCCTTGAATCAAAACCAAATTACATTGAGACTGTAACTATTTGCTTAGTTGCACATTAAGAGAAGTCGTTTTAACTATTTAAATTACCAGATTCATCTTCGCCGAAAGATATGATATTGGGTTCGTATTTTCCTGTCAACGGAGGTACACATACTTCTGGACCACATGTTGTTATCTGTTTGCCGTTCCAGGTGCTGCTGGTTATATTTTCTTCAAGACTGAACAATTTCCTGATATAAAATTATCTAGTACTAATAAATACCTGTTCTAGTAATTAAGATATAATTTATCATACATAAGATAAGTAGCAATTATTATAGTATTTGCATTCAAGGTAGTTCGAACTAATCGTGACAGACATATTCCTCCCTTAGTTTTATATAGGTTCTATTCTCATTGACCCCGTACTCTTCTACCATTCTTCCGTTTAGGCTTTAAAAATATTAATTGGAATACATTTCAGTTACAAATATTTTGGGCTTTGAATAATCAGAATGCAACCTTGAATAAATCATTAATAATTTATATTCTTAATGTTCTTATCTATGGTGATGATATCGTTCAATGTTTCGATGATCATTAGCCGAGACAAACCAATGAAATATAAAATGATATGTGCTGCTCCTCCGCACATCAGAAATTGTCTAAAATGCAGGTTGCGGCTTGCGGGTTGCGGGTTGCAGGTTGCAGGTTGCAGGTTGAAGGTTGCTGGTTTAAGTATTAGATATACCACGAGGGCATTAGCATGAGAGGGTGGATCTAATTTACACAATTTTATGATCAATGTTAAAGGCAGGTTATCCAATTATGTTAAACAACATTCTGCTGAAAATAAAATAGAAATCTATCAATTTACATTAATCATAATATCTTGAGATGTAAATGCACTTAATTGGTCTAACACCCTCAGAGTTTATCTAATACATACACTTTCTGTTCGAAAAGAGAAAACTGAACAAATATCTGGGTAAAACTTTCAACAAATGCATAGAACATACATACTAAAACATCAAGACTTGACACGGATTTTATATAGTGGTAAAGACTTATTGCCTTTTAACTAGATGTATACGTATATCATTGTATATATTTTTAATGAACGGTGTTTCTGGATTTTTCAGCGAAGTTCTATTGCATTCTAAGCAAGGGTCCTTCTCAAAAGTCTACCTATTCAAAAGTCTTGTTTTCGATTGATGCTCCTTCAAAGTTAAAATTAAGTTCTAAAATGGTGGACGATCAACTTTTTTTAAAAGAGTTATGTCCCTTGGAAATATTCAACTTATGGAAAATGGCCTCGTTAGCGTTCACACAGGTAAAATTCTTGCCAGATATTTATAAAACTTATACTTTAGGTTAATATCAGAAGTATCTCGGACAAGTTATATAAAGGTGGACGATCGGATTTTTATGCCCCCGCCGTAGCGGTGGGGTCATTAAGTTTTACCCTTGTCCGTCTGTACGTACGTCCCAAAATTGGTTTCCGTTCTCTAACTTGAGTTTGCCTCAACCAAATGTTATGAAACTTATACACAATGCTCATTACCACAAAACACAGATCAAGTTTGAATTTTGGTGGCGTCACTTTAAACGTTCTAGAGTTATGCCCCTTTATAAATGGAAAAATTGCAAAATTTTTAGTTTCCGTTCTCTAACTTACGTTTGCCTCAACCAAATGTTATGAAACTTTTACACAATGCTTATTACCACAAAACACAGATCAAGTTTGAATTTTGGTGGCGTCACTTTAACTGTTCTAGAGTTATGCCCCTTTATAAATGGAAAAATTGAAAAAAATTTAGTTTCCGTTCTCTAACTTAAGTTTGCCTCGACCAAATGTTATGAAACTTATACACAATGCTTATTACAACAAAACACAGATCAAATTTGAATTATGGTGGCGTCACTTCAACTGTTCTAGAGTTATGCCCTTTATAAATGGAAAAATTGCAAAATTTTTATTTTCTTCTAAATATCAAGTAATTTTTAAAATTGGAGTTATCTTCCTTAGTCCATGATTATAGTTGAATCAACTACAATCAATGTTTAATACAATGCAATGTTTAATTTTGACTTCCACTGATAAAACACAGATCAAGTTGAATTTGGGTAGTGTCACCTAATCATTATTGAGTTATGCCCCTTTATAAATTGAAAGATTGCAAAATGTTTAGTTTCCATTCTGTAACTTAAGTTTGCCCCAACCAAACATTATGAAACCTATACACAATATTCATTACCACAAAACTAAGATCAAGTACACATTTTTTGTTTCCGTTTTCTAACTTTAGTTTGTCTCAACCAAATGTTATGAAACTTATACACAGTGCTTATTACTACATAATACAGCATAAGTACGAAATTTGGTGGCGACACTTTTACCATTCTTGAGTTATGTCCCTTTATTAACATAAAAATTGCTGAATTTTTCGTTTCCGTTCTCTAACTTTAGTTTGTCTCAACCAAATGTTATAAAACTTATACACAACTGTTCTAGAGTTATGCGTGTTTACAAATAGAAAAATTGCTGAATTTTTAGTTTCTGTTCTCTACTTAAGTTAGCCTCAACCAAATGTTATGAGACTTATGTGACGACTTGTTTCACTTGTTATTACAATTTGAAAAGTATGTCTAGGATGTGCACTTATAATTGGGAGATACTAATACGACATGCAACCTGAAATCAAGGACACCACTCGATTTAAAACGCTCCCCTTTGTACACCTCAGTATGTAAGTACGTCACTTCTGTATTGGAGATATACGTAAACTTAATAATCGTGTTTTGCGAGGTGTTTTGTCTCTCTCTGACAAACCATTCAGTAAAGTTGGGGAGGCCAAACAGAAATGTATTTTCAGAAAATGGCTGTTTAAGTAGCTGAACACACTTTTGTTTTAAAAGTTGTATTTTTTGCTCACCTTGAATAAAGTTTTATAAAAATAAAGTTACTGTTTGACTTGACAGTTGAGAAACCAGATAATTGCTAGAGATAACCAAAAGTGCTGAATCACTAAGTATAAAAGACCGGCTAACAGAGGTGCCCCTTCTGTTTTGGCAAAAAAATAAGGCAATTAATTATTTAAAGCTAATAACTTCTTAATATTAGCCTCAAAGATTTTTAATGTCCACTGAAAGGAATTTACTTGTTTATGTAACTAGATAAAGACAGATTAATGTGTCCATAGAACCTGTTCAGCCTATGTCAATTTGAAGTTTTAATTACTTTAACTTAACTATAGAATCAATGTTAAGAACTATTAATAGCAATTGAGCAGTAGGATAAGCATCAAAAGATACATGTATGTGTATTAAAATTATGATTAATGAATTTGAAGATTATGAAAAAAAAAAAAATTAAATACTGAAAACTGATAACTGACAAAATACTTTTACCATACAGTACTGTAAGAAATATTTGTAAAGGACAAGGTTCACTTATGGCACAAAATGGCCTAACATATCAACTTTATCATTAAGTTCACAGTTTGGTTCGTAAATTGGTCTTTTTCAAAAACCTTACTGCTAAATAAATCAGTTCTTTTCATAAAAGTACATGATATTCTCCAAAGTAGGCCCATTTTGGACATTTTGTCAAAATATGATGATTTTGTGCAATTTTCAGACCTAAAAGCTATAGGAAAACCTTGGCCGCCACCTACGATCTAAAATGTTTTGTAACTAAAAGATTCCAATTTAGCGGATATAGAGTTCATCAATATAAAAACTTTTTGGATCGTGGATGGCGGCTAAGCTTAATTATGCCAAAAACAATTAAAATTATGGAAAAAATTTACCAAAATTGACCTTTAATACAAATAATGTTTATTTAAGGGGTCATAGCTTCATAAATTTGAAAGGAAGGTGCCAAAAAAATATATTTTTGTCTTCATAGTATTATCACAAGTATTTCTATGTGAAATTTTAAATTTTTTGTCCCGATATAAAAAACATCAAAAATTTAGGGCCAATTTTACCCTTCGTGGACCTTCTCCTTTATTAGTCATGGGGTAGATTTTATATGTATTAATTCCCCTAATATGACCTTTTTACATATATAATATTTATATGTGTGACCTGCAACCTGCAACCTGCAACCTGCAACCCGCAACCCGCAACCTGCAAAATAGCACTTCCCGCACATCAAATGCAATTTAGAGGTGGAGCAAAGATTTGAATTTATGCGGGGAAAGTTCGTCCTCCAACGGAATACTGGTCTAGTACAAATCAATGTTCATATTGATAAAGTTTAAGATGTTTTCGTAGGTATTCTGACTGAAAGATTGTCCTTATATAGACATTACACATTCATTAATCTTGATAATATATTCAAATTATATGAGCTGATTTTATCATGATAATCTTGAGCAAAATTTACTGGATAATCAACTGTAAACTGACTTACCCGTTCATGAAGTCTCCAAAAATGTACAGACCATTTAAATTAGGGTTCAAACATCCTCTGTAAAAGTGACCTCCGGTTACTGACTTCCCAGTGGCATGAGGATAGGAATATACAGGAAGAATTTCAGGGCCTAATGGAATAAATATAGTGTTTTAACATCATCAAATCTCCACAACCAATACATAGTTTTTTTCTTCTCAAAAATTGATGTGTTGTTCCAACACAACTTTCCGTTTTATTAAAAGAAAATAACACTTTTTAAATTTCGTACGGCGGAAGCGCTTTCCTGGATTTACCTTCATCAGGAAAACTCAAACCCAAAAGCCAGCATTGTAGAATAATATAATAGGGTCACCGACTTCGTTTTTTTTTTGGTGTATTAAATAATCTGTTATGTTAGAAGAGAAAAACGTCGAAAAACGACGTGGAATGGATTTACAATTCGATGGCGTTATGCTTATTTCGACATTTTTGGTGTTTTTACACCAAGAACACCACTCCGACAAATGTTTACCAAATAAACGAAGTCGTTGACCATATAATTATTTTACATCATTAAAACGGAAATTTATCTGGAAACAACATATCGATTTTCAAGAAAGAAAAACTATGTACTGGGTTTAGGGAAAGGAGTTTTTACGGATAATTTTGACACAAATTTTGATAGATTTTATGTTCACACAATACAAATGTTGAAATGTTAAAGGATTTTTATTATAATTGAAATAATATTTTATTAGTAAATTTAACTAGGAAAGTCATCTCTTACACAAGTTCTTTGTATCAATAAATTAAAAAGATACGATATTTACCTATTTTACCACAATCCTCATTGAAGCAAGCAAATCCTTCTCTGGAATTCCATCCATAATTACCACCTTTTTGGAGAAGATCAACTTCCTCGTGGGCATTCTGTCCAACATCCCCACACATGATTCTTCCTTTTCCATAACCTGCCGTAAATATATTATAATTTAAATATGTATTTAACTTTTAATATATCTTTTAATTGAATTGATGTTCTGACAGACTTCTCAATTGAATTGTTTGATATTTTCATATTGGGGACTTTTATAGCCGACTATACGGTATTGTTTTTTTTCTCATTGTTGAAGGCCGCACTGTTGCCTATAATTGCTTACATCCGCTTTATTTAAACTTTTGTGGATAGTTGTTTCTTTATATTAGTATAGAACAATAACAAATTTCATTGATTTGGTTGGTTTTGTTTTAGTTTTTTTAACGCCACTTCTTGATGGACCTTGGTTAAATCATGGCGGACAGTCTTAATTGTCGGAGTTATAAGTGACCGAATGCATATGAGGTACGAGGAAATAACCAATATATAAAAAAAAACGTCGATTCTATATTCGTGTAAACAGTTGTTTTTCAAAGTTCTTTAAGGTTCAATCTTATACCTTACGACAAAATTACGATTTAAGCGGTACTCTTTAAAGTCATCAATTATTATTAAAAAAGTCTTTAAGGGAACATACAAATGAGTTATCCATATGCACACCAGTTAAGTCTTCCTACAAATGCAGTTCATCTTTGCCATAGAAAAGTCTAATAGTCAAAACAAATACAAGCAAGTAGGCCGTCCATGGCCAGCAGTTGGGAGCACATTGATAAGGTGTATGCATGACTGAACGGGATATATTCGAAGTGTTTTCGTTTAATTTAATTTCTTACAAATGTATCATACTCTTTGAAAATGTTTTACTCAATACGTATTAAAGAACTAAGGCATACTTATTTTTTTGTATAAAAAAACCATGACATACGTTTTTCTTCAGTGGTCTGTAGAATTTTAAAATCATATACTTAGCGATTACCACCGTTTTACGTAGAGAAGAGCTGCACATATACACAACAGTTATTGCAATATTGTATAGATAAGGGCAAGCACATATAAATAGGGGCAGGGGGCAGGGGGGATGTGGGAATATTAAACATTTAAAAAAACATAGTAGAAAAGGGAAGAGGATCCTTGCCCAAAGCGCCTGTGATTACATTACTGGTATAATTAAATTCCTATTAACAATGGGTTTGTTTTAAGAAAGCAATAAGAGGTTCTTTTCTGTTTATAATTCAATTCAATTTAATATTTTATTTACGTCTCACCTTATGCATACAATTACACAATACATACATTTTTATACATAAGCCAATCTGTACAGATTTGTGAGAGACGATAACAACTAAAACAACATGTATATACATTAATAAATACTAAACTATACAATTAACATAAGCGCTTAAGAACTGTCTAACTAACTTATTTCCTCATTGTTCATCGTTCTTTGCATATAATTAAATCTAAATTAATAACTTGACATCGGCCTATCATACGACACACGAAAACGATTGACGAGGTTTGGACAAGCATATTAAAGGGGCATTAGCTACGAGTTATAAAAAAATAAAATATGATTTTTTTTTCGTTCAATCAGTAATGAAAGTGAAATAGTGAAATAATAATTCGCTTTTACAGCCAGTTTGGTTCAGTTTTGTCAAAATAAGCAAAGAAATATCGCTAATGAATTATTCACTTGCAAGTGAATAATTCGACTTCATTGAATCCTTATTCATGTGAACTTTAATTGATCCCTGTAGCTAGAGATGGATTATACGTATGAACTAGACGTGTTCAGTTATTGAATGGAAAAGACTGTAAAGACTGGAAGTGAAACAATTCGATCTAGAAAACTCATTCTTATACAGGTAAAAACGATTATTAACATATTTTTAACCGATAATATGAAATCAAACAGACCTAGAAAAATACAATTGCACGAGTTCGCAATCTATTTATATCTATGTTTATGTTTATATGGGGTTATATGACAGTCTTCGGATGTCACCTTGATGGTTAATAAATGGCGTCTGGACTAAAATACACACGAAATGCTGATACATAAAATCGAGTCTATGCACCTTAAGTTGTTTATTTTAGACTTTTTATAATTTGGATATGCGTTTTAGTATGTTATAAGTCGAATGTAAGAACTTTAGTCAAATCAGTGAACATGAATTTGACAGCTAATGCCCCTTTAAAATGAGTCGGAGTAATTTTTTTTCTGAATCCATTCGTATTTTTTAATCTCGATCTGTAGATGAACAAAACGTATATAAAAGAAAATACTAAAAATCGGTATAGGAAATTATCACTTGGCTCTATAACAGCATAATAGATAACAACAACGAAAAAAATACAAATTATACCATATTAGAGAATACCTATAGTTACTCGATGACCGATAAAAGTACTTAAACTGCTGATAAGAAGTCGTGTCAGTCTACATGTAGTATCGGTTGTCGTACTTCACACAGCAACATCTTAAGTTGTACAAGAAGATATGTGCAATGCCCAACAGTGCGTATGCAGAATTTTGTTTTATTTGTCAAAACTTTTACTAACTTTTATCACAAATATAGATAATTGTTATTAAAGGATGATTCTACCTATAAGAATTAAATAAAGTCTCGCCTAATATTTTACGATTATAATATAATAAAACTAATCTGTTTAGGAAATGTCCTTAAACCTTTCTGTTTACGATATAAGACTTATTGATAAAGATTATATAGACAGGTATGCTGTTATTGTTCAATCTTTCCGTCTGTTTGGGTGTTGGTTTTTTTTTCTTTTTTTTTGCTGATAAAGCTTAAGTCAATCTTCTTTTTTTAATAATATAGTTTTTTTTCTGCATTGAAATACTGTACAAATTTATTCAAATTATACCTTCTTGTTCTGTCTATGTTGTTGTTGCAAAATATATATCCATCGAAACAGTGTGTGACGATATGATTTTAGTTTTTCTGGATTTTAAGAAGTACTCTAAGCTTGCTTTCTGTCTCTTGAATCAGTTTTTGATGGGTATTGTTTAATATTGTTTTTTTACATGTATTTGATCTTTTATTCTGGTATAATAGTCATGTGATTTTTCTGTATTGATTTTTACAGTACGTATTTTTTTTTTTTTTTTTACTTTTTGTTAATCCACCGATCGAAATTAAAAGGACTAGTGAGAAACATGATCAGTTCCTTGATGATCCGGGTTTGTTTTCCGCTAAGGAAAATTGGTATTGATGACACATTCTTTGTTTAATTATTTTTTAACATTTCTGCTTTCTGGGCCCTAGAGCTTGTAATGTTGTACAGATAATTGCATATTGTTGAATATCGTATGTTGACTTCTAGACGTCTTCTGGTTTTTGTCTCGTCATATTTCTGTGTTAACGATGTATAATCTACAACCCTTTTTATCAAAATGTAAAGTTCCTCTCCTCGTGCAATAGTATAAAAAAAAAACCTTGACATTTTTACCCTCTTTTCACAAGTATTTCTCAGTGTACAGATACTTGTCTACTACTCTTGTTTAAGTAGAAGAAGATGTTTTATTTCCATTAAATGGGATCACAAAGAGCATATTACAATATAAGATATTATGTATGGAAAAATATGAACAAACAAGTTAATTCAGAAAGTTATATTTCCCAGGATGCATTATAATGTATTTCATTCGGGAGTAGAAATATTGGTTTCGATCCTTTCCACAATGCGTTAGAAAGCTCATATGTGATTTACTTAAGAAATCTTAATCTTTAAGTTAACTCGCCTGTCACTGGATCACCTCTGTCTTTACCACATCTCCATATATTTCTAACACCATAAGCATATATTTCTGGCCTAAAATTTGGAATTCCAACAAAAGGGTTATCAGCTGGTATCTTGTATGCTATATTTGGACCGTGGGCCTCTGTGTTGATATCTAGTCTTAGTACTTTACCAAGAATCGACGATCTACAGAAGTAAAAATGGGTAAATGTATGTATCTATCGAGAATTCCAAATAACGCAAAATCACTTTATAACTGTATAACATCGCAAAACAGTTTAAACCTATAAAATCGTTAAGTTTAATTAAATAATTATGAAAATCAAACATTTTCAAATCTTAATTACAATGATAAAGCTGTAAAAAAAATAATGCATCGAAAATTAAAAATAGATAGATATAAACTACCAGGGGGTAAGTTCACATGTAACATCAGTTTGTTTTAACGTAGAATCTTTATCTTATAACAAAAACGATCATCACAATGCTATATACATTAATCTAATTATCAGGTAAACATATCAATCTCAAAAAGAAAAATATAAAGTAAAAAAAAAAATGCGTTAAATTCAAAAAGCATTCTGATCGTATGCACCCAAAATGAAAAAGCAGTACAATAACATAATTACCTGGTTGTTATGTGTTTGAAAACTTTTTTCGTTTTCTTCCCATTATTCGATTCATTTATTCGTCGTGATCTTGACACTTTTCAACCAAGAACATATAACAGAATTATAAAGCAGTCAACCGGTATAATAAAAAAGTTCAAACGTCTTTTCATGAGGAAGAATAAAAAAAAAGGTTTAAAAAAATCCTATTAAATGTAAGCTGTGCTAAAGTAAGTTAGGTTTCTTGGTTGTGGGTTACTGAAGAAATCACATACAAAACTTTCTCTTTTAATTCTACCTACGTATTCTGAGAAAATCCCTGAGGGTCACCACCACTCCCTCCGTCTCCGACAAATAAATAAAGATAGCCTTCATCACCAAACATTATCTGTAATAAAAGCTTTACATGTTATTTTAATGGTGATTATTTTTATATATGATGATTAGAAGAGGATTATCATGATAATGAGAATGAGCTGTTGTGGATTCATATATAATGGCGCAAAACCTTGTACTTATATATATGTCAGTCTTTTCGGTTTCCAATTTATATGGTCCTTTGGCTTAACTAATACCACATACATACATGAAGTTACAGTATATTTCTATAAAATTATGTATATAAGTAGTTTGATTTCAGATTGAAATTTTACAAAAAGCCAAAATGACCCTTTACGAAGATTGTTGTTCTGTGACATGATTATCGAAGCTGTCTTAGGACTCGGCCATCTTAGAAATTGTCCTAAGTGTAGGACAGCAATTGTTGTACAAATAAAGTAAACATTTATTTGTATACCTGTTATTTGTATAATTGTTGGCTCATTGCAGGATAAGACTTTTCCAGTCCTATGCCCGAATATATTATAGTGAAAATAACGCCAAATTTTTAATTAATCAATAAGAATATCAAAACAATGCATATTCATACGAATTTATAGGACAGTAACTGTTTTATCTTCATTAAACACATGCATAAGTCACACATTTGGCGACCACATTATACACATGCATAAGTCACACATTTGGCGACCACATTATACACATGCATAAGTCACACATTTGGCGACCACATTATACACATGCATAAGTCACACATTTGGCGAACACATTACAGACATACATAAGTCACACATTTGGCGAACACATTATACACATGCATAAGTCACACATTTGGCGAACACATTATACACATACATAAGTCACACATTTGGCGAACACTTTATTAGTCTTGCGTATTTTAGACATTGTTAGAAGAAAGGTGACATTTTGTATTTCTTATTTTTGTCTTCGTCTTCAATACCAGTTCAGAGATGCGCCTGTAAAAATATTGAGTCAGGGGTTATGTTTTCAGAAAAGACGCCCCTCCCCCATTTAGTGTCAAGTAAAAATGCTGTCGAAAAAATTGAAAAGGGCTGCCGGTTTTCTGTTGTTTTTCAATTTTTTTAATTTTAGAAAAAAAAAGTTTATAGATATTTCAGATATTTCAAAATATAAAACGTGAAATTTATTTTTCATTGAAAATTATCAGATAACGAAAAGAATTAAAAAAAAACTTTGTGTGGCTTTTAAAACAACACACCAAGTTCCTCCTCCTCTTACATATATTGATAAAACATTTGATCTTACATGACTCTTTATCGTAACACAAGTTATTAAATCATCTTTATTACATTCATTAGCTTATATACTTTTCATGTCATACGGGAATAAAGATATATGTTTCGTTTTAACTACTCTCAAATTGCAAAACGTTTTGTTGAACGTTTCAAAGTTTGCTTTCTGCTTCGTTTAAGAATAATTTAGTACAGACTTATTAAGCTTGATAGGTTCCCATGGCGTAAAGATAGATAAAACATTTAGTGCATCTGCTATAAATCAATTTACATACTTTTTCTAAGTACATAGTATCTAAAGTCAATTATTTTTGCACCTGGTGGTGAGTATTAAATGACCTGCCACACAAGGAACTTTGTTTCTTTATCTAATATCAAAATAGGGGGAAAATTAGGCTCAAAAGTCTGTCTACTTGTAACAAATATATATATACACATTTCAGTGTATGTAATACTTTTAAAAATCTAAATTCCTACAAGGCAACAGAGTGGTAAAAACAGCGTTTGTGCATGAATAGTAGACTACTTCGTTTATCCATTATCATATATGAACTTTTGAAAGTGTGTTTCAAAACGTGCTTAGTTATACAATCTGACAAGAAGAAAAATTATAATATCACGAAGAAAAACATGAGTTGTCAGTCTTGAACTCGTGACATGTATCGTTGTCGTATGTCCTTATGTTGTTATTGAACAAAACATTCGTGTGGAAAGGCACTTCGGGAATTTTCACGATTTCTATAATTTATATAATTTCCAGTAGGCTGAACAAACTGCACATACACCAACTCAAAACTACAATATTTTTTGATCATGCTGTTTTAAAGTTGTTAAGATTATTATTATACATGTTATATGTTTAATCTGCACGACTGACAAATGAAAGACACTTTTTCACGTCTGTCTTGGTTATATCAGTAAACGTACATGTACACGAATTTTGACAAGCAAAAAAAAAATGATATCTTGCATATATATGATGCTTTATTCCTCAAACAGTCGGTTAAACAACAGACTGAACTCAGAAGCGTTTCGTATTTAAACGCAACATGCAAACATGTATAAAAAATTAACAATGAATAATTTTGTAAGAAAATAAACACCCCAAACATAATATATCCTTAACCCAGGTAGGAATAAATTTCAACATACTTCTCCTCCATTGTGGTTCCAGTATGGTTGAGGTATTTCCAGTAGCACTCTCTCCGAGGACACATTACCAATGTTAGGATCATTGTTTGAAACACGGAATTCACTGATTCTGACCAGATGATTGTTCGAATCTAGTTTATTGTTATACGTCGAGTAATAAATGAAAAATCTCTGATTATATTTGAAATCAGGATGGAATGCTATCCCAAGCAAACCTCTTTCGTCACCATTGTTTTCTGTATTTAATGTTTTGCTCGATATATCAAGGAATAAATTTTGAAGCCTCCGTCCATTAGGGTAATATATATGGATATACCCCGAAACCTCTCCAACAAAAAGTCGATTAGTTCCATCATTCGCATTGCGTACAAAAACCGGATTCTTAAGTTTTTCTGCTAGTTCTTCCATACATATACATCCAGGCGAGGTAACTTGTTTAATTGATATTTTGTTATTAAGCACATCGTTCGACAGTAATTCGGGATAACAATAGTCCTTATCAACTAGTTCCGTCTGTTGACAGAAAAATGTCCTGTTTTTTGACGCGGCTTGTAAAAGATTTTGGTCTTTCGACATGTATTGCAGCAATCCTCTGCAGTTGTCATAGAAATGCTCACAGTAAGGCTTACACAATCCTGGAAAATCTCGGGGATTAAATGTAGCTTCCGCATCGTAAATGTGGGCTGCATAAGGCGAACACTGTTGGCACAATAACTCTTCAACTATTTTTGAACATTTATTCCACAAATTTGAAGTCTTCCCAATTATGTCGCGAATTCTTTGGTATTCCTTGTATTGATTGAGATCTTTGTTCGGTGTACAACAACTGAATGAAGAATAATTGGCACAAAAATTCAATTTTGTCTTTGGTTGAAACGGAGGTTTATAATCCAGACATTGAGGGTGTGATAATACAAGTGTTAATCCTTTTAAAAATAGAAATGTTAATATAAATTTGTTATTAACGTTACAACAGTTGTATATCATTTTAATCCACGACACAGATAACATGTACACTGCGAAATGATTGACATTTATACGCGAAGTGTATGACGAGAAGAGTTGATGATTTGTTATTTTGTAATAGCGGATGTACTAACTGTAAATACTAGAAACTATTCAGGTTTTTTATCCCGATTCGCACAACTGACTCTTTCTATTTTTAGATTTTTTAACAAATATAACAGTCAATGTACAGTGAAGCATTGACTTTAAGTGAATATTTTCAATAAGTTATAGTTAAAGATATGTTATATATTTAACACCTCAATGAAATTAAAAAAAATTTAAAAAAAAGACTGCATACAAAATTAATCAAACAATGCAATTATAAATACAAAACCGAGCTGAATTTACTTTTGTTGAGTAAAACATTCTGCTGAGTGAATAAAACAATAGAACTGACATATAAGATCATATAATGCATTGACTAAAACATTCTACACTGTATCTCCGGTCGTAAACATTAACCAAACTTTCAACATTCTATCGATTGCTTTGAATACATTTCGAAGCAAAGTCTTCATAAAAAAAAGAAAAATACATCAACAAGAAAAATCTGAAACATCATTTCTTACGGAATGTATCGAATGTTTTGTTTTTTTATGCAGTCCTAGCTCCTGTCAATCTCCAAAAATAGAACATTCTCTAACGAAAGCATTAACTTTTAATAAATCAATCTGACGCAGTCATCTCCTTCCAAACATAAGTTATTCTGACATACAATCTCCTATCAAATGTACTGAATAAATCATGTTGACGCATCTCCTAACAAATATATTTAAAAAAAAATCATTCCGATGCACAGTTTTCTCCAAAATATATTGGATAAATCATTCTGACGTATCATCTCCTACCAAATAGATCGAATGAACCATTCTGTACACCATATTCAACCAAATATATTGAATTAATCATTCTGACGCATCATCTCCCACCAAATGTATTGAATAAATCATTATGTCGCATCATCTCCTTTCAAATATATTGGATAAATCATTCTGACGCATCATCTCCTGCCAAATATATTGAATAAATCCTTCTGATGCATCATCTCCTACCAATTATATTGAATAAATCATTCTGACGCACTATCTCTTTCCAAAAATATTGAATAAACCGTTTTAATGCATCATTTCCTACCAAATTATGGCAAATATATTGAATAAATCTTTCTGACGGACCATCTCCTTCCGAGTATATTTATTACAAGTGTCAGTCTGACGCGCGTTTGATGATATATCATCTCAGTCCTACTCCACACAAGTGATGTCATGTTGACCATTGTGCATGTTTTATTGTGTTGTACCTTATTAGAGAGGAGGGGGGAAAGGATGCAAGAAAGTGTGGATGAACGTGTCAAATTTTGTATTTCCCGAAATGACCATGTGATTAAGAAATCATGAAAAATCTTGAATTTGAACTTTGAACTTGAATTTGTAATAGAATGATGCCAAGGATCTGAGGTCGCCTCAGTCGAAATAAATATGAAATAAGGGGATGTGGTATGATAGCCAATGAGACAACAATCTACAAGAGACCAAAATGGCACAGATGTCAGCAACTATAGGTCACCACATGGCCTTCAACAACGAGCAAAACCCATACCGCACAGCAACGGTCTGATTTTTGTACAAAAAAACAAATAAAAACCAAATATGATACATAGTATTAAAAACTACTAAATTACAGGTTCCTGGCTTGGGACAGGCACATACAGTATGTATCGGGGTTAAACATTTTTGCGGGTGCCTAACCTCCCTCAGCTATTAACAGAGGGTACCTCTTCATGAAAAATCAACGAATCTAGTAAATTAACACCACATAAACAGATTTTACAGCGTGTGCTTGTTTATATACCCCTAGAGACTATGCTCTCAGATGTCATACGAAAAATATCTACACCGTCTTATGTATTTCTATGTATAATGTTAGCTATGATTCAAGTTAATGTTTCCTAACCAAAATAATCTGCAATGGTTTACTTCGACTGGACAACTTCTTAAGCATTTTCGTCCTTGTTCTATCTGTAGGGCAAAAATCGAAAGTGCAAAACCTGAAGCAAACTGTTAAAGTGTTGATTATTTACATGACATCAGTTTTTTATCCTTAAGTGCTTACGAGGATTTTTGGGAGAATCAATTCCGAATCGGTTTTTCATTCCCCTAGAGACCACACTCAAGAGGCCGTACATAAATACGAACACAATAAAATTGAGAATGGAAATACAATACTTGTATGTCAAATTTATTTATATAATATAAACAATATATCATGATAATGTCCAGGATAACCTCATCAAGATTCATGTAGTACAATGTTAACAATATACATGTATATTGTTCCCTAGGTTTCCGAATTTTGATATTTGTTCTAAGGGCAGATTCACGGGCGAAGACGACGATCGACGAACAGCGAATCATTGTTGATTATCTCCACCGCTTAATTAAGATTGGGATAATAAACACTGAGTTATAATATAATGTAATGTAATCATTTTCCATTTAAAAAAAAACAGGCTATAGGAGTGTAGTATTTTTAATCTGGAACACACTAGTGCTACGTATATGTATGAAATTAAACCAGAGAAGTTTAAGAAAAAAATCTCTAATAACAGAATAATATGCAGCAAAGATTCACATTTTTAATTAAAGTTTTTAAGGTAAATGAAAACGAACTTTATTCGGACATAAACATTTTATTCCAATGAATCAAGAAGACTGATGCTTACTATGCGGTATGGGTTTTGCTCATTGTTGAAGGCCGTATGATGACCTATAGTTGTTAACTTCTACGTCATTTGGTCTCTGGTGAAGAGTTTTCTCATTGGCAATCATATTTTTTAAGTCCAATCATCCTATGCAGAAAAGGCTTATGCATCAATAAGATTGAAAATTTATAGTAGTGGAAAATGAATGATGATTTGGGGTTAAATTCGTCGATTTTTAATAAAACATCAACGGCAACTGGGAAATTTTAATATTTATTATATTATTATATATAGTTCTATTGAAAATATCAAAACATGATTGTATAAGTAAACTGACAAAAAATCATGACCTTAAATTACTAATATCAAAAATTAAGAATTTATCATAAAAATCTTCAAAAATAGGAAACCGAAAACTTTATCAGATGTAACGCTGTTTGAAAAATAACAAACATAATTGTATACGGAAACTGACAAAAGTTTATGACCAGAAATTACTATTTTGAGTCAAAACCTAAAAAAAATTATCATGAAATCTCCGAAAACCAGAAACTGGGAAATCTGTCAAAAGTAATGAAAAAAATTTGTTTTTGTCAATATTTTCCAGAATATAAACTGAATAAGTTGAAATATTTAAAATCTCCTATGACAAACTATATCTATGCTATACATCTTAGTTTAAATCATTTCGTACAGCTATGTAAATAAATTTCCAGAGCCTGATAATTTGCTTGGAGAAATGATTGTTAATACATATTAAGTCGAGTTATTAGAACTGTATTATTTTTGCAATACAGAATATAGCTAGTAGATTCAGATACAAGATATAGAATAATATCTGTAAGATAATTCGGTCACTGAAAATTAATGTGTATGTGTATGAAAATAAGGAAACGTGATTGCCATTGAAACAACTATCCCGCAAGGTTCTAAAATGACGTGAATGTAACCAAGGACAATAGCGGCCACAGTTCACTTCGAATGACGAGATCTGACATGATACCAGAATGCCGACGTTTTTGATTTAATTGACAAGTCTGTGCATCATTGGTCAAGGTTAAATACTAAAGAACGAGGACCATGATCCCCAAATACGTCGGCTCATATTCGCATCACCCCCTGTTTGTCAGGGGAGTGAAGATTAACAATTTCTGGATCATAAAACAGTTAAGCTCGAACTGGTACCAATTCAGAACCGGCCACTCATGGTAGACACGAGATGGTCTCATCAGAACTTCCTGCGTTAACACAGGAAAGTAAAAACCTAATATGATCCGACGTACAATACAGGAAAGGTTCATAACCCCTTATTCTTGCCACGTTAGTTGGTCTATACACACTCATAAAAAAAAACCCATACCGGTAAAAAAAAACCTTAGAAAGTCCATTTCCAATTATACTTTGGGGAAAGAGCGAATTTTGTACGATGATAGGAAAGTTTCAACTCGCCCTTGAATGTTGTTTAAGTAAATGTGACCAGCAATGATATTTTCAGGCTTATGGAGGTACCAGGGTCAAAATGAGTTTTTTGCATTTTTATGAAGGATAGATAGATTCAAAACACTCAGACAAGTTATTTTACTATATTCTTCGAAATAACAGAACAATAGTCATTTTTGTTAGTTTCGATTTTATTAAAAATTTTCATTTTTTTTTTCAATTTATCACATGTATGTTCACATGTTATAGTTGCTATGTCATATTGTTTGTATCCTATATCGGATACGTGAGTTCCGTCAAACCTACATAAATTCATTTCTCTAGCTCGGATATTAGGATGATGAATAATACAGTGTCCGTCCTTCAAGACATAATTGTTTATAGCAGAGTTTACTCTTTTTCGAGATCGTTCAATAGCTTTTCCATCTATTCTTTTGCACCATGCCAATACCTTCTCATTAACATTTCGCTCCACACGATGCGAGTGTTTAGCCCCGTCACACTAGACCAAGACCATGAGGATCCCACTACAATCTATAGAAAAATAAGATCGCGGTGAGATCGTAGTATGGTCGGCTTGAATATTCAATATTTCATAGTTTTCGCGTTCATACCACGACCTTGCTATGATCCTGATAAGACCCTGCTACGATTCCGCTACGATATTAACACATTCTAGTTACGATCTTGTGACGCTCATGTTACGTCTAATAGTCTAATAAGACATTACCACGACTTACACGATCTCTGTACGCTTCTACCAAGACCTTCCTGATCGCATTACGATCTCAATACGAGTCTACTACGATCGAACCACGACTCCACTACGTTCACTACACTCTAGAATATGGCTCCATCAAATAATTTCTCAACCCAAATGCGTCGTCATCCAAGATGAGGTATGGCATGTTCAGGTAGTCATTAGGTAATGGATCTGACTTTGGAAATCCAATAGTATTATCTTCCAAACACTCCTTTGATTCTGACGTGTTGTAAATCTGGGCGTCCGACATGGAACCATATCTTCCTACATCTATCCATAAAAAAATGTAGTCTGCATCCACCAAGGCAAGGAGTACTAATGAAAAAAAAATCTTTATAGTTATGAAACAAGGATCCGCTTTAAAGCGGGCTTCTAATAGCAACGTGCTTTCCATCGAGTGCGCATCAAGCGTGTTGCACGTTTCATCTTCTCTAAAGTTATTCGACAATAGCTCGCCATTCGTTTGGTTTCGTTGAACATAATATGACTTCATCTTTATATTCCTGTACAATTGCCTAGCAAATCTCAGAAATAAAAGTACTTATAGTATTGTGCGCGACTCTGAAATCGTACTGAAGGGTTGGATACCTATCGCCAGAAGCTGAGTGCCTAAAGGTAACAGCAACTTTCAGTCCGAGATCTAGTTCCTTTCTGAATCGGGTGTCTATCTTCTGATTACGAAGACTTAATCTGTTCAAAAGTTCATCAAAGGTTTCTGGAGGTATCCTTAAAAAATTTAAGAATGACTGTTGATCATCCATTCTTAATTCTTTCCAAGTCGGTCGCAATGCCCAAACTGGAATCTTCTTTCAACAGAAAGCCAAGGGCGCACCCAACAAGACCTACTCTGTCTAGTATGTCTTCTCCTTCTAAAAGTGTAGCATGACCAGCCAAATCGGTACTGTACATATGATTTAAAGATTGCAGAAGTAAGTTTTGCTCATGTGTGTACATGATTGAAATACAAATTGCAAATTTTAGGGGGGCGCACGCCCGCCACGCCCACGCCTAAATCCGCCCCTGCGTAGTAGTATCGTAGTGAGGTCGTACTAAGGACGGCAAGCGCGTAGTAGCTTCATACTATTGTCCTTCTCATCGTAGTATAATCGTATCAATATCGTAGTAGAAGCGTAATAAGTGAAATCTTTTCCATTGGCTTCCCGATTGCACCACGATTTCCAATACGATGCCAATACGCCCATACCGATCTTACTACGTCCTTACTACGTCTTTCTTCCGCTTCTTCTACGACTAGTTTTGGCCACGACTGCAATACGAATGTTTTGAGCATGTTCAAAGTGGGTCGTTCAAAGATATCTTATAAACTATATAAGATATCTTATAAACTATATGAGATATCTTATAAAGTTTATTAGATATCTTGAAGTTAGAATAAATAGTAAAACGGCTTGCCATAGATATGTTTTATAATATAAAAAGAAAGCAGTGTAATCGTGAGCTATAATGAAAGTTAAGGACTTAAATACGAATAAATTCTAAATATGCAACGGAAGACCATCGACTTGATAATATCGTCCTTTTTGTCATATCAGTAGCTCGTCCTATTCGAAAAGAGTGAGAACGAATGTGAAATGACAATTCACAAAAACCCAAACATTTTTGAAGGAGGGAACAAAATTGAATATTTGTTAAGTCTTTTAAACTTTCCAGACGTTGGTCGGAATCATACATGGGCTTGCATCTGCTGTGGGCACAGTTCCGGAACTTCTGACAGACAGGGAATCAGCAAGATAATTCAAATGACCTGGGATATGTTCGGCTTTAATTAATATGTTAAATTCCAAGCAAGCCAATACAAGCTTTCTGACCAGGGACATAACGCTAGGGGACTTTGAAGACTTTTTATTGATTATAGAAACCACGCTCTGATTATCTATGTGAAATAAAATCTTTCTTTTTTTTACATGCCCCCACCCCCTAAATGTTCAAAGCTACGACTACGGGGAACAATTCTAGAAAGGCGATATCGGTTAAAATTCCAGAAAGTACCCAATTGCAAGGTCAACACACATGGGCCCAATTTCCCTTCATAATAAATACCTAAACCTTTTTCGCAACCACCTGCACTGTCGGTGAACAATTCCAGATCAGAATTAGATGACCAGAACTTATCAAGAATTCCGGTGGCACCATCGTAATTTGATAGAAAAGAGTAACCAAATATTAAAGTTTTCTTTCATAACCTTTGTTACTCCGGTTCTCTGGTGGGGCATACGCAAATTACGAGTGGCATCAATTAATCTACGACAAAAGGCTCGACCCGGGACAATTACTTGACATGCAAAATTGAGTACGCCAATCAATGATTGCAATTCCCGAAGGGTGTTTTTGGATCTATTTAAACAAAATAAAATTCTGGTTTTTAGCTCCACCATTTTCTCTTCGGGTAGTCGCATTATCATGTTGATGGTGTCAAATTCTATACCAAGGAATACCAACACTTCCGTTGGCTCAACCGTCTTTTCCTCTGCTAAAGGAATCTCTCATAGTCTACAAGAATCCTGAAAAACCTTCAATGTATCATGGCGCTGTGAAGTTTGTGCTTCGCCACCAAACAAAAAGTTGTCCAAATAATGTAAAATATTATCCTTTTTTTGGACTGTTGTTGAAAAAACCAATGAAAGGCGGTAGAAAATGATTCAAAGAGCGCACAACTAATGGCAGCGCCCATTGGGAGGCATTTGTTAAAGTAATATTGATTTTCAAATTTGAACCCCATCAGATCAAAATCACCCTGCGAAATCTTATAAATAAACGAAATGCAGATTTTACGTCGCACTTAGAAAGGAGCATGTTCTTTTTCAATCAATGAACCATATTGACTGCGTCGTGTATGCTGGAGTCTTTTACAGAACAGTACTGTTTGTCAATAAAGTCATTAACAGAGTTATGTATGGGAAAGGACAAATTATGAATCAATCTGAATTCTGAACTTGATTTTTTAGGGATAACCGAAATGGGAGAAACCCGAATGGTGGGGAACAGGGGTTTTGATAAAGGGCTAGCTACCCTACCCAAGTTTTAATTTCTTTCAAATGTTTTTCCTTAGCGATGGCTTTCTTCCCAGAATTTATTTCCAGAGGGAGTCTCGGACCGGAATATTTTAGTTTAAAACCGAATTCGAGTCCTTGAATTAATTCCCGTGCAACATCTCGATGGAGGTAATTGACGAGAGCTTTCTTTACTTCGTCGACATTGCCGAGTGAATATAAATGTGTGTAACCTAGGTTATTGTTCGACGAAATCTGCAAACCCCTAGGACCAGGTTGTAAAGTCATTGCATCAGAAATTCCTCTTGAACTGCCATGTATGTTTTCCTCGTTGCGTCGTAGACTTTCTTGTGGTGTCTCTTGCTGGATCATGAATGGAATGCATGGGGCTGCTGATGATTTGAGTCTGTCATGATATTGATCACCGGTCCATGAGCCACTGACAAATTGGAAGCTGTCACTGTCCTTGAAACTGGTACATTGTGTTCAGTTCTTTGATACTTGAATTGCATTGTTCTGTGATCTTCGAACATCCATGTCTGATGAAGATGGAAGTGCTCCTCGTGCTGTTGGCACCGGATCGAGTGGTCTCTGTTTGCCTTTTTTTTTAAGTTTCTTGGCTGGTCCTGGCTGATTCAAATCCTTTCTTGGAAGATTACGATGGTTTCATATCTAAATATTAGAATATGAAATGCGGATGTCGTAGATTTTTTGACGATTGTCTTTTTTCACTTATCTACAAGAGTGGTTAGTTCAAGGTAAGGCTGAAGAGTCATGTGATGTGCAATTAACGGGAAACAAGATACGGATCCGAATGATGCAATATATAGTTCTTTTACGGAAAAATAAAGAAATTAATCAAATCTCTTTCATTAAATTGCTTTATCTTAAAGATGAGATAAACCGTAATATCTGTAAGATAATCCGGTCACTGAACATTAATGTGTATGTGTATGAAAATAAGGAAATGTGATTGCCAATATGAAAAAAACTATCCGGCAATGTTCTAAAATGACGTGAATGTAAGCAACAATAGCTCACTTTAAACAATAAGCAAAACCCATACTGTATATAAAAATCAAAGTACTGAAGTACTGAACATCGGATGACTGCAAGTTCTTGTGGATGGTCACAAAAACTTGTCTCAGAAAAAAAAATCACATCTCTTTACCTGAAAGTGAGGTTAATTTACAGATATAATTTTTTTTCTTAGACAAGTTCGTGCGTTGATGATAAATAAATGACAGGGAATTTAACCTCACCGTAAATAATATGATATTAAAGTGATACAAATCAATATACTCTGGTTTGTTGTTATATATTATATTAATATTTGTATATTACAGTTACATGTATGTATAATTTTCATCGATTTGTATATCATTCTATTCTACTATATTAATAATAGTGCAGTGCAAGTGCATGGTGGACACTCTTCTGTAATAATTCGATTTTTCTAATAGATTGGATTTGAGTAGGCATTCATATTTTCCCGCCAAACTTTCAATCTCCCATGCAGAGTTATCGGTCCTTGAGAGAGAGCGAGGACCGATAACTCTGCATGGGAGATTGCAAACGTTTTTGAGATATTTTTCCGCATGCGTAAACACACATTTTCTGTTCGTGTGCATAGATATTAAAGATTTCTTACTTATATATATATATATTTCTAACGACAAAACATTTTCATATTATTAATTTATTTTCTAAAAAAAATATTTTTAGGAGTATCCATTGACAAAATGAATTTATAACAAGAGATAAGGAATGTTATTTTGCACTCGATAATGTCTTCGTATTTATCATGTTTATAGATCGGTTACAATCCCAAAAAAAAAGTTACGTAACGGAAATCTAGGCGACAGCAATACACCGGAATGCCCTCACGGTCATCCAATGTAATAAAGAGAAGTGGTATGAAAGCCAATGAGACAACTATTCACCACAGTTCAAATGAAGTAGATGTAAGCAATTATAGGCCAGAAAAAAACATACCATATAGTCGGCAATAAAAGGCCCCGACATGACAAAATGTGAAACAATTCAAACGAGAAAACCAACGGCCTGATTTATGACAAAACAGTAAACGAAAAACAAGTATGACAGACAACCTATATATTGTGTATTCAAAGTGAGACATTTTCATAAGACAACATCTTATCAATGAATTAATTGTGAATATGTAATTATCATCATTACATGTACTTATATTAATATTAATGTATACATGAAACATGATTTATTCTAACATTATGATTTATGTTTTGTTATATTTCCTTTTCAGTTTTATAAAATTTTATAACTAATCCTCAATAAATAAAAATGATTTTTTTCAGCATCTAATTTAGTTACATACGCACACACACATACACAAACCCAACCCAAGGCTAAGCTTTGATACCTCAATACCCATTTTAAACAGATTTTTTAATCAGTTTAAGATACACAAATTAAGTCTCCCGAAAACATTGTCCATGTTATCATTGATCAACTGTTAAGTACGAGTTGTATGGATATTATTATTTTCAGTATGTGCATGTCTCGCCAAGCAATTTCTTCATATGTCAACATGCGCTGGTTTTCTCGTTTTAATTGTTTTTCTTTTGTTCATTTCGGTGCTTTTTATAGCTTACTATACGATATGGGTTTTGCTTATTGTTGAAGGCCGTACAGTGACATATTGTTACCTCGTTTACGCCATTTGGTATAAGATGGATAATTGTCTCATTGGCAATCATACCACATCTTCTTATTTTTTATGGTACAATTTTCGGCCACAAAGTTTACTTTTTTAATTAGCATAGTGTGTAATTATTATATGATACAACTAAATGATGGCGAAAAGATGAAAAGATGAAATTTCATATTATAGAAGGCAAATATTTCCGCTCAACAAATGGTCTTTATCCGTGTCGGTGTAAGCGAATATGAGATCTGCGACGGAGATTGAAGCGTCTCGTGCATGATAATTGCTATTCGATATTGTGAAGTGATGTTTATATAGATATATCCAGATATCATATATTTTCGGGATATATAGTAATGAAGAAGTCCGTTCGTCTGTCCGTTAGTTCTTTCCTCTGTCCCACTTTGACGAAATTATGTAAAACTTTAACCGAATATTATTCACAAAATATTCTTAAGAACCTCTTATTTATTTTCTTCATCTGAATTATTTTTTTATGTTTGCTTCCATATTTCATTTCATTATAATACATTTTTAGAGGGTATGGTGATGGTGGTTATTGTGGTTTCTGCTGTTGGTTTGATATGACAGGGCATTTGTTGCTATTGTAAGAGGAGAGAAGATATATGTGGTGATGGTGGGGATGGTGGGGATGGTGGTGATTGTGGTTTCTGTTGCTGTTTTGGTATGACCTGGTGATTGTGGTTTCTGCTGTTGTTTTGATATGACAGGATAATTGTTGCTATTGTAAGAGGAGAGGAGGAATATGTGGGTCGTGATTGTGGTTTCTGCTGTTGTTTTGATATGACAGAATACTTGTTGCTATTGTAAGAGGAGAGAAGGTAGATGTGGTGATGATGGTGGTTGTGGTTGATAATTGTTGCTATTGTAAGAGGAGAGAAGGTAGATGTGTTAATGGTGGTGATTGTTGATTCTGCTGTTGTGTTGATATGGCAGAGTAATTGTTGCTATTTTAAGATGAGAGAAGGTAGATATGATGATGGTGGTGATTGTGGTTTCTGCTGTTGTGTTGATATGACAGGGTAATTGTTGCTATTGTAAGGGGGGAGGTAGATGTGTTGATGGTGGTGATTGTGGTTTCTGCTGTTGTGTTGATATGACAGGGTAATTGTTGCTATTATAAGGGGTGAGGAGGTAGATGTGTTGATGGTGGTGATTGTGGTTTCCGTTGCTGTTTTGATATGACAGGGTAATTGTTGCTATTGTAAGATGAGAGGAGGTAGATGTGTTGATGGTGGTGATTGTGGTTTCTGCTGTTGTTTTGATATGACAGATTAATTGTTGCTATTGTAAGTGGAGAGAAAGTATATGTGTTAATGGTGGTGATTGTGGATTCTGCTGTTGTGTTGATATGGCAGAGTAATTGTTGCTATTTTAAGATGAGAGAAGGTAGATAAGATGATAGTGGTGATTGTGGTTTCTGCTGTTGTGTTGATATGACAGGGTAATTGTTGCTATTGTAAGGGGGGAGGTGGTAGATGTGTTGATGGTGGTGATTGTGGTTTCTGCTGTTGTGTTGATATGACAGGGTAATTGTTGCTATTATAAGGGGTGAGGAGGTAGATGTGTTGATGGTGGTGATGGTGGTTTCTGTTGCTGTTTTGATATGACAGGGTAATTGTTGCTATTGTAAGAGGAGAGAAGGTAGATGTGGTGATGGTGATTGTGGTTTATTCTGTTGTTTTGATATGACAGGAAAATTGTTGCTATTGTAAGAGGAGAGAAGGTAGATGTGGTGATGGTGGTGATTGTGGTTTCTTCTGCTGTTTTGATATGAGAGGGTAAATTGTTGCTATTGTAAGAGGAGAGAAGGTAGATGTTGTGATGGTGGTGATTGTTGTTTCTGCTGTTGTTTTGAAATGACAGGATAATTGTTGCTATTGTAAAGTGAGAGAAGGTAGAGGTGGTGATGGTGGTGATTGTGGTTTCTTCTGCTGTTTTGATATGACAGGGTAATTGTTGCTATTATAAGGGGTGAGGAGGTAGATGTGTTGAAGGTGGTGATTGTGGTTTCTGCTGTTGTTTTGATATGACAGGGTAATTGTTGCTATTATAAGGGGTGAGGAGGTAGATGTGTTGAAGGTGGTGATTGTGGTTTCTGCTGTTGTTTTGATATGACAGGGTAATTGTTGCTATTATAAGGGGTGAGGAGGTAGATGTGTTGAAGGTGGTGATTGTGGTTTCTGCTGTTGTTTTGATATGACAGGGTTATTGTTGCTATTATAAGGGGTGAGGAGGTAGATGTGTTGATGGTGGTGATTGTGGTTTCTGCTGTTGTTTTGATATGACAGGATAATTGTTGCTATTGTAAGAGGAGAGAAAGTAGATGTGTTAATGGTGGTGATTGTGGATTCTGCTGTTGTGTTGATATGGCAGAGTAATTGTTGCTATTTTAAGATGAGAGAAGGTAGATATGATGATGGTGGTGATTGTGGTTTCTGCTGTTGTGTTGATATGACAGGGTAATTATTGCTATTGTAAGGGGGGAGGAGGTAGATGTGTTGATGGTGGTGATTGTGGTTTCTGCTGTTGTGTTGATATGACAGGGTAATTGTTGCTATTGTAAGGGGGGAGGAGGTAGATGTGTTGATGGTGGTTATTGTGGTTTCTGCTGTTGTGTTGATATGACAGGGTAATTGTTGCTATTATAAGGGGTGAGGAGGTAGATGTGTTGAAGGTGGTGATTGTGGTTTCTGCTGTTGTTTTGATATGACAGGGTAATTGTTGCTATTATAAGGGGTGAGGAGGTAGATGTGTTGATGGTGGTGATTGTGGTTTCTGCTGTTGTTTTGATATGACAGGATAATTGTTGCTATTGTAAGAGGAGAGAAAGTAGATGTGTTAATGGTGGTGATTGTGGATTCTGCTGTTGTGTTGATATGGCAGAGTAATTGTTGCTATTTTAAGATGAGAGAAGGTAGATATGATGATGGTGGTGATTGTGGTTTCTGCTGTTGTGTTGATATGACAGGGTAATTGTTGCTATTGTAAGGGGGGAGGAGGTAGATGTGTTGATGGTGGTGATTGTGGTTTCTGCTGTTGTGTTGATATGACAGGGTAATTGTTGCTATTATAAGGGGTGAGGAGGTAGATGTGTTGATGGTGGTGATTGTGGTTTCTGTTGCTGTATTGATATGACAGGAAAATTGTTGCTATTGTAAGAGGAGAGAATGTAGATGTGGTGAAGGTGGTGATTGTGGTTTCTGTTGCTGTATTGATATGACAGGAAAATTGTTGCTATTGTAAAGTGAGAGAAGGTAGATGTGGTGATGGTGGTGATTGTGGTTGCTGTTGCTGTTTTGATATGACAGGGTAATTGTTGCTATTGTAAGAGGAGAGAAGGTAGATGTGGTGATGGTGGTGATTGTGGTTTCTTCTGCTGTTTTGATATGAGAGGGTAAATTGTTGCTATTGTAAGAGGAGAGAAGGTAGATGTTGTGATGGTGGTGATTGTAGTTTTTGGTGTTGTTTTGAAATGACAGGATAATTGTTGCTATTGTAAAGTGAGAGAAGGTAGATGTGGTGATGGTGGTGATTGTGGTTTCTTGTGTTGTTTTGATATGACAGGGTAATTGTTGCTATTGTAAGGGGGAGGAGAGGCGGTTTATGTGTTGATGGTGGTGATTGTGGTTTCAGTTGTTGTTTTGATATGACAGGGTAATTGTTGCTTATGTAAGAGAGGAAGTAGATGTGGTGATTGTGGTGGTTGTGGTTTCTGCTGCTGTTTTAATATGACAGGGTAAATTTTGCTATTGTAAGAAGAGAGGAGAGAAGTAAGATTCGGTGATTATGATGATAGTGGTTTCTGCTGTTGTCTTGTTTTGACAGAGTAATTGTTGTTTATGTAAGACAGGAGGAATATATGGTGACTTTGGTGATGTTCGTTTCTGCTGTAGTTTTGATATGACAGAGTAATTGTTGCTATTGTAAGAGGAGAGGAGAGAAGGTAGATGTGGGGATTTTGGTTATAGTGGTTTCTGCTGTTGTTTTGTTTTGACAGGGTATTTGTTGTTAATGTAAATGAGGAGGACGATATGGTGATTTTGGTGATATTCGTTCATGATGTAGTTTTGATATGGCAGAGTAATTGTTACAATTGTAAGAGGAGAGGAGAGAAGGTAGATGTGGTGATGGTGATGATTGTGGTTTCAGTTGTTGTTTTTATATGACAGTGTAATTGTTGCTAATGTAAGATAGTATGTAGATGTGGTGATTGTGGTTATTGCAGTTTCTGTTGCTGTTTTGATGACAGGGTAATTGACAAGGAGTTTTCAAATAGTTTCGGTCATGTAACAATTTTTGTAGATCATGTATTACTGATAATTTTTGCTGTTTTCCATTTCTTCTTATCTATTAGTTTTCAAATTAATAGGTAAAAACTAAAAAAGTAGTAAAAAAATCGTTATTTTATATAACGGCATTAACTCATTTAAAGAGTCGTCTGATAATTTTGGTGGAATAGACAGGAGGTTGATATCGATATTTTGAGCATCTGTACAATATCATATTCTCTCTTTCTAATGTGGTTTTCAAGATACATGTTTTAGAAAATAAATACACATTTTACCCTCATGTTCGATTTTTAGCCATGGCGGCCATGTTGGGCAATTGGCTAAAAAAACACACACTTTATACTAGATACATTAAGAATCATTGAGTTAAAGTTTGGTTAGTGGTTTCAGAGAAAATAATTTTAAAAGTTTAGGACAAAGACGAGGACGGAAACTAAGTGATGGCAATATCTCGCATGGGCCTTTTTGCCAGGTGAGCTAAAAATGAAGGTGTCATCATGGTATTTATGATTGATATCAGATATATGACCAGTCCCCTCCTGAAAAATGAACTCATTTCGAATTGTTTCTGATTATCAAACTCATACAAGGTTTAGATGAGTGGAAACCTTCATATAAATTTGAAAAAAAAACCCTGGCAACAAAAAAATAATGGGATATTTTTACGTGTCCCTCCCTAAACCTAGTCTTTCATCCCAAGTTTTCTGATTATCGAATACATCTGAGGTTTTGATGAATTGAAGCGACCATACAAATTTGAAGAGCATCCAATGAAAAATTTAGTCAGTATCCTAGTAACAACAGTGATGCTAGAAAGGCAAGACAAACTAACAGGTCGGAGATTTAAATAACACCCTCCGAAACTTAGTTGCAAGTGGTACAATAAACTTCATTTAATGCATTATTTTATTTGCATTATATACCATGAAATAAATTTGATTAAAAGATCCACAACAAACCAAATATAGTGATGAAGATACATAAAGAGTCACACCTGTACCTGAATCGCCAGATTGATAATTAAGACTGTAGAATCAACATTTCAGGGCAACAACTCCAAAACGGGATGTCAAATTTTCAGAGTGGATAGATCTTGTCATGTTGATCATTTTTGCAGTTAAAGCTTCTAACCTAGCTTTTTTAAAAATAATAACAGCAAAAATACAAAAAAAAAGGAAAAAATGTATATTTCAGGGGCAATAACTGAAATCAGTCATGTCAGAAAAGCAAAATAAAATTATATAAGGATGACAGATTTTTCTGAAATTTTCAATGGTTAATCGATCTTGTTGTGCTGACAATTTTTGTAATTTACAGCCAAAATATTGGATTTTAGGGCAATAACTCCAAAATAGGTCGACAGATTTTTCTCCAATTTGTATGGTAGTTACATTTTGTCGTTCTCGTCCTTTTTGCGATTTACATTTTTAACCCAGTTCTTATAGTTTTCACGATAAGATCCAACAATTGCTAAATATCGGGGAGGAAATCGATATTTTAGGGGCAATAATTACAAAGGAAGTTGTTAGATTTTTTTCAATTTAAACTATTACCTTGGCACGGAAATGCCACAAAAGTAAAAAATAACTAGAGGCTCTGTGGTTTTGGTAATGATGTAAAATAAGGTTAAAATCATAATAAATAGTATTAGATACCCTAATAATGATTGAGGCCAAGTTTGATTTAATTTGGCCCAGTAGTTAAATTAAAAGCAGGTCACCCCATTACTATTGTAGTCTTACAATAGTTACTGAAGACCCCTTATCATTATTTGAATTAGTATTCAAGTTGTGACCATTTGAAATTGTTTTTTTACAATGTTCCCATAGACTTCTATTACAGTAAACCCCTATGTTCTATTTTTAGCAATAGTGGCCATGTTGGTTGGATGGCAGGGTCATCGGATACATTTTTCAATCAAAATAACCTTTTGAAAATTGTGGCTAAGTTTAATTCTATTTGGCCCAGTCGATTAAGTGAAGATTTTTGTAAAAGATTACAAAAATTTAAGAAAAAATGTTAAAAATTGACTATAAAGGGCAATAACTCCTTAAGGGGTCAGTTGACAATTTTGGTCATGTTGTCTTATTTGTAGATCGTAATTTGCTGAACATTATTGCTGTTTACAGTGTATCTCTATCTATAATAATATTTAAGATAATAACCAAAAACTGCAAAATTTCCTTAAAATTACGTATTCAGGGGCATCTCCCCAACAAGGGGTTGTCTGATTCGTCTGAAAATTTCAGGGCAGATAGATCTGAACCTGATAAACATTTTTACTCATTGTTAGATATGCTCTAAATGCTTTAGTTTCAGGGATATAAGCCACAAACTGCATTTCACCTTATGTTCTATATTTAGCCATGTCGGCCATCTTGGTTGGCAAGCGAGGTCGTCACGGCAGACACATTTTTTAAGCAAGATACCCCAATGATGATTGTGGCCAAGTTTGATTTAATTTGGCCCAGGAGTTTCAAAGGAGAAGATTTTTGTAAAAGTTAACGACGATGACGGAAGACAACGACGGACGACGACGGACAACGGACGCCAAGTGGTGAGAAAAGCTCACTTGGCCTTTTAGGCCAGATGCGTTAAAAACAGCATTTCCAGGGCAATAACTCCAAAACAGGTTTACAGATTTTTTCCAAAATGTTCAGGGCAGATAGAAATTGAAAATTTTTTTCTAATTGCTCTAGTTTAAAAGATATTAACGAAAACTGGAGTTTGACCACTATGTTTTATTTTTAGACACAGCCGCCATGTTGGTAGGTCAACAAGGATGAAAAACACAAACTTTATAGTTGACATCCTCAAGATAAAGATTGCAGGCTTTGGTTTAAATCCATTGAGCAGTTTCAGAGGAACAGATTTTTAAAGAAAAGATTACGAATGACAGACAACGGATGAATGAGGGACACAAAGTGATGGCAAAAGCACACATGAGATAATAAAAAGATACACAACAGTTTATCAAATGTCTTTCAGACTATACAGATAATTATGTTCTTGATAATATTTGACAGGAATGACAGTTTAAACAAAAGCTAATAATATCAAGTCAGTGGTTTTAATTTAGAGCTAGCATACATGATAGGGCCTTTTATAGAAGACTATATGATATGGGTTATTCTCATTGTTGAAGGCTGTACAGTTGCCTATAATTGCTTTCATCCACTTCATTTGAACGTTGGTGGATAGTTGTCTCATCGCCAATCATACCACATCTCTTAATTTTTATAAGTTCTGGGTTGTTGAAATAATCTCACCAGGGTTGAGCTCTCAGAAACATGTTTAACCCCATCCCATTCTGCATGTGCCTGTCCAAAGTCAAGAGCCTGTAATACAATGGTTGTCAAGGTTGCTGCCTGTTACATTTGTTTTTTGGTTTATTGTTTTGTCATAAATCGGGTCGTTGGTTTTTTTCTCTTTGAAATTCACATTTTGTCATGTTATGGCCTTTTAGATCTGATTATGCGGTATGGGTTTTGGTCATTTTTGCTTAAGATTACCTATAATTGCTTAAATCCACGCTAATTTGACTCCGTTTGGAAATTAGTCTCATTTGCAATCATACCACATCATCTTATTTTATATTACCAACATGAATTTGTCTTCACACAGACATGCAATTTTATTTCACACAGCTGCTTGTCCTGTCTAAAAGATACTATCTCTTGCAGACTTGTTCCTTTATTCATACAAGGCCGACTTCATACAGGAACTTCTAAGGAAGAAAGAAAAGAAGTTAGCAGTATCCTTTAACTTTACTTTCCGCTATATAGATGTTCTCTCACTAAATAATTCAAAATTTGGTGACTTTGTTGAATGCATCTATCCCATTGAACTTTAGATAAAGGATACAACAGATACAGTTAAGTCTGCCTCATATCTTGACTTACATCTAGAAATTGACAATGAAGGTCAATTGAAAACAAAACTTTACAACAAAAGAGATGATTTCAGCTTCCCAATAGTGAACTTTCCATTTTTATGTAGTAACATTCCAGCAGAGCCTGCATATGGTGTATATATCTCCCAGCTGATATGATATTCCAGGGCTTGTATCTCCTATCATGATTTCCTTGATGGAGGGTTGCTGCTCACAAGGAAGCCATTAAACCAAGAGTTCCTAGTGGTGAAGTTGAAATAATCCATTCGTAAATTTTACTGATGCCATCACGTGTTGGTTGACTGTTATGGAATATCTGTTTCACAGATGACAACGGATATGTTTCAATTGTCGTAATTACAATCCTGTCCCCTTTTCCCCAAATGTGACCTTCTGAATTAGACTTATCACCGGGTTTGTACTAAAATGAGAAACATGATGGGTGCCACATGTGAAGCAGGATCTGCTTACCCTTCCGAAGCACCTGAGATCATCCCGAGTTTTTAGTGGGGTTCGTGTTTCTCAGTCTTTAGTTTTCTATGTTGTGTTTTGTGTACTGTTGTTTGTCTGTTGGTCTTTTTCTTTTTTAGCCATGGCATTGTCAGTTTTTTTTCGACTTATGAGTTTGAATGTTCCTTTGGTATCTTTCACGTCTCTTTTTCTATCTCAAGACAGGCCAATTGACTGGCATTTCAAGTTAAATATTCAAGATAAACGATTCTGTAATAATAAAAATATTTTATTGAATAAAAAGAGCAAATAAAACATAAGTAAATATTGTTCTACAGCTTTATATAATATAAAATGGTGTTATGTGAAGCAAATAGTTTTTATCAAATAATGCATAATAAATCAAGCAGTTGTTCATTAACAGGGTGAAAACATGCATAAATATATCATGGTGTCGGTGATGATAAATAAACAACCAACGGTTACACACATCGAAAAATAGTTTTTTTTTTTTTCATCACAATTTAACTAACAATCATACAACCATTTTTGTTTATCTCAAATTCTGATTTCATCATTTTATTGTTTAAAAATGTGCGTTCACTCATATAACTTTATTTAAACAAAAAGATTTACACAAAAAAATATATTTCACAAATTGTAACAAATCATATAAAAATATAATCTGCTGTACATTTCAAAATTGCAAAAACTACCAACCTTGATTAAAAATTCCATTCTACAACTAACACTAGCAGTTTTGAATCAGTTTAAAGAAGAAAAACCCACAGCATGGAAGAATTGTATTTGTTAAGTAATGTAACATTATAACGTACATTGTAATTTGCTGATATTAAGTTTGTTTATTCTAAGATCTACTTGTTTATAAAGATATGTTCTAATACTGCTTACATGCTCTTTTTAAACATTTACCTGTAGTCTTGTCCTTACCATTACCTATTAAACTTGTCAAGTTCTTCTAGTTGTTCACAATTTTATGCAAAGTTTAAGTTATTACATATCCTTTGTTTTTCTATTAAAGAAAATTTCTTCACTTTATTCTATTTGTTTCATTGATTCTCAAAAAGTAATAAATGCTAATAACAAAAACAGATCATAAATTCCAAACAATACAAAAATCATCAGATGATTCGTAAAAAAATCAAAATATAATAAAAGCATTATCATATACAGCAGTATATACATTAAATAAAAGCTGCCTATGATCAATATAAAACTAACACCCCTCTCTCTATACACTATCTATAATCCCTAAGCTTAATATAGATATGTAATTACCAAAGTTGTGAAAAATGTAATGTGCAAAAAAATGTATAAAAAACAGATCAAACATACTCCAAATATTGAAAAAATATAAAGAAAGCTGAAAAAAATTAATTCTGCCAATAATCTAAACCTTTCCATGTTAATTCGAACTGAAGGCCATTGATCTAATTAATCTTTAATCGTAAATCTGTTGATTTGTAAATGCTTTATTTTTTAGGCCAAAAAAAGTTTGAAGCACACCACACCTCCTCCTTTCATAGAAAAACAATAATTAGAACTACATACAAAGAGAAGTAATAATTTATATTTCAAAAAGTCTACATGAGCAAGCGAGAATATTGCACACAGCCAATGGCCATTTTGCACACAATAATGAAATTATGCAAGATATGTGAAATCCTTTATTCAAAATAATGCCCTTAACTTGACACAACACTACATTTTTACAGATTTATATTCCCAAAAGAATGTAGATTTTGTAGAACTGTGTAAATGCTTTATATTAACATGTACATTAGTACAATACCTCTATGACAGTACAAAGCAGTGCATGTAATATTTCACAATTCATTTCAGGAAGCAAACATCAGAGAAATTAATAGAATTTAATATACCATTCTTGATTATCGAAGAATATTTAGTTTTTTATAAATCAGGGATTATTTTGCTTTGAAATTAATTTAACTGAAAATCATTAAAATTAACATGAAAACACCTCTTACCCCATACATAAGTATCATTTTCTAACAGCTCTCACCCATTCCAGCAACTCTTGAAAAAAAATTCAAGAAGGTAAATAATGGAAATTAGTTAAATAACTGATAAAAATCATACCTGTTTAAATGTTCTGCAGAAATAAGAGTTTTCAATCTATGTTACAAGCAGATGTCCCAAATTGCATTGGAAGGCAATACTACAAATGTAGCATTGTTGTTGGTTCAACTATGGACAAAGGAAGATAACTCCAATTTTAAATTTTACTTTAGCTTTTTAGAACAGATACTAGATTTATGCACAAGTAATGTAATTTTCTTGACAAGTATCGTTATACCCATACACATCATTTTGTAAATTGAATATCTGAGTATATATTATATTGATAAATTTCTTGAATTGTTTGTGGATATGATGAAGAGAATGTTGTGATCAATGCACTATGTTTTGTTTATCTTAAAACTAGTGATAAAAGTCTGGAAAATTGACTACTATCAAGCCAACCACATAAGGGTTTTGATTGCATGAATGCAATCTTAACCCAAAAAACCCAAATAATCTGGGCATTAGAATAATAATACCTTTACTATAATAGAAAAATATAAAAGCGATTACATTCACCACTTCTTCTAACATTAAGTATGATACAAAATGTACAACTAAAATGACAACAGGATAACATAAACTACAATTAAAACAAATTTACATACAGATAAAAGAAGGTTTCATATGATATTTGTTGGAAACAGTATTCAGATTTCCTCAAATAATCGAATTAAACAACACTATTTTATTACATTTTTAAATATAAACACAAGGTACATAATAAACATGCAATAAGATTTAAAATACTTAAGATTAAAAAATATGAAAGTGTGAATGTCTACAAAGATTTATCCAACCTTTAAACAAGATACTGTTACTATAGCTCACTAATGTGTCCCCTCTATAAGTATTGGCTAGCAGGAAATTACTGAGCGATAGATGTTCAAGGGCGGATCCAGCCATTTTTAAAGGGGGGGGTTCCAACCATATGTCCCCATTCAAAAGCATTGATCGTCAAAAAAGGGGGGTTCCCTGGAGACACCACTGATGTTAAATTACATTATACAGTATAGCATGCAAACATGAAGCTTGATTCCCATTTCAGTAAGATATGATTTGTAGTTAGAAAGAAAAATGTGAAGAAAATCACATACATGCCCATTATGTGTAAGAATATATAAAGCAGACCTGGGGTAATTAAAATGTTTTTCACATGTTTACATAATAAACAGCTGCGCCATGAGCACATGATACGCCTGTCGTCTTGTGTGTGAATTTTTATGCAATAAGCATAAATAGTTTCTGACATGCGAAAACCCCCTTCTTTTTTTTACAAAAAACTCAATATCTCTAAAATAAAATTTTCAATTAAAACCAAAAAGTATACAGATCTTTAGATTAATATAACTAAGAAGTGTGTAAAATTTTAAGCAATAATCATAAATCGTTTTTGAGATACAGCGCGACATGTGAAAACCCCCCTTTTAAAAAAAAATCAATATCTCAAAAATAAAATTTTGAATCAAAACCAAAAAGTATACAGATCTTAAGGTTAATATAACTAAGAAGTGTGTAAAGTTTTAAGCAATAATCATAAATCGTTTTTGAGATACGGCGCGTCATGTGAAAAACCCCTCCCCCTTTTTTAACAAAATACTCAATATCTCTAAAATGAAATTTCGAATCATCACCAAAAAGTATACAGATCTTAAGATTAATATAAATAAGAAGTGTGTAAAGTTTTAAGCAATAATCATAAATTGTTTTTGAGATACGGCGCGACATGTGAAAAAAAGCACACACCTGTTTTAGTTACTAAGTCCCGTAACTCAAAAAGTTTTAATCTTATTTTCACCAAAAAGTATACAGATCGTTTGACCATCATAAGAAACAACTATTTTAAGTTTCATGAAATTTGGATAAGTCATTCTCAAGTTACGGTGCGACATGTTTACGCCGGACAGACACCTGACATTTGTATACCATAATACGTCCCGTCAAAAATTGACGGGCGTATAAAAAATCTAAAAATTTAAAACAATACCAATTTATTTTACATACAATTTGTAAATATGTTGTTCTAACAATTGACAATAATCTCAGGTTATACCTTTAACTTAGCTAATTATGAAGTACAATGATGTCCCTTGATTAAAATGCCAAAGGCAATTTTTATTTTAAACCATCATACTTATTTATGTTAAAATCTCTTCATATGAATTTTATTTAAACATCTTCTATAGAAGTTTAAATACAGCAGTCTGAACATGCAAGAATGGAGTCCAATATATATACTTGACAATTTTGACTTGCCAAAGGACAAGTCTGGAGAATGCTACTATTACTTCTTCTGTAATAAATGGAAGCTGAAAAGTTACTTCAAATTTCACCTGAGGTACATAAGAAAACCTTTAAAATCTTAATTAACATTTTTTAGTATAAACTTGAAATTTTAAGAAAAAATTTTTGAAAAATAAAAAAATATATTTATCTGGATCTATATAAATCCTTATAAATTTTTTCCCCATAAAAATAAGAAATGCAATCAAATAATTAGCATTGAAAAAATAATGGTGATTAAATGTAACAATGACGTTAGAAATTTGAAAACTTAAAACAAATCTTGTACAAATGTTTTCACTGTTAAAAAGTGCATGTATATATAAAAGTTTCATAATGTTCTAGCCTGTTGTCTTTTTTATGAATTTATTCTAAATGATATAGCTCTTACATGTCTTTGGACAAAAGTAACTGAAATGTATTTAATTACATTGGCAATGTAATTAATTACATTTGAAAATCAATGTAATTGTGCTGTAATTAATTACATTTAAAAATCAATGTAATTGAAATGTAATTAATTACTTTGGCATGTAACTGACCCCAGGTCTGATATAAAGTATACAGTAACAGGAAGTTCATGAGCAAAAAGCATTACACAGTACAGCATGCTCATATGAACCTTTCTATTAAATTTTAGGAAGCTCAGACTTGTAGTTCCTGAGAAAAATGTGACTGAATTTTCACAGGACGGATGGTCAGACACAGAAGTAGGACAGAGCAGGGTTTTAATGAAAGATGTTGAAATATCATGCCTAAGTTACAGTTTTCTTCTAGCAATGTTAACACTTTCAGCAATCAATTAAGTTACATATACAGCTATTTAATAGATTAATCTAAACTTAAAATGAAAGAAAAAAAAAACCTTATAAAATATTTGTTTTTAGAAATGTTTACATGATCAACAATCTTATAGTACTGTACATTCAATCAATTCTTAGCTGCTACATACAAAATTACAGTGATATATAATTCAAAGATAAGGTGTTGGATAGTGTAATTCAAATACTTCAGTTTTGATTGGGTTTTAAAAGAGGTAAAAGAAACCCATTCTGGATTTTGTCAAAAAAACTAACAAAAAACTTGCATTGACAAGACTTTACAAAAGCACCTGTAGACATGCAGATCTTAAATATCACACTCTGTAGACTTAGATAGCTGAGAAATTCCTGCTCTGTGTGATCATTACTGTTAGTTTTCCAGGCCTTTGTTGATCTCCTTGTTTTCCTTGACCAACCAAATCAACTGATACAATACTGTCCTTCATGTCATCAGTACTCATAAACACATGCTTTCCCATGTATGTGTCTTTCAGAATATTGTGATTCCAAATCTGAAAACAGTAAAAATAGAACTAATCAACACTTACCTAAACCTTTCTTATGTATCTTTCACTGTTTGAATACCTAGATATAAGTATATTTCATTCAGTCTTACTCATGATCACCAGAAGCCAGTTTTTTATTTACACCAACAATACTAAAAATTTGTAAGGGTTCCGCGGAACCCAGTGTCTCGCCTACTTTTGCTGTTTATCGCAGGCTCAACAAAAATGAAGAAAAAAATCAATAAAAATATTCCTTTAGATACTATCTTTCGATTGTAAGAAGCTTCTGTCAAAGTTTGGTATAAATCCAGGATAGTTTATGAATCTAATAAATGTTTTAAAAACTTTAACTGCAGACTGTATTTAATGTTAACTGGAAGAAAAACTAAGTCCATTTATAAGTAAAATACGGACAAACGGGTACAAATTTTAACAAAATTTCCTTCTAGATCATGTAGATACTAGCTTTTGATCATAAACAAGCTTCTGTCCAAATTTGGTACAAATCCAGGATAGTTTAAGAAAGTTATTCAAATTTTAAAAACTTTAACCACAGAGTGAATGTATTGTTTCCTGGCAGAAAAACTAAGTCCATTTATAAGTAAAATACGGAAAAAATGAAATTTTTTTTTTAATAAATTTACTTCTGGATACTATCTTATGATCATAAACAAGCTTCTGTCCAAGTTTGGTACAAATCCAGGATATTTTAAGAAAGTTATTAAAATTTTAAAAACCTTAACCACAGAGTGAATGTATTGTTTCCTGGCAGAAAAACTAAGTCCATTTATAAGTAAAATACGGAAAAAATGAAATTTTTTTTTTAACAAATTTACTTCTGGATACTATCTTATGATCATAAACAAGCTTCTGTCCAAGTTTGGTACAAATCCAGGATATTTTAAGAAAGTTATTAAAATTTTAAAAACTTTAACCACAGAGTGAATGTATTGTTTCCTGGCAGAAAAACTAAGTCCATTTATAAGTAAAATACGGAAAAATAAAAAAAAAATTTTTTAACAAATTTACTTCTGGATACTATCTTATGATCATAAACAAGCTTCTGTCCAAGTTTGGTACAAATCCAGGATAGTTTGAGAAAGTTATTAAAATTTTAAAAACTTTAACCACAGAGTGAATGTAATGTTTCCTGGCAGAAAAACTAAGTCCATTTATAAGTAAAATACGGAAAAATAAAAAAAAAATTTTTTAACAAATTTACTTCTGGATACTATCTTATGATCATAAACAAGCTTCTGTCCAAGTTTGGTAGAAATCCAGGATAGTTTAAGAAAGTTATTAAAATTTCAAAAACTTTAACCACAGAGTGAATATTTGTGGATGCCGCCGACGACGACGCCGACAGAATGTAGGATCGCTATGTCTCGCTTTTTCGACTAAAATCGAAGGCTCGACAAAAATGAACATCTCACATTCATAAAAAAGATGTGTTTTTAAGGTAGCTGAGGTGTCTAAATTTTCCACAATAGATTTTTCTTAAATTTCTGTACAAGACTTCTGGTCCAATGTACTTTTAAATTTCAATGTAAAAACTTGGGGTCAAGGTCTTGTTATTAATGAAATCACAGTTATTTTACATGGGTAATATAGGGAAACTTAATCTTTCTTTATTCAGGAAACATTTTAAAAAACAATTGAATTGGTTAAAATTCAATGAGATAATTGTTTTTCATAAATAATTACAAAATACCAAATAAAATGCTCGGCTGTGCACAGCTTGATATGACTGCAGAGGTCAAACCCTGAACAGTTGGGGTAAGTATGGACACAACATTCAAGCTTGATACAGCTCTGAATTTGGATTGTGAATAAAAATATGACAGCATAGGTTTCTGACACAGAATGAATCTGGTCAAAGAACTGGAAAATTTGAAATTGGACTTTTACCTATTATGGTCCAATATCCAAAATCTAAATACAAGGTTAGCTTCAGCATATCCAATTACACCAAGAATTTAATTAATTTGTTCAAGAATGGACAATATTATCTAAGTTTTCTAAAGGGGTTGGCTTCATCAAAAAAAATTATAAATGTAGCATCCTGAAAAGTAATTTATACAGAACAACAAACAAACTTATCACAAAGTTCTTCAAAAATTTACCAAAAAAAAATGGAAAAAACAATTTCCAAAAAAATCTATAAAACTTACCTGTAATTATTTTTCAAAATATCTAATAATGAACAGTTAATTTCAAACTACATTTTCTATTTATTGTGCAATACATCTCTGAATTTGGATTGTGATTAAATATTTAACATAGCATAGTTTCTAACACAGAAGGAATGTGGTCTAAGAACTTAAAAAATTGAAATTAGACATATACCTTTTATGGTCCAATATACAAAATCTAAATACATGGCTAGAATCAGCATATCACAGAACTCCAAGAATTTCAATTTTGGACCCTTTGAACCTCAATGTGGACCAATTTGATAATGGGGCCCAAAATCCAAAATCTAAATACAATGTTAGATTCAGCATATCAAAGAACCCCAAGAATTCACACATTTTTAAAAAAAAATCAAATAAAGTTTAATTTTGGACCCTTTGGACCTGAATGTGGACCAATTCAAAAATGGGACTCAAAATCCAGAAAATACACAGTTAAATTCAGCATATTATAGAAGCCCAAGTATTCAAGACTTTGAATAAAACTACATTGAAATTGGCCAAGAAATAAGCAATTTATACAAAGTCTTTGAACAATATTATTTTTGGCCCCTTTTTCCTAAATATTTAGGGCCATAAACCCCAAAATCAATCCCAACCTTCCTTTTGTGGTATGGAGCCTTGTGCTACAAATTCATAGAGATCCATACACTTATACTCAAGTAATTGTCTGGAAACCAAACGTCTTCGGACGACAATGAAGATGACGACGTCATAACATTATACAAAAAATAAGAGGAATCGACGAATCTGCACCTCTAGAATTAAGAATTAAGGAACAGCTCCTATTGCAATTATATGATCAGTATTGTACAGGGATAATATCAAGAGCCCATTACGTATGTTCACTGGGATATAAATTCCAGGCTAAACAGACTTGTCTTCAAACGTTTAAATCTGCCAAATTCTGTATATGCCCTTCCCAAGTCAGGAGCCTGCAGTTCAGTGGTTGTCATTGGTTCGTGTCTGTCACATTTGTTTTTCATAAATTGTTTTTTTAGAAACTAGGCCGTTAGTTTTCTCAATTGAATTGTTTCAAATTTTCATGACGGGGCCTTTTATATCTGACAATTCAGTATGGGTTTTTCTCATCTTTGAAGGCCGTACTGATGCCTACAATTGCTTACATCCACTTCATTTGAACTTTGGTGGATAGTTATCTCATTGGCAATCATACCACATCACCTTATTTTTATTTTGTACCTTTTCAGACATTAGTGCTATATTTACAAAGTAATTGACTAACTACTTTTATTTTTTTCTGTCTTGATACTTTATTAATTTATTATTCTACTATGAATTAATTTCTGTCGCTAAAATGAGCATTGGTAATTTCACTTTTTGTTAAAATGTGTTAAAAATCTTGCGCTAAATTGGGTTATACTTTAGTGCTCAAATGTCTGATATTTTATCGCTAAAATGTCTTCAGCTGTATCAATGATCCATGAAAATGAGGTCAAGGTCAGTCCAACCCAGCCAGACAAACATGTATGACTTACAATCATTCCATGCACCAAATATACATAATTTTTATCCTATTGCTTATAGTATCTGAGAAACACACCAAACCAAGACAACTAAACTTTGACCAATGAACCATGGAAATTACATTAAGGTCTGATGAACTCTGTTATACAGACAAGTATCTGATGTGTGTAGACCTATTTAAAGTTGTGTGTGTGTAATTACCTGTATTTTCAATGGTTTATTTGGTTTCGTCCTGAAGAAGACAGCAGACTGATTCCATTCTGGTGCTGTAGTATCAGATGCAGTTTTTGTCCTGACTTTCTCTCCTTCACAACTTATTATACAGTATGGATCAGCTCCTACAACATATTCCAATATAAGTTTTACATGTTAAAGACAATTTCTATGATCAACACATTGTCAGTGTCGAAGGCCATACATCATCTTTAACACCACCATTAAATACATATCAGTACCATTTTTCCAATCCTACTCAAATACATCTCATAATTTCTAACATAAACAAAATGAGAAGAAATTAAATGTACAAAATGTCTTCACCGCAAATTTACGAAATCATTAATTCATCTTATTTGTGAAACAACTATTTTTTTCTGCAGTTTTACATCAAATTTATTCAATAAAACTCCAAACATCAACTCAAATAAGTACATTCTAAAGTTGTATATATTAAAAGTTTTCTGCACATTATCCTTGACCAATCATGTATTCTTACAGAGGAAAAAACCAAATTCTGAAACCTCACTTACTAGAGCTAACTCCTTTGTTCAGGAAAATAAGGTAAGGATCAGATGATAATGTCCCAGGCACTAATCAGTTTATAGTTTCTTAAAAAATATGAATAATAAGTATGTCTTTTAATCAAAAGCATGCATTAAATTCATAACCTAAAATATAATTTCTGCAGTTACCAGTTCTCTCTTGTCTTTCCAATCCTTCAGCTCTTATGACCTTCACTTTTGTTACCATCTGAGGAGTGGAAGCACAACAGTTTAGAAAACTCTTCTGTGGTTTGTCATGAAGAAGTGACCTGAAATTAATTTTTTTCACAATTAAAATTTAAATGAAATCTGTACAGATATGATGCACTTAAATTAGCAAACAACAAAAATTCAACAATCATCAAATCTGTCTTGTTCATTGGACCGTGATGATATCTTCTCAGATCAATTTTAAATTCTGTGCTGCATACATATACTATGTCATACTTTGAAAAAAAACAGTCCTTAATTTTGGCATGATTTTCTTAGCTTAGAATTTCATTTATAGGCTACTTCTTAATTTATTTCACACTCACAATTTATGGCAATTATTGCAAATTCTACAAGACTATCATTCAAATTTGATCAATGCAAAAAATAATATTTCTATAAAATGCTTACTTAAAATCATTAGCATTAGCTGAATAGATACGAAACAAAAATGATTCCTCCAAGCCTTGGTCAAATGTACAGGTCACAGCTACATATCTGCCTTGCTTTAGATTATGTTTTAGAAAGATTGAGCGCTGATTTTTAAATACTGTAGATGTTACAATGGTGTGCTGAGTCAAATCATGAATTCTGTAACGACGATTTTCTTCAACCTGCCAAAAAAATTCAATATATTCCATAACAATGTTTGATTAAATAATTTATCTGAATCACAGTTTCCATTCTTTTAATTAAACAACATGAGGCTGTCAGAGAGACAGCAAACCGGAATTTCCTGAAGAGGTCAAACCCTGAACAGTTGAGCAAGTATGGACACAACATTTAAGCTTAAAACAGCTCTGAATTTGGATTGTGATTGAATATTTGATACAGCATGGTTTGTGATACAAAATAAATGTGGTCAAAGAACTGAAAAATTTGAAATTGAACATTTACCTATTATGGTCCAATATCCAAAATCTAAGTACATTGCTAGAATCAGCATATCAAAGAACCCCAAGAATTCAATTTTTGATGAAATACTTCTTAGTTAAACCATTTCTGTTCAAATGGAAATAACTCAAACTTTATTTCCATGAACCAATAATGTAAATCTAAAATTAAATATGAATTAACCATAGACTCTAAAATTAGATATGATGTAAAGAGATATGATGTTATATTTATTTTTAAATTATAATCAAATATAATTAATAGTTTTCTAATAAATCTGTCACTCCAATTATAATTGGGTGATTGCATTGACAATAAACCAGATGTGTGTTATCTTATCACTTAGTGTAATCAAATTTTATATATATAGTTGATAGTTCCCAATATTTTTTCTTTCATTTGTAATATACTAATATATATCTGCAACTTATCTTATCTTAATTTTAACTTTTTAACTTATAAATAATAGATTATTATCTAATGAATTTTCAAATCTGGAAACCCAAACAGGATCAAGTAAAAATTAAAATTAACAGACACAACAAAACAATTATATACATATGTCACTCAGAAAATTAGTTTTTACAGAATAACAAACACACCATAAAATTCTTCAAACAATTTACCAAAGAACAGAAAAATTAATAATGAAAATCATACTTGCAAATCTGAAGGGTTATTTCCCTTTGAACAAAACTATGGTTTAACATAGTTCTCTAACATTACATATCTAATTATTAGTAATGTAATTAACTTCAAAATGTCTATCTCTTAAAAACCTATAAAACTTATCTGTAATTATCTTCAAAGTGTCTAATAATGAACAGTAAATTTCAAACTTCATTTATACAGTCCTACTAGTAAATTTCAAACTTTATATATACAGTCCTACAGATCTTATCAGGAAACCGAAAATTTTCAAATAAATCTGTCACTCCAATTATTATCATATGCTAAGATATTTCCCAAATCTAATTCATAATGAAAATCATACTTGCAAATCTGAAGGGTTATTTCCCTTTGAACAGATCTATGGTTTAACATAGTACTCTAACATTACATATATAATAATTAGTAATGTAATTAACTTCAAAATGTCTAATAATATAGCTTATAATCATCACCACTTAGGAAATAGAAAGTTTTCAAATAAATCTGTCACTCCAATTATAATTGTGAGATAAGACATTTACCATATGCTTATGATTACAAGAGAAAAATAAAAATTAAAACCTCAAAAAGGAGAAATACTACAATCGTGAAAATTGAACTTGACCTTCATTTAGTCAGGAGAAACAACATATCTAAATTTGAAAAAAAAATCATCACAGCGTTTTCATGTTATTGAAGAGACACTGTTTGGCAGCCACCCACCCGTCTGCCTGCCCGTCTGCCCTTGATTATATGCATGTGATGGTTAAAATAAAAGAATTGTTCAAAAAGTTATCCTCCTCTAATAAGCCTGTTCAACATACACATTATGATTATGTGGTAATCGTATACTGTTTGAATATCATCAGTATCGTCCTATTAATATTATAGTTTCATCGATACTTTTAATTTACATCTCTTTAAACATTGTTTGCAACATTTTGTAATACAAGGTTACATTTCATATTATGTACCAGTATGTTCTTAGGTACAGTTTTATACTTAATGAGAGAGCAATTCAACATCGACATGTAAACATAAACTAGAGGCTCTCAAGAGCCTGTGTCGCTCACCTGTATTTACTGATGCTTTGGAAATCATGTAAAATAAGGTTAAAATCATAATTAATAATATTAAATAATAGATATTATAATGATATCTAAGATAATAACAAAAAACTGCAAAATTTTTGTAAAATTACTAACTCAGGGGCAGCAACCCAACAACGGGTTGTCGGATTCATCTGAAAATTTCAGGGCAGATAAATCTAAATCTGATGAACATTTTTGCCACCTGTCAGATTTGCTCTAAATGCTTTAGTTTCAGAGATATAAACCAAAAACTGCATTTTACCCCTATCTTCTATTTTTAACCAAGTTGGCCATGATGGTTGGAAGGCGGGGTCATCGGACAAATTTTTTAAACTAGATACCCTAATAATGATTATGGCCACGGATGGTTAAATTTGTCTCAGTAGTTTCAGAGAAGAAGATTTTTGTAAAAGATTACAAAAATTTACAAAAAATTATTAAAAATTGACTATTAAGGGAAATAACTCCTAAAGGGGTCGACTGACAATTTTGGTCATGACAACTTATTTGTAGATCTTACTTTGCTGAACATTATTGCTGTTTACAGTTTATCTCTATCTATAATAATATTCAAGATAATAACCAAAAACTGCAAAATTTCCTTAAAATTACCAATTCAGGGGCAGCAACCAAACAACAGGTTGTCAGATTTGTCTGAAAATTTCAGGGCAGATAGATCTTGACCTGATAATCAGTTTTACCCAATGTCAGATTTACTCTAAATGCTTTGGTTTCAGAGATATAAGCCAAAATCTACATTTTACCCCTATGTTCTATTTTTAGCCATGGCAGCCATCTTGGTTGGTTGGCGGGGTCATCGGACACATTTTTCAAACTAGATACCCTAATGATGATTGTGGCCAAGTTTGGTTAAATTTGGCCCTGTGGTTTCAGAGGAGAAGATTTTTGTAAAAAGCTAACGACAACGGACGACGGACGCCAAGTGATGAGAAAAGCTCACTTGTCTCACTTATCTGTAGTGATGAGAAAAGCTCACTTGGCCCTTTGGGCCAGGTGAGCTAAAAATATAGAAAAATACAATTAAGGTAATCCATCAAACTTGAGCATTACCACCAACCCACTTCAGCATAGCTATCAACAAGAAAGCATCACAATGCCACCATTGACTTCAGCCTGATCAAAAATGCACTTCAGCGACTTACCATCACACTTCAACATGACTATTGCATTTTGGAGCACCTTCACGGTTAATCCATAATGATATAATGGTGTATTAATATACGCAAATAAATTGCTTCGCTGAGTGCAGCTGGATACAACCGCAGATGTCCAACCCTGAAAAGTTGGGGCCAAAATGGACACAATATACACGCTTGATACAGGTCTGAATTTGGATTGTAATTAAATTTTTGACACATAATTGATTTCTGACACAGAATAACTGTAGTCAAAGAACTTCAAATTGGTTATATGATTTGAATTTATATTCAATTTTTTTGCTTTTGTGCAATACACTATGCGAAATTGACTCCCCCCCCAAAAAAAAAAAAATTACCGTTTTTTTGCGTTTGTGCAATACACTATGCTGTTGAATATCAACCCCCCCAAAAAAATATTTGAAGAAATTTTCTTTTAATTTCTGAAATCTGAAATGAGAAAAATTGTCCCTCTCCAATTTTTTTCACCTCCCCCCTTTCCCTTATTTAAAAAAAATATTCTTTCCCTCAAATTATGGTCAGTATCTCAGACAATCATCATTTCTTAATACATAATTTACAAGCAATGTAAGGGAGGTAATCATACATTGTTATTTAAATTGATTTGGATTTTGATTTGGATAACCTCCCTTACACTGCTTTTAAATTGTCTCAATTGTCCTTTAACCAGAAAAATCCTTGTTTTCCCCCTTTTTTTGCCCCTAATTCCTAAATGGTTTGAGCCATAACCCCCAAAGTCAATCCTAACCATCCCTTTGTAGTATGGAAACTTGTGGTATAATTTCAGAGAGATTCATACACTTTAACACAAGTTATTGTCTGGAAACTACAAAAATGCTTATTTGGGCCCCTTTTTTGGCTCCTAATTCCTAAACAGTTGGGACCATAATCCCCAAAATCAATCCCAACCTTCCTTTAGTGGTTATACCCTTGTGTTAAAATTTTATTGATTTCTATTTACTTATACTAAAGTTATTATTCAGAAACCATCTGTCTATGGACGATGCTGACACTGATGACGACGACGACAACGACAACGTGATACCAATATACGACCAAAAAATTTTTAATTTTTGCGGTCGTATAAAAAATAAAAACAATCATTTCTGCTACCTCTATTAAATCTAAAATGAGTGAGTCTTCTATGGATGGCATGTGTTCTCTGCCACTAAATGATCTATATAAAATACTGACCTGTATAATAGTGAAGCCTACTGTCAAATTGTCACTTCCCTCTTTTCCTCTGATGGTTTTTTGTAGTAAGTGAAACATTACATCATCCTCTGCATCTTTGATATCGAACAAGAACTGTTAAAAATAAAGATATTTGTAAATCAAAATTAATTTCATGTCAACATGTCAAGTAACCTTCACGAATATATAGAAGTAAATGGGACTAAAAGTATTTATTAAATTGGCAATTTTCATAACTGTTTTTAATTCGGTAAAAAAAAGTCAAACACAGAACTGATTGATAAATTGTTGATTTTCTTAATGTCCAGAGGCAAACATTTCATGCATGTCAAAGACAATAACAAAGTGAACCAAAAATTAATGAAGGATGTTTAATTTTGTAAGTGGGTGAACTGGGATAAAAGACAGTAAATTTGTGCTGCTAAGAAAAAAAGACAGAATTTTGATAAGTGGAAGAACGTTTACGTACAAGTAAGCTATGAACCCCTTTTAGAGTTACTGCAAGGGTTCTTAATGTGCTATAGCATGGCACTATGTACAGCTAAAGGCTCAACGGCATGGGTCTTATTATTGGGTGACAGATTTCCAGGTTACCATATTTTTTCGTACCTCAATCACCTTTGCAATGTTGTTCTGTGGCATCAAAATTTTACATTTCTTTTTTTTTTACTTCTGTTTAGGTTCAATACACTTCACTGAAATCTATTTATTGAAGTAAAACAGAAATTCCTCATTACAAAAATGTAATGTCATTTAAAGATCTAACATACCAATATCAATAAATAAATTTATTTAAAACAAATTTCTGATGCTATTTTCTTTTAGACCTAAAACATTGATGTTATTATTACTTTTTAACTTGACACAATACATCTATTAGAATTTTTACAGAAAATCCAATCATAAAAAAATAAATATGTATGTCCATAAGACATAATCCCACACTCATACTATCATATTTCCATGTTCAGTGAACTGTGAAATCTGGGTCTGCCTGAATTGGCATATATTTTTAAAAGTTTAAATCATAATGAACATGTGAAATAAGTTTCCAGTTAATGTGACCACACCTGCAAAGTAAACTACCTGGACTGTTAACTTGATACTGAACAGACCTACACAGGCAGAGACCAAAATTATAAGGCCCCTCTACTGTTGTGTAATAAAGAGTTTCTCGTTGAACACACCTGAGGATTTTGAAGAAAGGTGTCTCTATTATTTGCACAACCACCTGCTCTGTCTGGTTTCTTCCATTCTCCATGAGCACTTCCTTCATGCCATGTTTTATTGATTGAGAACATTGATGTATTGACAACTCGGCACACTGCAGTGTGTACAAAGTTCTGACAATAATCATCAAATGACATCCTATAATATAGAAATTAATCATAATTTTGTTTGTGTTTTAAATAATAGTAACTAATAATCTAACAATATTATTTAACACACTGTTTAGTACGTAAATATTTAGGTAGCTTATGTGGTATAAGTAGAAAAAGATTTTTGTAGTTCCCTATAATAGTCTTAAGAAATTGTGAAACATCCAGCAGTTCACATATTTACATTTATCTTAATACTTCATGTTTTTTTAAAAGAAAGTTGATAAAAAAAAATATGATAATTCTAACAAACTTCATTCATGTGTCTTTATATAATACAAACCAAAATTCTCCATCTTCTTCAAATGTCAGACCAACTCTCTTTTTTTCTTCCTCTGGGATTTTATTCCATTCATCAGACCTACAATGTTGTTCTAATTTTAGATAAATACACATGCAATTCATTTCATTGATAGTGTATCACTGTAGCAAAATCACAACCATAGAAATCACTGAAACAACAAAACAAATATGCAAAAACAAACATCTTTATAAAGTATATATCTGTTATTGTAAAATATGCATTCAAAGCAGTTTTTCTTAACAAGAGTAATTGGTATTTTTCCCCGCCAAATCCAGATGGCAATGAATTTATGATTGTTTAATCCTAAAAAAGGGTATTTACCCTCACATTACACTAAATGCTCCTTTCAATTTTGCATTGTCCCAATATTTACCCTCACCTCAGACTAAATGCTTCTTTCAATTTAGACTGTCCTGATATTTACCCTTACCCAAGACTAAATGCTTCTTTCAATTTAGACTGTCCTGCTATATATCCTTACCCGAGGCTGAATGCTCCTTTCAATTTAGACTGTCCTGATATTTACCCTTACCCAAGACTGAATGCTCCTTTCAATTTATACTGTCCTGATATTTACCATTACCTAAGACTGAATGCTCCTTTCAATTTATACTGTCCTGATATTTATCCTTACCCAAGACTAAATGCTTCTTTCAATTTAGACTGTCCTGATATTTACCCTTACTTAAGACTGAATGCTCCTTTCAATTTAGACTGTCCTGATATTTACCCTTACCCAAGACCGAATGCTCCTTTCAATTTATACTGCCCTGATATTTACCATTACCTAAGACTGAATGCTCCTTTCAATTTAGACTGTCTTGATATTTACCATTACCTAAGACTGAATGCTCCTTTCAATTTATACTGTCCTGATATTTACACTTACCTAAGACTGAATGCTCCTTTCAATTTAGACTGTCCTGATATTTACCCTTACCTAAGACTGAATGCTTTCAATTTACATTGTCCCAATATTTACTCATAACCAGTGGCGGATCCAGAACTTTTCATAAGGGGGGGCCCGCTGACTGACCTAAGGGGGGGGCCCGCTCCAGTCATGCTTCAGTGATTCCCTATATAATCAACCAAATTTTTCCCACAAAAGGGGGGGGGGGCCTGGGCCCCCCATGTATCCGCCTATGATAACTTTAACTAAATAATCACTTAAATGTACACTGTCCCAATATTAACCCTCACATCGGACTAAATGCTCCTTTCAATTTACATAGTCCCAATATTTACACTTAAGACTAAATTCTCATTTAAATTTGTACTGTCCCAATATTGACCCTTACATAAAACTAAATGTCCCCTTCCATCTACATTGTCCCAATAGTAACCCTAACTTGTACACTAAATGCTCCTTTCAATTTACACTGTCCCAATAGTAACCCTAACCTGTACACTAAATGCTCCTTTCAATTTACATTGTCCCAATATTTACCCTGACATAACATTAAATGCTCCTTAAAATTTGTACTGTCCCAATATTAACCCTTACATAAAACTAAATGCCCCCTTCCATCTACACAGTCCCAATATTTACCCTTACCTAACACTAAATGGTCCTTTCAATTCACTCTGTTCCCCTTTATTACCCCACTTATCCATCACTAAATTCTGCTTTCAATTCAAACTGTTCCCTTATCAATCACTAAATGCTCATTTCAAATTTCTCTGTTCCCCTATATAATCCCACTTATCCATCACTAAATGATCCTTTCAATTCACTCTGTTCCCCTATATTACCCCACTGTAGAGGTTGAAACTGTGCCACAGTTTTAACTTCTACATTTATCCTGGTCATGGCACCATAAATGTAGAGGTTTAACTGTGGCAATTTATGCTAAGATATGTAAACACATCTGTTTAGCCATAGCTTTAATTAACAACTAATAAGCGCCCACTGCAACGTCACTGAAGTCACTGATGTCTACAATGGTAATGTATAAACTAAAGACTGTATTTATCCCGCGACAATCTCGACACTCACTTATCCATCACTAAATGCTCCTTTAAATTCAAACTGTTCCCTTATGTTACCCCACTTATCCATTACTAAATGGTTCTTTTAATTCAATATGTTATTGCATCAACGCCGTCATAGGCAGATTATTAGTGGTCTTTCAAACTCAAAGATATTTCTCAGCCACATCTCATCTCTGACCTGTCACCCTCGATGAAATTGTAGTTGAGAAACACCCTCTCAATTGAAAAACGATAGATAATCTAAAATTATATTACCCAACTTATCCATCATATTCATCACTAAATGCTCCCTTCAATTGAAACTGCTCCCTTATGTTACCCCACTTATCCATCACTAAATGCTTCTTTCAACTGAAACTATTCCCTTAAGTTATATCACTTATTCATCACTAAATGCCCCCATGATAACCATACTAACCCATCACTGAATGCTCCTTTCCATTCACCTTGTCCCCAAGGGTTTCTCAATCTTATCATTGGTATTTTATTATCAGATTTGAATAATCTACTGAAGAAGGTTTGGTTCTCTAGATGTATATTTTTGACTGCAGTGATGCCATATGCATGACCCTTGACTAGACCTGTTGATGTGGCAGATTCCATTTCATCACTGCTTAAAGCCTAAAATGAATTATTTAATCCATTTTACAAAAAAAATTCATAAAACGAATAAAATTCAAATAGCACACAGAAAAGCCTTAAAATGCCTCATATCAATGTACACAGGATTCTTCAGATTAACTGTTTATATGTGAAGTAATTTACGTTATACCAGCAGTAATATTTTGTAGACAGTTAACGTAATTTTACTTCAGCAATAAATGATAATTGGCTAGTCATTGTTGTATTTGATGCACAGTGATAGACAATGGATTTTATATAAGCATTAAGAAGGTCAGGGCAAATGTCTATTGGTTAACCTCTAGGTGTTTTTTTTATCTGCATTGTTGTGTTGCTATCTCATTGACCCATACCTCTTTTTATCGCTATTTTACGAAATTTTCCTTTGATCTTACTGACTGATAATATCCTTTCTCAGCACAGCAGAGTGATATGAAAAATTATCGCTAGAAACTAAGGGTGCACATGCCGTTGTCAATGTAAACATCAACATCGTCATAGGCAAAATAGCTATAAACAGGTTATCATTGGTCATCTCAACTCAGTTGCTTTTCTCACTTTCGCCATAGCGGCTCAATTGAGAAAACCAATCTTGTTGAGATGACCAACAATAATCTATAATTATTCATATTTTAAAAAAGTACTGTTCAAAATTTTATAAGTATAACAAATTAATTCTTAATATCATATACATTTTTTTACACACACATTGTAAAACTAATTCAACAACAGATTCCTAATTTAATTTGGCAAAATAAAACATTCAAAATATGATTTTAAACTTTTTTATAGAGATGCATTTGTATATTGTAATGTATTCATTCTCCAAACTCAAATAACCTACAGGAATGGATGCTGCCATTAACGAGTTTCTCTCCATTTCTTTCCCAAATTTTTTATAAAGTATTGCCCTTTCTTCAGGATTATCAGCAACACCCATTTTCACTAAATCAATCTGTTCTGATACACCACCAGTAAAATCCTCCAATGCTTCACCTAAGTCTCCACCATCTAAAGCTTCATAACACCCAAACAATCTAAATATAGTATAACGTAGTGTAAACAAGATTGATATAAAATGAGTGCAAATTTACAATCACAATCAGAAAAGAACATATTATATAGTAGAACATTCATGGGATCATGTTCCACAGTAAAACTTTCATGGGAACATTTTATACAGTAGAACTCTCATGGGAACATGTTATACAGTAGAACTTTCAAGGGAACATGTTATACAGCAGAACTTCCATGGGAACATGTTATACAGTATAACTTCCATGGGAACATGTTATACAGTAGAACTTTCATGGGAACATGTTATACAGTAAAATTTCATGAAAATATGTTATACAGTAGAACTTTCATGGGAACATGTTATACAGTAGAACTCTCATGGGAACATGTTATACAGTAGAACTTTCATGGAAACATGTTATACAGCAGAAAATTCATGGAAACATGTTATACAGCAGAACTTTCATGGGATCATGTTACACAGTAAAACTTTCATGGGAACATGTTATACAGTAGAACTTTCAAGGGAACATACTATACAGTAGAATTTTCACGAAAACATGTTATACAGTAGAATTTTCATGATAACATGTAATATAGTAGAACTTTCATGATAACATATAATATGGTAGAACTTTGAAGCATAGTGGAAAGAAATTGGTTATTTATGTTCTATGGAAATTAATTGCTTCTCAAATGAGAAGATGATCATGATAGTTTTGTTCTCTTGTATGTTTGGACCAAATGACAAGAAACAGAAATGTATTTGTATTGAACAAATTAAACTGCTTTTTAGCACTGAAGGGTGAACATTGCATTCATTTTGTACATGGAACTAAAAATTAACATCACATTGAAATAAGCATTGGAAGGCAATACTATGAAATGGAGATATCTTCTTTTGTTCATAATTATGGTTGTATCAACTACAACAATGGACAAAGAAAGATAACTCCAATTTTAAATATTACTTTAGCAATGACATATTTTTAGAAAAGATACTAGATTCATGCACCATGAACAATTAATTTAATTTTCTTGACGAGTATTGTTATAAACTTACACATCAATTTGTAAATTAGATATATTTCATTGATAAATTTTTTGAAATGTTTATGGATAGGATGTATAGAATGTTGTGCTCAATGCACTATGTTTTATTTATCTCAAAAGCAGTGATAAAGTCTGGAAAATCAAGCCAGACACATAAGGGTTTTGAATGCAATCTTTACCCCAAAAAGAGGTTGCAATTTTACACAAGAGTGCACACGCTGAAATGTCTCACCTGCTTTACTGACCATTGATTTTATGCTGATAGTCCTAAATATAAAGTGTTACTACAAGTATCACATAAACTTAACATGATCAAAGAAAATGAGATCAAGGTCAGATAAACCAAGCCAGAAATACATATACACCTTAAAATCATTCCATACACCAAATATAGTTGACCTATTGCTTATAGTATACAAGAAACAGACCAAACCATGAAAATTTTATATTCATCAAAGAACCATGAAAATGAGGTCAAGATCAGATGAACCCTACCAGACAGACATGTACACATTACAATCATTCTATGCTTTAAATACAGTTGACCTATTGCACATAGTATCTAAGAAACAAACTTAACCATGAAAACTTAACATTGATCAATGAACCATGAAAATGAGGTTAAGGTCAGATGAACCCTGCCAGACAGACATGTACATCTTACAATCCTTCAATACACCAAATATAGTTGACCTATTGCTCATAGTTTAAGAAAAACAGACCAAAACACAAAAACTTAACTCTAACCACTGAACCATGAAAATGAGGTCAAGGTCAGATGTCAGATGACACCTGCCAGTTGGACATGTACACCTTACAATCATTCCATACACCAAATATAGTAGACCTATTGCTTATAGTATCTGAGATATGGACTTGACCACGAAAACTTAACCTTGTTCACTGATCCATGAAATGAGGTCGAGGTCAAGCGAAAACTGTCCAACAGGCATGAGGACCTTGCAAGGTATGCACACACCAAATATAGTTATCCTATTACTCATAATAAGAGAGAAATTAAGAACACTAAAAATCTTAACTTTTTTTTCAAGTAGTCACTGAACCATGAAAATGAGGTCAAGGACAATGGACATACGACAGACGGAAACTTCATAACATGAGGCATCTATATACAAAGTATGAAGGATCTAGGCCTTCTGCCTTCTGAAATATTAAACTTTTAAGAAGTTTGTTAACCTGTCGTGGCCGCCACTGGATCACTATCCATATGTCTCGCTTTCTGCAACAGAAGTCGCAGGCTTGACAAAAACTTTCCTCTTCAAGCCAAACACCAAGGGGGAATTGGGTATAGAAATATGGTTGTTTTGACTTCTCCAGCCGCCAGTATAACCCTTGCAAAGTGGGGTGTACATTTGTCTGTGAAAGATGTAAAAGCACACAGCCACCTCAGGTCACAATGGTGAATTATATATGATACCTCTTGTAAGAGAGTGCCATGTTGTCTGGCAACAACTCCTTATAGGGTCTGTAGGAGGCCTGTTGCAAGGCAAAATTTATGTTCGTATCAATCATATCATTGTTTTCAAGTGGTAATATGAATTTCCCTTTCACTGTCGTCCCATCCTGCAGAACCTACTTATTCTCTTGATTGTTAATAGTTTCTTGTACTGAACATGCATGTCATTATTGCCACTGGACGTTAAACAAAAACAATTAATCTTCAAGCCATTCTGTCATTGTACCAACAACTAGGTCACTATTACTTCTTTCATTTGGAGCTTAAATTTAGTCAACATACTTGGCATAAGCTTTCTCCAATAAGGCACTCCAGAACTCATTCTTGGACTGTGAGTGAATGAATATCAGCTCATCATTTACGGTGGGTAGAAAGTCATCAATAACAACTTCCAACCATTCACCATATCTCCAGAAACGGAAGTAAAATATTCCCTGATAATCATCTGGCTTATCTTCATTCCAGTCCTGCTCCTTATAGTTAGGAATTACCTGCAAAGTCATTTACATATTTTATGTTAATATTTTCCCAACACTTTCACTTCAAATATGGACCAAAAATTGGAATTAACAAAGCAACCTAACAGCACAACTTGTCAAATAGATGTGGAAAGTGTCCACATGTGGACACAGATGATGCCCCGCTTGCATATCATATAGTTATAAAGGAACATAACTGAAGAACGGTAAAAGTGACGCTACCCAAATTTGAATCTGATCTGAGTTTTGTGGTAATAAGCATTGTTTGTATATCTCATAACATTTGGTTGAGGCTAACTTAAGTAGAGAACAGAAACTAAAAATTCAGCAAGTTTTCTATTTGTAAACACGCATAACTCTAGAATGGTTGTGTATAAGTTTTATAACATTTGGTTGAGACAAACTAAAGTTAGAGAACAGAAACAAAAAATTCAGCAATTCAGGGACATAACTCAAGAATGGTAAAAGTGTCGCCATCAAATATTGTACTTAATCTGTATTATGTAGTAATAAGCATTGTGTAAAAGTTTCATAACATTTGGTTGAGGCAAACTAAAGTTAGAAAACGGAACAAAAAATTTGTACTTGATCTTAGTTTTGTGGTAAGGCCAAAAAAATATATATGTCTGTTTACGGTTACCCGACCGACCCTACTTTTGAGCACCGACCCTAAGTCATTTTATTTCCGTCGTAAAGTGAAAAATAAACTGAACTCATGTCAAAAGCAAAGTTAGTGTTGCAAATGATATAAATCAATTGCCTAATACATCCCAATGTTCACAATCGTGAATATGACAGCTGTTTTAAGGAAATTCGCAACTCGTGTGATGAAATAAACACTTTGCCGCCATTTTTTTCCAAGGGAAATAATCCAATCATCAAAAATACGGGTAAACTCGGCCCATGATCAACTCGGACCACGACAAGTAGAAACGGCATGACTCAAAATCATGTCACAAAATATAAAATGAAAAAAAAAAATTAAATGGAAATACCGACCTACCTACCCTTTTTTTTTAAAGTATGTAACCTTAAACAGACATATATTGTTTTTTGGCCCAATGAATGGTTGGGGCAAACTTAAATTACAGAATGGAAGCTAAAAATTTTGCAACATTTCGATTTATAAAGGGGAATAACTCAATAATGGTTAAAGTGACACTACCCAAATTCAACTTGATCTGTAATTTATCAGTTGAAGTCAAAATTAAACATTGCATTGTATAAAGCATTGATTGTAGTTGATTCAACTATAATCACTGACAAAGGAAGATAACTCCAATTTTATTAAAAATTACTTGATATTTAGAAGAAAATAAAAATTTTGCAATTTTTCCATTTATAAAGGGGCATAACTCTAGAACGGTTAAAGTGACGCCACCAAAATAAAAAAAAAATGATCTGTGTTTTGTGGTCATAAGCATTGTGTATAAGTTTCATAACATTTGATTGAGGCAAACTAAAGTAAGAGAATGGAAACAAAAAAATTCAGCATTTCCATTTGTAAAGGGGTATAACTCTAGGACAGTAAAAGTGACGCCACCAAAATTCAACCTTGATCTGTGTTTTGTGGTAATAAGCATTGTCTATAAGTTTCATAACATTTGGTTGAGGCAAACTAAAATTAGAGAAAGGAAACGAAAAATTCAGCAATTTTTCCATTTGAAAAGGGGCATAACTCTAGAAAGGTAAAAGTGACGCCACCAAATTCCAACTTGATCTGTGTTTTGTGGTAATAAGCATTGTGTATAAGTTTCATAACATTTGGTTAAGGCAAACTAAAGTTAGAGAACGGAAACCAATTTTGGGTCGTACGTACGTACGTACAGACGGACAAGGGTAAAACTTAATGCCCCCTCCGCTACGACAGTCATAAAAATACTCTTCATTCATATATTTCAAGAAGTTTTGTATTATTGGAATCCTTAAGATTTAATAACTGAATTGACTATTCCTACATTCAGGCTTTCAAAATAGCAAAACTCTATGATACAAGTTGTGTTTTAGACAGTATATGTGTTTCATATAATTGGTTCAGACTTTCCTCTGTTTTGGTTTAAACAGTTAATAACGCTGGTGTTGGTCAAAACAGAATACTTACATTGTGCCAAATTTCTTCATTCTGTGCTAAACAGGAAGCTGCAGAAACAAACCAGCAGTTACCAATTCGACCTTGAGTAACATCACCTGCACTGGCGCCCTCTACAAACAACTTTGGGTTGTCACATATTTGCTACAATGATAAAAGTATAAGTTAATATATATGCTTTTTACATATTTTTTGTTTATTATGAAACTGAAAATGGCCAAGCAATTATCCTTATGAATCAAATACTAGAAATCTGTTTTAAAAGATGCTACATCACTTCAACAATTCTGGATGACTATATAGCTACATGTATATCACCCATCTTGTGTCTGTGCTCGTCATCAAAATAACTTGTCAACATGTTTCAAGGTCCAAATTCAATTTAAGAACAGAATCAAAGCTTATATTGTAGTTTGGGAGCTCAAAAATGATATTCAGATGTTTAGAAGAATGTTGTAGAGCCATATCATTGATACACTATCACAGTTTTCTGAGATATGGACCTAAATGTAAAACTTAGAAAAACTAAAGTCACTTACTGGAATACAATACAATAGCAGGGGCAGATAATAATCCATACAAATTCAATATGTTGCATTCACAATGTTACTAACGATAATTCAGCATCTAAAATTTCGTGAAAAATCACTAAAGTCATCAAATCAGTTGCAATAGAAAGCACACATGCTGTGTATTTAAACACACTAAATCTACTGCAGGGCCATAAAATCTGAGGCAAATAAAGACTGTTTATAAGCTTTCCAATTTATTAAATAAAATGCTTCGCTGAGCACAGCTGGATACGACCGCAGAGGTCCAACCCTGAACATTTTATTGCAAAAATAGACACAATATTCGCGCTTGATACAGGTCTGAATTTGGATTGTAATTAAATATTTGACACATAATAGGTTTCTGACACCGAATAACTGTAGTCATAGAACTTAGAATTGGTTATATGATTTGAATTTATATTCAATTTTTTGCTTTGGTGCAATACACTATGCTGTTGCGAATTGACCCCCCCCCCCAAAAAAAAAAAATTTACCCCTCTTTTTTTTTGCTTCTGTGAAATACACTTTGCTGTTGCGTATATTGATCCCCCCCCCAAATAAAAATTACCCCCCTTTTTAATTTTGCTTTTGTGAAATACACTTTGCTGTTGCGTATTTTAACTCCCCCTTTTTTTTGCAAAAAAAATATTATTTGAAGAAATTTTCTATTTAGTTTCTGAAATCTGAAATGGAAAAAAAAAATTGCCCCCCCACAATTTCTTTTTTACCCCCCCCCCCCCCCCCCCCCCCCCTTTTTCCCAAAAAAATTCTTTCCCTCAGATATGGTCATAATCTCAATTCAAATTTCCAATGGAGTTTGCAACCATAATTACCAATTTAAATACATCATAAAAGTCTTAAAATAGAAAATGACATACATAATCATTGCTAAAATTAATATTCCTTTAATAGTAACTTCTAAGAATAAATTGACAGCTAATCACCTCAAGACAATACAAAATTTCTTTATACATAATTTAAAAGCAGTGTAAGGGAGGTAATCCAAACATACACAACATTGTACTTTAAAAGTGTTTCGATTACCTCCCTTACACTGCTTTTAAATTGTCCATTAACCAGTAAACCTTTGTTTTTTCCCTGTTTTGCCCCTAATTCCTAAACGGTTTGAGCCATAACCCCCCAAAGTCAATCCTAACCATCCCTTTCTGGTATGGCAACTTGTGGTATAATTTCAGAGAGATTCATACACCATTCCACAAGTTATTGTCTGGAAACTAGAAAAATGCTTATTTAGGCCCTTTTTTGGGCCTTTATTCCTAAACTGTTAAGACCATAACCCTCAAAATCAATCCCAACCTTCCTTTTGTGGTTATAAACCTAGTGTTTAAATTTCATAGATTTCTATTTACTTATACTAAAGTTATTGTCCGGAAACCAAATGTCTTCAGACGACGACAACGTGATACCAATATACGACTGCAAAATTTTTTGCAGTCATTTAAAAACTGGTAATTCATATAAAGTTTTGATGTACAGCTGGAAGAGCTGCAAAACATGTTGCAATAACAATATACCACAGTACTGCATTAGTGCCTAAATGAAAATGGGATCTCCAGCATTAAAAAAATCAAAACAATTGTTTGTTTCTTTTAGCTAAAGTATAAGCACTTAGCCCTTAATTGTTTTTATCAATGTTCTGAAATAAATTTATACATAAGTGTCTTATCAGAGAGTTCAATTATTGGGGAAAATGGTTGTACGGTGACCTATAGTTGTTAACTTCTATGTCATTTGGTCTCTGGCAGAGAGTTGTCTCATTGGCATTCATACCACATCTTCTTATTTTTATATCTAAAAGAGAATCGCAAACAAGCTCCAATCAGTCAATCTTTGTTTAGAAAAACACCCTTCAAAAGAAGGATATACAATATTGTGGAATAATACAAGCACAAATATGTAATAGCATATTAATATTAACCCCATCATTGCAATAGTTCTGTTCTTTATCTAAATTTTATTTTATAATCAGAGTTGTGCATTTGTTAACCCTTTTGTTTCAAGCAGTTAGTTTTATTTTTGTTTTTTTATGTTGAAAGTTTTTTTTGAAATATTCATAGTTGGCAGTATTTCTTTTTTCCAATGTCAGATATTTAAAAATCTTTTATGATTATTATCATTTTCAACTAATATATATATATAATGCCAAGAGCTTCAGGTGACTGAGAATTCAAAGTTTTGTAATCTTTCCAGTGTTAGATTCTTAATATCAAGTTAGCATTTACCATATTGCTCTTATCATAGTATAATTGCAATATTAGTAGGTAAACATATTGAACTGAATACTGTGGATTCATTAGTATTTGTGGGATACCAATGTTTTGTTGATTTCATGGGTACAGGTGAACCATTACTTTACATGTTCAACAAAGTACAAATTTTCTATTGACTTATATGCAAACTTTTACCAAACCTCAAAATCAATTTATCCTCAATCCACGAAAATTGGTACCCACGAAAATAAATTAATCCACCTTACTTCAAAACTGTCCACAGAGAGGAGACAAGGAACAATAGCACTATATAAGAAAAATCATTTGCTTTTAAAAGTTAAAGAATAAAGCATAGTTGAAAATATAGTGTATGATTCATAATGATAAAAAGTCTCTTTTCTATAATTATAAACATCAATTTTCATAAATTGATTTTTTGCTGATCTTGGAAACAGCTGTAAATGCATTGTTTGTGTAACAATACTTTTTAATGTAACTGTACTTCAAGTGTAATATATACTACAGGTAAACTATTTCATAGTTACCTTGAGAAGAATCATTAACTATCTAACATCACTCAACTGTAAACTTGTGTTTTTATAGTGATTATAAACAAGCCCACATAAAATATTTATCATTTGTTTGGTGTTATGTGGGTGTGAATGATAAATACCTTCAAGTCTGTACATATGAAATCATTTTACTGACAAATTAGTAGGTCATCTGACCATCTTAACAGTGGGAAATCTAGTGAACGAAAGCAAAAGAAAATTCACTCTTCTTATGATAGAGTCAAGAAAGTCAATAATAAAATAATGCCGTGATGATACTGATCAAATAGATATAAGAAGATGTGGTATGAGTGCCAATGAGACAACTCTCCATCCAAGTCAAAATTTATAAAAGTAAACCATTATAGGTCACAGTACGGTCTTCAACACGGAGCTATTTCTAAATTAATTGTACATTTTAAAGAAATTATTTGTTAAACTGTGTTATTAGAAATATACATGCAAAACACAATGCTTTTGTTCAGTATTTATCGAGATAATTGCATTAGAAGCTTTGGAAATTGAAATTTAAAAAATGCCAGTCTTTGCTGCATATTGAAAAAAAATATAGAAAAAAATCATGTACATACAAAATCTAAAGATCTTTCGGGTCATCAATTTTCGGAGTGTTCCACAAAGTCCTTAGCATGTTACAATATCCTGAAGTATATTTATTTTTTCACACCTAAGTTATTGAGCACACCGGTCTGCTCTTGTCACATGTTCCAGAGAGGTATACAGCCAGTAGAAAAATAAACTGAAGTTGGTACTCCATAAATTTATTTGCATAGCAACATTTTAAACTAATTTTACATCAAGCTTCTATAGCCTGCTGTACTCGTCTACTTAAGGAGGGAAATGATAACATTAAATGGAAGTTTTGTTTTTATTTCAACTTACTTCTATTTTTACTATTTACCAGAACGTTTTCCTGTAAATCCATAATTGATAGCGTCCTTTCAAAAATGGGACAAACATTGAGAAGATAGTTTTCAGTGTTTACAGGGGGTTATAATATTTTGTCACTAGATTTCCCACTGTTAAGGATGTATTCTCCTGACGGTTCAGTCTCGTTGAAATATCGTTCTGGAATTATTTCCAAAGCATGTGATACAAGTGGAAAATATCAATGAATATAAAAAAATTATAACCAAACTAAAATCTGTGTAAAAATTGTGTAATTACAATAAATAGTTTTTGAGTAATAAAATTTTAAAATTTTAAAACCAATCTGGTTAGTGTCATCAGCCAAAATGTTGAGAAAATAGACGAGGATACAAAGAAATGATTTTACCAAAGATATGTACATCCCATATCAATTTTTTTCGTTTTGAAATTCTTAGATATGTATTTTTTCAATCATTTTATAACGAAGAAGTTGAAATAATATGCTTTTTGTTCTGAACAATGAGAAAAATCCCAAATTGACAAAATTGACAGCATGGTCAATTTGACACAAAGAAGCAATAAAACTTTATAAAACTTTCTTATATTAACACCTACCTATAGTTTTTTTTAAGTTAAACTTATTCAGATTGGTCCACTTCATCTTTAGTGAAAGTATGAAAATAAGTTTAATTGTGAAATTGTGATTTTTTTTTCATGATAATAGCCCAAAAATGGGTGAAAAATGGGAAAATCATAAAAAATGGATACTTTCAAATGGCCGTAGCAAAAAAAAAAAGTGCACCACCACATGATTTTTTCTTCAATCAGTTACTTTCTGACAGTCATATTAACCCAAAAATCAGGTTTAGAAAAAAAGTTTAATTCTAGAAATTTTTGGCTCCTCAGAGGTGTACATCCTTAAGACTAAAGTTCAGTTCACAAGAGATCAAATGGATTTTAAATCTTTAAAGTAAGAATATCTGTAACACTCCCACTCATATCTCATAAGAAATCTAATTTGAACAGATGTATAAGGTACGGTTTTTACATCTTTGAAAAAAAGAAAATGCAATTCTCTAAGGCTCTTTCTGCTAGTGCAAATCAAAACTTTTAAAGGAAGGAAATAATCATGATGATAAATTGATATCACTTCAGATTTAATCTGATGTGGTATGCAATAGGAAAAATGGAAAATCAGTAGAGTTAACAGAACAGTTTCAAACTTTCTCTGAACTTATTTATTAACATAAGATAAAAATTATAAATGTCTTTGATTAATAGAAAATTCACTAAGAGAAAAAGGACCTGAATTCAATTTAATCAGCCATTCAATCATAATTTGCACTTCAAAAGGGTAATAATAAGGATACATCTGCTGTAAGTATTGGGTAATCAGGAAGTTGATGAGCAATGGATGTGATAATATATCTGATCACATGGTATAGCATGCTCACATGAAGCCTGATACTAAATTTCAAGGTGCTCTTATCCATAGTTCCTGAGAAAAATGTGAAAAAATTCCATACATGGCTATTATGTGTAAGAATAGGTTCATCAAGTATTCCATTAACAGGAAGATGATACATTTTGTAAGTAATAAATGTAAAAATGCACCTTACAGAAACATACGCTCACACGAAGCCTGAACTCAAATTTCTGTGAACTGTGGAAGCTGTGATTTGTAGAGCATGAGAAAAATGTGCTGAAAAGACGTACGATATATTAAAGAAAAGTATTATTGGAATTTGAGTTCCTAACAAAAAACAAACTGTTTGTCATAGTCCTGAAATACATGTCAAGGGAAGCCAAATGTTGTTTTATAAATACAGGAGGTATATGTATATGGATGAACATGTATAGATGACCTTAAAACTATACTGGTGATATATCATAGATATTGATTAAGACAGTCAGGTGTAAAGGGTCACTAAAATACAATGGTCTAATCTTGATTAAACTGAATTGGTCTTTTAAAATCTTCTTTGTTGATGATAACATACATTATGGTATTCAATAACTGATGATATAAACAGATCTTTTTAAATAACAATTAAAGAACCTTTGTGAGCACGCTCACATACCCCACGCCCCCACATTGTCATTTGACAAACAAATTCTCACCAGATTCCTAAGTTCAAAGACTCATAACTCAACAAAAGTCAACTGATAAAAATTTTCTTGTGGATATGCACATTTACATATTATGTCCTCATTAACTACAAACTTTCATGAAATTCTGATGTGTGGTTTCAGAGAAGGTGCGATTACAAACTGTTGCAGTAGTATATTTAGGCCAAAATTCAAAGTTCAAAGGGGAATAACTCCTGGAAAAAAAATTCCATTGTATTTTCCTGTTGATAGGCACATCTACATAGTATGTCCTTATTATCTACAAAGTTTCATGAAATTCTGTTGTGTGGTTTCAGAGGAGTTGCGATGACAAACTGTTGCAGTAGTATATTTTGGCTAAAATTCTAAGTTAAAGGGGCATTACTCCTAGAAAAAAAATTGAATCCTAATTTCCTGTTGATATGCACATCTACATAGTATTTCCTTATTATCTACAAAGTTTCATGAAATTCTGTTGTTCAGTTTCAGAGGAGTTGCGATGACAAGAACAGGACTGGCCAAAATTCTAAGTGAAAGGGGCATAACTCCTAGAAAAAAAATTGAATCGTAATTTCCTGTCGATATGCACATCTACATAGTATGTCCTTATTATCTACAAATATTCATGAAATTCGGTTGTGCGGTTTCAGAGGAGTTGCGATGACAAGAACAGGACTGAGGGATGGACAGACGGACGGACAGGTGGGGTATAATAATATACCTATAATTATAAAATTGTATTACTTAAAACAAATTGCTAAACACAACACATCTTAAGTGGGAAAGACTAAGTTAGTATTAAAAGTATAAAGACTACTTAAGATTGCTACTTATGATAAGTCAATTGTATTTTGTAATGTGTCATTTTAAAAACTTCATCCTACTGAATAACAACCACTTTAACAGTTTTTTTTCAGCATTTAGACACCTCATTGTGTTCACATTTAAACTTAGTTTTTTTTCTCTCCTGGATTTAGTGCTTAAAGTATGGTCTTTACTCTATAACTGCAGTGAATTTCATTTCAAAAAAAATAATCAACAATGGCCACTCTCCATTATAGACAAGAATATAATTCATGACTAAATTTCTCTTTTTCTCTGACCATTTTTGTTGTTTACCATTTCACTCTACTATAGGTTTTGTCAAAAATGCAAAAAATGGTAAATTATCAAATAGGGCAATAACTCTAATATAGAGTGGAGGTGTGATTGCAGCTATGTGACTTATTTGTAGATCTTTTCTTGCTTATAAATCTGTTTTGCTATTTGAAGTTTTTCTTCAGCTACTATAGTTTTTGCCCCAAAACACAAAAAATGGATTAAAAATCTTCATTTAAAGGCAATAACTCCTATCAGGAGTCAACTGAAAATTTGACCATGTTAAAATATTAATAGATCTAGTCTTCACTGTCTTCTTTATCCTTTTTGCTATTTAAAGTTTCTATATATCAATAGTTTTCAAGGTAAAAGGCAAAATTGTCAAAAAAGCATGATCAGACCAAAAAAAAATATATGACCCTAAGTCATTTTATTTCCGTCGTAAAGTGAAAAATAAACTGAACTCATGTAAAAAGCAAAGTTAGTATTGCAAATAATATAAATCAACTGCCTGATACATCCCAATGTACACAATCGTGAATATGACAGCTGTTTTAAGGAAAATTTATTATTTGCAACTCGTGTGATGAATTAAACACTTTGCCGCCATTTTTTCCAACCAATTACCAAGGGAAATAATCCAATCATTAAAATACGGGTAAACTCCGCCCATGATCAACTCGGACCATGACAAGACGAAACAGCATGACTCAAAATCATGTCACAAAAAATAAAAATGAAAAAATAAAATAAAATGTAAATACCGACCTACCTACCCTATTTTTTTTAAGTATGTAACCTTCAACAGACACATATTTTTTTTTTGGCCTCAGATAAGAGCAATAACTCCTATAAGGAGTTGACTGATGAATCTGGCCATATTGACGTATTTATAGATCTTTTCTTACTGATCATTTTACAAAAGCTATACTCCCTATTCTAATCACTTACTTTAGGTCTTTTCCATACAACACCTGCCAACTTCCCTTGTGTGTGAAACACAGATCTATCATCAGGAGGAAACTCTGTGTCGATGAACAAATTTCCTTTCTTCTTACAATCATTCTTTAAATTATTATAATCTTGCCCTTTATGTTTTCTTGTTGAACTAAAGAAAGGCATTTTGAAAGGCATTTTGGTATTTCTCTACCTGAAATGCTGAAACTAAAAAAGAAATTCAAAGCTATAAAATTTACTTCAAGTAATGAGTTAAAAATAAAGATAACTTCTGCATCAAGTCTAAGAGTTACTAGAATGTCCTTTTACTCTATTACAGTAATAGAGTAAAAGGACATTCTGTCCGTTGTTCTGATTCTATTCTAAATGCTATATATACAGTAAATACAGCACACTAATTGATTGAATAACCATACAATTTGCATAAGAATTCAAATATCTATTCTATGTCAAAATATGTAACATTGCATATTTGTATTCAATTTCTTAATGGGGCATTAGCTACGATTTAGACAAAAAATCAAAATATGATTCTTTTTGTTTTAAGTATTAATAAACCTATTAAGATGAAATCAAATAGACCTAGAAAAATCCAATTGCACGTGGTTGCTATCTCTTAATATTTATGTTTATGTCAGGTTAGATGACCGTCGGCAGTCTTGGGAGGTCATCTCTATGGTTCTGGAATTTTTTTCTAAGTATTCTTGCAATTTTATAAATCAATAATAATGGAATCAGAACATTCCAAATTGGGTCTTTTTAAAAAAATCTAGTTTATACAACATTATGTCCTTTTCTTGTTTGTAGCCGAGTGGTCTAAGTAGTCGAACTAATGTATCACTATCCTGTCAACACTGAGGTTGTGAGTTCAAATCCCGCACAGGGCTGGTGCGCTAAACTCCAATCTCAATTGACCAGGATTGTCAGTTTTCCTATCGAAGATCAGAAGTTCTCTCTGGCAATAAAAACGTATTGGCTATTGCCATGAAATAGCACATCCTCTTTAATAGATGTTAATTAACTTACCTGGAGCTCTGGTCGGAGTATAGTTGTACACTGTCTTTCTATATTATTTCAAATTTACCAAACAAATTTACCTCAAAATCGTTTATCAGAAAATATATGCAATAGCAAAAATATGGAAGGAATTATGAATGCTCTGTAAATGACTCAGTCGCAAATAAGAGTAAGCATGTTTGTTGGATTTGATTTACGCTTTACAACCTAGCTTACTTACAACAATATAGAGAGAACACTTAGTGTGGGGTAATAGCTTTATAATTACCTGCAAATGTGCAAAATTACTACGGGTAACTTTCGTGTTAAGCCTACCGGTCGGATGCCCCGCCTTTTTGCATTCGGAATCCTTCTGTTTGGTCCGTATATTGCAAGGGAGAGAACCAGTCTAAGCACAGCGTAACACGTGTTACTCGATAATATGATTTTATGCGAAAAGCAGATCTGTCAAAAACGAGGAGATTGGTTTGGCTTAGCACACGGAAAATATTTGAGCAACTTGGCCACACTGAAATTTAAATGAAAATAGAAAATCAAAGTGATGGAAATCACTCATGGAAAGATTGGAAGAGTAGTTTGAATAATTTCTAATTATATTTAAGTATATGATTTGGACAAAAAAGAACATTAACTAGTATAGCAATATTGCAGACAATTGCAATTACTACATGTCTTTAGAAGGAAAAGCACTTTTTCAGTAGATAAAATGAGCTAAATATGAAACAATGAGAGGGGTCACCAATTTCGTTTAAATTGCAATTAAATGTCTTAACCAAATAATCGGTTCTTTTTCAACATAAACAAAATGAAAAATTCATTTCATTGAAATGAGGATTCATTCTTCATTGCAAAAATACACTTCCTGTATTCAAATGACTAATATTATTCAAAGAAATTAATGGGGAATAAACTAAAAAAAGATATTTATTTACTCAGTTACAAATTTTGAAATTTTACTTACTGTTTCAATAAGCCAACCACTGATAAGTGTAACCTAAATTATTGCATACATTTATTAAGTAAAATATAGACATTACTTGAATACCTATTTTTACATTTATATTTAATATTTTGTCTTTTCTTTTGAAAATAAAAGATTTTGTTAATCATTAATCATTTTTCTTTCAAACATAATTTATGGAATCATTTTATGTAGTGTAGATCAAAAGTAATAGGCAATGAATAAATCTATCATTTCTATATTTCAAACATCTAGTATATACATTTGTGTATTATACAATAATGAGGTCAAGTATTTATGTATTGTGATGTATAATGAAGGATCTGCTTAATTATATAAGACTGAGGTTGATTGGGAATTTGGTCAATATAATTGGCATTTAAGGAGGTGGGACATTCTAATTAATCCCCACCTTGTCTCTGATTGTTTGGTGATCATGACAGTTGTCAATCATGCTGGTAATGTATCATTACTCTTACCTAATTAAAATGACAAAACTAGCCTGTAAATTGATAAAATAAAGACACAAATACTTGAATAAACTACTCTAAAGATATGACCCAAATTTTTCACAGTTCATATGTGCATATGTACAATAGGCATAAGAATTACAGGGAACTATATTTCAGTGTGTATACATTCTGTAGATTTAGTAGCTAACCTGTCCTACTTCATGTTTGGGAGACCAGTGCCTTAAGAGAGACTTGGAACAATAGTTTCAATCTTTCCAAAAATAACGTATTTGTCTCCATTTATATAGAATATTGTAATGTTTATTGATCGCTAAGGTTACAAATACGAAGAATCTTATTGTTACGATACATGTTTAACGATTGAGAAATTTAGACGTTTGGCGGGAAGTCAGTGGTCGGGTCGAATGTTATAGGGGTGTTTGTGAGGGATTAACGTGTTCAATAAGGGGAACATTTAGGGAAAACCCCTATCCAGGAAATATTGTATTCGCCCTGGAGTATATAAGCGTGTAAGGAATACATTTAACCGAATTAAATTATTTAATGCCCAAAAAGGCGCAAGCCAGGGCCGACCGTGAAAGGGCTGTATAGCCAGTCAAGGTCGTTAAAAACTTCCATTTGTTGTTTAGCCGACCCCTACCGACCGTGCAAGGGCTGTATAGCCAGTCAAGGTCGTTAAAAACTTCCATTTGTTGTTGTTTAGCCGACCAGTGAGTTGTATTCTGAACCGTCAACCTCGTGAACAATTATTATGGAGTAACTGAATGATTTGAAAGCGCTTTTAGCCACCATGAAGTTAGAAGGAAAAGAACCTGAGTGGAAATTTACTGCCAGTTCTAACCAGGTTACAGTCCAACTCACCTGGATCAATGCCAAGGACCCAAACACTATATCCAGGAACCCTAAGCCGGCCCTGCAAAAGAAACACAAGCCTCCATCTACCAGGAGACGAAATGCCGAGCGTTTCACCCAGTGGATGGACTCCAAAAAAAACCGTTGCTTCCGCTGCTACCCCTGTAACTACCACCAGTACAAGCGTAGATTACATCTGTCAGACGCAAGCCAGGGATACAGCTATTGGTATGCCACTTACACCAACAAACTATCGTGGAGAACCAGAGGGAATCAAAACAAGACGGACATTGTCACTAGTCCGTACAACTCCCAGAAGGCATGCCATCGCCGTTACTTCTATACTCCATCCAAACCTAGAAGTAAGCGTAGTAGGATAGACTTCACAGAGGGTTTTGACATCGATGGCCCCGACCTACTTCGCACACCATCACATACCTCACCAATATCCATGCCAGATCCAGAGGCCATTCAAACTGCCTTTGCCTTACAAGAACGGCCAGACACTCCGTACCAACCTTAACCACCAGGTCGGAACAAGATGAAAGGGAAAAAACAGCAGATCCAACACTGCAAGAATAGGTTATTGTAGTCTGCAATAGCTATCAAGATAGCCGGACGATAAAACCCAACATCAATCAATTAGCCGACCATTACCGACCGTGCGAGGGCTGTATAGCCAGTCAAGGTCGTTAAAAACTTCCATCATCAATTCATTAGCCGACCGTGCGCAGTGGCGGATCCAGAGGGGGGCTTAGAGGGCGTACGCCCCCTTTGCTTGAACTTTTTTTATTTTTTTTTGTAAAATTGTTAATCAGACTAGACTTAGTGATCTTTGCCATTTCCCGGCAGTGTATTTAATTTTTATGTGACAATTCTTTACTTATAAAGATATTTTTCGCTCGTATCTACTGTAATATATTATTGATTATGTTGAATTCGTGTGATTCGCTACGGTGGAGTTGATCAGTACGTCGAAAAAACGACACTCAGTCATGCACTTTGAAATTCAAATTACATTGCTTAGGCGGAAGATGACAAGCATGACGCCTTCAAAGCGACAAAGGACTGAGCAAGAACGTATTGACTTCTATTTCACAATTCCATGTACTCAACAGAAAGTAATACTCTATTACACTCTCATGAAAAAAAAAGTTCCAAAGCAATATTATTCACCTACGCAAATATGTGTAACCCCACACGCCCCAGCGAATTAATAACATTGCTGAATAATGATCCCCAGTCAGTAAGCTCTAGATAGATTTAAAGTCTAAGGTACGGACCATTTGATTTGATAGGGCAGTCTGAGATATTTTAGAGAAAAAATTTTGACCCTGGTTTTTGCCTTAAACAAAAATTCTGGCCGTATCTGTATTGAAAACAATTATCGTGTCCCCTTTTTTGAAATAAGAAAAAAAAAAATCCAACAAAATTATTCAGCATTAAGTGAACATGGTGAATAAAAAACGGGCGTAATTATTTTGGGGGGTTTGCATGTAAATCCCATATCTGACTGGAATGTCTGTTTCGCCGAACTTATACTGAATACTTTTTTCAAGGCCCAACTGCAACCTGCCTGCTGGGTGTGGCCTTTATGTCTCCATTTGTCGACCGTCATTCACAACTTCGTTGTCATTTGATTTTCAGACTCATTCGTAGCCTTTGGTTGATTTGGAACCCCTCACTTCCCTTGTTGGGTGAAACATTTCAACCAAACATTTGGATAAACATTGCTTGTTTGTCTTTGTTCGTGTCGGTCGTATTATAAACTTCATTGAATAGCCGTATATCATGTTTACAACAAGAAATCTGTGAGGTTATGCTTATTAACCATACAACAAACGAGAATTTTCCATGTCCATTTTTTACCGAAAAATCCCACATCAAATATATTAGTACATAGCTTTGGATCCATTCAATCATTTTATAATAGACAATTAATGGGGAGAATGTGGCATCAAAAATGTCCAACCCTAGCTTACACTTTAAGTATAAAATATACATGCCCCACGTCAGGAATCGTTAAAAATGTGCATTTTACACTTATTTTATGTTTTTTAGCCCAAAAAAGGTTAAAAAAAATTTCGCCTCGCTCCAGTCGGCGAACTTTACATACTACGCCCCCCCGTTTCAAAAATCCAGGATCCGCCCCTGGTGCGAGGGCTTTATAGCTAGTCAAGGTCGTTAAAAAACCCCATCATCAATTCGGGTTCTGTCAATGTTCTTATAAAGAAGACCAGCTTACAACCAGAGGTACGTTGCATAGCTGTAAGTTACATAGAAGAGCTATAGCACTGGGTACAAGTTGGTCTAACATAGGAAGTTGGCAGAGCACACTGTCCCACTCGGACAGACTGAAACAATCCGCACTGTCTGGTAGTGACAGACTGTCCCTCTCGGAGGACATGCTGTATACCAGCCCGCACTGTCTGGTAGTGATATACTGTACCAGCCCGCACTGTCTTATAGTGACAGATCGTCCCATTCGGAGGACAGGCTTTTTGATAATCATATTTGTGTATATATATTGCTCGTTGTTACTTTATATCGGCAAAGAGCCACTGTATATATCTTAGTTCATTGTGCCTTACAGAGATAGAGTTTTAGGGTTTTTGTAGTGCCGTATTGTTTATGGACAGCTTGAATCCAAGTATTTACTAGAACGTTCGTTTATGATATAAACGCCTTACTGGTTACACTGAGAGATAATTACGAAGATTTGTTCACCGAGAGATATATAATATCTGGGACTATTATAGATTACCTGATTTCAACACTCTCTTTCTAGTCTGTTCAGTCTCCCATTTGCCAAGTAAGTCAAATGATGGACTGGAGCTGTGCCGTCGGGGATTATTTCTCTGGTACCGCCACGGAAGCCGGATTGGTTCAGGCCAGATGAACGAAAAGCAAATGGGTACCCCCCCCCCCCCCCCCCCCCTTTTCTTTATTATTTGACTTTATTTTATTTTTTTTCCTATCATACATTTATACTTGCTTTATATATTTTTGGTTTTATCTTATAAAATTACTGTTTTTCTTGCGCCCACCGGAAGCGTTGAGTATTGATCGAGATTGACAGTTCAACGTACAATGTAGATGTAGATATGTCTCTGGTTCACCCAAAAATAAATCATATTTCCCGAGGTCCCTGTCTGAAACTTTGTTTACTACTAATTTAGTATCTGAACATGAAAAATTTAATTTACATACATTTTTTTGGAAACATTGGTCTTTTTCTTATACTAAGTCCCCACCTTAAAGAATAAAAAACAAATGCAATACCCCACCCCCACAAAATCACACCGGGTATCCCGAACCGTAAACCGAGGAGGGATCCGAATCCCGAGGATCAATTAATGAAAAGTTTGTAAAGGTGGGTAAATAAAAACTGGATCCCATGGAGGAATATTATGCTCCATGTAAATCGGATCCAGATTTTACTTCCCACCGTTACAAATTTTCGTTCCTCGGGATCGGATCCCTCCGCGGATTTTGGGTCGGGATACCCGGTGTGCCAATATTTCTCAATACTTTAATTTATTCTTGATAATATACATGCATACAATTTCTTTTTACATTATTATTATTCAATAAAAAATTGAGTAATGCAGGATTTATGAGAGTAAGGGGGCGTATTTCCGAACAAAAAAAATTGAGCGATTGTATATGCTTTAAATCATATAAATCGTGAGAAACATGTTTTTTACGATAAAAAAAGGGAGTTCGCCCTCTACAGTCCCTGGACTTGGATCTGCAACAGTCAAGTGGGAAAGTTGCTTTTCACGTAAAGACATGTTAAAAATGTCACGACTGACTCCCAGATACATCTTAGACAATGATTGAAATTATTCACACCTATTAGTATGATCAGCGTTTTTATTATATGGAGTAGGGTATGATTAGAAAACCTTAGACAAAACGTGCAAAAAAGACATCAAACCACCAATCCTTGATTTTGTAGTTCTAGACAGAGCTTTGTACGAGGGAGATATATTTCTCAATTTAGAATAATTTCCAAAATTTTGTAAGAGCAAATTTTAATAACAAAATCCGAAATATCATTCCAGTACCCAGTACCGAAGTACTGGCTACTGGACTGGTGATACCCTCGGGGACTAACAGTCCACCAGCAGAATTTACTACACCAGATTGGGAGGTTAAAGGGAGGTTATCCAAAGTTATATTTGGTCTCTACTATGTGGGACAATATTTCTTGAACCCTTACTCAATATAAAAATAAGGAGAAGTGGTATGATTGCCAATGAGACAACTATCGACCAGAGTTCAAATGACAACGATAAAAGCAATTGTAGGTCACCGTCTAGTCTTCAACAATGTTCAACAATTAGAAAAGCCCATACAGTGTAGTTAGCTATAAAAGAAACCGACAATAAAAATGTGAAACAATTCAAACGAGAAAAACGAACGGCCTAACTTATACAATACAATTTACGAAAAACAAATATGACAGACATGAATCAACCACAACTACTGAATAACAGGCTACTGACATTAGACAGGCATATAAAGATGTGGCGGGGTAAACTATGTTTGTGAGCGATCACGCAACCCTTCTCGGCCCTAATAGGGGACAGTGGTGTTACAGTACAACATAAGAACAAGCTAAAAATCAGTTGCTGAATTCAATAGGTCGGTACGAAGCACAAACACACCGACTTACATAAAAACAATGGACACAAAGCAACGATATACGAGTACTCGCAGTTACTGAAACAAATTCAAAGCCAATTACAAGTAACAATTAAATCATGTTTTCCCAGACTTGAAGTATAAATCAGTACACATCCATCAGATTTAGCGTAAAGACGTCATAAACAGTATCAGTAATGCATGACCTTGTGCAATGCAAAAATATAAGTAAACAGTATCGACAGCTAGGATATAGGAGCATGAGTAATCATAACTGTACATATATAGCAATACCGGTATATATTTAATAATGTTTTTAATTTATCAAAAACCAAATCAATCTTGGAACCGATAGAAACAATATTTTACTACGGTGTTAAATTGATAACCTTTAAGAATAAGTCTGATGTCAAAGATTTTCTGTCAGAATCGGAAAGCTACTTCTATGTTAATAGCACATTTGTATTCTATTGAATGTTTGAATGCATGTTCTAGACAATGTCATATAACAAACAAAAAAACGAAATGAAATTGTATTTATACCTACATATTTTTCACCTCACTCAAATGTATTCACTTTCATCTTCTTAAAAGACTATGTAAACTAATTAAAATAATAAACGAGAAAAAAAAACATGGTAATGTGGTCCATCCAGGAGGGCCAACTTTTCTCGTTTAAAATAATAAACGAGAAAAGTCGGCCCTCCCGGATAAACCACATTACCATGTTTTTTTTGTTTTTTTTTCACTGCTTTTTTTGGGTCATATTATTATATCTCATACTATACACCAATGTTAACTCACCTCTACCATACAATGTATTATTTGTATATATTTTTTGCAAGTTTTCTCTGTGCCTTTGATCAGATTCTATTGGTTTGCACAGAATAAAGGATTGATGTTGTCAATTACTTATAAAATAATTTTAATATTTTAATATTTTTCAGAATGTAACATAAATGGGTCCCATTGGATATAAGCCGTAAAAGAGAGGCAAAAGATACCAAAGGGACATTCAAACTCAGAAGTCGATAATAAACTGACAACGTCATGGAAAATAAGAAAAAGACGAAAAGATAAACAGCAGTATACAAAACAAGAAATTTTAGATTTAAGAAAATCATGATAGGAAACGCAAGCCCTGGAATATCGTATCAACTGGAATATATATACTACATATGCAGGCGCTACTGGAATGTTCCTACATAGAAATAGAACATATAGTTATGTAAACGTATATTACCAAAAGATCATTTAAGAAAATTGCTCTCGCTTATACGATAGTTCATGTACTGGCACTATACTCGTTAATCTGCTGTACTCAACAACACAGTGTGCAAAGTGTACGTGACAAAACCTTAGAAAACTGTCAGTATCGATATTGTCTGTTGTTACGTGCCTGTCCAAAAGAATACTGTATAACTATTCATCATCGTATGAATAAAGTCATGAGTCAACAAATTGAATGAATGAATGAATGGGAAGCTGAAATCATCTCTGTTGTCGTAAAGTTTTTTTTTTTCAGCCGACCATCATTGTCAATTTCTAGATGCAAGTTAAGATATGAGGTATATAGCGGAACGTGAAGGAAAATGCTAGCTTTTTTTTCATTCTTCATTTGAAGCTCCTGTTTGAAGTCAGCCTCATATGAATAAAAGACAAAGTCGGCATGAAGAGGAGCACAGTTGGTTCTCATGGGAATACCGATTGTTTGAGGAAAAACACGGCCTCCAACCGTAACAAATATGTTGTCAATTAATGTCAGTTTCAGAGAATTTTTTGTTTGAATCAGAGCGATTTTTTACAAAATACGATTTATCCCTCCCTAAGACAAGAAACTTGTACCTACGTTGGCAATTCTTGTTTTTATGAAGCAAAGCAGGACTAACTATTTCAATTTGTCTTTTAGTTTGGAAGGGGGAATACTTGTGTAAAGTGTAGAAAAGTCAAGTGTTGTAATACTTTTGCAAGATGAATGCGTCTTATATTGAATGTACTATAAAAGATCTTTGGATTTTTTTAGTATCCACATCTGATTCACGCCGCCTCTAGAATAGGTAGTTTTACAATAATTCTGAAGCCCGACTTTGACTGCTGCTATAATTGATGTTAATAATTTAGAAAGAGGCTTCGTTAGGTCGGATTTGACCTCTTTGGAGCCACAGAAATACTCTCACACTTTAATGTGTATAACATATTTTAATTCAAACTGATGTCTGATTCTTATAAATATGGAAGACTTTTAAAAGAAAAATAGTATGAAAAGTTAGTTTAAACATTTTAATAGATAACAAAAAATAACGACCTTTCACCTTTAGAATGACTCTATGATAAAAAAAAAATATGTCAGAAAGAATTTTTAGCAACACTATCATATAAGCCTTGAAGTGGAATTCTGTCAGACATTAGTGACGAAGCTGCAAGTGTAAATCAAAATTGCTTGCTTCATTTCTCATTTGATACAATGTATTGGATTATCATGTTCTTTTTTCTATTGCCTCTGTTGAAATATTTAGGTCTTTCATTAGTCTGAATTTAATTTCCTTTTAAAGATACCAAGTATCAATGACCAACCAGTAGTGGTTTCCCTTAATGTAAACTGAATTAACAGGTTTGGGACAACCCGCCAAACGCGGAGTAGTTCCCCAAATGAGTAACTTTCCCTCAAATAAGGGATACTTTTCTAGTGTTAAACAACTATATTTTTTAATGTACACTTTATACTTAAAATGGCACATATTCATGAAAAATGCAGCAAATTTATCCCTCCCGAAGACAAGAAACTTGTACCTACGTTGGCAATTCTTGTTTTTATGAAGCAAAGCAGGACTAACTATTTCAATTTGTCTTTTAGTTTGGAAGGGGGAATACTTGTGTAAAGTGTAGAAAAGTCAAGTGTTGTAATACTTTTGCAAGATGAACGCGTCTTATATTGAATGTACTCTAAAAGATCTTTGGAATTTTTTAGTATCCACATCTGATTCACGCCGCCTCTAGAATAGGTAGTTTTACAATAATTCTGAAGCCCGACTTTGACTGCTGCTATAATTGATGTTAATAATTTAGAAAGAGGCTTCGTTAGGTCGGATTTGACCTCTTTGGAGCCACAGAAATACTCTCACACTTTAATGTGTATAACATATTTTAATTCAAACTGATGTCTGATTCTTATAAATATGGAAGACTTTTAAAAGAAAAATAGTATGAAAAGTTAGTTTGAACATTTTAATAGATAACAAAAAATAACGACCTTTCACCTTTAGAATGACTCTATGATAAAAAAAAAAATATGTCAGAAAGAATTTTTAGCAACACTATCATATAAGCCTTGAAGTGGAATTCTGTCAGACATTAGTGACGAAGCTGCAAGTGTAAATCAAAATAGCTTGCTTCATTTCTCATTTGATAGAATGTATTGGATTATCATGTTCTTTTTTCTATTGCCTCTGTTGAAATATTTAGGTCTTTCATTAGTCTGAATTTAATTTCCTTTTAAAGATACCAAGTATCAATGACCAACCAGTAGTGGTTTCCCTTAATGTAAACTGAATTAACAGGTTTGGGACAACCCGCCAAACGCGGAGTAGTTCCCCAAATGAGTAACTTTCCCTCAAATAAGGGATACTTTTCTAGTGTTAAACAACTATATTTTTTAATGTACACTTTATACTTAAAATGGCACATATTCATGAAAAATGCAGCAAATTTTTTAAAAGATGAATAGTCCTAACCTGATTTACAAAGAAGTTACAATGCTATGAAAACTTCGAAAAATTGACAACTTTCAAGGCTACTAACCTCTTTGGAAGAAGTTGTTCCATTTTTTTAAATCTGTGCCATTTTAAGCAAAAAGACTCAATTAAGAAAATTTTGTTTTTAGCACTATCAAATGATGTTACTCATTTGGGGAATAGCTCCCCATTTGTTAGGTTGTCCCCAACCTGATTAAGCTTATACTAGTATATTGTTGACACCACCGATAGAAGCAACACGCCTTAGTCTCGCCTTTCGGACTTCGCCTAGGCGAGACGAACGTTAAGATATCACCGGTCAGATGGTTATTTACAATTTCTATCAATATATTATATAAATCATGTTCAGTAACCAAGTACTTATCATTAAGTAAACCTCAAATTTTCCCGCCACCAACCATGTTATATATATTCTTATCTTTATATTCTATAATTGTATTGAACGTTTAATGACAATATGTACAAGTGTAAACCATTTTTTTATAAAAATGTCAACTTAGTCGTTTTACCTTCTATGATAAGGAGTTCGATCTCTATTGTTGAAGTTCAACTGTATATCTGCCTGTAGAAGAGGTGTGGAGCAAGTTAACGAGAGTGTCAAAGATTTACCATCAACACAAAAAAAATCAATTAAGATATATTTGGGGCCCTTTGTAGCTTGCTGTTCGGTGTGAGCCAAGGCTCCGTGTTGAAGACCGTACTTTGACCTATAACGGTTTACTTTTATAAATTGTGACTTGGATGGAGAGTTGTCTCATTGGCACTCATACCACATCTTTTTATATCTATATAGCTTATACAAATCACTCAATTTACTTCCAGTGCAGGGGGGGGGGGGGGGGGGGGGGAGGCTGCCACGTGTCTGTTCATACAAATAAAGATTGAAAGACCATTTACACAAATTACACATTGTAATAGGCTCTCGTCTCTGAAAGATATCCTATACACCCGTTATATTAAGGTTCCTCTGATGGTGACAGCGTAAACTATTTGTATGGAGCTTTATATCCTAGACGAGAAACCTAGATACGTCCTACCTTGTATACAGATGCCTTATGTTCTAAAGTTTCAGTCTGTCATAGGTCCATTGTCCCTTTTTTCACGGTTCAGTGACATATAACAGGCAAAAGCTGCCCAAAACAAGTTATCTGTATACAAGGTATGAAGCATCCTGGTCTTCTACCTTCTTAAATATAAAGCTTATACAAGCAGTTAGTCAAAATGAGTAATTTTTTTTACAGAACTTAAAAAACAGCTTTCAGTTTTGTCTTGTAGTTTTTAGGAGTTTATGATTATGTTCAATAAAATGCTCCGCAGGGTGCAGCTTGATACGACCGTAGAGGTCGAAACCTGAACAGTTTGGGCAAGTATGGACACAACATTCAAGCTTGATACAGCTCTGAATTTGGATTGAAATTAGACCTTTGACACAGCATAGGTTTATAACACAGAATGAATGTGGTCAAAGAACTAAACAAATTGAAACTGGATATTTACCTATTATGGTTCACTGTCCAAAATATAAATATAAAAATGCACATGGTTAGATTCAGCATATCAAAGAACCCAAGAATTCAATTTTTTATGAAATCAAACAAAAGTTTAATTTTGGACCCTTTGGACCTCAATGTCACGGGACCAATTTGATAATCGAAATCACGGTAAGGTTCAGCATATCGTATTCATTTTTTGTTGAAATCAAACAAAGTTTAATTTTGGACCCCGATTTGGATCAACTTAAAAACTGGGCCCAAAATCAAAAATCTAACTGCATGTTTAGATTCAACATATCAAAGAATCCCAAGAAGGAAACTATTGTTTAAATCAAACAAAGTTTAATTTTGGACCCTTAGGACCTCAGTGTGGACCGATTTGAAAACGGGGCCCAAAATTAAATGTCTAAATACACGGTAAGATTCGACATATCAAAGAACCCTAGTAATTCAATTTTTGATGAAATAAAACAAAGTTGAATTTTGGACCTTTAGGACCTCAATGTGGACCAATTTAAAAACGGGGCCTAAAATGCAAAATCTAAATACACAGTTAGTTTCGGCATATTAAAGAACACCAAGAATTCAATACTTTGTTTTATATCCCATTTAAATTGGTCAAGAAAAAGCAATTTATACAAAGTATTGTTTTTGGACCCCAATTTCTAAACAGTTAGGCCCATAACCCCCAAAATCAATCCATAACCTTTTTCTTGGTATAGAACCTTGTGGTACAATTTCATAGAGTTCCATAGACTTATACTCAGTTATTGTCCAGAAACAGAAAATCCTTGTTGTTTGGCCTTTTTTGGTCCTTAATATCCTAAACGGTTTGGGCCATAACCCCCAAAATTAATCTCAACCGTCCTTTCAGGTATGGAACCTTGAGGTACAATTTCATAGATATCCATAAACTTATACTCAAGCTATTGTCTGGAAACTAAATATCTTCAGACGACGATAACGACATCGCCATAACATACTACCGCAAAATTTTTGCGGTCGTATTAAAATGCTTGTTTCTCGCCCCCTAATTCCTAAACAGTTAGGACAATAACCCCAAAATCAATCCCAATCTTCCTTATGTGATATGGTACCTTTTGGTACAATTTCATCGAGTTCCATACACTTATTGTCTGGAAACCAAATGTCTTTGGATGACGACATACAATTATACTGCCGTATAAAAGGCATCTATAAGGTCTAGATTGGCAATCAATGATTTATCTGTAATTCTCAATTCTGATCATTTCTGCTGTTTCAATAGAATAGAATTGAGATTTTTTATTAGACAAGAGATGCCATGTCATGGCAATAGCTCACATGGTAAAATGCTAGATGAACTAAAAATAATGAAAAGATTTGGACAAATGGTACACCAATCAACATGTGAAACTAAAGCCCGAGACATAAATCTCCAGATCACTTTATACATCTAAAATCTATTCTGTGGAGGTCTGATGCTGACAGACACTGATACTATACTGTCATTGCTAAAATTCCATTGTAGCACAAACAAATTCAACTGGAGGCAGGAATCTGAAATCCTCGATAATCAGACTTGTGGAAAAACCGGTCATATGGGTCACCCTGTTAAACCATGTTTTACAGGCCTGTGATGCAATACCTAAATGATAATTATTAGACAATATGAATATTTACAAGATTTTTAATCAATTATCATTTCCTTGATTTATTTATGCAAAATTACCATAATTTGCCCATAGTTTTATTTGATACTTTTTATGCATGCATTCCTTTCCATTTCATCCAGAATTGATTAGTCGGAAGGCACTTTTATTAAAATTTGATGGCCGTGGTGGTTATTTTAGACCGATAGCCTTAACAATTATATGAAATAATCAATTAAAATTTCACGCATGGGGAGTAAAATAAAAAGTGCCTTCCGATTCGTACAAGGTAAGCGTGGACACAAGATCTATTTTCAATCAGATTAGCAGGTTTGAAACTACACGAAATATTCTAGTACTTGGAAAAGGTCGAGAGCTAAAACAACAAGAGCACACACACGCTGAAATGTCTCGCCTGCTTTTTTATTTATCAATTGAATTAGTCATGAGGTGAAGGTCAGATGAACCAGGACAGACAGACATATAATCTCATAATCATTCTATACACCAAATATAGTTGATGTTGATGGATGTTTAAATTCCAGCAGCAAATTAAATTCATATTTAGGATGAGATCATGTTAATACATATGAATATAAACCCTGCAAGACAATCTGAGACAGATTTATAACGTGCTAGTTCAGTGTCCGCAGGAAGACAGGTCATCCTACCCGCACACATTATTCATTGGTTTGACACGACCGGGGTTTGAACACACAACTGTATCCTTAATCACTGATCCATGAAATAAGGTCGAGGTCAGGTGAACCCTTTCTGATGACAGGAAGACCCTGCAAGGATCCCACATACTAAATATAGTTATCCTATTACTCATTATAAGCGAGCATTTCAGACAAAAATAAATGGGGAATGTGTCCATGGGACACAGATAATGCCCCCGCTTGCATATAACGTTATAAAGGGCCATAACTTAAGAATGGCAAAAGTGACACTACCCAAATTCGTACTTGATCTGAGTTTTATGTACTTCCAATTATTGGAAAAATACTGGAAATATTACTGAGGAAATTGCTAAGGGACATCATTGATATTCTTCAAAACCGGCTACATCGAGGTTTCACTCCTGGAGTATCTCCTCTATACAGTGCCCTCATATTTCTAGAATCCATTGCAGAATCAATGGACCAAAAGATACCGGTTTTTGTTGCTCTGTTAGATGCTAAGTCTGCATTTGATGTAGTCAATCTTAACAGCTCACACCGTAAACTTTTCCTATGAGGAGTAGGTGGAACCCTCTGGCTCTTAATCCGCCATTGTGTATCTATGCCACAACCTCTATTATTAATATTCGTAAAGGTTCCGCGGAACCCAGTGTCTCGCCTACTTTTGCTGTTAATCGAAGGCTCAACAAAAATGAGGGAAAAAAATAATAACAATATTCCTTTCAATACTATCTTTTGATTGTAAGAAGCTTCTGTCCAAGTTTGGTAAAAATCCAGGATAGTTTATGAATCTAATAAATGTTTTAAATCTTTAACTGCAGACTGTATGTAATGTTAACTGGAAGAAAAACTAAGTCCATTTATAAGTAAAATACGGATAAACATGCAGGTACAAAATTTTAACAAAAGTTCCTTCTATAGATACTAGCTTTTGGTCATAAACAAGCTTCTGACCAAGTTTGGTACAAATCCAGGATAGTTTAAGAAAGTTATTTAAATTTTAAAAACTTTAACCACAGAGTGAATGTAATGTTTCCTGGCAGAAAAAAACTAAGTCCATTTATAAGTTAAATACGGAAAAAATGGAATTTTGTTTTTTCTTAAATTTACTTCTGGATACTATCTTATGATCATAAACAAGCTTCTGTCCAAGTTTGGTAGAAATCAAGGATAGTTTAAGAAAGTTATTAAAATTTTAAAAACTTTAACCACAGAGTGAATGTAATGTTTCCTGGCAGAAAAACTAAGTCCATTTATAAGTAAAATACGGAAAAACAGGATTTTTTTTTTTACAAAATTTAATTCTGGATACTATCTTATGATCATAAACAGGCTTCTGTCCAAGTTTGGTAGAAATCCAGGATAGTTTAAGCAAGTTATTAAAATTTTTAAAACTTTAACCACAGAGTGAATGTAATGTTTCCTGGCAGAAAAACAAAGTCCATTTATAAGTAAAATACGGAAAAACAGGATTTTTTTTTACAAAATTTACTTCTAGATACTATCTTATGATCATGAACAAGCCAAGCTTCTGTCCAAGTTTGGTAGAAATCCAGGATAGTTTAAGAAAGTAATTAAAATTTCGAAAACTTTAACCACAGAGTGAATATTTGTGGACGCCGCGGACGACGACGACGACGGAATGTAGGATCGCTATGTCTCGCTTTTTCGACAAGTCGAAGGCTCGACAAAAATGGAATGGTCTAATATCTAAACCTTTCCCTGTACAACATGGAGTAAGACGAGGTGGAATAATTAGCACCAACTGAACAAAGTATATATAAATGATATACTGGACCATCTAGAAAACAGCGGTCTTGGTACCTACATCGGAAATATATTGTGGATCCCCGACATGTGCAGATGATGTTGCCCTCAATGCCAATTCTCCTAATGACCTCCAAACAATGATAAGTACGGTTGAGAATTATAGCACTCACATTTTCCACATTTACGTACTTCCTGTTCTCATCTATGGAATTGACATTCTACTTACAGACAAAAAATACTCTAGAGCCGCTAGAAGTATTCTATCGAAAATCAATTAAACAGATCTTATCGCTTCCCAATAACACAGCAGATGCAGCTATTTATACTATAGCAGGAGTAATTCCAGTCCAAGGCACTATACACAAAGCAGCTATAAATCCTTAGCAGAAAAGATTTTGCTGAAAGGCAATTCTCAATATCTGGATTTAACTCCAAAACCTGGTTTTCTAAAATACGATGCTTACTGGAACAATACAACCTACCTTCAGCTCATGAACTTATACTGAATCCAGTCAGTAGATACCGATGGAAAGCAAATATTTAGAAAGCATTTGACAATGTTTGGCATGAACAACCGAGGACAAAAGTACCATCATACAGCTCTCTCCGCATCTTATCTACAAATAATATATTCTGGCGAAACACTCATCCATTTCTTGCAAGTGTTGGTGCCTCTAATCTAAGATACCATCCGTCTTCAACCAAAACTGGTCTTCTTTGCAATGAACACTCATTTTCTTCTAGACTGTTATCTCTGCATGATACCCGTATACCATACCTTCATGAATTAGACAGCTTTCCACGTAGCTTTAAAAACTGCTAAATTCTTTAACCTAACCAGCTTAGTAATAGACTGCTTATTTTAGATCCAAGTAGGTTATTATGCGCTTGTGACTGTAGATGCAAATGTACTGACAATTGCTTTTAAAGTCAAGTATATAACCAGGAAACTCTGCTATGCCTTACATATCCAAACTAAAAGGTCACCCCACGGGGCGTATTCTTTTTATTTTTGCATATCCTAGTCCCCTGTAAATATAGTTATGAACTTTTAACCGATTCTGAAAAGAAGTGCTCCTTTGAAGGAGGGAATTCCTTATACAGATACAGATATGGTAATAAGCATCGTGTATATGTGTCATAACATTTAGTTGAGGCAAGCTTAAGTTAGAGAACGGAAACGAAAAAAAAATTCATTTGTATAGGGGCATAACTCTAGAACGGTAAAAGTTACGCCACCAAAATTCCAAGTTGATCTGTGTTTTGTGTACAAGATTCATAACATTTAGTTGAGGCAAACTAAAGTTCGAGAACGGGAACGAAAAATTCAGCAATTTTGATATTTGTAAAGGGCATAACTATAGAACGATAAAAGTAACGCCACCAAAATTCAAACTTGATTTAATAAGCATTGTGTAAAAGTTTCATAACATTTGGTTGACAAACTTAAGTTTGAGAACGGAAACCAATATCGGGATGTACGGACGTAAAACTCATTATTATACTTCGTCAAAATGCCAGATTTTGATTGGCTAATATGAGGGAGACAATTTACTCTATCCCAAGGAAAATACTCTATTACCCTTCACGGAGACGCTAGCTCAAGTGTGCGCTTTAATAAATACGAATGATTGTTCTGTACAAGACGACAGTTTATTACTTTGAATTTAAAATTTAATAGACAGTAATAACAGAACATTCAGTATAATAAATTAAATAACACATATCTGAGAGGGCAATAGAGCAGATTGTTACCTCTCGAAAAGACATTGTCAACCTTGGCTTCGCCTCAGTTAACAATGTTTTCTCGGGGTAACAATCTGCTCTATCACCCTCTCAGCTATGTTATTTATATAATGCCCCCTCTGCTACGGCGGGGGCATAAAAATTACATTTTTTGCAAGCAGTCACCTTAAAAAAATAAGGTACATGTATTATACAAACAGTTAACGCCATTGCTGCCGCCAGATTGTAATCCCTATTTCTCGCATTCTGCAACTTTTGTTGCAGGTTTGACAAAAACTGGAGACCTATTCAAACTCTGGCGAGTTTCTTTGGGGGGAATACTGCAAAATTAATTTTGAGTTTAAAACATCACTCATTTTAAGTTGTGATAGTTAGAATATTGCTGTTGTTGGCAGCTGCTTATTTGTGGCACAACTTGTTAAGATGTGCCCATTTGTCATTTCAAGCAGTACACTTAGTTTATAATGTCATGTCAGGAATACAGATTATCACAAAAAGAATTCCACTTATTGGGATTTTATGATGACGTATCCTGGTGTCAGAAAAAACTATAGGCTCTTTAGTGTCGCTCACCTCCATCTTCAACAATGGCCACTCTTGAGTAAAAAATCATCATTAAAGGGGAATAACTCTATCAAGAGTTAATTGACTATTTCAGACATGTTGGCATTTTTGAAGATGTTATCCAGCTGATAATTTTTCCTATCTAAAGTTTCTATTTATCCATTATAGTTTAGTTATCAAGATAATACGCAAAAAATACAAAAAAAATGTTAAAAATAATCATTAAAGGGCAACAACTCCAAAAATGAGTCGACTGAAGATTCGGCCATAATGGCTCATTTATGGATTCCGTCTTGCTGATCATTTGTGCTGTTTAAAGTTTCTATCTATCTATTACAGTTTTCAAGATAATAGGCAATATATGTCATCCTATCATTGTTTTATTTTTACTTTACGTTCTGTTTTTATAACTTAACATTTTACTGTTTCAAGTCATGACCAAACTACTTCAAATTTACATCGTGTAGTTTCAAGTCAACACATTGTATGATAAGCCTCTCTTGACGTCATAATGATATAACATCGTGCTATCTTTGCTCAACAACACGTACTTTCAACTGTACGTCGTGTAGTTTTGAATGAGCATATTGTATGGCAAGCCTATCGTGATATTATTATGATTTAACATCGTGCTATTATAGCTCAACATCACATACTTTCAACTGTACGTCGTGTAGTTTTAAATGAGCATATTGTGTGGTAAGCCTATCGTGACATTCAAATGATATAACAACATGCTATCTTAGCTTAACATCATCTAGTTTCAACTGAAAGTCATGTAGTTTTCAATGAGCATATCGTGTGGAAAGCCTATCGTGACATTCTAATTATATAACAACGTGCTATCTTAGCTTAGCATCACGTACTTTCAACTGTACGTTGTGTAGTTTAAAATGAGCAAATTGTATAATGAGCCTATTGTGACATAATGATATAACATCGTGCTATCGTAGCTTAACATTACGAAATTTCAACTGTACGTCGTGTACTTTAAAGTGAGTATCTTAGCTTAACACGTTGCATCGTGTTGTTTTAAGTCAACAAATTGTATGGTAAGCCTTTCGTTTCAATATAGTGGTGTAGCATCGTGTTATCTTAACTTAACATCATGTACTTTCAACTGTGCATCATGGTGTTTTAAATCAACAGATTGCATGATAGACCTATCGTAATATCACAATGATATAACATCGTATTATCTCAGCTCAATATTTATTAATAATAAGTCAGTACCATACATTTTAGCTATTCATTTTATTTGTTATCATAGCTATCGAAGTGGATGACTGAGCAGTATCCATCTGCAAGCTAACATCATGCAACGTCAACTTCACATATTGCATATTGTAATTTAGAGTTAGCATTTTGATTACTCAATTCAACATCACGCTGTCTTAACTTTACATTTTAAGCTTCAGCATAACGTTTTGTAAATCTCTAATATATGACAGCTGAGGCTTTCCATACTTTTGCTTTATGAATTTATGGAAAACATTCTTTATATATCATTTTGCCTCCAGAGTTAAATTTAATTAATATTCATCAACTTGCAAATGAAGAAGAAAAAATCCTGGGGATTTGTCCCTCATTCTTTTCCATAGAATTGCAGTTTCAATTCACATAATTCTGTAATGTTTTACGCATCGTTATTGTCTTTCAATTTAACATAAAACGATCTAATATTTGTACTATATTCGAAGCCTACACCAAAAATCTTCAATTCTGCACAAGTATATGTTTTCCTATCATTGTTTTAATTTGACTTTACTTTCTGTTTTCATAACATTTTATTGTTTCAAGTCAAGACCAAACTTCTTCAAATTTACATCGTGTATTTTCAAGTCAACACATTGTATAATAAGCCTCTCGTGACGTCATAATGATATAACATCGTGCTATCTTAGCTCAACAACACGTACTTTCAACTGTACGTCGTGTAGTTTTGAATGAGCATATTGTATGGCAAGCCTATCGTGATATTATTCAGATATAACATCGTGCTATCATAGCTCAACATCACATACTTTCAACTGTACGTTATGTAGTTTTAAATGAGCATATTGTATGGTAAGCCTATCGTGACATTCAAATGATATAACAACATGCTATCTTAGCATAACATCACCTAGTTTCAACTGAAAGTCATGTAGTTTTAAATGAGCATATCGTATGGTAAGCCTATCGTGACATTATAATGATAGAACGTACTTTCAACTGTATCCTGTAGTTTTAAATGAGCATATTGTATGGCAAGCCTATCGTGATATTATTATGATATAAGATATTGCTATCATAGCTCATCACCACATATTTTCAACCGTGTGTCGTGTAGTTTTAAACGAGCATATCGTGACATTCTAATGATATAGCAAAGTGCTATCTTAGCTTAACATCACATACTTTCAACTGTACGTTGTGTAGTTTTAAATGAGCAAATTGTATAAGAAGTCTATTGTGACATTATAATGATATAACATTGTGCTATCGTAGCTTAACATTACAAAATTTCAACTGTACGTTGTGTACTTTAAAGTGAGCATCTTAGCTTAACACGTTGCATCGTGTTGTTTTTAAGTCAACAAATTGTATGGTAAACCTTTCGTTTCAATATAGTGGTGTAGCATCATGTTATCTTACTAAACATTATGTACTTTCAACTGTGCATCATGGTGTTTTAAATCAACAGATTGCATGATAGACCAATCATAATATCACAATGATATAACATCGTACTATCTCAGCTCAACATTTATTAATAAGTCATCACCATACATTTTAGCTATTCGTTTTATTTGTTATCATAGCTATCGAAGTGGATGACTGAGCAGTATCCATCTGCAAGCTAACATCATGCAACGTCAACTTCACATCATGTACTTTAAACCTAATGTTACGTGTGTTTGGCATATCATCACAACATCATGACTTAATCATTATACTATCACGACTAAAGCACTCGTCATTGCAAGTCAACATTGCGCAGATTCAACTTAGTATATTGTAATTTAGAGTTAGCATTTTGATGACTCAATTCAACATCACACTGTCTTAACTTTAAGATTTTTTGCTATTGCACAATACTGTGCAATTGAAGATTTCTTCCTATCGCGCAATACTGTGCAATTGAAGATTTCTTGCTTTTGCCCAATACTGTGCTATTGTACAATACTGTGCAAGTGAAGATTTCTTGCTTTTGCCCAATACTGTGCACCCCACCCCCTTTTGGAGTAATTACCCCCAAACTCAATCCCAGCCTTCTCTTTATGGTATGGAACATTGTAGTATAATTTTAGAGATCCATACACTTAAACACAAGTTATTGTCTGGAAACTAGAAAAATGCTTGTTTTTGGCCCCTAATTCCTGAAAGTTTGGGGCAATTACCCCCCCCAACTAAATCCCAGCCTTCCCTTTGTGATATGGAACCTTGTGGTACAATTTCAGAGTGATCCATACACTTACACACAAATTATTGTCCGTAAACTACAAAAATGCTTGTTTTTGGCCCCTAATTTCTAAACTGTTGGTACCATCACCCCCAAAATCAATCCCAAGCTTCCTTTTGTGGTATTGAACCTTCTGGTAAAAATTCATAAGGAGATCCATTCATTTAAACAAAGCTATTGTCCGGAAACCAACTGTGTATTCAGAAGTGACGATGACAACATCAAAACATTAATTTTTTGCGGTCATATAAAAATGCTTATTTTAGACCCTTTTTGGCCCCTAATTCCTGAACAGTTTAGGTAATTACCCCAAAATGAATCCCAACCTTCTATTTGTGGTATTGAACCTTGTGGTACAATTTCAGAGCAATCAAAATACTTATACACAAGAGTGTTCTGAAACTAGAAAATGCTTGTTTTGGACCCTTTTGGCCCCTAATTCCTAAACGGTTGGGACCATCAACCCCAACCTTCCTTTTGTGGTATTGAACCTTTTGGTTAAATTTTATATAGAGATCCATACACTTAAACTAAAGTTATTGTCCGGAAACCAAATGTCTTCAGACGACAACGATGCCCTGATGGCAATCTACGACCGTGGTTGTATGAAAATCGTTGTTAAGGGCAAAATTTCAAAAAGGAAACGACTAATAATTTCGGTCATGTTGACTTGTTTGTAGATCTAGTCTTGCTGATCATTTTTGTTATTTCAAACTTTCTGTTTATCTATTATACTTTTCGAGATAATAGGCAAAAATTTAAAAAAAATAGTTAAATTCATCATCTAAGGGCAATAACTCCTACAAGAAGTCATCTGACAGTTTTGACATAAATAATCAATAGGTAGATCGCAACATTCTGAACATTTTGCCCTTATCAGATTTTTTCTATTCATATGGGGTTTTAAAATAATAGACAAAACTTGCATTTTACCCCTATGTTGTATTTTAACTATGTCAGCCATCTTGGTAGACGGGTGGGGTCATCGGACATTTTTTTAAAACTAGATACCCCAATGATGATTGTGGGCAAGTTTGGTTAAATTTAGCCCAGCAGTTTCCGAGGAAAAGATTTTGGTAAAAAATAAACAGACGACAGACAACAAGTGATGAGAAAAGCTCACTTGGCCGAAAGGGCAGGTGAGCTTAAACAGGAACCTAACTTTTTGTTGATCAGGAATGACCCCTGAAAGTAATTTAAGTGAAATTGTGAACTAGATTTGCGTATCCTTGTTCTAGTCCTCATATTTAAGCACTACATCAGTCAAATCAGACAATAACTGCCTAGCATGCGCAAGTCCTTCAAAGATGTATAGCTAGTAATATACGTCCTTGGTCCCTTGCTGTTACCCAAAATAAGGTTGAATTTCATCTCGCGCAAAAGTTACTGAAGCCCTCAAAATCCTAGCTAAAACCCTCAAGTACACTTAGTTTTTTATGTCGTGTCAGGAAGTACACTCATTCGACTTTGCCAGGTCAGGCAATACTCTCATTTGTTAAAATATATGATGTCAGGAAGTTCTGACTATCTCTATCAAAATAACTTGGATTTTTTTATTTATTTTATTCAGTCCCATTAATTTATTCTTTCTCTCCTCCTTTAACTGGCAGTTTCTTTGTACCTCGGATTCTTCCAGTACGACGGGCAGCAATAAGACCAACCTGTGAACAGAGATAAGAGTAATCATTATGAGTGAAACATTGGTTATTTATATCATAGTGTGAAAAGAGGTCAATAAATTGTTTATTCCGATATATTAATTGAACAAATCTGTAGCCTTGATATGTTTGAACAGACTCATGTTTTACATCAATAATTTATTTATGCAAGGAACAGGGTTATTAAGAAACAAAATCAGCCCCATAATATTTTATCTTCAGAAAGTATTTTTTTACTGATGTACACGATATATTTTGTAAGCCAAGTGAATTATTGGGAACTACATATTTATCATACTATACAACTAGAGACTTCAGGAGCCTAAATGGCTTATCTGGTAAAAATATGCCACATTGATATTAACGTAAAAAACCAAGACCCCCAAAAAAAACAGGTTACTCTAGATGATACTCTGGTTATAACGACATAAAGAGCTGTGCCATGAGCGCATGATACACCTGTCGCTATTTCAAAGAATAAAGTTCCATAACTCCTCAATGTCATCAGAACTTAATAAAATAAATGGGGAATGTGTCCATGGACACAGATGATGCCCCCGCTTGCATATCATATACAGTTATAAAGGGACATTACTGAAGAACAGTAAAAGTGACGCTACCCAAAATTGTACTTAATCTGAGTTTTGTAGTAATAAGTATTGTGTATAAGTCTCATAGCATTCGGTTGAGGCTAACTTAAATTAGAGAACAGAAACGAAAAATTCAGCCATTTTTCCATTTGTAAACAGGCATAACTCTAGAACGGTAAAAGTGACACCAACAAAATTCAAACTTGATCTGTATTATGTGGTAATAAGCATTGAGTATACATCTCATAACATTTGGTTGAGGCAAACTCAAGTTAGAAAACAGAAACAAAAAATTCAGCAATTTGTCCATTTGTAAAGGGGCATAACTCGAGAACGGTTATAGTGACGCCACCAAAATTCAAACTTAATCTGTGTTTTGTGGTAAAAAGCATTGTGTATAAGTTTCATAACATTTCGTTGAGGCATACTAAAGTTAGAGAACAGAAACCAACTTTGGGACGTACGAACAGACATATGTACAGACGGACAAGGGTAAAACTTAATGCCCCCTCCGCTACGGCGGGAGCATAAAAAGTAAAGGGAGGTTATTTTAATAGATATACACCAGTCACTGAAGTTTCAAGAAAACTACTCAAAGCACTTTGGAGTTATTGTCTGAATACTTGAAAATCAACCCTTTTTTATGAATAAAATCCCATATAAAAATCGAAAGGGAGCTTACGTCAATAGATATAAACAATTTGCCAAAGTTTCATGAAAACTGCTCAAAGCATTTTTGAGTTATTGTCCGATAACTGGAAAATTCCCCTTTTTTAATGAATAAAACCCATAACTCGGAAACGTAAAATCTAAAAACATAAAAATCAAAAGGGAGCTCACATCAATATATATAAACAAGTCACCAAAGTTTCTTGCAAATTGGTTAAAGCGTTTTTGAGGTATTGTCCGACATGTTGATGACAGACAGAGAGACAATGGTATACCATAATACGTCCCTTAAACGGGTGTATAAAAACACTACTGAACTACATTAACAATATAAAGCTTCACTACAAGTGAAATTTCTCCTTACCTTTCTACCAGCTGATGTGTCTCTTCTTACTGTTGAGGCTTTACCAATATGTTGATGGTTACCACCACCATGGGGATGTTCAACGGGCTACAAATACAATAGAAGAATGATTGTAACTTACATTCCCATTTTAAATGTATCAGAAATTTTTAGTCTCAGGTTTAAACCATTAACAAAGTAAAAATCTAATCATTTCCTAGTTGTCAAGAGATGCAAAAAATCAGATGCAAATGCAGGTTGTATTGTAACACTTCTGTATCCTCCTTTTATACTATTTAGAGATTATATGGTTTTCATAGGAATTAATCAATTTTAAATCTACTAACAGTAAATATTATTTAGACTTCTCAACCTTACATCTACTAAATGGAGGATGGCAAAACTTAGCATGTATGTTGGCTTCAAATGGCCTACACAGAGGCAGTGTTACATGTAGCTGTAAATATACATACGTTCATAGCCACACCACGAACTTTAGGCCAGCAGTTTCTCTTTGCCTTGTATTTGAAGTATGCACGACCAGCCTTTAACATGGGTTTGTCAATACGTCCACCACCAGATACAATTCCTACAATTAATAACAACTTTTTATGACTTCTATCAGAGTAATTAATACATTTTTCTTAACAAGATTATGCATCCATATGACACCATGTCCCACTGTCAAGATCTTAATTCCATGGTTAGAAATCTGGGTCAAAACTTGAATTTTGTACATATTCTAAAAAGTTCACTTCATAATAAAACAAGTTTGATCACACATGGCTTTTAACCAAAACTTAACCTGATACAGGATGGGCAGACAAACCACAAATGCAGATCTGAGAACATAATGCACATCTACTATTACAGGCAGGGCATAAAAAGAATAATTTCCTTTATAAATATTCTCCCATATTAATTTTAATACTATTCACAAAGTTTTTAACTCCAACATGCATAGCAATTTTTGTTGATTGCAATTTATTTTTTAGAGCAAGTGTTTTCATATTTGTTTTAACAATGCGCTTTTCTTTTTGATTTCAAAAATCAGTATGGCTAACAAAATCCTGACCACCTAAAAAATTAATTCATTTCGACCCGAGTTAAACACCCCTCTATATAAAAGAAATAATTCAGAATAACTTTGATTCAGAAACTTTTTAAATTTTCATCACAAATGATTCAGGTCAAAGTGAAGAATATTTTTAATCATCATTTATCAAATCATATTCTGCTTTTTATTTAGTGAATTTTTTGTAAGACAGAGTCCTCATAACTAATATTAAACAGTACAACGGTTACGCCCAAGTACTTGCAATGGAAGACTCCTAGCAGACTTGCTGTGTTAAATGCTCAGATGTCCAGATAGTCTCAATATTAATCTACAACATGTCTGTTATTACAGAACAAGAGTTTGAATTTTGGGGCAATGGAAGATAAATATGTTTTAAAAAGAAATCCTGATTTGGTAGCATTTAAACTTGATGAAAAATAATTTTTGAAAAGTGGGGATGGATATGAAAAAGCAGTTAATGTATTTAAAGTTTTTTTCATGTTATTGTGAATTATTTATCTCAAAAAGGTTGTAGGGGTGGTGATGCTCAACATTTTAAAGATTTAATATATTTTGTTTTATTTGTCCTTGTCTCAATCAACACTTCGTGCTTTAAGACTTGTGATTATTTTTGGACCCTCATTTTGCTTTCCCCAAAAAGCGCATATAAGACAACAAAGAACATTCCAACAACACTACTGTATTCTTGTAGAAATCCTGAGGGGCAAGCTAAGTTTTACTTGTTATTATGGGCAGGTTAGTGAAAAAATATGAATTCCATCAGTTCACTCAATCTCCTTATATGACTTGTCAGGTCTGTAGCATGTTTGTTAATACAACAGAATATTGCACTTTCAAAACATGATTAAAATGACCTAGTGAACAAATGTGGAACAAAAAAAGTCTTAAACGCAAAAAATTCAAATCCTCAGGAATTCTCTCTTATCCTCTTTATAGGAATGGCCCACTGAGGAGTAAATGTATAGGTGGGGATCCATCCCTTGCTGGATTAGGACCTACTCGCCTATTAGAACTAACACCTGACTAAAGTAATAATGAGCCTGGCAAAGATCTAGTAAAGACAACTTTAAACTCCAAGCTCCCCTCTATTTCAGAAATGGGTAAGGCCAAATCCTATATTATAAATACAGGACTGTTAATCCTTCCAAGGAACATCAATATAAAACAAAACATTTTCAAATTAAAATAATGGTGACTGAGGACAACACATTAACATAATACCAGGAACTTTTTAACAAATGTTTTCTCAAGCTAAAATTGGACAGATTGCAATAACATTAGTTCACTGGACTGTACTGTCCTAAGAAACCTAGATGTCAAGAGCTTATTATTGTTGTTACTCAAGTAATTTCAATTTTATATAGCTTAAATTAAACCATTCCGCTATCTTAATAACTTATTCCATATGCATATAAAAGCAACCCATATAAGAGATGTGGAATGATTGTCAATGATTTAACTAAAAGCAAAGCTAAAGACCAAAGGACGAAAATGTAAACAACTAGACCATCCTAGCCACAACATGGCTGCAAAGATAGATGAGAATGAGAATCTGCTTCAGATACTTTTAGTGTGTTCATCACCTTTGATTCAGGTCAAAGTGAAGAATGTTTTTGTATTCATCATTTAGCAGTATTCATTATTATTTTCAGACATATATAAGAAATCAATTTATATCTGCTAACATTTAATAAACAGCTGCGTCCCAAGCGCATGATACGCCTGTCGTCTTGTGTGTGAGGTTTTATGCAATAATCATAAAACGTTTCTGAGATACGGCACGGCGTGAAACCCCCCCCCCCCCCCCTTTTTTTTATAAAAAAATCAATTATTCAAAAATAAAATTTTGAATCATCACCAAAAAGAATACAGATCTTTAGATTAATATAACTAAGAAGTGTGTAAAGTTTTAAGCAATAATCATAAAACTTTTTTGAGATAAGACGCGACATGTGAAAAAAGCACCCCACCCCCTGCTTTAGTTACAAAGTCCCGTAACTCAAAAAGTTTTAATCTTATTTTCACCAAAAAGTATTCAGATCGTTTGACCATCATAAGAAACAACTATGTGAAGTTTCATGAAATTTGGATAAGTCGTTCTCAAGTTACGGTGCGACATGTGGACACCGGCCATTTGTATACCATAATACGTCCCGTCAAAATTTTTGATGGGCGTATAAAAAATGTAGGTAAGTGACAAAAGTCGTTCTATATAGAAGTAAAGTTATGTTCAGGTAAGTGTGCAATTATAAACAATTAATTTTGAAAAAGATTGACATAAAATCTTTTGAATATATTTTGCATTTTAAACCCATGTATATACCTACCAACCATAGCTCTGTTTGCTGATGGGATAACTTTTTTGGCGCCTGATGGCAGTTTTACCCTTGACTTCTTGGTATCTGGGTTATGTGAGATTACTGTGGCATAGCCACCTGAAGCTTTGGCCAATCGTCCTCGGTCACCTGTTTTCTCTTCCAGTGAGCATACAATGGTTCCTTCTGGCATCACACCAACTGGTAAAATATTGCCAATCTGGAGAGAGGCTGCAAAATCATTAAAAAATGAAACTGACTGCAGTCAATCATATTTCCATCAAAGCTTATTATCAATTAATATTAATGCTAAATTTGTACAGTTGTGTAATGTGACAAGACCCTTCATCAACTTCAATTGCTGACCTTACAACTAAAATCAGAAGACATTATCAATGATTTGATTTCAATCTGAAAATATTAGAAAAATATAATAGTTTGCCATGAAATCTGTTTGGATGCAGTTTTAAGTAACCTTTATTTCCATTCTCAATTTTATTTATAGCTATCTTATGACAAAGATTGACAGTGAATAAAAGGGCAAGAGAATAATAATGTTGTGAAAACATACATGTGCTGTATTATTGGCAGGCCAGGAAAACTACCAAAATTTGATGCACGATTAAAAAAATATTAGCTTGAAATCCAAAATACACCATAAATTTAGTTTATGACCAGTGATATTCACTGGTAAAATCAAAATCAAGGTTTCCTCCCCTTATATGTCTAAAATACTAGAGTTGTGTTCATAAAGTATCATTATCTATTCGTGTAGAATTGAGATAAATACTACTATTAATACATTGCAACTTCAAAATAGTCTTCTCACAAAACAATTTTATAAGATGGGGTCACACCCAGAAAATATATTGGTTAATTCAGAAATTTAATTAGAATTTATATCAAAGATTATGTGTTTTTAGTTAAATGAACTATCTATTGTATTTTAATAGATTATTAATATTGTTAAAAAACCTTTTTTGCCACAATAAACAAATTGCCCAGTGTACATTCCTTCGGCTGCTACAAAGGTCTCTGTTCTTTGTTTAAATCTATATGGATCTCTGAATACCACTTTAGCAAGAGGAGCACCACGACCTGAGTCATGTATAATGTCCTAAAAAACATAAAATCTTGTTCATTTTTAGGTACATGGTACACAATATGTACTTAGCAATAATACGAAACTTAAAAGCAACCACACAGGAAAAACAGCAATTGGCACACTGCTAATATTTCTGCTAAATCATGAAACAAGGATAACTGTTTCCTTCATTATGTCTCATTAGAACTGATATAAAATTGCAAGTCTCTAACTGCTAATCATGTATAGATAAAAAAAACTAGAGGCTCTCAAGAGCCTGTGTCGCTCACCTGTATTTACTAATGCTTTGGAAATCATGTTAAATAAGGTTAAAATCATAATTAATAGTATTAGATATTAGATATTCAGAGTTCGCGAAAACTTATTTTGACCCGTCGGTCATGGGACCGACAAGGCATGATTATTTGTCAGTCCTACAAAATTTTAGCCAGTCCTACAAAATCTCTCAATTTTACCCTGAAAAAAAACTGATACATATTTTATCGAAAAATAACTTTATTAATATTAGTTTTATTCTTCGCACCCACAGGCAAATTAACAATGAAAAACCAGTTCAGGTCTTCTGATTGTTCTTATTTAAAGTCATCTTCACTATCCATTTCATCATCTGAATCACTTTCTCCGCTGTTACAGTATTTGTTTGCTCCATTGTAGGGTTCAATCGCCGATTGTTTGCCAGGGATGGCTCTATGGACAAATTAAGTAGGCCACGTGTAGATCGCCGCTTTGGTTTGTTTATAATAAATCCGTAAACCAGTACCGGAAATTGGCAGCGGATACATCTGATAACCGATGTAAGCACTTATTGGAAACAGTTGCGGTACATCTAATAACCGATGTAAAAAAGTGCCGAAATATGCACTACAACGGCCGTTTTTACATCGGTCATTGGGACCGGCACTAGCCTTCAAAATACTGGTCCGAGCCTCATTTTGACCGACAGGACCGACCATTTTCGTGAACTCTGGATATTATAATGATATATAAGATAATAACAAATAAAATGCTCCGCAGGGCGCAGCTTGATACGACCGCAGAGGTCGAACCCTGAACAGTTGGGGCAAGTATGGACACAACATTCAAGCTTGATACAGCTCTGAATTTGGATTGTGATTAAATATTTGACACAGCATAGGTTTCTGACACAGAATAAATGTGGTCTAAGAACTTAAAAATTTTAAATTGGACATTCACCTATTATGGTCCAATATCCAAAATCTAAATACATGGTTAGATTCAGCATATCAAAGAACCCCAAGAATTCAATTTTTGATGAAATCAAACAAAGTTTAATTTTGGACCCTTTTGACCTCAATGTGGACAAAGTTGATAACGGGGCCCAAAAATCAAATATCTAAATACATGGTTAAATTCAGCATATCAAAGAACCCCATACATTCAATTTTTGTTGAAATCAAACAAAGTTTAATTTTGGACCCCGATTTGGACCAACTTGAAAACTGGGCCCATAATCAAAAATCTAAATACATGTTTAGATTCAGCATATCAAAGAACCCTAAGAATTCAATTTTTGTTAAAATCAAACTAAGTTTAATTTTGGACCCTTTGGACCTTAATGTAGACCAATTTGAAAACGGAACCAAAAATTAAGAATCTAAATACACGGTTAGATTCGGCATATCAAAGAACCCCAATAATTCAATTTTTGATGAAACCAAACAAAGTTAAATTTTGGACCCTTTGGACCTCAATGTGGACCAATTTAAAAACGGGGCCCAAAATCCAAAAACTTAATACACGGTTAGATTCAGCATATTAAAGAACCCCAAGAATTCAAGAATAAAACCCCATTGAAATTGATCAAGAAATAAGCAATTTATACGAAGTATCTTCTTTTGCACAATACTGTGCAATTGAATATTTCTTGCTATTGCGCAATACTGTACAATTGACAATTTCTTGCTATTGCGCAATATTGTGCTATTGGATATTTCTTGCTATTGCGCAATACTGTGCAATTGAAGATTTCTTGCTATTGTGCAATACTGTGCAATTGAAAATTTCTTGCTATTGTACAATACTTATTATATAATAATTTACACATCCTGTTTGGTGTGTATCTCCTACCATATCATTATTATTTGCTTTTAAATATTAATCAGAAATAACCAACTTAAAATGGAAAATTTAAAAAAAAAAAAAAAATGAAAAAAATAAAAAAAAAGTAAAAAAAAAATCCCCCCCCTTCCAAATTTTTTGAACCCCCTTATGATTCATCACCCCCAAACTCAATCCCAGCCTTCCCTTTGTGGTATGGTACCTTGCAGTACAATTTCAGAGAGATCCATACACTTGAACACAAGTTATTGTCTGGAAACTAGAAAAATGCTTATTTTTGGCCCCCAATTCCTTAACGTTTCGGGCAATTACCCCCAAACTCAATTCCAGCTTTCCCTTTGTGATATGGAACCTTGTAGTACAATTTCAGAAATATCCAAACACTTACACACAAGTTATTGTCATGAAACTAGAAAAATGCTTGTTTTTTGCCCCTTTTTTGGCCCCTAATTCCTAAAATTTTAAGGCAATTGCCCCCAAAATCAATTAAGCCTTTCCTTTGTGATATGGAACCTTGTGGTACAATGTCAGAGAGATCCATACACTTACACACAAGTTATTGTCTGGAAGTTACAAAAATGCTTATTTTTGGCCCCTAATTCCTTAACTGTTGGTACCATAACCCCCAAAATCAATCCCAACCTTCCTTTCGTGGTATTGAACCTTATGGTAAAATTTCATGGAGATCCATTCACTTAAACTAAAGTTAGAGTGCGAAAACTAATGTGTCTTCAGACGACGCCGACGCCAACGTCATACCAATATACGACCAAAAATTTTTTAATTTTTGCGGTCGTATAAAAACTGCAAACTTTTTGTAAAATTACTAACTCAGAGGCAGCAACCCAACAACGGGTTGTCGGATTCGTCTGAAAATTTCAGGGCAGATAAATCTAAATCTGATGAACATTTTTGCCACCTGTCAGATTTGCTCTAAATGCTTTAGTTTCAGATATAAACCAAAAACTGCATTTTACCCCTATGTTCTATTTCTAACCAAGTCGGCCATGATGGTTGGAAGGCGGGGTCATCGGACAAATTTTTTAAACTAGATACCCTAATAATGATTATGGCCAAGCATGGTTAAATTTGTCTCAGTAGTTTCAGAGAAGAAGATTTTTGTAAAAGATTACAAAAATTTACATAAAATTGTTAAAAATTGACTATTAAGGGCAATAACTCCTAAAGGGGTCGACTGACAATTTTGGTCATGAAACTTATTTGTAGATCTTACTTTGCTGAACATTATTGCTGTTTACAGTTTATCTCTATCTATAATAATATTCAAGATAATAACCAAAAACTGCAAAATTTCCTTAAAATTACCAATTCAGGGGCAGCAACCCAACAACAGGTTGTCAGATTTGTCTGAAAATTGTATGACAGATAGATCTTGACCTGATAATCAGTTTTACCCGTGTCAGATTTACTCTAAATGCTTTGGTTTCAGAGATATAAGCAAAAATCTACATTTTACCCCTATGTTCTATTTTTAGCCATGGCGGCCATCTTGGTTGGTTGGCGGGGTCATCGGACACATTTTTTAAACTAGATACCCTAATGATGATTGTGGCCAAGTTTGGTTAAATTTGGCCCAGTGGTTTCAGAGGAGAAGATTTTTGTAAAAAGCTTACGACGACGGACGCCAAGTGATGAGAAAAGCTCACTTGGCCCTTTGGGCCAGGTGAGCTAAAAAATCTATTCACTATACATGTAGCTCTCCTTTTCATCTTAAAAGTATATGAAAAGTACATTTTAGTTTTATTCCAGTGTATGAAACCTTTTTTTCCTTACTCGCCAAATTTGCAAGCAGCTTTTCATTTCAACTCGCCTAATTGAAATTCCACTTGCCAGCTTGGCGAGTGATTTACTTTTGGAACTCTCCGTCTTTTACATACATAATTATTAAAACATATTATTCCATTCCACTTACTAAATGCATGTACTTATGTTCATCATTTAAATCTATATATAACTGGTACATTTAACTTAACAATTTAAATTTCTATTTAAATATAGTAGTCTCATTTATCATAAGGGAGCAGTCAACTTATCTTGCAGAGTTCTCGAAATCTTTTTTTTACTGGTGGTCATTGGGACCACCAAGACTAAAAATCTGGTGGTCCTTGAGAAAATCTGGTGGTCCTGTAATTTTATTTGAATTTATCAAACACCTATTAGTTACATGAAAGTCATTGATCAATACTATATTAATTCCATCCTAGTTTCTATGTTATATGTTAGGTTTTTTTAATGAAAGTTTAAACTTTGCATTGTTCACTAATTTTTATACTTTGTCAGTTTGATAACATGCTTGATTTCATTTTTGTTTTATGTCTCATGCATTATACTACCTGTAGGGTCTATTAAGGGCTCATGTATAATGAAATTCAATCCTTTTTTAGCCCACCCAAATTCGTACTTGTTTTAAAAGCTAAACTCATAACAATCCTGCATTTTATTGGTCACTTTTGGTTGACGAATAATTAAAATTTTAAATAGTTAATATTAAAAGAAGTCCAAATTCATCATAAGAGCTGGTATTAAATTTCTTCCTAATGCTAATCCACTCATATTAAGAAACAATAAAAAATTGTAATAAAAATAATTTATCACTAGAACTGGTCCATAACATCTACTCAATGATGATCAAGTTGTATTTTAAAGTTATCAACAGTATTTGCAGACACAACAATTTGGGTAAACTGTTCCAATCGTTTATAAATCGTTAGTAAAAATGCCTTTAACGAAATGACGAATTACATCGAGGCTTTATTAGTTTAAAGCTGTGTCCACTGCAATCATTTACAGTGAAAAGTGCATTAAAATGATAGAAATAAAAGACTAAGTCTTGTAATATAGAAAAAATGTTCAGTCTCTGTAAAAGTCTTTGTTCAAATACAGAGTCCTCTGGTTTAGCACCCTCACTGATAGTCCGAGATTATTCTGACGTCGAACGGCTATTTTGCCAGACAAGCTGGGGCTGTGGGTCCGCCCCAACTTGTCTGGCAAAACAGCCGTTGCACGTCAGAGTCAGAGTAATCTTGGACTACCTCTCTGAACGAAATGGGCCATGCCGAAGCCATGATGACTTTTATGACTGGTTATTTATCAAAAGTATTACCGTAATTTTGAGCTATGCTACAAAAGTTAATTTACAGTAGTAACCAGTACAAAAACTATCTGAATACCAAAGAAACCGACGACTGGTTCTTTTTCAAAAGTATTACTGTAATTTTGAGCTATGTAGTTATTGTTTACATCAGCAACCAGTTCAAAAGCTATCTAAATACCGAAAAGATGTTAAAAAACAAAAGTGAACAACCACCAAAATGTTGTCGGTCATCAGGACTGACACTACACATGCAATTGTCGGTCCTAGCCGACTTTTGGCGGTCAGGACCGACAGTTTTCGAGAACACTGATCTTGTGATTACCTTAGGAGAGGGGTTTCAAAAACATTTTTACCACAACTGACAAGTCAAAAGTGTTTTTGTCATAACCAGACTTCCTTATTCCAATGATTATGGATAAATCTTAGTACTGTACAAATGCTGAAGTTATTGAGCAGCCTCTTCTACTAGAATTATTTTAAAAAACATGAATAATTACACTGTTCTGCACCAAAGGCCTTTTTATGTTTAGTTTCTGGTTTTGCTTTTTGTGTTTAGTTCCTTTTGTTTGTTTAAATTATTCAGCCTTAAAAACTATTCCATTTTGAAATTACTATTTCATAATTTGACTCCAGATTGAACTTGTTAAATATTCAGAATAGTATAAAAAATGGCTTTCAAATCTGGTCAACAAATACAATGCCCATCCTGTATTTTGCTTAAAATAAACATACCGTAGATACTCGCCTAATAGTCGATCCTACTATAAGTCGGGGGCCCTTTTCAGCTCCAAATTCTAAGGATTTAGTCTTGACCCTCGTATAAGTCGGACAAAATTTGGGCATTTTTTTTTTCAGCTGACAGTAACTGAACGCCGGTAAAACCAATGCAAATCCAGGAATAATATTCATTTCTGCATTAATGTTTGTTTGGTTTGAATTTAGTTGATGCTCATCATGATAATTTATATTGCTGTTAATAATAAAGATGTATTCATTTCTCTTGTTTTGTTCACTGTTCAAATGTTAGATTAGCCATGTGTTGTTTACATAATGCATCAATGATTTTGTAGGGTATGACTAATAACCTATCAGTGATATTGTTTGCCACAAATTACAGCCGAAATTCGGCTTTTTCCCCTAGAGAAAATTCCCAATTTCTAAAAAAAATGGCTTAAAATTCCTCCCAAAAAGTTTTACATTTTCCCCAAACAGTGATGGCATTGGTAGTAATGTTTGTAAATATCGTATTCATGTTATTATTTTGATATTAGAAAGCACTTTTGAGATCCGGTTTTCTGATCAGAATCATCATGGTGTTTGTGGGTTTCAATGCATTAAGTACCATCATTGCTTCTGTTTCTTTCCCCTCTCCGAAAAGTACCTTTCAGGTTGAAAATGTCTGACAATCAAAATATACATGAAAAAACAGTACAAAAAAGACAGCAAAGGTCAGAAAAAAATCGGAGATGTGTTTAGAATAAAATATACAAATTTCCCAATTTCATTAAAAAATATGCATTTTTCCCAATAAAAAACGGTAGAGGTAGTTTTGAAAAAAGACAACAATATCACTGCCTATTGTTTGAGAAAAGCGAATATAAACCAATATGAACCTGAAAAATTTAAAGTCAATCAACACTTGATGAAAATATTTTTAACAGCATACATAACTTGGTGTTAAATGAGCATGTACACTTCATAATTCTTATTATATTGTGATGATTAAAGGATTAAAAAAATTAAGTGAAGCTAATCAATATATTAAAATAACTAACTCCAACTCATTAGTGTCATCTGTTTACCTATCACTGATAGTTTTCACACCTTTAGTAAATACAACTCTTTGTCTCTTAATTGGGGTTATCAATGGATTATATTGGCTTGTCAATCAATTTTGTAATTTTTGTTTACCTGAGACACTTTAATGAATAATATTTTGATTTTGGGAATGAATCTTAAAATTATTTTTTGATTATTATATGATTTATAAGCATTGAATTGGTATCATGATATCACAATAATGACACAATAACTCCGTTGAAAACATCCTTTCACATATTTGGTACATTGTTATCTCCTTTTCATTTTTGGTTCTTGGCTCTTCTTTTGGGTTTATAGGAAAACCATGTGACCATGAAAATCAATACACAAACCGGAAACAGTAGAATTTCAACACGAATTTGCAGAAAATGTTTACCAAAGAACAAATAAAACACAAAGACAGTATTGTAGTCATTTATTGTCAACAAAAACTTTTTATTTATTGATTTATGTAGGTTTGGCAATCAAAAACGTAGTTTTGACCAGGAAATTCACTCCTGACCACTTTTCTCAAGCTTGGATTTTTCCTCTGGTCGCTAGATCTCGTCTATTAGTCGGTCCCCCTCTCTGGATTATGAATTTTACTCCCAATTTTCCGACTAATAAGCGAGTAGGAACGGTACATGGACAGGAAGGTAAAACAAATATTAAATGTTTTATTTGTAACTCACTGATACCCAACTGTATGCATAATACGTTTATTTTAGTCATGTCAAGAAATTAAAATCCGTGAGGTGGGGATCGTATAGTAGGTTTTAGCATGCTGTTTCAATGAAGTGTCAAGGTCATCATAATAATGTTTTAGTTTGCCAATTGCGATAAATAAACTGTTTAGGAGCTAGGGATATCATTTTTAATAACACTGCACATTGAAATTAGTTCAACAGACTTAAAATTCATGGACCTTTGACAATATAAGGCCTCACAACTGTCAAAATACTTCAACTGGCCAGAGAATTTTTTTCTGGCCAGTTGAAGTATTTTATATCACTCGCCACATTGGCGAGTTACCAAGTATCAGTGCTCGCCATATCCGTTTCTTACTCGCCTTTGGGGAGTTGGCGAGCGAAGGTTTCACACACTGTTATTCTATCAGTATAAAACTGGTTGGGCACCTGAAATTTCAACTGGACCCCAGAAAATACATTTTGGGGCCCAGCTATCTCCTGGAGAAAAAAAGTAAAGTCGAGTCCCTGCATTCATTCATGATAAACAAATATAATACAGAAAATGAAAATAGCAATATTATACAAGTTTAGCCCAGAGTTTGAATACCAGCATTCTAAATTTAGTATTACAAATACCTTGATACATCCTTTGATATAACCATGTCTTTCAGCAAAATCAACTGGTCTAAAAGCTGCTCTACCCTTTTTGTTTCTTGTGCGGGCCTTGAAAACACTTCCAGGCCCTTTTCTCTGGGACCTAATTACTCTTCCCATTATCTAAAAACAAGCAAATATTTATCACTAGTAAATATGACTCATGGAATATTGTTTATTTGAATAATGACAACCATGTTATTTATTCATATACAACTAAAACTGTCGTTTTGATTATTTGATAGCATGGCTACATTTGTATCATTGAAGGTCGGATTTTTTTTAAACTTTAAAAGAGATCCAGAAAGGCAAATATGTTTTCTTTTCAATTTTTACCTGCTTAAGGTGTATGAAAGTTTACTAGTCTGGGGAATCGGACTAGTGACTTACGATGTAGACTGCGCACATGCACTTATTTCTATCGGCATGGGAAGGTCGATAGAAACAAGTGCCTGTGAGACTGGTAGAAAATGAGGATTCTAATACACCTTATCGCTATTTGTCTGCCATTACTGGACATCACACAGGTTCTCGTAAAATTTTGACGTCATAATACAAAATATCTGACGCCTCAATGGAAAAGTGATTGTTGTATGACGTCAATAGTTCAAGCGGGACAGATTCTCGGGTCAGCCAGGAATAGCGATAAGGTGTATGGGGATTTGTTAGTAACTAGTTTGCAAATTATACCTATCTACTACCGTTATTATAATTTTACAATTTAATATTGCGTTCAGAAGAAAAGATTAGTATGAGTACGGTGTACTGTTTACGTAAACATAATAATAAACGAAGACCGTCAGTTACACCTATATAGCTATATACCATATCTGTATCTGTATAAGGAATTCCCTCCTTCAAAGGAGCACATCTTTTCAGAATCGGTTTAAAAGTTCACTATATATATTTACAGGACTATATTTACAGTGGTCTTGGGTATACAAAAAAGTAAAAATAATGCCCGTGGGGTGAATGTTGGCTACATTCAATGGCCCTTTCGTTTGCTTGACGGCAGAGCTTTCAAAAGTTCATTTCTTTTGGTATGTAAGGCATAGCAGAGTTTCCTATTTATGTACTCCACTTTGAAGCAGTTGTCAGTACATTTCAAGTCATTTGCATCTACAGTCACATGCGCATAATAATGTACTTGGGTCTAAAATAAGCTGTTTATTTATTACTAAGCTGGTTAGGTTAAAGCATTTAGCACAGTTTTTAATGGTACGAAGAAAGCAGTCTAATTCATGCAGGTATGGTATACGAGTATCATTCAGAGATACCTGCATGTTGTTTGGTTAGAAATGTGTTTAAATAACTTGGGTATTATCTTATTTTCAAAAAGAATACGTATAATTTGTATGAATATTGGTGTCAAGCGATGTTTTGTGAGGCAAAAGTCAGAGATGAAGATGGATTTCTAGCGATAATATTTCACTCACGGGTATCTAGTAAAAATATAGACCGGAAAAGGAAGTTGACGGTGACTGGTTTTCAAAGAACATTTTACAACCAAGGTACCAGATCAGTTTCACTAAGTACCTAAAATATTACTTTGGAAAAGTATAGACAACAATGTACATATTGATTAGTTCAGTTTCTTGTATGTTCCTCCATTAATTGTGGAGCACTACCCATAGGGTATAATTGAAGCTAATATATACACCTTAAAACATAAAGGAACATATAAACCTATGTACAGATAAGGGAATAAAGGCAATATTATTATTAATTCAAAGGATAGTCATTACAGTTTTAAAACATAGAATTAGTTAATCATAATAGTTATATTAAAGATAAGTGGGGAGAGTTTTTAGCAATTGTATGCCTGCATTCATCAAAAACAACAGAAGTGACATGAAAATCAATATGAAATTAACATTTGTGTTACCATACAATATATATGTATCTAGCTGATGTTACATGTGCCTGACACGCCTGAGATTTCAGTTCAGTAACTATACAGTTACGTATCTGTAGCCCCCTCTGTACTGTATGATATGATCTGTATGGATACGTTATGTATACGAATAATATTTTTTGATACAACGGTGGAGAGAGCGTCGGTACATGAGAGCAGTTTTGAAGCTCTCAACGCTCGGTGCGCGTAATACACTGTCTTCTGATTGTTCCATTCGATCACTATTTTGACAAAGAATCTGTATCTGCATCTGTATGAGTACATTGTGGATACCAATACTGGCTTTAAAACAGCGGTAGAGAGAGCGCCGTCGATTTATTGATGGTGCGCGAGAGCAGTTTTGAAGCTCTCAACGCTCAGTGCGCGCAGTACAGTGTCTTCAAGGTGGTTCCACTCGATAAATGTTTTCACGAAAAATAAGTTTTGAATATTGTGGTGTTTTGCTCTTTGGAATCTCAAAATATTTTGTTTTGTTCTTAACTTGTTTTTCCACAATGTTTATTTTCATGTAGTTGTCAAATTTCTTGGCAGTAATTGTTTTTTTTTACGTGCTTTTTTTTTAAATATTCGTCTGGTTATATAGCAGGAAATCGTGCGGTTCTAATAATGTCACATTTCTCATTTTTCTACGTTAACTGCCTTTTGTCATGCTTTCTCAAAATAGCAAATAGAATATGTCACCGTGTTGGATTCGGAGATAAATCGCAATAAATCCCAAAAATTGCGTCCAACCTTGATAACCTTAACGTTAGCGCGAAACTGCTCGACGTCGATGGCTGACAATTTCGAGGCATCTCGCCAATTGTAGTTGATAGGTTGTCGGTGTGGTTATCGGTGTCATTTTTTAGGTGTATATATATATGTATTGCTTATTTGGAGCTACCTTAAAATAATGATACTGTTTTCGGAAATTAAAAAAAATACGTATCATATATATATACCTCTCTATCTTTTATTCTGTTGTTAAGGAGTTTTAAATGTTAGTGATTACGACAATTGGACGTTACAAACCTCGGATTTACAAAATTTCTATATACACTTGTACTTTCTGGCATGCCTTGTCGTTTCATGATTATTATAAACGATTCATAAACTACAAATTAGTTCTAGAATTAATATTGATATGTTTTTTATATATATTTTATACCTAAAGTATAGAGTTTAGTGCTTTTCCTTTATCCCTGTATTTATTCTAACATTCGTTCATTTTTGTTCATTTATTTATTTTACTGTTGGAAATAAAGTTTGACAAAGAATGTGACCCGGTTTGAGGTAGACGTAAGAAAGATTGTTGAACCCCGCCATAGGTTCGTTATCCAAATGAGAATCATCTCGGATATAGTTATTGCGGACTCTTGAATTTCTTTACGGCTTAATTTTTAAGACTCGCGGCAATTTAGAGCTAGACATGCCGGCCCGGTTCTTTGTACACAATTGAGTATTGTTTAAGGTCTTATGCTGACCTCTATAGAAGTTGTTTTTTTTTAACTTTTTAGTTGGTGGGCTGCTGTTTCATTGACATACCCTCAAAACTCCTTTTATTCATACTTTAATCTTTTTCAAGAAATTCGCATACATTCATAAAAATCAAACTGTTATTCGGTTGAATGATTACAGTTTAAGAAAACTTTACAATGATTTTAATTTTTTCAAAATCTTTTATCTATCAAAATGATTTAATTTATATATGAAAAACGGGACATGTTACCTATACTTTCCCTATAACTTTTGTTTTGGTTTTTGCGTCCATTTTATTCATCTACCAAAATTACAACTTTTGAAAGCAAGCCACTCAAAACATTTATAATCTGGGTAAGTAAATGATCAGATGTACCACATAATGTTGCAGAAATCTCAAAGTGTAGGTGCTCGTAGCTGTGGTGATTTTCGTACAGATCTAAAGACCTTTTAAAAAAGGCCTTCAGTGTGTTATAACTTTTTGGAAAACTGGTCCAACCTCTTTCGGTTTTGTACTACTATATTGGCATGCTTTCTCTTCGTATATATATAATAACCAGCATGTTGGATAAAAGTTTCGGTTCAAATCAGAATACTTGCCTTATAGCGTAATTTTGTTTGTAAATAACTATATATATTGTCGAAATCCGGATATGGTGTACAAATTTCTGCACCTCATGTTTGCGGTATACCATCTTTTCCGCAAGTTTATTGTTTTTTGTTTGGTATTAAATTAATAATAAAGATCCATTTTTTTACATCTTGTGATCCGTTTATTTGGCAATCGCCAATGGCAGTAAGCAGGGTTTAAGAACATCCGTTGTTCGACCTGTTAGTCAAATGCGTTTTGTTTAAATATACTTTTTCACTTTTTTGGTCTTTTGGAAAATGTTGTTTGTGCTGTATTTAGACCCCTCTTCCAAGAAATTTGTTTTGCATGCACACGTATAAAAATTGCGGTTTTTATCCAACGCAATCATAGGTTTGAACGTTGTTTTCATTTAGACTTATTTATATTTTTTTGTTTGGTCTTGTATTATATTTGCCTTCGGGTTTATATGATCCGTTCATCCTATTTCGACTCTTCAGAATTCAAGAGTCTATCCTTAATTGAGGTAAATTATATGGCCTTCCAAATACCGTTTCGATTCCTAACATCACTGAAGAGACATCATAGGATTGAACGTTGTTTTCAATTTAGACTTAATTATATAAATAAATTGAATAAAATGTTCCATGACGAAATTTACTTCTTTTGAAGAGTTGATGTAATTAATTAATTAAATAATAAGGGATTTCAATAATTAAAAGTAAATTTTTACGCTATCTGAACTTTCGAAATGAGATTTTAAAGATCATTGACACAAATTGATTTTGACTTTTTGTAAGCTTGTAACTAAAAAGCGCTGTACAACTTTTTTCACACTGTCAGACTAACGGGTTGTCAGAAAATCGGATCCAAATCAAAATTCGGTCAGGGATGAATGATAATAAAAATGATAATTCGCATGCATTATGTTAACACCAAAAGGATCAGTCGTCTTGAGTTTGCTAAATGTACAATATTTTATTGACTTCATTGTTCAAGACCTTATAGAAACTTCAAGGCGTGGAAACAGCAGAAACAGTAATATGTGTTTAATTTCTTATGATTTCATTAGACGTTTATACGGAGGCGTATTAGCGCCACACAATTTTTTTATATTTCTTCCTATGTTTGCATTATAACGCAAACTTTTGCGAAATAACGCAAACATAGGACGAAATATAAGAAAAAATGTGTAGCGCTAATTCGCTTCCGTAGACGTTTGTCCCGTGTATTGTATATATATCCAAAATGTGCCAATCAAATGCACTAATCTCAAGAGCGGAGAAGTTGACGTGTGTGAGAAACATGAATTGGAGCATCGTTTTGCAAATATCGCTCAAGCGTGTTTTTTTTTATATTATGGAAAAATACATGCACGCATGACGTCCCGCCGAAAGTGACGTTTTTAGGGAATTCGAACAATATACGTCGCGCCAAGAGTCCGACCATTTGAGTATACGCGTATGGTCATGCCTGCCCGGTCCAAATACTCAAATGGTCCGGAACATATATACACGTATTTAAAATTTCATCTCGTACATGTGTCGTGTTAGACTAAACGACCTTATATAGTGAGCTATATAACGATTTTTTGCTAAACTATAATTGATACTGTCTCTGCTATATGTCTCTGCCGTCAGCAACTGCGCTCGGAGTACTCTTATTTATGTATATAACTTGTGTTCATGGTGGATAGTTGTCTTGTTGGCAATCATACTATATCTCCTAATTTAATATAATGTCTTTATGTTAGTTGGTTTTTTTGTTTTGTTTTTTTTTTTTTGTGCTTCGTACCGATCTATTGAGTTTAGCACTGACTTTTACAGTTTGGTCGTATGCCACATGCTGTTACACCACTGTCCTGGGTAGGGGGAGGATTGAGCACCCACAAACACGTTAATCCCGCCACATTCTTTATGTGCCTGTCTGAAGTCAGGGGCCTGTAATTCAGTGGTTGTCGTTGCATGGTTCAATGACGGCTTTATTTGTTTTTCGTAAATGGTATTCATAAATTAAACCGTTAGTTTTTCTCGTTTGACTTGTTTCACATTTCTCATATCGAGGCGTTTATAGCTGACTATACGGTATGGTTTTTCTCATTGTTGATGGCCTTACAGTAACCTATAATTGATAATATCCAATTCATTTGAACTCTGGTGGATTTTTGATTTTTTGATTTTTTGTGTTTTAACGCCACTTTTAAGCACCGCTTTTGGGCTATTTCGTGGCGGCCAGTTTTTATTGGTGGAGGAAGCCGGAATGCCCGGAGAAAACCACCGACATTCGATAGGAAAACTGACAATCCTAGTCAATTAAGATTGGAATCGAGTGCACCCGCACGAGCGGAGTTCGAACTCACAACCTCAGTGTTGACTGGCTAGTGATTACAGTAGTAACTACTTAGACCACTCGGCCACCGAGGCCCCTAACTCTGGTGGATAGTTGTCTCGTTGGCAATCATACAATATATCCTAATTTTAAATAATTTGATTGCTTAAATCATGTTATTTGGTCTCTGTTGGATAGCTGTCTCATATAGGGCAACCATGTCACATCTCCTTATTTTATATTATACAAGGGCGTAGGAGCCGGAGGGGTACCAAATCTATGTTTTCTCCCCCATTCTTAGGCAAAAAAAAATAAAAAATTAAAGAGGACACTGACTAACTTCTAGACTCTAAGACTAGATGTGTGTGTTTGTGGTTTTTTCCAGTCATTTCGGAAAGTCAGAACTTTACACCCCTTTTCAGTCTACTTTAACGCCGCTGACATGTGGATCTTTCGTGTGGGAAATAAAAATGATCTTATACTACTCAAACAAAGTTTTGAAACGCTCCCATCCTGGACTATTACACTAAAATAATATATTAGTCCTAACTTCCATTGAGATTAACGTTGGTCAAACTTTGTAGAAAATGCTCAAAATGATCTGAAATTAATTAACAGCATTCCTGTTTAAAAGGTTGTTAAATTCATAAAAGAAAAACAAACTTTAAAAAAATTATAAATATATGGGGGGAAAAATGCTCTTCCCCGTTTGAGATATTAAAAAAAATGCGAGGGAAATAATAGTTTATGTTCACATATAATCAATTATGCCATCAGATTAACCGCTTACTCCATTTTGTGCATTGTATACAGTTTTTTTTTTTAACTAGAACATGTGCAAAAAATGTTAAAATTGTGACTTTCGAGTGTGACCCATTTCCTCAAAAATAGCGATCACTAATAAAACAGCTGCAGCTGCACATGTCTGAAATTTGACCAACAAAAGTTTAGAACTTGTAAATACATTAATTTTCAGGAGCAATCCGAAAATTTCATTTCTTATGTACATTTTCCATGAACTGATATCAAGCTTTTCGTTTGTTTTCCTTTGTATTGTTGTGACGTGCATGTCATGAGAAGCACGTGTTGCTGAGTCTTATTATGAAATAAAATATACTAGTAATTTGTAAATGCCTCCCATTTGTTGTCTGCTAATCAAGATTATAAATTCTTATGAAACATATATAAAAAGGAACAAGATACCGTCGAAAATAAATTAGAAAGAGTGTCTTCAGCTCATTAAAGATACTCTTTCATCCTCAGTATTGTAAACATTGGTGTAAACGGGAGAAATCTCACAAAAAGTCACTTGATTCCTATTTAAATAAATGTCTGAATATTGTTGATATTTGCATATCACATTTCGAAAATAATTTAGAAATAAATAAAAGAGTAAGTAATACGCCCATTTCTAGGATTAAATACAATATTCAAGTATACTCGCAAAGCGTTTTGTGTTCATATCGACCGACAAAGCAGCCAACAATGTGGTGTTGGTATGACGTAAATACTTTACACGGAATGAAATTATACATTCCACTACATTCAAAGCCTTACGCTCCATAGAGAGTCAAATAGTCAACCACAGCTCAGTTTAAGGCCTCCTCCTAACATTTGAAGGTTCCCACTATGTATTGGTTACCTAAACTACACAAAAAAAACGTAAAATATCGTTTCATCTCGTCCTCTAGTAAGTGTTCTATTACTAATCTTTCTGTGCTCTTATCTAGTTCTTTAACTACTATCAAAGAACTTATCATTAACTTTTGTAATAAAACCAAGGATTTGTATAGTAATCAAATATACAAATCCTTGATAAAACATAGAAAAATAGTTAAATAAACTATTTTTGGAGTGTACAAAATTCTTTGAATGTTTTAGATAAATTGCGTGCATTTAGTGGTCCTTTTGACTCGGTTGACATGTTTGACTTTTCCTCTCTTTAAACTACACTTCCACACAATCTAATCAAACAAAAGTTTTCCTATTTAATTAAATGGTTGTAAAGCCTTTTTCTTTACATGCTAGACGTACAGTAGTAACTGGAGATGATGAGATGAGTAAAGCTGTATTTTTTTTCCTTGACAACATTTATGTACGTTTCGGCAATAAAGTTTGTCGACAGGTTGTTGGTATTCCTATGGGCACCAATTGTGCCCTTTTAAAAGCAGACTTGTTCCTGTAATGTTATGAATCTTAAATTATGTCCAAACTCAGAAAAAAACAGTCTAAATTTCATTTAATTGATAAATTCCACAACATTTACCGTTATCTTGATGATATTTTATTCAAGATTTCTGTAAATATACTGCCAAAATTTACCAAAAGAAATTTACTATATATAAATAAAATATTAGCAATAGCTTTCCTTTCCTATATTTAGGTAGTTCAGTTTTACATGAGAAACTCTACACAAAAATTTACGACAAAAGGGACGATTTTTCTTTCCTTTTTTTGGACGGTGATGTTCCTTTGGCACCGTTTTACGGTTTTTATATACCCCAATTTGTTCGCTACGCCCGTATCTGAAGTGACGTTTTGGATTTCAATGAGCGTAATCTATGAATTACTGGTAAATTATAAAGTCAGGGATTTCGTTACCACAAATTACTTAAACCTTCACTAAATTCTTCCGTAGATACAAAGATTTGGTTTGGAAGTTTGGCTATACATGTAAAATATTTATTTCAAACGGGATAACACATCCTAATTTATACGGTGATGATGTTTACCGATTCCGGAAATTCAGGTACGATTCGGGTAAACTTATCGATCCTTTAAATAAACTTATTCTAAAAGGTTACCAATTCAACACTGTATTAGATCTTTGAATATTGTTTTTATTGGTATAAATATTGATTTTGTTATCAGTAAATTAAAACCATACTAAATATTATTTTTATACACATATGCACATTCACTGTTCTACAATCTGTCGATAACAATATGTTGGCATTGCACAAGGTCATGTTTTTTTCTGACTGACCTCTTTATCCTAAATCCATTGAAAATTGGATGAGTATTGATTGATATTTTAGTCTTAGATACATGATTTTTTTATTTGTTGTTATTGGCTTTAACTGAATAGCTGTCAGTAACTGCGAGTACTCTCAGATCTGTACTTTGTGTCTTTTTTCAATCTAATTAAAATATAGTCTTTTTTGTTGTTGTGAAGGATGTATAAATCCCCAGCCACGTCCGGTCTATGTTTTTGTTCCTTGTTTAATTTCTGATTTGTATATATAGATCTGATAAGTTAAGCCCTTTTCAACTGACTTTTATAGTTTGTTCATATGTTGTATTGTTACACCACTGTCCAAGGTAAGGGGAGAGTCGGCGCCTTCAAGATGTTTAACCCCGCCACATTCTATATGCTAGAAAAGAAAGGACATGTATATGGGGTATCCATCCATGACACAAAATCAGTATGTGCCTGTCTTAAGGATGGATCCTGTAATTGAGTGGTGTTCGTTTATATTGCTGTTTCTTATATTTGTTTTTCGTTTATTGTTTCATAAATTTTGTTCTTGTGTTGTGCCGTTACACCACGCCGGCTTCAAACGTGTTTCAACCCGCCAAATTCTTTATGTGCCTGTCAAAAAGTCAGGGCCCGTATGCATAAAACATCTTAACTTAGGAGTTCCTTAAACTTAGATTTCACTAAGAATTCCCTTAGTTAAGTAAAATTCTTAAGTCGTATGCATAAAATAACTTAAGTCTTCACTTAACTAAGGAATACTTAAATCGGAACCTTTCTCTAATTACCGTATGATATATATTAGCTCATCGCATGTACTCATCCGTGTAAAAGTTTGTTTTGATTATTTACATTGATTGATCAATACATATTTTTATTAAGAGCTGGGGTTAAGTGATGTTGGTATGTAAAACAATTCAATAGTACGTAACAAAGTAAAATGTTGCAACCGATGACAAATTGGCGCATAAGAGAAGAGGTTGACGTTTTGATGGATGAGCATGGGAAACAAATTATTTGTAATCCAAAACTTTCCCTACTTAATCTTTCATTCATCTTTCATGGGTGTTGCTGGATGGAGGGGCATGTTTATTTTCTGGAGACAACACTATATTTTTAACTCTAACAATACATGATAAAGGTTTCAATGGCGTAGCACCAGTGTAGTATTGTAAGCATGTGCTTACAAATAATTTTATAAAACATTTTTTTTCAATAAGAATTTTACTATAATCGTTCAGATTTTGGTGGGCTGCCCCCCCCCCCCCCCCCCCCCCCCCCCTTTTCAGATCCCCTGCTTACAATTTCTTTTTGGGTTTTAAAAAATCCATTTCGATTTGAAATAAACTTTTTTTTATCACGTCCCTTTTACTGAACAATAAAAATTGGGTAGGATCAATTTTTCATGAATTCATATAAAAACAAGGGCATTTAATTTTCCTACAATCTTGACTAAAACACACATTATTAGATTCATATGTTTACGGTAAGGTATTATCAACATCTTAGCGTACTTCCGAATATTTCACTTGAAAGTTATCAATGCCTAAAGATGATTCAAAACTGCATACATTCTTGCTAGATTTTAGACAAGTTTTTGAAATTATCCAAAAATGGCGAGAAGGGCAATTATATTGGAAGTAATTACTGAATTTTCTTTCGGATACAATAATTATTTTAGGTTAAAGTCTTCTCTCTATGCAAAATTTGAAATTTGCAATATTTTTGTCCCAGTCAATTGAAGTGAAACAAATTCAGGGGAAATTTGCCCTACATCTTTGAATAAATCTAGATAATTGAAAATTCAACCGATGCCCCCCTCTCCCACCCCCCACCCCCCACCCCCCTAACACACACAGAAAACAGAATTTTTGCATGCCTGAAGATCCTCATCTCTTCATTCCTTCATACTGTTTTTTTTTAATAACAGTTACAATTGATACCACGCGGTGTATTTTAACAATATAACGTTCAAAGTTATTTGTGTAGACATGCACGTACAGAGTAATCAAAAGAAAAATAATAGCATGAATTCCATGCGTGTAAAAACTGAGTACTTTTCGATATACACAACGTGATTGAGAAATAAGGGTAGAATGAAGTTATATAACTACCCTCTGTTATCTCTTGATTTGTTGATTATACCATGGAAGTATTATATTGACATTTTACTTCCATGATTATACGTTAATTTAAGAAAGTTCCAATGATCGTTAATATTTAGCAATTAACAAACGAAATATTACTGATCTAATTATTAATCAATTAAATGGTAGCTAATATATTAATGTTCTGCAAAAAACGCTTACTTTCGACTGATTTTTAACTATTTCTGAAAATTTAAGGTAGCTCTATAGGTACTTTAGACTTAAGTATAATCTTAGGCGTTTTCTTAGTATAAGGGGTTTTATGCATACCACTTAAGTTTTGTGGGCGTGATTTAAAACAACTAAGATTTTACTAAGGAAATACTTAGTTTAAGATTTTTTATGCATACCACTTAGGTAAAAAGGGCGGAGTTTCCTTAACTTAAGTGTTTACTAAGGAAAATCTTAACTTAAGTAGCTTTATGCATACGGGCCCAGGAGCCTAGCTGTAGTTCAGTCAGGTTCAGTGTTGTTGGTTCATGTCTGTAGTCATATTTGTTTTACGCAAATTGTTTTGTTATAAATTAGGCCGTTGAAGGCCTAGCTATAATTGCTTACATCCACTTCATTTGAATTTGGTGGATATATATAGTTGTCTCATTGGCAATCACGTACTGTATATTAAAATACAACATTTATGACTGCACGTGCTATCCGTGAAAATGTAAAAACAATTCATTGAAAAACAAATGAAAAGCTTGATATAACTCTTGTATTCATGGTCGTAGCATACAAATGTAATTATAAGTATGGCATGGTATTGGTTGCAAAAAATTGATATTTTTCATTTAAATGCAATATTTCTTATTTAATAGGTATATTTCTTCATTTAAATGCAACATTTTTTTATTTGAATGGTATATTTTTTCATTTAAATGCAATATTTTTTATTCAGATGGTATAATTTTTCATTCAAATGGTATAATTTTTCATTCAAATGGTATAATTTTCGTTCAAATGCAATATTTTTTATTCAATTGGTATAAAATGTCATTTGAATGCAATATTTTTTATTCAATTGGTATAGTAGTTTTTTTTATTTATATGCAATAATTGCATTATGGGAAATTCTTTGACGTCATAAGGTCAAAATTGAAACAACGTTTGTGATTGGTCGGTAATTGTTTGGATTTCTCCCCTTTCTTTCTAAACTTGAGTGATCAAGAATAAAAAAAACGCGTCAGAATATCGCCCCTTTAACTAAATTTGGCGTTCTTGCGAGTTCGCCGTGCACTGGCTGTTAATGCCAATAATGGCCAGGACGAGCAAAAAATGCGAGTGACAAGTAATAATAATTAATTTGACACACAACTTGTTTATGGATAGAAACAGATGCCTGCGTGCATGGCAAAAACAACTCCAATGAAAACCTTTTCTGAAGAAACTCTCCTACAGTCTACACATTGAAATAAAAAAAAATACGTAGCTAGCCCCCTCCCCCTTCTAAGTCCAGATACATGTAATCATGACGTACTTTAGTGCTATATCATTTTTTACATTTCTTGATCCCCAGCTGAGACGTTGCAGGAAGGCACACATGAAAAAAGAATAAAAAGCATCCAGGACGTTACAATTTTTTGGACTAAGCCCCCTCTTTTTTACTACATGTAGAAAAAAAATCACCTAATTACGACAGCAGAACCAGAAACCCACAAGTAGAGACATAAGCTGTTATACTCCGGAACTAATTCTTTAATAAAGACAATTCAGGATAAATTGGAACCAGTACTAACCCATGTTACAACAATAGTTCTATGACATAGGACTTCACTATAGGAGGCGTGAACTTCATATTTAATACTATCTATAATATGTGCTCTCATGTCTTATGCTGCAAATCATTTTACATTTAGAATTCGTTGCTGAGCTTTTTTTTACTGTTCTCGTCTCCGAATCCCTTAAATAGATTTTTTTTTGAAGCCCCACAGTAGTTCAATAATTACTATATGTCTTTGCATAAATAAGTATGCAGGGCATATTTCAAAACATATTTTATCTTCAGGACTTTTAAATGATTTACTTTTCAATACTACATTGGGGAGGGGGTATACAAGTTTATTTTGTGACACATTATATAGGTATCCAACAAATTATATAATTGTACGTTTAGCTATTATCTAGACCCATACAAAATGTATATAATTAGACACATTTAACAGGGGCGGATCCAAAACCTCGGTGTCTAGAGGGGGGTGGGGGGGGGGGGGGGGGTGGGGGGGGGGGGGGGGGAGTAGGTTCAAATTTAGATATTTGTATAGAGATGTATATATGCGAGTATTGGCAGTAATGGTTATGGTGTGTGTGTGTGAGGGTAGAGGTTTCAGACCAAAGATCGTTTCTATAATTCTATATCTTTTAGTTTTTACCATTTCACTCTATTCTTTATCCTTTGATCTCTATTATATTTGTCCTAAACATGCGTGACATATTTGCCACTGGACATAAGGCAACCAAAAGTCAATCAACGTATTCTGTATATTTCATCATTTCTTTATTTTGTTATCTATAGGTTTGGTCCCGCCCCTTATCTATTTTTTTGCACATTAGGGACATCAAAAGTTCAATGTAGGATAAAAAATAACTTAATTCATATAGTTTTTTTCGCTAACCCTCTACCACCCCCCCCCCCCCCCCTCTTCACTTAATTCGGGAAAAATTTATTGACCAATAAGGATATATATAAAATCGATGTTAATTAAACAAAACTTGCAGCAATTTTGACCCCCCCCCCCCCCAAAAAAAAAATATTTGAATTAAGTTTTTTATCCTTCATTGATTTTCTGATGTCGTCCCTTATCCTCTCTATGTAAACCCAATTCATGTAATGTCCTGATAAATGGTGACTCATGCATAGCATCATATGTGGTTATTAAAACAAGAAACATATTCATATTATAATAATTAATGTATGCTAGGACTTATAGATAGATGTCATTAGTCCCAGGTCATGTAATAAAGTAGGTCTTATAAAAATACAATAGCATATTAATTTTGATGATTATATATATGTTTATATATTTAATAATGCCATTTTTTTTTTTTTTGGAAAAAAGGGTAGGGGCAAGGCGTTTTTAAAACATACCAATGGGGCGCTTTTTTTTTGTTCTTCGGAAGTGAGCCAGAAGAAGTAAATTTTTTTTTTTTGCAGTGGGAAGATCTTCTGGCTCTCTTCCACCTCTTCTTTTTTGATAGGTTGACGGCAGAGGCACATAACAAACATGGCGTCGTTTAGTCTAAATGAAATTAATAAATTTATGAATGCAGATATATTAGAATGTGAGCTGTTTTATAAACGTATGACAGCCTTAGTAGGACATCCCTGTAGGACGATAAGCTGGATAAATATAAGAACTACACGGACAATAACAGTTAAGGGACGATTATTTGATATTCTAGGAAGGGATTTTGATTGATTGGTGTTTAACGCTACTTTCAACACTACTGGGCTATTCCGTGGTGGTCAGTTTAAATTTATAGATGAAGGATGGGGAAGGGAAGAGAGGGCATTATTATTCATTTCAATCTGTCGCTAATCATGCCTATTTTTCAGCTCTTACCAGGCAACCATATTCATATATGAAATCCTTCTGTCCCCCACCCCAACAAATAAATAAATATCAAATGGTTTTCCTCTTATTTAACACAAGTTTAAATTGATTGATTGTTTGTTGCTAATTTTAACGCCCAGTAAAAATTATTTCATGCTTGTTCAGGAAAACACGAGTTTAGAAGTCACGTATATAATATAAAAATGAAGCGATGGAATATGATTGCTAATAAGGCAACTATCCACCGGAGTTCAAATATGAAGTGGATGTAAGCAATTATAGATAAGATAAGATAAGAAAAATTTATTTTAAGTCGGGTTACATGAAATACTACAAAAATAAGCTCTGTAGAGCTTTTTGCCGTCATATAGACAAATGCTTTTTGTAGACAATCGTAAGGCCTTCAACAATGACAAAAACCTGATACTGTAAAGTCGTCTATAAAAGGCCCGACATGAAAAGTGTGAACAATTCAAACGAAAAAACTAACAGCCTAATTATACATAACAAAACAATTTACAAACTATCAAATATGAGTCGAGACAGGAACCAACGACAACCACTAAACTACAGGCTTCATCCCTGGGACAGGCAAAAAAAGAATATGGCAGGGTGGATATAAAAACGAAGATGTGGTATGATTGCAAATGAGACAACTCTCCACAAGAGATCAAATGACACAGAAATCAACAGCTATAAGTCACCGTACGGCCTTCGACAATAAGCAAAGCCTACACCGCATAGTCAGCTATAAAAGGCCCCGAAATCAAAAATGTAAAACAATTCAATCGAGAAAACTAACGGACGAATTAATGTACAAAAAAATGAACGAAACACAAATATGTATAACAAGCAACAAACGGCAACCACTGAATTACAGGCTCCTGACTTGGGACAAGGACATACATACAGAATGTGGCGGGGTTAAAAATGTTAGCGGGATCCCAATCCTCCCCCTAATCTGGGACAGCGGTGTAACAGTACAACAACATGTTTGTGAGCAACCCATCCCGAAGCTGGGACAGTGGTGTAACAGTACAATAAATTAACAACCTACACAAATCAGCAAATTAACTCAAAAGATCGGTACGAGACACACAAAAAAAACTAACATTAAGACAATAGGCACAAAGCACCGACATAAGAGTATTTGCAATTACTGGAAGTTTTAAATTTGCTCAAACCTAATTACAACTGGTACTGAAATAAATCTTGTTCTCCCAGACTGAGTTATCAATCAGTACACAACGCGCGGCAAAGAATTTATTAAAAAGAGAAAACAGTCTGAGAAACGTCTGGTTTACGTTGTATATAGATATGAGAAGATGTGGTATGAGTGCCGATGAGACAACTCTCCATCCAAGTCATAATTTGTAAATGTAAACCATTAAAGGTCAACGTACGGTCTTCAACACGGAGCCTTGGCTCAAACCGAACAGCAAGCTATAAAGGGCCCCAAAATATTAGTAGTGTAAAACCATTCAAACGGGAAAACCAACGGTGTCTATCATACAATGAAACGGTTTTTGAAAAGTGGACAGAACGTTTTGACCATCGAAATTTTGCAATAGAAATACTAGTTATGACCACAAGATTTTAACAGCCAGTGCAGGACTCGCACGAACGTTAGATTTGGTTAGAGGGGCGATATTCTGACGCGTTTTTTAATTCTTGGTCACCCATGTTTAGAAAGAAAGGGGTGAAATCCAAACAATTTCCGACCAATCGCAAACGTTGTTGCAAATTTGACCTTATGACGTCAAAGAATTTCCCATAATGCAATTATTGCATATAAATAAAAAAACTACTATACCAATTGAATAAAAAATATTGCATTCAAATGACATTTTATACCTATTGAATAAAAAATATTGCATTTGAATGAAAATTATACCATTTGAATGAAAAATTATACCATTTGAATGAAAAATTATACCATTTGAATAAAAAATATTGCATTTAAATGAAAATATATACAATTCAAATAAAAAAATATTGCATTTAAATGAAGAAATATACCAATTAAATAAGAAAAATGGCATTTAAATGAAAAATATCAAATTTTTGCAACCAATACCATGCCATATTTAAGTAAGAAATGAATGCTTCTTTTTATGATTTTATATGATTGTAAAAGCGTTGATCGTGCGCACATGCATTTTAACTGGAAGCGCGTCATACAAAATGTGCTTCGGCAGTCAACGCTTTTACAATTTTTACACTTTTTGCAAAGGGCGCATAAATCAAAATAAATCATTAGATCACCAGAGACATTAATAATACCTGGGACTCATGATATTGTGTCCCAAATATTACATATGAAAATCATACTTGTATATGTATTAATTATATCTTTGAAATCAAAAAGTTCCAACTACAATATTCAAACTCACGGCATCAAATTCAATATTGAGCCTGAGCCAGAAGCCAGTAATGTAGGGTCTCAGGAACAGGCACTTGTCTAAAAAATTCCTATATACTTTAAATATCACAAGGTACGTGGGTGAAAAAATGAGATTCAAGACGTTTAAACACGGAAAAGACCGAGTTATAATAATCGACCAATAGGCAATCCTCGGGTAAATCCGCCGATATGTCCTTTTAACACTAATAAAGTTACGGAATCGACCGTTTTAGCGACGAGTGACAATCGGCAACTTCCGACGCGGCTCAAACACGGGAAATTATTGTGTTGGTTTTTTTTTAAAGATCGTGGGTCCTAAGATAAGGATGATATCACTTCATTAAATTTCTAAGACAAAAAATAGTACAATTTAAAAATAAGGTTTAGTTTTTTTAATCCAAAGATAGGAAAAGAAAAGTAAAAGAAAATTATTCCTTTAATACTTCGATTAAATTGTGAATTGACTTGTCCCTAATCACGTTTCCGACCCGTGCTGCTGATATGACCTTGTCCTTTTACCACTAAGCAAGAGGCCGAACATCGTTACAGAACAGAACATCATAAACTTCTATAATATGTCAAATGCTCCCAATCAAAATGGACAGGGTCTAGAACAGCAGGTAAAATAGTAATACATTCATAGTTGTGAGGAAGTAAGACCCTAAAAAATTCTAATTAATGCGAAAATGAAGTAAAAAGCTCGTGTGGCGAGGCGCCGCTTCGTCTTAAAATGGCGGATGCCTGAAAAAAATACCATTGCCTTTGTTCACATTCGGACTTATAGCGTCGATATGGATTTGATTCACAAGTAAGACGAAAGACGAAAAAATCCAATTTTTTCCTTGACAGAGGAGGGCCATCATCAGATCATGGTTCATTAGCGGATCCAGAATTGGTGATGTTTAAGCGAGGGTGTTTTATGTCCTTAAAAAATTATATATTTCAGAAGACCCCCCCCCAAAAAAAAAATGTGTTTCCGACTTATATTTAGTGCCCATCCTTCAGAATTGTTTGTAATTTTTTTAACTTAAACCATGAAAGTCTGACTCCTGTTAAAATGAATCAGAATTTTTTTTTTTAAATTGCCTACCAACACTAATTATGATGTCTTGAAAGGCTATTTAAAAAAATTTTCTGTGACCCCTTCCTGCGACGTCATAACGCTGAAGCGATTTTTATCAGATCCAAGGACTTTGAGAGAGATATTTCTCAACCTTTGAGACCCAATTTTGCCATGAAATCTTCACCAACGGCTAGAAATTTTTGTGTTATGTTGACAAAGTGCAATACAATTCCAATAATTTCCTAAAGTAATGATAAAATAAGTTACAATTCCATCTGACGCGGGTGATAATCTACTGCTTTTTTACAATGTTTTCCTGATTTCTCAAGATTTTCACTTTCGGAGAGTATATAAAAAATTTTGCACCAAACTCTGTAAAATTTGACAGACCTGAAATTTCTGGAACATTTGTTGTATATTATCCCAGACTGTCAAATTTTAATGAATTTGGTGCTAAAATTTATTTCAAACTCTCCGAAAGTGAAGCATCTTGGGAAATCAGGGCAACCATTTTAAAATTGCAGTAGGTCATCCATACTTTGGATGATATTACAACTTATTTATCATTACTTTTGAAAATTACTGTAATAATTTTGCACCAACAACATAAAAAAGGTAACAATATATATATATATGCTAATATTTCTAGTTGTCAGTGAGATTTCATGGCAAAATTGGGTCTCAAATTTGAGAGATATCTCTCTAAAGTCCAACCGAAAAAAATGGCTTCAGCATTATGACATCACAGGAAGATGTCATAATTATTTGGACTACTACTGACACATGACTTACCTACCCTAATGTTTTCAGCATATTAGCACAGTTACTTGGTGGACAGGACATACTTTCCAAAATCTTTTTTATTTTTTGTGTTCCACTATTAATTACTAGTGTATTATCCACAGCGGTCACTGATTATATACAAAGACTATTAAGAGATAAGGTATCTCACTTGGTACTGCGTCACCTATTTTCCAATGTCAAGTATTGCTGGAATCTGAAGCCCAATTCATTTAATATTTACTTTCCTTTGGTTCAGTGGGCATGATTCATTTCCGCTCTCATATCTCTTTTTAAGCAGTCTACACTTTTAATGAAACCAGATTACAGGTATTTATTTGTTCACAACTACTACAAATATGATTTTAATGTTTTATTTTGCAGTTTGCTGGTCTAGGCTTAGGAGACAACAGTCGTCCTTACAACAACTACAACAGTAAGTTATATTGGCTTGTTCTATTTTACTAAAATTTACAACACCTTTTGTTATAATTCACTTCTTTTGTGATTGTAGTGTTACCTTTATATTATGTAAAACATTTGAAAGTTTGCAGTGCTGAATGGAGGTTACTTTGTTAAGTATGTACTTTAATACAATAGTATATATATATATATTGATTAAAGAGGGGTACAAGACAACTCGGACCGTCTACAAAAAAGACTACTCAGACTGTAAAGTCAACCTAGACTGTCTATAATGTTGACTCAGGCAAAGATAGTTTGGGCTATTTACATGATTATATGACCGTCTACCAAAAAAAAAACACAGACAAGTCTATAAAGAAATTCAAGACCGTCCTATGGACAGTGATTGATCTATATTGATCTATATCTTATAACTTGAAACTTAATACATATGTTCCCTATGATATGATCTTTCTAATTTTAATGCCAAATTAGAGTTTTGACCCCAATTTCACGGTCCACTGAACATAGAAAGTGATAGTGGGAGTGGGGCATCCGTGTTCTATGGACACATTCTTCTTGTTAATTCATTAATCCAGATTTTAAAAGATGATACCTTTTGAGTAAGTTGGTTAAAAATTTATTGATGAAGATTTTATTTAGACTATAGAATCACCACAATGAAGAAGAAATCGAATTTACAATAAACCAATTCTTTTTGGCACAGCACTTCATTTGAAAATGAAGTAAGGTATAAAGAATACTGTTATGTTAAATATATCATTTCATCATTTAAGCATCCCACATTCTGTTTTTATGCGTGGTCTAAGCTGTCATTATTGACGGTCTGAGTTGAATTTATATACGATCAAGGTTGATTTGTTGACAACTTTAGGTATAATACCAAATAAATATGCAATGAAATTTAAATATAAAAAAAAACAGATAATAAATAACAAATTCAACAAATATATAAACAAATTCACATGAATTCAATTGACATTATAGACTGTCAGCTTTGACTTTATAGAAGGTCCGAGTTGAGTCGTCAGTTGGTCTGATTTGTCTCCAGACCAAGTTATCCCATATTCATTTGATAGACGGTACAAAATGAAACAAAATGTTTTACTGGTTCTTAGTGAGACATCCTACATTTATTATCCTCTTCTGATAAGAACATGTGAAGAAGAATAACTGAGTATCTAAAATTTGAGCAAGAAACAAAAAGACACTTGGAGCTTCTTCAGATTTATACATTTGTATTTGAAATAAAATACACGATAGTCCTGGTTAATTTGGATTTTATCTCACCTGCAAACAAAGTCTTAGAATGCAAGACAAGATCCTAATCCTGTTACAGTGACGGCTGAAAAAATTTGTTCAAATCTGAATAGTTAAAGAGGTAGAAGTCCTGGGTACTTCATATCTTGTATACAGATGCCTTATGTCCCGAAGTTTCCATCTGGCACAATGTCCATTGTCCTGGACCTTGTTTTAATGGTTCATCAACTGCTTGAAAAAAAACATGATTTTTAGACTTTGAGTAATAGAATGACTATATCTTGTAAATAGAAATCTTCAAAGATATAAATGTTTTATTTTTGCAGGGTTCATTTGACCTAGACCTCCTTTCATGGTTCATTGTGGAATGTTAAATTTTCAAGGTTTGGTCTGTTTCTCAGATAGGTCAACTATATTTGGTGTATGGAATAATTGTAAGGCGTACATTTTTTCTTGCAGTGTTCATTTGACCTTGACCCTTCATGGTTCATTGTGGAACCTATAGTTTTCAAGGTTACATGTAAGTCTGCTTCTAAAATACAGATACTACAAGTAAAAGCTCAACTAAATTTTTTATTTTTAATTATTGTAAGGTGTACATGTCCTTTTTGTCTCGCCTTGACAGAGTCAAAAAGCGAGACATAGGTATGCTGTTTCCGGCGGCGTCGGCGTCAACAATGTATTCATTTGTGATTAGGTCTAGATCTAGTTCATGGTGAACCACTAGTGGTAGGTCAATGATATTTGGTATGCAGTTGTATTAGTATTAGCACATCTCATTACCATGGAGATTATTTGGTCCCACCCCGTCAGTCAAGGTCTATTGACTTTGAAACTTTTCATAGTTAACATGTATTAGTTTGTGATTAGGTCAATTTATGGGGAACCACTAGTGGTAGGTCAATGATATTTGGTATTTTGGTATGCAGTTGTATAAGCATTGGCATATCTCATTTCCATGGAGATTATTTGGCTCCACCCCCTTAGTCATAGTCTATAGACTTTGAAAATTTTGCTAAGTTTACATGTATTAGTTTGTGATTAGGTCAGTTCAAGGGGAACCATTAGTGGTAGGCCAATGTTAATTGGTGTTCAGTTGTATAAGCATTAGTACATCTCATTTCCATGGAGAATATTTGGCCCCGCCCCCTCAGTCATGGTCTATTTACTTTGAAACTTTTGCTTAGTTTACATGTATTAGTTTGTGATTAGATCAGTTTAAGATGAACTGCTATTGTTAAGTCATTGATATTTGGTATGCAAATTTATTGGCATTTGCAAGTATCGTTTCCATGGAGATTATATAGCCCCACCCCTGATCATGGTTCATTGACTTTGAAACTTTTACATAGTTTACAAGTTAATGTTTATGTTTAGGTTTGATTAAAGGGATCAACTTATAAGAAGTCAATGGTATTTTGTATGAAGTTTTATTAGCATTGGCACATCTCATTCCATGGAGATTGTTTAGCCATGTACCTTCAGTCATGGTTCATCGACTTTGAATTTTTGCATTACTTACATGTTAAAGTATTGCAATTTTAATTTCAACATTTGCATTATCAAAATTACAAAAAGGTGAGGCATATCTCTGTGATAACAGTTTATGACCATTGCCCTCATTTTCATGTTTCATTGATCAATGCATATATTTGGTGGTCAGGTCATTTTTAATGATACAATAAATAAAAGATCATTTATATTTTGTTTATGGACTTATTGTAAGGTGTACATGTCCATATGGCCGGAGCCATCTGACCTTGACCACATTTTCATGGTTCATTGGTTAGGTCCCTTTCACAGATACTATAAGCAGAAGGTTAACTATATTTGGTGAATTGAGTTGTTAAAAGGTGAACATGTCTGTCTGGCAGCATTCATCTGACCTAGGCCTTATTTTCATGGATCCTTGATAATGCTAAATTTATGTCAATGTGATACCTGTATTGAAACCTTGATCTTAAAACTTTCAACATAAAATTGAATTATGATAGCTGATGAGACATCTCGGCATGTCCTCTTTCGTATCTGAATACAGCAAACATATATTTAATCTTTCAATGTATTTAGCAGCAGGATTGTAAAAAAACAGTAGAATGATTTATTGTTTTTGGATGAAAAAATGCTTTATTAAGAATAAGGTGTTCAGATTTTATGAGAGCAATATTATTTGTAATCATCATATTGTTCCATCAAATTAGAATACAATATTCTAAAATGAAAGGAAAAAAATAATAAGTAAGTCAAGATTAATACATTTGTTTTGTAGATGCACCGAAATATTGGCCTAACCAAGCTAACAGATTTCAGGGACCACCTCCCAACTACAAAGGTGGGATCATTATCAAATGTTCAAGCTTTCAACATAGCATGCACATTTATAATTCTTATTTCAATGGATTTTCCTATGGTTTATTTGCAAGGGCCAAAAAGGCCCCTTAATTGTTTCAAAAAGGGCCTTATTTGGCCCACAAAGACCTTAGGAAAATCTTGTTTTGTATTTTCTTCCCATCTCTTAGTCATTCCTGAATGGAAAATGTATGAATAAATGAATATATTACAGTATATGTTGTACTTAAATGTTGCTTCACACAAACAGTCCTGTTGTGTTCTTAAAATTTGAAGAACCAATTTGGAAACTTTGTCAGTGTTTCTTGAGAGTGAGGCTTTAGTATAGTGCTTTCAGCAATTATTGTTATTTTAGAAATGAATGCATGTAGTTATTTTTATGAATAAAAATCAATAAGAATAAAAATTTACAACAAAACTTAGCATCAATAAAACAAAAATTCAGTGATTTACTATGTATGTATACTATATCTTTGTTTCACTTCCAAGTACCGTTAATACTTCCTTTGATTAAATTTTTCATGACTTGACGCTAAATCTACAATCTGAAAGTAAAATAAACAATGCAAAATTTGTTCTCTAATGCCAATTGCTTCAGAACACAAGGATATAGATATATTGGTCTTCATCCAACTGACCATAAAACCTTTTTCCTAATTTGGTTGTCCATTTGACAGTGAGGGGTGTAAAAATTCACAGCCACATCCTGTAAAAATGGGGATGTTTTTATCTGATGCCTCTTGTAGAGAGAGTGTTAAACCCTCTGTATGTGAAAGAACCACTGTGTTGGAACTCTTTGAGTGGTCTGTAGGTGGTCCATTGAAGGCAAAATTACTGTCCCTATCAAAGTTGCAACATACCATTGTTTTCAAGTGGCAGTTCAACTTTCCCAACTATCTTCCTTGCCGTCCCCTTTAAAGAACCTATACCATAGTATTAAATTGTAAATAGTTTCTAATCCTTCAAATGCATCAAATAATTGCCACTGGACGTTCAATCAATATATCGAAATGCTTCACACCTGTCAAAAATTGCTGCAGGGATAAATGTCTGACACAATAATTAAAAAAACACCTGTACTTAAATCAAGTGATCAATATTTTTGTTTATTTGACACGTTATCAGATTGTTATACATTTTATTATGTACCTATTGCATCCTCATTCAAAGCTATCTGCTTGTTGGTATCAAAAAAGGCTTTTTAAAATTATCACACCAATATAAGTGATGAGAGGTCAGTTGTGCATAATTTTATGCTTGGGTAAATGAAAAAAAAATTTAAGCTTGTGAATAAAAAACAAACCAGTGACATTGATTTTTTTGTTCAAAGCTGGACTTGAAAAGAATAATCGTAGTTCACAAATAGAGTAAAAGCTTTATTCAATAAAGAGACATAAAACTAAAAAGTCATTGTAACTGTAATATCAATGAATATGGTAATGAAATACATATTATTAGAAATTTGTTTTTAGTCCCCTACCGACGAAGTCGAAGCGGACTTTAGGTTTGCACTCTGTCCGTCCGTCTGTCTATCCGTCAGTCCGGCAAATCAGCTTTCCACACTTTTTTTCTTCGTTCTTGAAGATATTGATTTGATATTTGGTATATAGTTTTTCTATGACAAGTTATAGATCAAGTTCGAATTTTGTTCCGGTCTGATGATTTAGTCCAGAGTTATGGACCATATCTAATGTTAGAGTACTATGTTAAACCATATTTCTGTACAAAGGGAGATAACTCATCTTTTTAAAAGACATTCTTTGGTAAATTATTTGAAGAATTTTTCGCCAGGTTTGTTTGTTATTTTTGTATAAACTAATTTTCTGAATGCTTTATATATATAAAAAAGAATAATAAAGGGAAATCCTTTAATTAGATAATAATCTATTTTTATTAATGTATATATTACATTACATTGTGTAGATAAATATTGTTGACATTTTATAGATAAGTTACAAATCTATATTAGTTTATAGTAGATAAAAATTAATAAATGAAAAAACGTTGCTAATTATTAACTGAAATACAACTTTACACAATGTTATTTATTTAGTAAGCTGTACAAAAAATTGTTCATAATCAACTTGTCAAGTCATGCAAGATATTTTAACAATCTTTTTGTTCCATTATCCCTCCAATGGGTCAATAGAATTGCATTAAAAAGTACCTTAGTCATCTAAGTTAAACAATAAAATACCTGTGTTGGCAAAATAACTGGACTGTTTTACAACAATTTGGAATGCAAAACGATCAAAATCATTAACTTTCTCTACATAAAGATAGCATTAGAAAAGAAATCTGAGGATGAGATATTTGAGTTTTTGACCCTAGATTTCATCAAACTGGCTTGAGATATAAGACTATATCTAAACTCGGAAACCTCATCAATCTTTAGTCGCAATTTTATTGTCCTTTTGAAATTTTGGCAGGTCTTTGACCAAAACATGTGTTGCCTTAAACTTAAATCATTCAGCAACATTTAAGTTATTGATTTTCAAAAATTTGCCACTACAATTGAAATGAATTGAGAAATGTGCAATCAACATCTAAGTTCTCCTAATAATTATCATTTAAACATCTTTGCTGTCATCATGTCTAAAGAAAAATCTGTAACGTGAAATAAAAAAATAGATTTAACACCACCTGGTCATATGTTTAACTGGTGAAAATCTCAGTGGAAAAAATGGTTATATTTTGATAATCTAATCAGTACAGTTCACAAGCCTTATTGATTTAATGGAAATTTTATTTGGTTTGCTTTGAAAATCATTTTAAAATCAATTTCTATTATTCTTTCAAAATATGCAATTATAGTCACTGGCCCACAAATTTAGCTCAAATGTTAAAAGGGCAAAATTTTGTGATCTTTTGCCAACAACTGGCAGTAATACTTATAGTTATTTATTTCAAACATCTTTGCTTAAACCACTCAACCAGTTGAGAATAAGCTTTAACTTGTCCTTTCCCCTAAAGCTTTCAAAAAATGTGACTGCCACCTTTTACTAAAAATGACATTTTTGACATTTCAAGATTTTAGGCACAAATATGGTTACAAGGTATACACTGTTATTATGGTTTCTATATATGAGTAAAAGAGTTTTAAAATGAAGTTACCTAAGATTTTCTCTTTAATCAGTCTGCATTCTTGGTTGCAGGCCCACCAGCCAAGGTAGTTAATATTTTTAGTGTCTGTAAGAATTTCTCGTACTTGCCAATAGATCTATACAAATTTACCAAAAAATGATAGTCAGGTCTTAGTCTGCAAAAGTTTATCACAAAGATTGCTCTTGTGAAACCAGCTTTGTTTTTATTTGATAGGTGGTTAGACAAATTTTAGTTTCCAGTCATAAAAACAAGTTAATACCATTTTTAGATTAAAATTTTCAAGTTTTATGTTACCAGTTGTATGAGTTGTAAATACTCTGTAAAATTTAATGATCTTTAATGTCTTGGATATTGGTAGTAATTAATGTGCACCTATAATAACAATATAGATATTTCTCAAGGTGGTGTGTGTTCTATAACTTACGTCCAAACTGTTCTTTGCAGAACAAGGACAAGGTTTTAACGACTCTGGGTCCCGTTATGTCCCACCCCATGTGAGAAATGCTGGACAAGGGCCACCACCCAATGTCCCACCCCCGCAGAATGACCAAAAAGGTTTGTATTTTAATAGGCCTGAATAAGCTTAGAGCACTGTCTGTTTCCCATAGTACAAAAAAGGGATCACAACTTAAAAGAAAATCAAGTACATTTAGTAAACAGAAAAGAAGGTTGTCTACCAATTGAAAAATAATCTAAATGCACAGTTGTTCCAAAAAATATATTGGTATCTCATTGTATTTGTTAATTTTGATCTGGTAAGGTTGAAGGACAGCAACAACCAAAAAAAGACATTGTTTTGTGTACCAAAAAAATGCACCAGAAACAGGATGATCTAAAACATTGAACTTGAAGACCTGTCTTTGCTTATATCACTATCAAATTCACATTTCATGTACATAAACATACAGTATCTGCACTGAAAAAGACTTTTCTTTGGTAATGTCAGATTTACTTTTCATATACATTTACCTTTAGGATGATGTCATTTTAGAAAAAGGGATTCACTTTGGATACTGTGAAAGTACTTTTATTCGTGGGGTACAAATTTTCATGGTTTTCTGGTTTTCGTGGATGGCTTTATTCATGAATTTAAGCATTTAACAAAATAGAACAACTGTTGTACAATTGATTACATGGAAAGATCCCCATGTAGGTTTGACTACATGGATACGCTCATATAATCTAGAGAGTACATCAAATATCAGCAAACGCACTATGAACTATTATATACAACTTCAGACAGGATTTACCCATATACTCCTTAAAAAAACCTAAACTGTATGACTTTTAACCTTTTAATTCTCATGAAAAAATAGTTTTGATCGATGAAAGTCAGACTTATGGTGATGATAAGTGTTCTTTTATCTCCTCTTAATTCTCATACGAAAAAAAAAATCATATTGGGATTGCTTTTTAATTTCATAAGGATTAATTCTACAATTCAAAGTACATTTGTGGCATTTTTTTATGTAACTATTTTCTTTAAGTGGCATGTTTATGGCCCAATTAACACCTTCAATGATCGTTAATTGAGAAAATTCAGTCTCGGGTTAATTAGTGTCATCACTTCTGATTTCAAGTGTGCAACAATTAAATGTTTACTTTGCAATTTCCTTCATTCAGACAATTTGTAAGCATAGATGAATGAGCTTATTTTCTAAAGCAATTATTGTATTAAAATTTTGATAAAAGACCAAGTACATGAAAATGAACACCTTATTTTGCAATGCCCTGCAAATCATTATTAAACAACATATGATTATTTTCAAGAATCTTCGGTCCTGATGGCTTCAAATACTTCACTGGATTTTTTTCAGAAAATTAAAATCAACGAATTTAAGAACCCACCAACATGTAACTTTTGCTCAAACCATGAAGATTGATACCAACTAATAAAAGTACTTTCACAATAGTATGAAGCAAAAATTTATCATTTTCTATCAACAATACAGACATTACAATGTATGTACAAAAATGATAACAATTTGTGTCATTTTCTCTTCCATGAGCAATATTAAAATCATAATTAGTAAAAGCTTATATAGAAAAAAATATAGATTATCATAATAATAGAACATTTGACTAGATGATTATTTATTTTCTGTTGCTAATAAAACCTTGTCAATGGAACTAAGTTCAGATTGAAGACATTGCACGAGGTGTTATCTCGTGTATTTTTATTTAAAGTTTAAGCTAAAAGTTGTGATTGTATTTACAGAGGGTGGAAACCGAGGTGGATATCAGCAGAACTACAACCGAGGAGGAGGTGGTGGAGGTGGAGGATATGCTATGAATGGAGGACCTCCACAGAGCTATAGTCAACCAAGTAAGATAATGTACCAGATATTTGGTCATAACCTTTAAGAATTTCTTGGACAAAAAAAAAATTGCCTTGTCAACCAAGAAATTGGGTTAAAGGTTTAATTTAGGCCTTACATTAAATGAAACACACTCATTAAAGTCCGATAGACTAGAGTAAGAATTGCCTGTCTGGTCCTTCATTTTTAAAACATTTTTGATAATTGTTACATCAATGTTGTCATAATACATTATCAAGCTTAAATGATTATGTATTAGAAATCAATTCTTTTTTGACAACATCTGGCTACAAGTATTTCTGAATTAAGTAGACTTTGTGTTGTTGCAAATCTTTTTGTTGTCGGGGTTGATTTACGTTGGTGATGGACCAAAATTCTATTATGTTTATAAACCAAAAAACTAAACCTGTCCAACTAATAGAGGATGGCTTTCTAAGGAATCAGAACTATGTCCTTTTTAAGCAATTAAACAGTGAATTTTGTTGATAAACATTATTGAAATTTTAATTAACTAGAACACAAAAACATTTTAATAGATGGACTTGAACAAAAGGACAGTTTAACAACAAAAAATGGAATGGAACTAGAAACAGGTAGATATTAAAACAATATGTTTACAATCAAATTTTGTTTTTGAAATAGAAAAGACCCTATGACCTCATGAAATTTACTTTTGGAAGAAGTTTGTAATCTTAAGTAATTTCAAGGGATCTATGGCAGTGGAAGAAAAATCATCATAAATCTCTGAATAAAAAGTTTTCATTGAAAATAAAAGAAGAGCAACTACAGAGGTGTTTTAGTAGTTCTCTGTTAGCCAGTTTCAGTCATATTTTGTATTGAATTCCGCCATTGTTTTCATTTTGTGTTTGACTTCTCATTGCCATTGGTTATTTTATAAGTCACAAGAAGTGCTCAAAACAAGAAATATGAAGGAGATGACACTGTATTAAATATAAAAAAGGGTATTTTGTGTAATTATTGATTTTTTACAGTTTTGATTGCTTACATTGTACTAGCTATATAAAATTGCTTAACAATATAAGATTTGAAAGACCCATACCACTTTATCTAAATAATAAATACAAGGGAGGTTATTATGATATTGATTGACATTGCTTACCCTTTATTGAGTGACAAATAGTAGTTTTCCCTTAAGGTGTGAAATATTTAAGTGACAGCTGGGGCAAAGTCAACTGTTAGGAGTTTAATTGATCATGAATTAGTTGTTTAGGGTCCCTTGATTTCTTTGATCATCACAATAAGAAATATTGTATGTGTAATATTATATTTTAAGGACAGAACTGCCATAGAAAACATACCTGTCACAATATGTTTATCAAATTTCTAAATAAATATTGTGCATTGAATGAGTTACACACTTATAATTTCTTGGCTATTTAACTGAAGATCAAGGAGTAGCTTCTGTCAAAAATGTACCTATTTATACACAGATCTACTTATGGTCTAGTTTTTATGGTATGTAAGGTTCCATGACCCTTTGTCATTAAATAACAATGAAAAAGCAGGGATGGTTGAATGTATTAACATGATTAAAAAAACTTCATGGTGATTTTAAAAATTGGTAATTGAACAGACTTTAATATCTTTTATTGTAAAATTTCAATAGGGAGAGATCATATTTTCGATTAAGTATCTATTTTAAGTTACTAGCTAGTAGTTATATAAAATTGGGAATTCAAGTCATCTTCACGACCGTGCGAGGGCTGTATAGCCAGTCAAGGTCGTTAAAAACTCCCATCATCATCTTCACGAACATCACATTGGTAAGAACAAAGATAGTCTGTTAAGAATCAAACATTTAGATGCTTTGATTTTTATCAGGACACAGAATAGAGCTGGTCTGATACTTCAATGTGATAAAATTCAGTATAAAAAACAAGAAGACCATTATATTATAATTAGCATAGTGAATAGATTTACAAACATATTTTTGTGCATGGTGGGGGTAGTAAGATTTTAAATATAAAATTAATGAATGGGAGGGGGGTCTGAAAAAGTGCCTTTTGAATAAACATAGAGATTTACATTTCAAAACTTAATTTTGGATAACAAGGAAAAGATTCAGAAGTTTAGATCAAAACAAAACAAGCTACCTCTGGTTAATGAGTTTTCCAGAATCTGAATAAGTTGCTAGATTGTTGTTCCCTCTGAAAAACAGCATGTTTTGAGAACTTAATTAAAACACATAAATAAATAAACTCCATAGGATGACCTAAAGAATTTCCTAGTATTTTATACCAAAATACCTCAAAACATTGTACAGTTAGTAGATTAACAATCAAGGTTTCCTTAATATCTATGAAAGAGAAACCTTGATTTATGATGAACAATGACAAAATATTTATTTTTTGTAGACATGGGAAATGATCGTGGTGGATATAGTTCCTACAATCGTGGAGGAAGAGGTGGTTACTCAGCAGGATACCAGGGTAACCAAGGTGGTGGATACCAGGGCAGTCAAGGGGGTTATAACCAAGGTGGTTTCCAAGGGAACCAGGCAGGATACACCAACTATAACAATCGTGGAGGTTATCAGGGCAACCAAGGAGGAGGGTTGGTATTTTGTTGTCTTATAAAGTATAAAAATCAGTGCTCAAAAATCTGATTTTGAATTTTGAATGCATTTGCACATTTAAAACTATGCCCTGTTGCTTTAGTTAAGATGCTGGTAAATTATTATTTTAAATTGAGGCCCTGAAGAGAATACAGCAATTGTTGAAGATTTTTGTTGTAATTTAGATTAAATATGAACAAATTAAAAAAAGGAATAGACACAACTATAAAAATTCAGATAAAACATTAAACATATATTGATCATTATTTTAATCATATCTCAAAATATAAATGGTAATGAAATTTAGATCAAATAAAAAAAAATGGATGTATCACATTGGAATTGAGATCAAATATAGAACAGATAGAAAGGGAATAGATGTAGCATAATGAATTTCTTGTGAAATATATAACGCATAAAAGGAAGAGATGTATCACATAACATGAACAAATATAAAACCATAAAAAAAGGAAAAAATGTATCCATGATATTGAGACAAAATATAAAACATAAAAATTGGATTAAGCATGTAATATTACACTTAATGAATTTACTAACTAATGAAAATTTCTTTACATTACTTTTCAATTGATTTTTCGAAAAATCACTGTGGCAAAACGGTGTTTTTTTGCCCATAAATGTATTTGCCTTCAAGCAAATATTACAAGACTTCCATATAACTTGTGGCAAAACAGTCTGTATATCAACTATTAAAAAGAACTGATTTTGAATTACCCTATAGAAAAAATAATTTGTAAACTTTGTCTCAGATATGGTCGTGGAGGTGGTGGTGATAGAATGAACAGACAGGGCAGTGCACCACCTTTCTCTGGAGGATATGCAGGAGGCAGCTCCAGATGGGATGCTCTCAAAGATGACTCTCGCCAACCATACAATGACAACCGTGGTGGCTACAACACTGGCTTTGATGGTGGTCGTGGTGGAGCAAATGGAGCTGGTGGATACCAAAACTACAATCGACGTGATATGGGTAGAGGTGGAGGTCAGGCCCGTGACAGTGGCTTGCAGATAAATAATCGTTGGGACAATAGAACTGAATATAACAATCCTGAAGGAGGTTACCCTGAGGCCACAAAGGACAACTGGACTGTTCCTCTTCCAAGAAACGACAGACTAGAAAAGTATATAGAAATTCATTATTACCTAAGAACTTTAAAAATATGCTGCTTTGATTTTCTGGTTCAGGGTCGATACTACTGATTTTCAGAACAAAATTTGTTTAGTCCTATGAAATATGATCAGATGTAGAAAACTACAAAAAAGTTTCAGGTGTTTCAAAATCAACAGACCATACCAATATGGAAAGTTAGATTGTTAGATACATTGTATTTGATCTTCTGATAAAGGTTAAAACTGGTGGATAAAATCTGTGAACTTTCAAAAGTAAGGATAAATAGAATGTTATTCATTTTTTAAATGTAAAAAAATGCATTTTATTTTGTATTGAATTGAAATATTTTCCTGATGGTGACGGTCTTTTTAATTTGAATATAAAAGGAATAAGAAAAAATACATTGTCATAGTTAATTGTATTAGTAATAGTATATTTCTTTACATTTTTGTATTACAGAGTGGAATATTGTATCTTTATAATGAATTTTAATTTACTTAAAAATTTTATTTCAGTGAATTGTTCGGTGGTAATAATAGTGGTATAAACTTTGACAAGTATGATGATATTCCTGTAGAAGCCACAGGAGAAAATGTACCAAAATGTGTAGATACTGTAAGTCTCAATATTAGATTCAACAAACTTTCTAATGGATCTTACCCTCTTATCTCATCTGATTAGATTCCTTGCAGATATTCAGCCAATGTAGTATATAATTGTTCATTGATTAATTAATCCATGCAAGTTGACCTGCTTCTAACTTAATAACAGCCATTGGGCCTATAAAATTTCATATACTGACAATTTTTTTCCCTGGCTGCAGAGGACATGGTAATAGTTTTCATATGTGTGTCTGAAAGCTGTCTCACTTGGGGTACATCTACTATAAGGACTAACACAAGGAAAGATACAATTTACAAGTTTACAAATGACAATAACAAATACACTAAACATACATTTTGGTTAGTTAGTGCCTATTAATATAAGATGTGGAATAAACCTTGTCGAGACAACAAACGAATAACTAATTTAACAGTAAATGAAAACCATTAAGATATGACCAAAGACTACCATTGACCAAGTTCATGATTTTAGACAGGCACATGAACATGTGTTAAAAGATCTCGACCCTCCCTGCATCTTTCTTATAACATGGGGTGAATGTTTCACCAGATTTACATTTATGAGTGTTTACACTATTTATAAAATTTAGATAAATTGATGCTATAAACTCATTTTAAAGTTTTCCCATTGCCAGGATCATTTTAGAAATTTTTGGGAGAACACTATAATAAACTATTACAGTCGATTCCAGTTATTTGCATAGCCTATTAGTTAGACAAAATTATGCAATTAAGCGGCGTATACTTATATCCAAAATGCCAAATTACGGAGTCAAATAACATTGACAGTAAAGGAAATCACCGAAGAAAGATGAACGGCCATAATCCACTTACAACAAGTCCCGTGTTATTAAGTCTCCCAAACGAAGTTTGGGAAGACTTATTGTTTTTGCTCAGTTATTATTATTCTTCTTCTTCTTCTTCTTCTTCTTCTTCTTCTTCTTCTTCTTCTTCTTCTTCTTCTTCTTCTTCTTCTTCTTCTTCTTCTTCTTCCTCTTCCGCCGCTTTTAAATTTGAACTTGTCCGCACCCGTTCTCCAAAACCGCTTGTCAGATTAACTTAGGGTTTCACAATATGTTAGACTAACATGTCTAGTGGTGCAATCAGGGTTTTGTTTGTGCAATGGGGTTTATAAAGGGGTACTTTGAGGGGCAAAAAGAAAAGAGGGTTTTACGATAGAACCCTATGGGATTTTATTTTTTAAAATTTTCAAATCATTATAAATTGAAAACCGTTTGTGATAGACACAATCTTTTTAATTGAAAATGTTCTAAATGATAAAGCCCATTAAATGAAATACAGGGTTAGTCCCCAGGGGTCACCCCCACCCCCTGCCATTTAAGAAAGTTCTAATACCTTGTAAGTGGTCAAGATCCCCACCCCTAAACCATATATATTCTGGTTTGTCATGCTAAGATGATTTGAATGATATACAGGGTTAGTCCCCAGGGGTCATCCCGACCCCCTGCCATTTGAGAAAGTTCTAATATCTTGTAAATGGTCGAGATCCCCACCCCTAAACCATATATATTCTGGTTTGTCATGATAAAGCACATCAAATGTAATACAGGGTTAGTCCCAAGGGGTCACCCCCACCCCCTGCCATTTAAGAAAGTTCTTATATCTTCTAAGTGGTCAAGATCCCCACCCCTAAACCATATATATTCTGGTTTGTCATGCTAAGATGGTTTGAATGATATACAGGGTTAGTTCCCAGGGGTCATCCCTACCCCCTGCCATTTGAGAAAGTTCTAATATCTCGTAAATGGTTGAGATCCCCACCCCTAAACCATTTATATTCTGGTTTGTCATGATAAAGCACATCAAATGAAATACAGGGTTAGTCCCCAGGGGTCACCCCCACCCCCTGTCATTTAAGAAAGTTCTAATATCTTGTAAGTGGTCAAGATCCCCACCCCTAAACCATATATATTCTGGTTTGTCATGCTAAGATGGTTTGAATGATATACAGGGTTAGTTCCCAGGGGTCATCCCTCCCCCCTGCCATTTGAGAAAGTTCTAATATCTTGTAAATGGTTGAGATCCCCACCCCTAAACCATTTATATTCTGGTTTGTCATGATAAAGCACATCAAATGAAATACAGGGATAGTCCCCAGGGGTCACCCCCACCCCCTGCCATTTAAGAAAGTTCTAATACTTTGTAAGTGGTCAAGATCCCCACCCCTAAACCATATATATTCTGGTTTGTCATGCTAAGATGGTTTGAATGATATACAGGGTTAGTCCCCAGGGGTCATCCCGACCCCCTGCCATTTGAGAAAGTTCTAATATCTTGTAAATGGTCGAGATCCCCACCCCTAAACCATATATATTCTGGTTTGTCATGATAAAGCACATCAAATGTTATACAGGGTTAGTCTCCAGGGGTCACCCCCACCCCCTGCCATTTAAGAAAGTTCTAATATCTTTGTAAGTGGTCAAGATCCCTACCCCTAAACCATATATATTCTGGTTTGTCATGCTAAGATGGTTTGAATGATATACAGGGTTAGTCCCCAGGGGTCATCCCGACCCCCTGCCATTTGAGAAAGTTCTAATATCTTGTAAATGGTTGAGATCCCCACCCCTAAACCATATATACTCCTATTTGTCATGTCTCGAACATTTGAATGACGTATACGGTCAGTCCCCAGGGGTTCCCCCCACCCCCAATGTTCTAATATCTTGTAAATGGTTGAGATCCCCACCCCTAAACCATATATATTCCTGTTCGTCGTGTAATGAACATTTGAATGACGTATAGGGCCAGTCCCCAGGGGTTCCTCCCCACCCCCAATGTTCTAGTATCTTGTAAATGGTTGAGATCCCCACCCCTAAACCATATATATTCTGGTTTGTCATGCCAAGATGATTTGAATGATATACAAGGTTAGTCCCCAGGCATCACTAATGCATATAACTTTACTGGACCAAACCAATTTTCACTGGACGTTGCCCAATGTCGGGCAACCCTGGGAATTACGAATTATGGGAGCTTCGTTTGGGAGACTTCGTAACAGCATCCTGTTACAATCATTTCTTGTTCATGTTATTGTATTTTGTATTCTTTTAATAAAGTTTATAAGCACATTTTGTTTTAGTTTATTTGCGTACCGACATTTCTTTACCTGGGAAATAAAATAAGAACAAATTGTTCTACAAATATATTTGTTTCTATGACCCGTATGTATAATGTACATCATTACGCTTTGATTAAAATAAACTGTTCAACTATACTACACAGTTTATTATCATTTTTAACAATAAATGTGTAATGAACTGCCTATGATATGCAGTATTTACCGCTTGCACAGTGATGTTACACTGTTTCTTTAACCTAGTTAGTTTCGTATATGCAAAGCAGTAAACAGGTAAAGGGGCCCTGTACAGGTTATTTGCAGGACACGAGTGTTGAACGTGTGAAAATATAATAATTAGAAGTGAATGCTCTTTTCCAAAAATAATAAAAATGAATGATTGATAATAAAATTCTTCAACCATATATAAGTGCCCTGTAATGTTTAACATAAATGCCAATCACCCCAAGCCGAATTGCGAGAGTACACATTGGACGGTCTTTCAAAGTAAATTAGCAGGCGTTATTGTTTTTAAAATTCACCCAAAATGTAATCTATGGACAATGCTTAAAATCCAATCAATAACTAACACCTTTTGGGATAGAATGGTCATGTTTTTACAACAATTACCTGTTTGACATTTTATGACCTTGAGGCTTAAAATGGAACATGGGAAACTTCACCTGTGTACACATCGAGGCTTATTTTAAAGTAAAACTCCATCATATAAACACGAAAGAAACTGTTTTAAAACTTTATTTTAATAACACAAAAGTGAATATGAAATAATAACGAAAATAATGATGCATTCAAAAAAAATATACTTACCAAATTGTTGTTTCCGGTCAAAAATCTCGTCAGTTTGAACTAAGCATATCTAGCCGGCAATTATTTCTATACAATTAACCGAAAGGCCATTTGTAAGTCTATGCATATAACCGGATAATTTAACATTAGATAAATGGGGAAATGGTTTTGTGCAGGAGAAAATTATGCAATTAACCGAATTATGCTATTAAGCGGTATGCAATTAAGTGGAGTCGACTGTAAAAACAAAACAAAAAATTTGTTTTTAAATACCAATTGTGGTAATTCTCACAGGAAAAGACTAAATTTGATTATATCAAAGAATGAATATGTGGATTTTTCTTTTGAGATAATTTAATCTGAATGTTAGATATAGGCAACAACTCAATGAAAATCTACCAAAAATAGGTGCATTCAAGTCAGCCTTATGAATCAAGTTGATTTTGTAGTAATTAATGTTTTCTTCCTTTATCTAGTTGCAACTTACTTTAAAGGGGCATTAGTTGCCAAATAAAGGTCCACCAAATTAACTCAAATTTGATTAATAATATGCTAAAACATATATAATTACAAAAGTTTCAACAGAAATAATAAACAATGAATGAAATCATTATAAAGTATCACTATTGTGGGACTGTATGCCATCAAACTTACCATCAACTTGATCTACGAAAACTGGTGATGTGACCCTGAAATAATATATATAGCATGTGTAATAGTATAATGATACATGCCCTAGCTCTGTTTGATTTCATATCATTAATGAAAATAGAAAAATCAGTTGCAATATCATTTAATACCTGTAAAATGTATAAGAATAATTTTAATTGCGGCAGAATCGGATAACAAAATTGGTTCTCTATTATCACTTTTTCAACTGATATTCTTTTCAATAATTAAACATGTTAAGCACATGTACACACAGGATCTCCACCTAAGGTCAATCTTTCCCCTTATGTTTTGCATGTATACAGATACAAATTTAATAGGTCTAAAGTCAATATTTATCATCAATTTATTTTGTAGCTTATTTTGACACAAATAAACAAACTGACTGCTGCAAAGTATTGGTATTCAGTATTTCATTCTTGTAAATATTAGAAACATTAAAAACACCCTAATTTTTATACAACTTATTCTGTCAAAATTGCAGCTAATTAAGAAATGACTGTAATATTTTTTCTGTCTATGAAGAAATAACATCAAAAATGTGGTGCACACTGAATAACCCACGTAGCGGGTTATTTTAAAGTGTGCACAACATTTTTTATGTTATTTCGAATAGACAGAAAAAATATTACAGTCATTCCTTATAATTTAATTCTAAAATCCATTTTAAACCGGAGTAAATCATGAAAAAACGTTGATGACGTCACGGTCACATGACAAAATTATGTCTATGAGCTGATAAACAAAACAACGTCAGCCAATCAGAAGACGCGTTACATCCAAAATTAAATTATTAACAATTATAAGCAGTCATACATGATTATTTTTTAAAAATTTTTTGCAGTTTGAGGAAACAACTTTGGGAGAAATTATTAGAAATAATATTGTACTGACCAAATACAGTAAACCTACACCTGTACAGAAATATTCTTTGCCTATTGTACTAAACAAGAGAGATTTAATGGCTTGTGCACAAACAGGTAAGACTGAAAAAGTTACTACAAAAAATATCATTTAAAATAATAAATCTTATGTAGGACTGCCTTTGTTTGGAAAAATCTGTTCTATATTAGAACTGTTTTAATCAAGATTGTCACAGAAAAGAACATACCAAAGAGGCAATAAAGATATATAAGTCAAAGAAAGACAATAGCATTACTAAAAGAAAAAGATGAAAAGACAACAACACCCACAATAAGGCCAGTGAAATTGTAATCAAATTTTTGTGTTTTGTGTTTCACTTAATACAGTAACTATGTACATGAATTTGCAATGCACAATTGTTAAACCGTTGAGTAATTAAATTGTACATCATATAATTTTAGGTTCTGGAAAGACTGCTGCCTTTTTAGTACCAATTTTGAATCGTGTGTACGAGAATGGACCTGCTGAACAAGCTACACAAGAGGTGAACCTTTATCTATATGATAGAACCATGAAAGATCCGTAGTTCCTTCCATCTATGGACAGTGTTTTTTTTTCACAAACATTGGAATTATAGACCCATCCTTGTGGAACTTTTAGACAATATTCCTTGGTACAAAATGAAGGCTGACTTTTACATGGTTCTTTGAATTTTTCTCCCAGTTTGAATTGAATTTTTCATAGTCCTTCTTGGCAGCCACTGTCCGTAATGTGTCAACGGATATAAGCTATAAGAGGCCTTAATCAGGTTCTTTAAAAAAACTGAATATTTTATTTGCGGTGTAAATTTGATTCAATTTTATTTTAACTTTCTGGAGTTGGTCAGTCAGATTTATGGATGCTTTTACACTTAAAAGTGCAGGTTTTAAACAAATTGTACAAAATTTGATATTTTAGAAGGAAGAAAAGATATACAAGCCTTCTTTTGTGAATAAATGGCTAATAATCTGAAGTTTCTGTCTGGCATAAGGCTGTTTACCTGGACCTCGTTGCATGGTTTAGTCAAGTTTAAGTTTGAATTTCAGGTTAATTTCTCAGTTACTATGAATAATAGGCCAACTCTATTTGGTCTATAGAATGGTTGTTAGGGTTACATATCAGCAGCCTGACAGGAATTGCCTCACCTTCACTTTTTTTGGTATTATAATCAACATTTTCATGTGTAGATAAGTTTCTGAGTTATAGATTAAATATAGTATTTCTAGATGAATCACAACATACATGTATGTCCATACTTATTATTACAGGGAAGACAGTACGGAAGAAGGAAACAATTCCCATTAGCTTTGGTTTTGGCTCCAACCAGAGAGTTGGCCTCACAGATCTATGATGAAGCTAGAAAGGTAAACCGTTTCAAATTTTTTTTTTTTTTTTAATGAAAATGCTGAAAATTTGTAGATGAAAATGCAAATAAAATATTAAATTTTTTTATTTTGTCTTTTTTTTTTCAAAAAAGTTTTGCTCATACCTGCCAACCTTCCCGTTTTTAGCGGGGGTCTTCCACGCAAACGTCAAAATTCCGGAAATCTCCTGCTTGTTGGTCTGCTCCCACAGGGAGGTATAAAATCTCCCGCATTTGGATGTTTTAACCCGAAATGACCCAGGTTCGTATTTCTCTGGCTTTTTCTTTACTGTCAATATAAGTAAAAAAACAATCAGCGATCATTTGAAAACTTTGGTCAGTAGTTTTTATGTCTAATTTATAAGTAATCGAAAATCATTTATGATATGTCAACTCCAACAAGATAGAGGTCTTTGTCTGGACCAAGAGGCAGTATAAAAATGAAGAAATATAACTACAAATTGGAAGCAGATTCGATTTAAGATTTTCAATTTACACGACCAAGTTCATTCCGCAATGAATCTTCATTTTGCACATTATGTTCAATCAACTTTTCTGTTGCTTCTGGTGGTCTGTACGACGTTTAAAAGCATGCTACTCACAGCAAAATCAAAATATGGAATTTTATGAGTTATGAGACTCAGAGGTATTGAATACCTGAAAAAAGCAACAAAAAAAAAAAACCAACCTTGTATAGATTATAACCATGAATTGAAGAAATAAAGTATATTTATTAACTCTTATTGGTGTTTTATAGATGAATAAGTAAACAGGTCATAGATTTAACTTGAAAATGTCGTTTGTGCAAAATCTCCTCCTTAGCTGTCATAGCTGAGGGGGAGATTTCCCTCTTTGAAGGTTTCAGAGGTTGGCAAGTATGGTTTTACTGTTACACCCATTTTTAAAAGGCAGGCCTTTATTGTCATCCCATGATGAAAATATGAGCCCATTGATATATTCTTGGAATAACACAGGTTTATTTAAAGATTAATCAAAGTATGATATTAAACTACCACTTATAAAGTTGGGCTCTATTGCAATCACCTTCTCTGTTTGTTCAACAAATATTTTCGTTTAACTTTTCTCCGGAATCACTGAACAGGACAACTTCATATTTTGTTTGCAACTTGACAGTGATGAGTTGTAAAGTATGAGCACTTTTCAGATTTGTAATTTTTATTTCAATATGTTGTATGAACTTAAAAAAAAATATCACACATTTCTCATGTACTACAGAACTGAAGGACTTTATATTTGGTCTGTAGGCACTTTTTAAATCTGTCAGATACCTACGTCAGGTTTGATGATACCTTGAATTTTTAATACTTTTACACTTACAGCAGCATTTGCAGGTGACAAAACCCTTAACAAGTGTTTGCCTAATCAATGCATAAGCTTGACTTAGTACCTTAATGAATGGGATATAACACATTTTAATTCTTTAGGCTAAATAGCCATTTTTAGGCTATTGTGCCATACAGAATGGCAACAACTAAGAATTGTTATTTGAGTGGTATAATATTCAGTGTTCTCCCTAGGCTGCTTTAGTGTTGTGGCACCGAGACGCTATATTTTTTTCCCGTGATGCTATAATAATTTCCGCAACGCTATAATTATTTTGAGGATGCTATTTTTCTTGTGTCTATATTGCAAAACCATGTCCTAAATTTTGAACTTTCATCTAATTACCGCTTGTGATCATAAAAATTATATCACCTTTAATTGTAATCCCTTAAAGTCCGACAATAGAGACAATTTAGAGTGATTAAATAGGTGTTAATTGCCCTTTGGGTGATAACTGAATGCATATGAATACCCCATAAGTGGACGTTGCATAGCTCTTGGAAACCTCTGATCCCCATAAAAACTTGTTTACCCCGATTGTTCATTCTAACATTTGAATTCCTATTCTATACTTGTAGTTTGCTTATCGTTCCCGAGTTCGTCCCTGTGTAGTCTATGGAGGTGCCGATATAGGAGCACAGATGAGAGACCTTGATAAAGGATGCCATCTCCTTGTGGCCACACCTGGTCGTCTTGTTGACATGATTGAAAGAGGAAAAATTGGTCTTGATCATTGCAAGTAAGAGTTAAGAAATTGTTGACAGTGAAAAAAGAGATGATTTGTTCAATTATTTATGTTTGGTGAAAAGAAAAAAAAAAAGAAGGAAGAAACAAAACAGTCTTTGAGACAGAATTTTGAAAAGAGTTTATGGTTATCCAAAATTTGAATTTTACAAGGATAAATAAATTGTTGATTTCATCCTAGCAAGCAATTTTTGTCTGACATAGGGATGCCATAAATTACAAGCTGACAGCTTTTGTAACTATTTGTTTGAAGCTTTATATTACAGAAGGTAGAAGTTTTGGACACTTCATATCTAGTTTACTATAAGTAATTAGTCAATTATATTTAATTGTATAGAATGATTGTAAGGTGTACATGTCCTTCTGGCAGGGTTCATCTTAACATGCCCTCATAAAAAATCTGTGATTGGGGCGTTTCTTAAATACTATAAGCAATCAGTCAATTATCTTTTAGTGTATGGAATGATTGTAAGGTGTACTTATCTTTTAGTGTATGGATTTATTGTAAGGTGTAAATGTTTGTCAGGCAGGGTTCATCTGACCATGACCTCATTTTCAAAGTAATATGAGTTACCAGTAGTAAAACTTTTTCTAATCTTTCAACTTATAATTCAAACATGATCAGTTATACAGGCAAGACATTTCAGAGAGTGCACTCTTTTTAAGTAACAAGAAGGATAAGGAAACCAAAATACAACTTTTATAACCAGCATCATGAAGAGTAACCCTATCTTGGCTATTTTAAACTAAAGTACATCATGTTATATTTTGTCTAGTTTGCAGTGCATTAATTCCATTGCAGATTTTTAGTTCTTGATGAGGCTGATAGGATGTTAGACATGGGATTTGAACCACAGATTAGAAGAATTGTTGAGAAAGATACCATGCCATCTTGTGGTATAAGACAAACGCTTATGTTCAGTGCTACATTCCCCAAGGAAATTCAGGTAGATATCAGTGTGCAAATCAAAATTGTGCAAATAAAAGAAAAATCCTAAGCTATACAGACTTGTCAGATAGATAGAATTAACATGTTGGATAATATTTTCCAGATTTTAGTGAAAGTTAAATCAAGTGCTAAAGCAATAAAACCAAGTAATAAAGAGACCCATGAAAAATCATGCCCCAACCCTTAAAGAGGGAGCTATATTGCAGTCACCTTGTCTATCTGTTCATCCAACAAACATTTTTGTCATACTTTCTCAGGAATCACTGAACAGAATGACTTCAGAAGATTGACATTGATGAGTTGTTACATGCGAGCATTTTCCCTGTTTGCTGATACTTTAAATATTTCAATATGTTGATTGAACTTAAAAAAATTTCATCACACATTTCACCAGTACTACTGAACAGAATATTTAATGTGTGGGCACTTTTGATATGTTGGACACCTACTCCTGTTTTTTTATACTCTGCATTACGAGTGGTGGAATGCCTAGCACAACAATGTGTGCAATCTTGTCTTTTGAATTAACTTTGATCACTGTATCTGTTAAAATATATATGGTCATGTTATTGAATTTTAGATTCTGGCACGAGATTTCTTGGAAAACTACATTTTCTTGGCTGTTGGCAGAGTTGGAAGTACCAGTGAGAATATTACACAGAAAGTTGTGTGGGTAGAAGAAGGGGAAAAGCGATCTTTCTTGTTGGACTTGTTAAATGCTGCAGGTAAGTTTTATATGTAGTTAATTCTGTCTTATTATTACTTTATCGGGAAGTTATGATTTTTGAGCATTTAATATGCAGTCTTCTATGATGCTTTGTAAATGTCTTTTTGACTTAATGTGATACTGCATTCGTAATCCTGAAATGTATGAGGTCTCTCTGACAGTGTCAGATCAAACCATGTTAACAATATACTATAACTTTAGTACTTGAATTTCATTTAAAGTAGGGGATATATATTTAAAGGTGAAATACACTTATTATTGCACACTGACTATATCTTTGCACTGAATTATATTTTCAGCTGGTCCAGATTCATTGACATTAGTTTTTGTTGAAACCAAGAAGGGAGCTGATGCTCTAGAAGATTTCTTAATTCGTGAAGGTTACCCAGCAACCAGTATTCATGGAGATAGATCACAAAAGGAACGTGAAGAAGCATTAGCTAGCTTCAGAAATGGTGACAGACCAATTATTGTAGCCACTGCTGTAAGTTAGATATATAGTTGTATCAGATTTCATTGTTCAGCCAAAAAAATTGATTTGCTAATACTTTTTATTAGAATTAAGTCCTGTGATGTTAAAAATGAAATACAAACTCAAATTGTGTCTAAAATTGATGGGGCCATAGTTAAATGGTTGACAAAGATTTTAATTCAAAATTCTTCACAAGCCCTTCATTTGCAATTCATTTGTTCAGTTGATTTTACTGGCGGAATGTTCTGTGGAATCTCAGATGACGTTTTTGTTAGTTAATAGACAAAAAAAATCAATGATTGTCATTAACAAGTTTAAAAATATAATGCAGTAATTCCTTAATTTTGGCAATGTATAAATTGAAATCTAAATTGATTTAGATCCCCTAACTACCTCAAGGTAAAGTGGCAACCTAAAGTATGGGACGAATAAACAGGAAATGTTAACAGTGACCAACTAGTCATCATTTTATCAACCAACAAAATAAAAATATTAAACATAAACACACTGGAGTTGATATATCCTGAATTTGTTTAAATTTCAGTTATTCTGACAGAAAATTCTTTGTAACATCTTTTGAGTAGTTATTGATAAAAAAAATTATATTATAAAGGTGGCAGCAAGAGGATTGGATATCCCAAATGTGAAACATGTGGTGAACTTTGACCTTCCAAGTGATATTGAGGAATATGTTCACAGAATTGGTAGAACTGGCAGAGTAGGAAATCTGGGTATAACACAAGTGTAACTCTTATACAATATATATCAAAGAAAAAATCTGTTATTGTTTGAAAGGAGGAGATTAGATTTTGTATGTGTATAAAAAAAATAATTGTATTTTATTCTACAGAAATTTTGGACAATGTATACAAGCATTGTATTCATTCATTTTTATACGACCGCAAAAAAATTTTGTGGTCGTAAATTGGTATGACGTTGGCGTCGTCGTCGTCGTCGTCGTCCGGCGTCGTCGTCCGAATACACATTGGTTTTCGCACTCTAACTTTAGTTTAAGTGAATGGATCTTTTTGAAATTTTACCATAAGGTTAAATACCACAAAAGGAAGGTTGGGATTGATTTTGGGGGTTATGGTACCAACAGTTAAGGAGTTAGGGGCCAAAAAGGGGCCAAAAATAAGCATTTTCTAGTTTCCAGACAATAACTGTGGAACGGTGTATGGATCTCTCTGAAATTATACTACAAGTTTCCATACCACAAAGGGATGGTTAGGATTTGCTTTGGGGGGTTATGGCTCAAACCGTTTAGGAATTAGGGGCAAAAAAGGGGGAAAAACAAGGTTGTCCTGGTTAATGGACAAATACTTTAGTACAAAACATAATTTAAAGCAGTGTAAGGGAGATAAATCAAATACATCATTGAAATTATCTCCCTTACACTGCTTTTAAATTATGTATAAAGTAATGGTTAATGAACAATAAAGATAATTTAAAACAATGTAAGGGAGGTAATCCAAATACAACGTTTTGGTTACTTCCCTTACACTGCTTTTAAATTATGTTTAAAGAAATGCATATTTATAAAGGAAGACCAGTAAAAATATCTGCAAATGTTGCATCTTTTTTTTTACAAAAAAATCCATATGAAAGATTTGACACTATATTTTTAATTCTATTATAAAATAGATTAAGTTAGCACTATGGTAAATTTAAATGGGTAATTATGGTTGCCAACTCCATTGGAAATTTGAATTGAGATTTTGACCATATCTTGAGGGAAAGAATTTTTTGGGGGAAAAAAGGGGGGGGGGGAGGATAAAAAGAAATTGTGGGGGGTCAATTTTTTCTCATTTCAGATTTCAGAAATTAAAAAGAATTATTCTTCAAATATTATTTTTTTTTCAAATTTCAAATATTGAAAAATTCAAGAAGTAATCTTTAATTGCACAGTATGGCGCATTAGATTTGTAAAATCTTTGATCACATTTATTTATTTGTTATGCCGAATCTAACAGTGTATTTAGATTTTTAATTTTGGGTCCAGTTTTCAAATTGGTCTACATTAAGGTCCAAAGGGTCCAAAATTAAACTTTGTTTGATTTTAGCAAAAATTGAATATATGAGGTTCTTTGATATGCTGAATCTAAACATGTATTTAGTTTTTTGATTTTTGGCCCAGTTTTCAAGTTGGTCCAAATTGGGGTCCAAAATTAAACTATGTTTGATTTCAACAAAAATTGAATATATGGGGTTCTTTGATATGCTGAATCTAACCATGTATTTAGATTTTTGATTTGTGGACCCCGTTATCAAATTGGTTCATATTGAGGTCAAAAGGGTCCAAAATTAAACTTTGTTTGATTTCATCTAAAATAGAATTATTAGGGTTCTTTGATATTCCAAATCTAACCGTGTATTTAGATTTTTAATTTTGGGTCCTGTTTTTTTAAATTGGTCTACATTAAGGTCCAAAGGGTCCAAAATTAAACTTAGTTTGATTTTAACAAAAATTGAATTCTTGGGGTTCTTTGATATGCTGAATCTAAACATGTGTTTAGATTTTTGATTATGGGCCCAGTTTTCAAGTTGGTCCAAGATAGGGTCCAGTATTTAAACTTTGTTTGATTTCAACAAAAATTGAATATATGGGGTTCTTTGATATGCTGAATCTAAACATGTATTTAGATTTTTGATTATGGGCCCAGTTTTCAAGTTGGTCCAAGATAGGGTCCAGTATTTAAACTTTGTTTGATTTCATCAAAAATTGAATTATTGGGGTTCTTTGATATGCCAAATCTAACCGTGTTTTTAGATTTTTAATTTGGGTCCCGTTTTTTTTAAATTGGTCTACATTAAGGTCCAAAGGGTCCAAAATTAAACTTAGTTTGATTTTAACAAAAATTGAATTCTTGGGGTTCTTTGATATGCTGAATCTAAACATGTGTTTAGATTTTTGATTATGGGCCCAGTTTTCAAGTTGGTCCAAGTTGGGGTCCAAAATTAAACTTTTTTTGATTTCAACAAAAATTGAATATATGGGGTTCTTTGATATGCTGAATCTAACCATGTATTTAGATTTTTTATTTGTGGGCCCCGCTTTCAAATTGGTTCATATTGAGGTCAAAAGGGTCCAAAATTAAACTTTGTTTGATTTCATCAAAAATTGAATTATTGGGGTTCTTTGATATTCCAAATCTAACCGTGTATTTAGATTTTTAATTTTAAGTCCCGTTTTTTAAATTGGTCTACATTAAGGTCCAAAGGGTCCAAAATTAAACATAGTTTGATTTTAGCAAAAATTGAATTCTTGGGGTTCTTTGATATGCTGAATCTAAACATGTGTTTAGATTTTTGATTATGGGCCCAGTTTTCAAGTTTGTCCAAGTTGGGGTCCAAAATTAAACTTTGTTTGATTTCAACAAAAATTGAATATATGGGGTTCTTTGATATGCTGAATCTAACCATGTATTTTGATTTTGGACATTGGACCATAATAGGTAAATTAAAAAAAATTGAAGTTCTTAGACCACATTCTTTCTGTGTCAGAAACCTATGCTGTGTCAAATATTTAATCACAATCCAAATTCAGAGCTGTATCAAGCTTGAATGTTGTGTCCATACTTGCCCCAACTGTTCAGGGTTCGACCTCTGCGGTCGTATCAAGCTGCGCCCAGCGAAGCATTTTATTAACATATTGTTAACTGTGCTCTTTCTTGTCAATTTTATTTGAATTGGACAGAATAGCATATTGGAATCATTTGATAACTATAATGTGTGTTCATATACATATTTATATTTAAAAACAAGGTGAAGTTGGTTAATCATTTGATTTGTAAATCCTTTAAAAAGATCATTTCAAATTATAAACTCGCTACAAAACAAATTCCAATGGTGATAGTTTTGCTTCTGAGAGGGTACAAGAAGATAATGTTTACTTGTGATTCAATTTTTCAGGTTTGGCAACTTCTTTCTTCAATGAAAAGAATAAGAACATTGTTCGTGATTTAATGGATCTATTAGTAGAATCTCATCAGGAAGTGCCATCATGGTTAGAATCCATGGGATATGATGCTAGACCTAGTGGAACATCTAGACGAGGTGCATCTAAAAGGTAGATAACCTTAAAATGTCATAGGTTTTTGTCATGTTTAACAAAGGGATCCATAAAAATGGTGCTTCTATTAACATCAGTTTTAAAATCAAAACACAACCCCCCCCCCCAAAAAAAAACACTTTTTTTAACCATGAGTCAGTTTTAAAAAAAATTGTATAAAACAAGTTATCATACTGCCCAGTAAATACAATGAACCAATAAATTTTAGTATTATATACTATAACAATCAAATGTTGCCTTAAACTTTTAACATAGGATTTAGAAAACTTTTAGCATGGGTTCATAACACCTAATACCATCTTTACATAACACCAAAAACCAATGTATGTCTTGCTATCTTTTTGAAATGTGTTCTGTGCTACTCAAAAAGCAGGTCTGTATGTTTGGTTACAGTAGAATCATGGTTATTTTTATCATTTTTGCAACAGACACATCAAATTGAGAAAGAAGCTGCATATTTGGCATTTTTGGTTAATTTGTGAAAATGGACAAAATTACATTTGTTTTAATGTCATATTGAAGAACAAGGGCATAAAAAGCATATTCTTTCTGTATTACAATAATAAATTAAAGAAAAAAATGAACCTTTGGTAATTTCTTTAAAAAAGATGATTTGTATGGTCATTTAGTGCCCTCATGTCACTTGATTGCTAATAGTTCCTAGCTATTCTGTTATTGATAATTATCTAGATACAGATGATTATTAGCTTTCTTAACCAAATTACAGATGCCTTTTATTGAAAAGAAATATTTTGGGGTTCTATTTTAAATTAATCTTACACTAAGAATTGATTGCAAGTTATACTGAAATGTTCATGACATAGTAGTACTTTTCATGTAAGATTTCCTTTCAGATTTGGTGGAGCTGGCTTTGGGTCCAGAGATTATCGTCAACAAAGTAAACCAAAGCCTCAACAGAACATGGGGGGATATGGCAATCCTATGCCTGCTCCAGTTTACAATAATTATGGTGGATCTTATGGCGGTTCATATGGTGGAAGTTACAGTAACAACTCTGGTCCAGACTGGTGGGGAAACTAATAACAGACAATTTATACAACCACATTTGTTCTTGTGTAATTGTTTTTTTGATGGGTAACTAGTGAGGGAGAACCGGTGCTGTCAGTAAGATTTTCCAAGTTTAAATTTGTTCCCATGTCCATGGTACTCAGCTATTGACACAATCTGGACTTGCCATTTTGTATTTGATAGGATACAAGTCAAAGTATATACTAGAATTTTAAAGAAAAAGTAATTGATTTTCTAAAAATTAGTTTATTGAGAATATACTGTAAAGCAGTTATTTGCTTTTAAATTCCTTGTGGTCATTTTTGGGGTGACAAAGGTTTTTTGTTTTATTTGATAAAGTACCCCAATTTTTATTTATGGATTGAAAACATTTACACTTTTCATTACCATTAAGTTTCTAGCTGTCAATATTAATGATTTACAGTATTTATAATGACAACTTAAATAAATTTGAGGTATAATTTGTGAGAAATGCTAATTTTTTAAGTGACGATTTTTTTTTGTATCCAGTCTTCAGGTACACCAAAGTTATGACTAGCTAAATCAATACCTAAATTTTTGTCATTTAAGTGATATATTTAGTTATGAAAAATAAGTAAAAACAAAAAATGTTCAAGAATTTAAATTTTTTTTTTCTTGCAAACCCTGATCGACACAATACATTTGTTTATGGATCATATTTTTAAATAAAACTTCTTTTTGGAAGTGATTCATTAAGTATAAGCAAAGAAAAGTACTTACTTCATTTTTGATATTTTTTTTTTAAATGTTATTGGTTTAAATTGTTGCTCAAATGTAATTTGATTTTGTGATAGTCACTTCCTACTGAAGTAGGTCAGTGACTTGAATTTGTTGATAAGAGTAATTACCCTTTTTATGGTGCCAAGGATTTGCATTGATCAGGTGCATCAAGAACTTGTTATTGTTTGAGAGCAAACATAAAATCAATGAAAGGTTTATTACATTGACATTCCAAAACTTGGCGAGCAGATATCAAATTTTAGTTGTGCCTTTGCATGCTTGCATTACAAAATTTCATCATGATTTCATATATTAAAGTACAAAGTATAATATGTTTAAAAGTATATTCTTTTAATAATATGACAGATTTTGTATTATTACTTCAAAGTTATCGGATGAAAAAAAAGAGCTGTCTTGCTAAAGAATTGCTTTCTTCAGAATTCATCTTTTTTTATTTTGCCAGAAAGTGTTTTATTGTACATGTATATTCCTAACTAATTCTTTTAAAAATTGATTGATCAACATTATAACTAGAGCTGAAAGGGAACATGCAACCCATACATGCAGAAGTTTTTAATTTGTTTAGCAAAAGAATTGAAAAACTAATATGAAAATAAATGAGAGATTGAACTTTTCATTTTATACATTTTGTTGAATAATTTACTGCCTGAAATTTGATTAAAGTTGATTTAATTGATGCATTTTGCATGTTAAAATAGATTAAACATTTGTACATTGACTAAAATTAAGACAAACAAATATAATGTGCAATGATAATATAACATATACATGCGTTTTTTTTCTCATGGCTCATTTGTGAAATCCAAGTATTTTGTATTTATTAGATTTTACTGTCTCAGTATTCTATTTGTGCAATCAATATTTATAAATGTAAATAAATATTTACCTTGCCCTTGAATATTGAGCTTAAAGAAAATGAAAGTGATTATTTACAATTGATAATCAGTAGGTTGAATAAACTCATATTATTTCATTTGTGTCTTAACCATTGTTATATTTTACATACATTGTCACATTTCTGGTAGAAGGGAAATCATTTTAAATTTAGACATTCATTTCATTATTTCTTTTTAATTGTGATGATAAAAAGTAATTAATTGATTTAGATAACAATGGCTGTTGCATTTGTTTTTATTGTCCATAAATATTTTGAAATATTTGGTTTAGAAATTCCAAATGAAAATTTTCCTCTTGCCATTGTAAAGTTACAAAATTAGTTAAGATGGTAATTTTAAAATCATTTAAGTTTGATTGCATTACTTTGTTTTATAAAAATTACAGTCTTGTTAAAGACCAAAATAATTTATTGAAGTATAAGATGTTTGACATAACATATTTAGTGTTAAGAACTTGTCCTATCCAAGGAAGAGATGTCGTTCATTATTATGGGGTAAATAGATCCCTTCACTTGTAAGTTAAAGGGTTTTTGGTTGGATCAGAGCACTGGTACAGGTATATTTTTTATTCATTCCTGTTATGAGTGCCATACATTTTTGGGGATACCAATCTTACTGGTTCTGCCTCTGGTTACTCGGCCTGACATTTTATTGTGTAGTGTAGTCTATATATGCCGTCCTGTTAATGTACTATCAAATTTTTATGACAATTGTTGTGCCAATATCTATGGCACCACTTATGTAATCTCAGTTGATTGTGACGAGATTTAAGAAAAACAATGAAGATATCTGGTATCAAATTACATGTGTAATTTCTTCTGATAACAATACCTTGTAGACCAGTTCCAGTAACTATAATATACATGAAATGTAAACCTAACATGTTTAAAACTGTACGCAATTTGAACAGCAGACTTTTGATACCAGTTATTTTCTGATCATGGAACAGTATTATGGCATGTAGTGTGAATCTTGACCAAAATATACTCAAAGTCTTTCAGATATTGAATTGTTTACTGTCATTTTTGGTAGTCTGTTTTATTGATGACATTGTTGATACTCACCAAATTTTAACCAGCTCTGATGCAACAGATTTGTAATATTTGTTGCTCTATGCTTGTTAATTTTGTATGAGCATCAATGAACAAGTTTTCCCTGTCAGTTACATGATTTAAAATGAGGGAAAATAAAAGGAACTTGATGTGCTCTTTTATTCTTACTGACATTTATATATTTTAATGATGCATAGAAAGGATTGTTTTCAGTAAATGTAACAAGTTGTGAATTGATCTTCATTCAATATTTTGTTACATTATTTCAAGAGTTTTCTTTTAATTGTGGTTATATCACATTAAAATAGAGAAGAAAACAAATACCATCTGGTTTTTTTCCAGTATTTACTTTTTTAATATTTGATTTGTTCAAAACATTTGTCTGAGGTTAATAAGTACTCCAAAACAATGATTAACCGCTTCAGATTTATTCTATGAATGTGTTCATAATTTATTATACTTCCATTATGATTGTAATAATATAAAAACAATTCAAATTTGAAAGTATACGATAAACACTGCCCAATTGTCCTACTCGCAGAAATTTTTGTGGATAAAAATTCTCATTTTAGACTTAGCAACAAATTTTCTTCATTAGAGTTTTTGTGGTTAGGACAGCCTGTATACAAGTATTCAAGACTTTGATCTCAGGGTATGAAAAGAATTGTGATTTTGGAAGTGTGCCCCTTTAGTGATGGTGTCTTACGGCACAGTATTCTTATAGAATTAAGGATGCCATATTTTGCACATTACATGCCATTGTATGAAATATAATAAGCTCTCTTGTTAAGATTGTTATCATCTTGTCATAGTGTTGCTGGGTTGAAATACACATTTTTTGTTTATAAAACATATCCATTGTTGGTAAATTTTATTTTATAGATAATAGATAGAAATGCAAGTGTTCAGGAAAAATAGAATTTACCTGCGATATTTTGTAAAGAAAAAGAATTTTGTCCTCATTCCAGTGTATTTTGTTTGATCTTTTTAATTGACTGTCAGTGTCTTTCCATGATATATATAAAACTTGCCATGTCTTTAAATGTATTTTCAATTTCATAATTAAAGAATCATGTCTTAAACACACAAGATATTAATTTTTGTAAATATGCTTCCAAAATTTGTTCTTTTTGGTACAAGACAATGTTGTGTTACTGTACCTGTCCAATACGGTTCTCAGATATGGTAAATTCTGTGAATATTTAAAAGTTTTTGAAAGTTCAAATGATTAGACATAATGTAGTAATTTATGAGAATTAATATCTGTGCATTTAAGATTAGTGGTCTTCATATTTTGTGAGTGTTCAGTTATCTTTGTTGTACATTGTTCTAGTTTTGACTATAATTGGATTTGTTATAATGTGTATAAATAGTTAATTTTTCATTGGTATGCTGAATTGCTTTGAATCTCAGATTTTTTTTATATAGACATCTGGCTCAGTTAAAATATGTAATATTCTTTCAGCATAGATTGGTGCAATATATGATATTTATTGCATTTTTGTGACAACTGACTATTTTGACATCAAATATATTTTCAGCAGACCAAATTAATAGATATAAGATTAAATCTCAATTCTTATGTCAACAATTTTAATATCATAATCTGTTTTACAAAATCTTAAATTAAGATATGCTTAGATGAAGTTATAATTTAACAACTCCATGGAGGACGAGAGTAATGTAAGAATTTTCAGTCACAGGTAATATCAGTGATTGTTGTTTCCTGTAGGTTTATTGATTGCCTGTGAAATAAATGTTCAGGTATACAAACTGACTCAGTGTTTTATTTATGTCAAATTTTCATCCTCTGCTCATAAAAATTTCCTCATATTCATAATATTATGTGATATAAAGATCTGATTTATATGTAAGTCAAGACTTGGTGCTCAGTTTTATGCAATTAATTATTCTAAAATAGTGCTTCCAAAGGAAAATCAAACAAATTAAGTGTAAGTGGTGATAACAGCCTTTAGTTGGCTGATATTTTTCCTTTTGCATATTGTTATTTGATATTTGTTTAATATTGTTTAGAATCAAGTTATCTGTGATTTTTTTTCTACAGCTAAGTGCAATCTTTACTGACAAGTAGAAGGAGCAAATGTTAAAATAATGTTTTTTAAACATTTTTATTTTATTTTTTTTATTTATTTTTCATTTAATTTTTTTTTGCAAATGGCAATCTGTTTGATTTTTATCATTTTATCTTTTATAAAACTGAATGAGAGGGTCTTGATTTTTGTGTTGTGAGTGTGGGGAAGTGTACATGTTGCAGGGGATGATTTGGTTAAAGATTGGTTTTGAAATAGGTATATTTTTATGGTATAAATAAGTACCTATGTAAGATGTTAGTTTTCATTGTTGACATCTTCCTGATTATTATTATAGGTGTACCCGTTAATGTTTTAAATTTGAAAAGTAATTAAAATAATTTAAGTTATTAAAAATATCGACTGAAATTATTATTTGAAATCAGTGTTCTCTCCAGGGCCATTTGGAATCATTTGAATGTGATGTTCACGTAGATTGTTTTATGGATATGCTATGATACATGGTGCTAAAAACAAAAATGGTATTTCAAAATTCTCATTTAACCAGGATGTATGAAATTTGTGGAGAGAACACTGGAAATAGTTATACAATTTGCTGTGATATTGCTGAGGGCATTGTCATAAATCTGAAGAAATTAAATGATTATCTTTTTGTATAAAAGAAACTTGAGACGTTTTTTTTTCATGGTATAGTTAGAATCCACTAATAAATAACTGTTAACTGAATAAATCAATTTGATCAGGAGATAAGTATAAGTGCCTTATAATATTACTCGAGTTCAGTAGTCAAAAAGTGAAAATTTGAAATGGCATTTTCCTTCCTGTTGGGATACAGAAACTCATAATGTTTTAAATTCAGGGTAAGATGTTCCATGCCTGTTGCTGTCAAATAAATGTGTATGAAGAGCACAGGATGATAACTTTTGGTGCGATCTATGTCAGCATTGTTGATAGTAAAAATATATTGTTTTCTGAATCTAGTCAAGTACTGAAATGTAGACAAATAATTTTTTTATTCCATAGACTTATTATGCCTTGATTACATAAAATGTTTTCTTATAATCTATTGTTTTTCATATGAATTTGAAATGTTAACATTGTAATTTGTATGAAACAGTGTATACAGAGATTCTGTTTTAATAGCAACAAAAGGTATTTGTTGGTACATTTATTTGTGAGCGATTTCTAAAAATGATTTACACCAACAGTTACACACTGTGCAGTCATAAAATTAAGTATTAAGTAATATGGTAAAAATGAATATTACTTAAGAGTTTTGTATATCTTGTCATGTGAAATGATAGTAATAATTCATATTTTCTTCTAAAATTTGTTTACCAATAACTAACCTCCTGGTGGAAATTCTGAACATTTAGTTTCTTTACCTTTGAAATAGTTTTGGAGTGACAATCAATTTTTCATTTACATTATGAATGGTATATATGATTAAAAGGAGATGGGGGTATACAGTCTACCTCTTAAGGGTTATTTAAACTAACAATTTGGAAAATACTGGATGGGATTTGATTGTAAATACCTGCCATATCCTGACTTTATTTAGTTGTGAAACCATTTTTGAGCAAGAATTGTGCCAAGTTATTCTTCAACAGTGTTTTATTTTGTAATAGTTACACAGGCCTTGCCTTCACGATAACCTGACCGCCAAAAATTTGTTCATTATGAATAATTAATTCAGAACTGGTATTCAATTAATTTATACATATGATCTATACATAGATTGATAAGTTTATCAGTGATATTATTATAGAAGTAACTTGAAATTTACCAACTGAAGTAAAACGAGTGAAAAAACATTGAAGAGTGGAAGCAAGGCCTGGTAACATAGTTCAAAGACTTCTTACAAAGAAGATTTGTTTCTAGATTTTAGTGGATAAAAGTAATGACACCACTGTTATTTTATTATATTATGCATTAGTAACTTCTTGAGAATTATTATGAACAAATCATTTTTGTAAGAGGTCCTCTCAGTGGTAAAATTTGGGACCAGCCCCAATGTGTTTGACTTTTAATCCATTGATGTGTATGTGTATTGATATAGCATGAAATGAGAGCAAAGAAAAATAGGGCGGCATTTACTTGTAACTTTTTTTTATATGTCAGGCCAAGAGATGTTCGTTTTTATACTGAGAACAAACATCTATTTAACTTGTATTTTTTTACTTATTGAATGTGGTTGTTTAATAAAAAAAACATTTCTGTAATGACTTGTTTACTTAAAAAAGATCTATAATTTATGGAGAAGATCCATATGTCAAATCATTCTTAGGCATACACTGAATTTGACTCCTAGCTGAAGTTTCAGTTTCATAGTGGATATAAAAATAAGAATATGTGGCATGATTCCAATGAGACAACTCTCCACCAAAGACCAAATGACATAAAAACTAAATGTATACAGCCTTCAACATTGAGACAAAAAGCACACCCAATAGAAAGCTTTAAAAGGCCCTGAAATGACATGTAAAAAAAAAACAAAAAAGAAAACTAATGATTGTTAATGATTATACAGACATTTTGTCTCTGAACATTTCTTGTGCGTTTGAATTAATATTCAGCATTTATTTCACGCAGAATATTGTATTGATTACCTCTGCAAGTTTAAGATATTAAACAAACACACTGGAACCTAATGTTAATTATACCCTTTGTCACATTTTCCAAGCAGCTACAAATCAGAGCTTCTAGATATTTGGCACCAAGCTTCATATTGGAAAGCTATACCATATGACAAATTAGCAGATCAATCACTTGACTTACAAGTACATGTATTTTCAAATTGAGTCATGTATAAGAAATTTTCATTGCATTTAACTACAAACCAGAGCTTTACATTTGGTACCAAGCTTAATAAGGAGTTACGCTTTTCAGTGGGACACATATTAAGATTTGTCACTTGTCTACTTCCTGTTTGCCTTAGCTTCTTGACATTTTAAAAAAAATAAATATTTGTAAGCAAAACCCTTGTGCTTATCTACTTTCTGTTATTTGCTCCCACAAAGGTTGCTAAATGTAATTCCTTTCACTCGAAAGCAAAGTTAGGGTTAAGACATGAGTAATGTTCACATTTCAAATGTTTGGCTTGGATGATATATTGCAGATGCTAGGCCAATGCTCACTATTACTTCAGGGTCATGAATAATCAGTATAAAGATTTTCCAAAACAATAGATGGCTTGTGGTTTTTTATACGACCGCAAAAAATTTGCATTCGTATAATGTTATCATGGTTTCATCGTCGTCGTCCAAAGACACATTTGGTTTCAAGACAATAACTTTAGTTTAAGTGAATGGATCTCTATGAAATTTTACCAGAAGGTTCAATACCACAAAGGGAAGGTTGGGATTGATTTTGGAGGTTATGGAACCAACAGTTTAGGAATTGCGGGCCAAAAACAAGCATTTTTGTAGTTTCCGGACAATAACTTGTAAGTGTATGGATCTCTCTGAAATTGTACCACAAAGTTCCATATCACAAAAGGAAGGCTAGGATTGAGTTTGGGGGTAATTGCCCCAAACGTTCAGGAATTAGGGGCCAAAAACCAGCATTTTTCTAGTTTCCAGACTAGAACCATAAAGGTAAATTTTTTTCAAATTTTTTTTCTTCAAAATTTTTGAAATTTCATATTTTTTGAAAAAAAAAAATTTTTTTTTGGGGGGGGGGGGGGTTCATACTTATTACCTCAAGATTTTTCAAATTTCAAATTTTTTTTGGGTGCAAATTTTTTGGAGGGATTTTTTTTCATATTTTGGTTTTGTTTCCCCAAAAAGTTTTCATTTTTACATTGATTATTTCTGATTGATATATAAAAGCAACAAATACTGATATAGCAGGAGCATGTAAATTATTATATATAACAGATTAAGTATTGTGCAACAGCACAGTATTGCGCAATAGCAAGAAATCTTCAATTGAAAATAAATACAAATCTTTAAACCACTTTCAATGGGATTAAATTAAGTCTTTAATTTTTGTGAGTTCTAACCTTGTATTACTATTTTGGATATTGGGCTCCATTTTAAAATTGGTCTACATTGAGGTCCAAAGGGTTCAAAATTAAACTTTGTTTGATTTCATCAAAAACTGAATTATTGCAGCTCTTTGATATGCTGAATCTTATTGTGCATTTAGATTTTTTATTTTGGGCCCTGTTTTCAAATTAGTCCATATTAAGGTTTGAAGGGTCCAAAATTTTTAAACTTTGTTTGATTTCAACTAAACCTAAATTTTTTGTGTTTTTTTATTTGCTGAACCATGTTGTTAGATTTTGGATATCAGACCATACTAGGTAAATTAAATGTCCCATTTCAAATTTTTAAGATCTTTGACCACATTTATTTTGTGTCAGAAACCTATATTATGTCAAAAATTTGATCACAATCCAAATTTAGACAGTATCAAGCTTGAATATTGTGTCCAAACTTGTCCAAACTGTTCATGGTTCTATCTCTGCGGTCATATCAGGCTGTGATCGGCGAAGCATTTTATTTTTAAATTTGAGGATAAAGTAAATAAAAAGACATAGCTCATTATCAAACTTGAAGGTCACTGCCTAGGTTAGAAGGGAGTATAAAATCCCAAAATCTCGATCAGAAATGTAAATATTTTTGTATCTAGGTTTTGTAGGTCACCTAAACCATAGATATAATAGCCATTATTATTGGCTATTATATCTATGCCTAAACTTAAGTACCATTGTTATCTATTTTTGTGTGCAGGTCTTTCTAAAAGTAGGCTGTAATATTGGTCAAATCGACTAGAACAAAACACTTTACGACTTGAATAGGTTTGCTTTGGTCAGATATAAAAAGTACACTTAACCTCATTATGATGGAGCTGGTAAGTGACTTGCCAAAGGCACACCACCAAGAACACTAGACACAATAAAATAGTTCTTTAGTAGACAGAAAATCTCTGTACATGCCATTAAAAAACCCTTACTGGCACCTGTTAACCTGAACAGAATTTGAATAAATTGGTATTGCTTCAAACTATAAAAATTAAAAAGCAAAATGTTTTTTAGTAAATTATATAAGCCAAAAAGATGGATTAGAAGGACGATTCCTAAACTGGGTTGCTTTATAAATGATATCACACAAAAGAAATGGCGTAAAATAGCTTATTTTAAAGAACTTGTTTGTAGGTTGACATTTACTGGATGCAGGTATTCTGGTAAATGAAATTTTTCAGGCTTCATGTGTAATTAAGAAAGAAAATACAAACGAATATTTTTGGTGATAAATAACAGCCTTTAGTTAGATTGGGATGAAATTGTTTCATCTACATTCTCTTCAATTAAGGTAGACCAGCTTGTGGTAAGGTGCGTTTTACCTAAACCTCAACTAGGATTGCTAGTTTTCCTGTTGAAGGTAGGTGGTTCTCTCTGGACACTTGCTTCCTCAACCAATAAAAAGTGGCTGCTATGATACAACAAAGCCTGGTTAACATGGGGTTAAAGCGCCAACAATCAATCGAGGAAGATACGGACAAAGCAGAAATTTATTTTTTGGCAATTTTCTAGTACCTCAGATAAACTAGCTGCTTCGACAGCTAGAACAAACACTTAATGCTTACTTAAAACCATTTGATTTGATTTTCAGTCACATGATAAGCATGAGTGCACACACTAAAATGTCTCGCCTGCTTTACTATTCATGATTTATGTTGATAGTCTTAAAGATATAGTTTTACTACAAGTATCACATACATTTAACATTATCAATGATCCATGAAAATGAGATTAAGGTCATAAACCAAGCCAGACAGACATATACCTTACAATCATTACATATATACTATAGTTGACCTATTGCTTATAGTTTATAAAAGAAACGGACCAAACCATGAACCATGAAAATGAGGTAAAGTTCAGATGAACCCTTCTAGACTGACATGCACACCTTACAGTCTTTCCATACATCAAATATAGTTGACCTTATTGTTTATAGTATCTGAGAAATGGACCTTCTATAGCCAACTATCAGTATTGGTTTTTCCTCATTGTTGAAGGTCGTATTGTGGCCTATAATTGAAAACTACCACTTCATTTTATTTCTGGGTGAAAGTTATCTCATTGGCAATTATAACACATCTCATCTGAAAGTCGCAGAATGTGAGACATAGTTATTACAATACGTTGGCAGTCAGGGCATAAACTATTTTTATAAAGCTTTATATTTCAGAAGCTTGAAGACCTGGATGCTTCATACCTTATGTTACAAAGTCACCGCCTGCCATATGTTCGTTTTCCCTGACCTCATTTTCATGTCAAGTGTCTGCTTGAAAAAAAATTACTGTTATTTTTTTTAAAGTGAAATACGCTCTTATTACCAATGAACCATGAAAATGAGGTCAAGGTCATATGAAACCTGCCAGACAGACATGTACACCTTACAATTATTCCATACATTAAATATACCTAACCTTTTGCTTATTGTATCTTAGAAATAGACCAAAACACTAAAAGTAAACATTGTCCAATGAACCATGAGGTTTCATTATACATTTTGTTTTCACAGCATGAGACCAAGAAGATAAGAAAAAGATAATATAATATATATAATTCATTTTATGGTAAAAATTGATAGAAATATTAGATATTTACAATTGGACATTTTGAAAAGATTGCTGTCAATGCATTAAGTCTTAAATAAAATGCTGAAGTGGTTCATTCCCTTCTATTATACATGATATCACAGCTGTCTATAGAGTTTAATGATCTGATTCAACAAAATGTCTCTAGGTGTTTCAGCGATCCAAAATTTTAAAGAAATATTCAACCTGAAATAGAAATAGGAAATATAATTAATATTCCAGTTTCATCATTTGCCAGTCTCCTGGCTTTATCTTCCAGAATTGGAACTGTTAAGTGATCTTTTTTTAAATGAAATAGAAACATTAAATCCTTTGCAATCCATTTCTGGTGAATGTTGTGCATGAAATTAATAATGATAGACTTCTTGTAATTTTCCTGATGTGTGTCTTAATAAGCTAAGTAAATGACTGGTATTATGTAACTTTACTATGGATTCTGATTTGCATGTTGATACAGTATGAATTTTTATGATTCCATCTCCTTTCACATTTAAAAATTGACAATTTTTACATGTGAATTTTTATCCTTTAAAAAAAATTCAATCATTTTTTCATGACTGATAATCTAAGTAATATGGAAATGTCCTGTTTACAATAAATCCACCTGTCAAATGTAATTTATATAGTGCAAGTTCATATGTTAACCTGGCACCTATAAAAAACATTCTTAGAACCACAAATACTGATTCTAATGTGTGTTGGCTTCACCCCAACATCAAGTTATAAACAAACATACATCTTTTTAATATTAATTCTTACCTCCAATAATCCATCCTCAGGTAAGTCTGTGCAGTGGACAGCATTTTGTACTTTGTCTACACCAAACAAAGCTCGTAGGGTTCTAGGTCTTAGATGGCGTGCTATTTCCTGAAATAACAGAAATATATGTTTTAAAATTTTCATTACAATAATGGTTTCTGACTGACTAACTTTGAGATTAGTTTATGACAACATGAAAAGAAAATTTCACACAAGATAACTATCAGAGATAAGGTATTGTGTTTTTGTCATCTGTAATACCAATATTATTGAATTCTGTTATTTCTATAGACTAATTTTATTGTGATTTTGTCTGTACCTTTAGTAGTTCCACTAACCACTTGAAAATGGAAAGGGAGGATTAAGTACCGATAGACTAATAACACCAGCAGTGTGTATGCCTGTAATATGTAAAGAATATAGTCAGTGGCTCACTCAAAATTTCTATTGGTGACAGATGTTTGGTCATTTCTGTTTTTATATTCTATTCTAGTGCTGGCACTTATCCATTGTTGGGGATTATATAGTGACCTCTTGATTTCTATTTTGATTAACTTAATGGATGCTGCCATGTAGACATAAAACACACATCTCCTTTCACTCATATCCTAGTTTACATTTATCATGACTAAAGTTTCACATCTTATGACAACTTACTGGATCTGCTGGTCCAACCATTTCTCTGAATTTTGTTGGTGCTTCCTGTGCCCTGATCTCCATAGCAATGCATGGACCTGACGTTAATTCTGCTACCATAGAACCATATTCCTGTACTACTCCTTTATACACCTCATAAAATTCTTCAGCATTTGCCTTCTCCATGTGGAATATTTCTAACACTGAGATTTCAAAACCTGCTTCCATGATAGCACTAATAATTTGTCCAGAAAGACCTACAATATTTCATTGAATACATTTCATTTATTTTCATGTCGTAATCTTTTACTTAAGAAGATAGTGTTAGTTGCAAGCATCTACAAAGTAAAAACTAGGGATGTAAACTCGGTGAGCAATTACTATTCGAGTACTCGTTGGTTTTATCGAGCGATACTCGAGTACTAGCTCGGAAATATATTTTTTACACGGAAACACAAGAATACGTATTTTACATTCTGTGGTTGTTCAACGGATGAAAAACCATCTACATAAGTATCTTGGACAAGGAATTACACACCATAATTAATAGCTCATTACTTTCAAGTACCAATTAATCTAATCAATATAATTTAATGAACACCTATTTAAAAATTATAACAAATAAAACTCATATCAAACAATAGTATTTGGTGATCGTTAAAAAAACACATTTAATGTTTACACAGGCGTAAGGATTAGAAGTTTAACTATCAACTAATTGTCACCAGAGGATGCAACGAATTTTTTTATTTGGATACATTTTCTTGTCAACTATCATTGGGACAGTCGGTTTTGCAACTTTGTAACTTACAGCCTTGCAGAGGAAAATATTTGCTCTGACGGTACCGATGTGAAGGAATGGCTAGGGCATGTTTAGGCTTAGTATTAGCCTAGGTAGGAAACAAGTCAACTCGTACCATTGCAAACTCGTACCACGTCAACATGTACCACTAAAAGTCAACTCATACCATTGTAAATTTGTATCACTGTGAAGTCATACCATTGCGAACTCATACCACTGCAAACCCGCACCATTAAAAATATACAATATGTATGCAATGTTTATGCAAATCTTTATAAAATATTAATTGATTTTCATGAATTTTAATATTTAATTTTAGATTGAAAAAGTATACAATATATGAATGTAGACATAGCCCACATATTTTCGGATTCATTTTAAATGACAATTCAGCATTCGAAACAAAATGTATTTTATTTACTAGTATGATTAATCAGTGATGCCTATTTAATTTTCCGAAAGAGGTTTTCAAGAAGATCAACTTTATATAAAGTAGACAGTAATATTCTAACTGGAAACCGATTGGTATTCAATACTCGGTACTACCGAGCTATACTTGAGTACTCGATGACATCCCTGGTAAAAACTTAAAGCTGACAGAATTTTCATTTTCCTATCAAACAGCTATAAAAAGTATTCAATATATTCACATGCAGTTGAACCTCATTGTGTTGATCTGAGTTCTGTTGTAAATATTTTTACTAGCTTAAAGGTGTGTTTATGGTCATTGTCTCATTGATGTATAACTAGATTCCTATTTAATTAATATTAACTTGCATTACTGACTGTTTTCTCATAACAATCTTACAGCTAATGTCTCAGAAAAAATTGTTGATATTGAAAAGAACAAGCAATAATGCAAACATAAGGTTAAAAATGTTTACTTCCTAATAGTTGTTCTATTACTTCAAAACCATACCTGCTTTAACTGCATGTGGTTTGATGACACAACATGTACATTCACTATATTTGGCAGTGTTCTGTCGTCCAGGTCCAGTGCTGGGGAAGAAAAACTCTACCTCTCTAGCAGCTGATGTAGTACTGTCTGAACCATGGCACGCATTTTCTGTGTTGTCTGAAAATTAACAACACTTTATATATCAAGTTAGATCATATGAACATTAAAAATATAGTTAAGAACTCCATGTGTCTGTTGGTATTGTGTTGTTGGGTTGCTGTTTCATTTAAGTATACCCAACATCACCTATAATTCAAATACATTTTTGCAAAGGTATCAAAAACAACAATTTTATGAGTTGATATCAGTTAATTCCTGAATCTGTAATTTTCTGTTTGACAGTAGATTGACGCTAGAAAACAACTAAGATGAGAGACTTCAAACTGGTAAAGAAAATATGGTACTATAGGCATTTATAAAAACATCACATTAATTACTGAATGAACATGCAGTAAATTACTTCATATATCATTTAATCTTTCAGAGTTACATTTCTATAACAAAAATGTTATCAAAATCTAGTTTTTTTACATTTGACATATAGTAAAGGTTCAAGCTTAAATTTGTACAAAATCCAGGAAATTAAACATCAGATTAGGGCCCCTCATGCATTGGAATCTATAACAGTCCTTAATTTTAATTTGTTCCAGAAACCAAACCATATTTGGTGTAATTTTATGCCACTGTCATACAAGTGAGAGGTTTAGCTAGCTATAAAACCAGGTTTAATCCCCCATTTTCTACCTAAGGAAATGCCTGTACCAAGTCAGGAATATGACAGTTGTTTTCCATTTGATGTCTTTGAGCTTTTGATTTTGACTTTTGTTAAGGGACTTTCCGTTTAGAATTTTCCATGGTGTTCGGTATTTTTGTTATTTTACTTTTTGCTAGTTTAGCCTTAAAGATGTCTATTCTAGTTTATTGTGTTTAGGGTTGCTGTTTCACTGATATAAAAACCAACATCCCTTCATTTGAAATATTTCAACACAAACCTTTTCCAAACCTTGCCCGTATTGACTGGGGTGCCACTTTTCTTGCTTCAGCTGAATCTGTTGGACCAAGTAACTCTCTCCAAGCAGAGATAACTCCAGGTCCCATCATTTCAAATGCTATCACTGGTCCTCGTGTTACAAAATTTAATAAATTGCTGCGTGGAGAGAAAAGTTATATACCTTTAATAAGTCATATAACTATTCTAGTTCAGTCAGGAACATGTTATTTTAGTGGTTGTCTTTGGTTGATGTTTGCCAGTATGTTTCTCATTCATTGTTTTAACGAAAACCATGCAATTGGTTTCCTCCTTGGGACTGTTTGACATTTTGTCATGCCAGGGCCTTTTATAGCTTTAATACTTTGCAATATGGGTTTTGCAAATTGTTGAAGGCCATAGGGTAACCTATACTTGTTTAATTCCCATCCTTTGATCTCTGTAGTTGTTTCATTGGAAATTATACCATGTCTCCTTATTTTTATATTTGTTTTTTTTTTTAAAATAATGTTAATCATGGTGTTCATTATCAGTTCATATGATTTTTCCTGCTGTGAAATCAATTTCTATTGATGCTTTGTTTTTCATGATATCTAGTATACATCAATTGATTAAGTGTTAGCTTACCAAACAAAAGTTACTAGAAAATCCCTTCCCGGAGAAATAAAAGTATTATAACAGTTCATCTATGGTAGTACATTTTTCAGGTGCAAATAAAAATGACCTATAAAGATTTTACAGAAAAAAATTATATTGGATTTTGTGTACACTTCCAGTTATAAATATTCAAGTAACCTTTATTTGCAAAATAATTGATGTACTCACTCTAAAAATGGTTTTCCCTGATGCTCTTGGTAAAATTGGAAAGCTTCATTTCTATTCAGCTGACACATCTTTAACTGTGTAATCATAAATCCTTTTTGATATATCACATCTAATATTTGACCCATTTTGGCAGTTGAATCTGGTTTTATCATACCCAATGTTCTGCAAATAGAAAATAACACAACTCTCATGAGAGTTTACATATATACAGATTTTTTTTTTAAATCAGCACAACAAATCTTCAATGTTGGGACTAATTTGCTGTTAGAACATTTGTCATGTCAGCACAATCCTGCATTATCAAATACAGCAGAGATATTATTTTTTTGTTATATCCTGAAATTCTTACACAAGTTAAAAAATTGAATATGAAAGTAGTTTTGAAATATGCAAAGAAAAATATATCTCCATGACTTGTACAAATATATATAGTCTGATTTTGGCACACATAAAGTAAAATATATCTTTAAAATAGCACATTATTTATTTGCTTTTGTAAAATGTAACTTATTTTCAGTTCTTAATTAACAATTGAGGTTTAGTACAATCCAATTATTGAGAAATCAAATGATTAGGTTTGGAAGTTCAAATTTTCTGGTTCCTAAAGATGCATTAAAAAAAAAAAATTACACAAATGGTTTCTTAATTTTTTTGCGAAACAGTTCTTCAACCAATAGATATAAGAAGATGTGGTATGAGTGCCAATGAGACAACTCTCCATCCAAGTCAAAATTTATAAAAGTAAACCATTATAGGTCACAGTACGGTCTTCAACACGGAGCCTTGGCTCACACCGAACAGTAAGCTATAAAGGGCCCCAAAAAATTACTAGTGTAAAACCATTCAAACCGGAAAACCAACGGTCTAATCTATATAAAAAAGAGAAACGAGAAACACTTATGAACCACATCAACAAACGACAACTACTGAACATCAGATTCCTGACTTAGGACAGGTGCAAACAAATGCAGCCGGTTTAAATGTTTTAATGGTACCAAACCTTCACCCTTTTTCTGAAACATGCATCTTTTATCTAAAAAGATACAAGATTAGGCACAATGAAATTTCTCCCCTGCTTAACTAATTTTTATTTAATAATAGTTTAACAGCTGTTAAGACTGCAGGAATCATAAAAACTTTTAAAAGTTATACTGATCAATGAACTTTAAAAATTAGTTCAAGGCCAGATGAATTCTGATAGAAAGACATGTCATCCTTATAATTATTGTAGAGATCAAAGATACTATTACTTAATATCTAAGAACAGTTATCAATGAACCATGAAAATAAGATCAGAAGGTTAGATGTACAGCTTATGATAATTCTATGGACAAATTTAGTTCACTTATTACTTACTAGAACACACCCGCGAAATCGCTGGCATTTAGAGCTTGGTTGAAAGTATGTAAATTGTTGTAGGATGAATTTTTGTTAAAGATTACATGCAGAGGCGGATTTAGAGGGTTTTTCAGGGGGCTCGGACCCCCCCCCCCCCCCCCTTTGTGGGAAAAAATTGTTGATTATATAGGGAATCAATGATGCATGACTGGAGCGGGACCCCTCTTAGGCAGTCAGTGCCCCCTCCCCCCCACCCTTATGAAAATTTCTAGAACCGCCACTGTTATGTCTGGACAATTTCAGAAAAGTTATCAAAAATCACAGGTATTTGGAGACAGGACAATATTTTTAAGCCCTCTCTCTTTTTTCCAAAGTCCGTTATTTTTTTTTATTTTTCTGTTGAATTCCATTATTTATCGCGTTTCTGTATACTATGAACATAGGTATATTATAAATAAAGAGTATGTGCTATTAACTATCAATTTCAAGTTTCGTCTCCACGGCGATCACTGCTATAATCTATAGAGATCCTCTATATATTATAGTAGTATAATCATAGTATACATGCAGATAAACGCGAAAATGATTGTCCTGTCCCAGAGGACTTATGAAAATTATTTATAAGTTTAAAAGCGGAAGTCTTGTCTATGACTTAAAAGTCGGTCTGATGACGGAAACAATATCCCGACGTCTTTATTTTCGATTTTCTCCCCAAATAACCCAAACTGAATAATCATAAGAATGGATGAAAAATGCGACTATGCAAGGTACCTATAGGACACAGAGGCATGATGATTTATTTATTGTGGAAGGAAGAGAAGCGACACACAAAATGAGGTCTTCTCGTTTAATAGTATAGATAGTACTTGAGAAACTGATTAAGCCACACTACTTCAACTTGATGAATGAACCACAACTAAAGGTCAAGGTCAAATCTTTAGGTTGATGATTTGATCATTAAACTGTGCATAGAAGTCAAGTTTAAATTATCTTCTGTCAATTGACATGTTTCTTACAACCATTCTATAAACCAAATAAAGCTTATGAAAATAAGGAGATGTGAATAATTTTCAAATGAGAAAACCAACAGCCTGAATTACCTCTTACTAATAGTAAATGAGAAAGTGACCTGAAAGCAGAAACAAGATATTGATAAATAAATCATAAAAGGGATACAAGGTCAGGATGACTCCTGACATGTATACCTTTAAACCATTCTCCACAAAAATAATAGTTCAAATGAAAATATTTACCCAAGAATGAAAATTTAACTTTGATAATTAAGGTCTTGTCACACAAACATGCACACCTTAATTATAACCATACTATGGAACACATATGTATAGTTGACCTATTACTCAGTCATGATAATAGTAAAAGAAAACTGCAAAAGGTTGCTTCTACTTTTGGGCTTCCATATAAAATTAGAAACAACAAGAAAACAGCATTTTAAATTTGACAAAGTTTCAGTACGACTTTTTGCACCGCAAGACTTTCAGGTCCATATGGATGATATGATTATAAATGAAAATTTGATTATTAATAACCACCTTCCTGTTAAATATGGTATAAGTAACTGCTTTATATATTCATTTTATTTCTACAAACCTTTCTTTCTTATGAGAAAATCTGGTTCGAGTATAATCATCTCCATAATCTACAAATTTCAGCTGTCTGGACAAGATGTTTACTGTGCTACCAATATATAAATCTTCTAGTCGTAAACAGTCACTTACTTTTGTCTTCTTCAGAAATACTCTGTGATTTTTAATGTCAAACTGAAAGATACAACATTATATATTGCAAATGGATATAAAACTTTGTCACAACATATCAAATGTATTATTTGATGCAACATTTTCATAGTATCAGTGTGATAATTTTTTTTAAAGGATAAACAATTGAGATTTATGTTAAAATATAAATGTTGATATCCCCAATGAACACTTAAGAATGTGATAGCTAATGGACACACATGATACCCTCTAGCTACTGGTCTACTTTGAAGTTTATTTATATCTTGTATAAATTAAGATTTTAAAAGATGAATTAAATTCCAGTTATTCTTTTTTGTAATAGTAAAAAAAATTCATTCAAATTAGGAATCAACTTTTCTTTTAAATTACAATATTTCCATATCATTTTTCAGCTAACTGGCAAAATATTTAATGTAATGGTGTTACCATTTCTGCTGTTTGGTCTTTAACATAATACATAAACTGATATCTGCGTATGAAGGCTGCATGTGGGTCATACCATTCAGCAATGAAACAATAACGGTCTTCTTCCTAAATGAACAATATAAGGTTAAATGCTTGGATACAACAAACTTGCACTTAATACTTCCATTATCAGTATCCAGCATCTGTTAACCAATGGCACATTAATTTAATCATTCTGTTTACCAAATATAGTTGACCTATTTATCTGAGATATAGGCCAAAAAACTTAACCTTGATCACTGATCCATGAAATGAGGTCAAGGTGATAGGTTTACCTTGTCTAATGGACAAGAAAACTGCAAACATCAAATCTAGTTATCATATTACTCATAATAAGAAAAATTCATATGAAATAAACCTATTTTTTAGCATCTATATACAACATATGCAGTATCAATGTCTTCTACTTATGTTTGACAGAACATATAAATTGGAGAATAGCCATATGGATATATATATTTGTAGGTTTTATTGTTAATCGTTTTAACATTATTTTTTTTATTGCAGGTGTTTCTGGAGATCATGAAAATGCTATTTAGAAAATAAATACAATACGTCAATAGATGTGTAATGTTTGTTTTATCATTTCTACAATGCTCTTCTGACAGAAATTAATTGCAGAATAGCAATGTATCAGAGATTATCACTGTACGATTTTTACCACTTTTTACTACTTGTTCCTAAAGATCAGTACGAACAGGCTGTTTGACCCTAAAAATGGCAGTTAAAATAAATAAACTATTCATGTACATGCAACTACATGTTTTATTATTTACAATAAAAATACTTTAATAATATCTATATGGCTACATAAGATTAATTCATGGTTACCTATATTCTGGGAATCAGTAACTCACCAGAGTACACCAAAATAGGATGTCCAAAGCATACATTATGATTTAGTACACTCATTGCCTTTAATGTTATTGGTATCTGATATTTGTAATCTGATTTGGCCCAAAATATCTTGCTCTTCTAATCCAAATACTTACATAAAGTTTCATATCAAGGGAATGCATGAAAGACGATTGAAATCTGAATGTCAGTGATGGTTTTCAAATGACCAATATGAGCATCATGAAACTTAAAAGATAATGAAAAGGCACAAAAAACTTTGGGATTGATAAAGCCTGAAAGTTTAATAAGAATTTAAATAATGGAAAATAAGGCTTACTAAGCTAAGATCATATTTATGTAGGAGGTGCTGTTTTGGTGGCTATACAAGTCAAATTGGCACCTGGTCAATTAGGCACATATAGAAAAAGTCAAATCTACACTATTTAAAGTCGTTATGGCACCTAATATACTGTTTATACATTTTCTTTCCTTTTTTGAGGTATGGACAAGGATTTGTATAACACTATACTAATCCTTGGTATAGAGAACGTATTTCTTCCCAGGCAAGCTGTTGTTTAATCCACAGATGAGGATAAACACAAATTTAATCAATGTAATTTTTTTTTCTGCATTTCCTGTTTACCTGTATAAAATGAATAACATTAGCACCATTTTTTGTATGTTTACTAGCAATCATATATACTGACATGGATAGTATTCTGCACATTGCCAGTAAAAAATAAGAATCTTGGTGCCAATGTAAATTATTTAAGGTTCATCCTAACAAATGGACAAAAATGGCTGTATTTACACCTGACAAACTAATCTGAGTACAGACTAACCTGTGCAGTTGCAAAAGTTTTAAGGCCTGGCATCCACTAGATATATAAAAGTTAAATGCATTTAGTGTTTCAGAAAGCTAAATTCTTTTTTTGGATTTTAATGGGCATTTTTTTCTGTTCCTAAGTTGGGTTAAATCTTTGAGATGCTCCCTCTCAGGTATATGTACAAAAAATGTAACAACTGTATTGTATTGATTGTCCTTGATTGACATGGACAATAGATATCTACACAACAATAGGTGAGTTAAAGGGTGTAACTGAGTGGACAGTATCAAATGTAATTCAGGTGTTTATTTTTACACCAACAGCAGAAACAAACAAAAAATGACCATCAAAATCCAAAAAAAATTTGATCTTTCTGAAAAACAAAATGTACTTAAATATAATATACATGGTAGTGGATGCCAGGCCTTAAAACTTTTGCAACTACACAGGTTAGTCAGTACTCAAGAGTAGTTTTTGGGGTGTAAATACAGCCACTTTTGTCCATTTGTTATGATGAACCTTAATACAAATAAATAGGAAATACAAAAAAAATATTTAACCCTCTTGCTGTCAGAGGGACACATATGTATGCAAACTTCTCATCATTACTGTATCTCTTAAACTGTGTAATATTTTTCTTCAATGGGTCCCAAATGTAACGGTCATTAAGTGTGTATATTCGCTAGCTATGTCCCCGTGGTTTAATCTTGTGAAAATTAGAAGTAATAGACATGATAGAAGGCCAAACTGGCACCATTATCAAGTGAAAATATAAAAAAAATAAATAAGGAAATAAAAAAGTGTATTTTACTAGCAAAACATAATTTTAATCATGGGTGCTGAAATACATGTAAATACTCTGGGTGCCAAATAAAGCAGGTCGCAATTTGACTAGGTGCTGAATTGAATATTGTTGCCGATTTGACAAGGTGCTGAAGTGACTAGAATTCGATTTGTCTTGTTACCAAAATGTCTTTTGATTCAAAGTTATGTCTAGATGTGGAAGCATCTGAATTTAGTTTTAAAGAGTGGAGCCTGAGGAAGCTGGAACAGGCAACCAATTTTCGGCAGGAAAATTGGATTGTAGTGGGAAGTGAGCACATGACAAGTCATTTGACATTGCCGATGACAAGATGAACAGAGCTCACACTCAGATAGCACCTGTCTCATATTATAATTCAGCACATGTCAGATCAAATGATGATTTTGTCAAATCAAGCAAAATATTTACTTTAAAGCTCCTGTTTAAACATGATTAAATTAATAAAACTATGATTTGATTTTTTATCAATGCCTTCGTTTCAAAGTTTTGTCTTACCCCCATGTCGACACTAGTACGTGAATATTCTTTGGTAAGTGATGTTGATCCTTGATAATATTTGAAAATGTGTTGCAGTCCGTACAAGTTGTTGTTGGCAACAAACTTTAAAACATGATTTATAAAGAGTTTTCTGATTGGATACTGTGGACACTTCCTTTGCAGTAAACAGGAAGTTGTAATGTTTTGGGTGGCAGAAAAAAATATTTTTTTGTTTTTCTACCAATTAAGTAGGTACGCAGACAAGTTCAGTAGAGAAATTTAATATTCAGGGCAAACAATGAAAATAAAAAAAAAACAAATCCTGCACCCAAGCGCCTGTGATCGCTGACGCTGGTGTCTGGTGATACACACAATATGGTTTCGGTCGTACCGGCCCCATGTCGATCCGGCACAAGTCTTGAGTTCGGCCCCATAAAAAAATGTAATGAATAATTTAGATATAAAATGCCTGAAAGTTTGGTGAAGTATTTAATTCAGGGTTAGTTGAAATTTGCACATGAACATGATGAAAAAGTTCTGTAAAATTCGCTAATCCGAGGAATATTTATTAAGAAAAAGTATAGACTATTGCTGTATGTTTTATATATCAGCGGCGGATTCAGGCGGGGGCGTGGCGAGCATGTGCCCCCCCCCCCTTAAATTTGAAAAGCATGGGTTGTCCTCAGCTTAAGAACATTTCGATAATTTTACCTCAAAAAATTTTTCGCATAGCTGCACTCGGCTAAAATTTAAGATTGCGCCCCCCTTAACTTAAATCCTGGATCCGCCTTTGTATGTGTAGGTTTTTATACGACCGCAAAAAATTTTTGCGGTCGTATATTGGTATGGTGTTGGTGTCGTTGTCGTTGTCCGAAGACACATTGGTTTTCGCACAATAACTTTAGTTTAAGTAAATGGATCTCTATGAAATTTTACCATAAGGTTCAATACCACAAAAGCAAGGTTGGGAATGATTTTGGGGGTTATGAAACAACAGTTAAGAAATTAGGGGCCAAAAATAAGCATTTTTGTAACTTCCAGACAATAACAATAAAATTTAAGTGTATGGATCTCTCTGAAATTATACCACAAGTTTCCATACCAGAGGGGGGTCGGACCTTTATCAGGACTCCGGGATCGGATGTTTTTAAGCTCGTGATTTCAGGATTTATCCTTACAGGATCTGGGAATTCTTTTTTCGAATTTCGGGATGTTTGGATTTATCTTTCTTTAAATTCGGGACCTCAGGATTTCATGTTTTTTAGGCCGGGATTTCGGGAACAGGACCCCTCCGACCCCCCATTTCTGTTCTGTTCTGGTATATTCCTCCGTTTTATCGGAGCACTCCACTTATCGAATGAGTATTAAAATTTTAAATACTTAACCGAAAAAGCGGATATTTTTATATTTACGATATGAAAAATATATAATTTTAAAATAAAATTAGTTAGTTAAAGTGAATAAAATAAAAGTTTATAATGTCTTTTATGATATTATATCCCCATTACCACAAAGGGATGGTAAGAATTGGCTTTTGGGGGTTATGGCTCAAACCGTTTAGGAATTAGGGACAAAAATTGGGAAAAAATAAGGGTTTACATGGTTAATGGACAATTTAAAAGCTGTGTAAGGGAGGTAATCCAAAAACAAAATTACACAATGTTGGATTACCTCCCTTACACTGCTTTTAAATTATCTATTTAAGACTTTTATGATGTATTTAAATTGGTAGTTATGGTTGCAAACTCCATTGGAAATTTAAATTGAGATTATGACCATATCTTGAGGGAAAGATTTTTTTTTTGGAAATGGGGGAGGGGGAGGGGGGTAAAAATGAAATTTTAGGGGGCCATTTTTTTTTTCCATTTCAGATTTCAGAACTTAAAAAGAAAATTTCTTCAAATATTTTTTTTTGCAAAAAAAAAGGGGGGGGGGGGGGGGGTAAACAATTTTATTTTTTTTAAGGGGGGGGAGGTCAATACGCAACAGCATAGTGTATTTCACAAAAGCAAAAAATTGAATATAAATTCAAATCATATAACCAATTCTAAGTTCTTTGACTACATTTATTCGGTGTCAGAAACCTATTATGTATCAAATATTTAAATACAATCCAAATTCAGACCTGTATCAAGCGCGAATATTGTGTCCATTTTCGCCCCAACTGTTCAGGGTTGGACCTCTGCGGTCGTATCCAGCTGTGCTCAGCAAAGCATTTTATTAGTCTAGTGGTTAAGATCGATGGCTACAGTGCTGAAGGTCTCGAGTTTGATTCTGACTAGGGGTGCTGGAAATTTCATTACATCAGAAGGGTGATTTTCACCCTCCCTCACACATCTGTGGTTCCAGACCAGAGTTTTAAGTGGAATGGGTACTTTGGGGCATTGGTTGGTCAAAGTTGTCCCTGACTTTGACTTGGAGATCAATCTGCTGATATCTCTTCAATTTGTCTGTTCCTGCTGAGCAGCCTGGTGGTTCTCTCCTAGTACAGTAGTGTCCGGTAATTATATCCGTCCGGTAAACCCACCCCCCACCCACTCCAATTTACTTCCGTAATTGTCACTTCCGTGAATATTTAGTCTGCTGTTTTATTCATAGGAACTGTACTTATCATCACTGCATGTAAAATTTTAAAGAAAAATCCTTTAAATACGAAAATATCTAGTGATATATATAATACAGTTCCTAAAGCTAACGATAATCATATTATGCATCGTACTTCAACTTTCTCCACCATAATAACAGTACCCTGCCTGGTGTCCTACCACTCCCTTTGTGTTGGGTTGGGGATTGTCCTTGTACAGGGCTCATGCTAGCAGGTGACTGGGGTGACAAAGTCCCTTTCCTGTCCATCACTTCGCTTGCCCATCCGTCAAAAGCAATATCTAGTCGCTCTGTTGTTCACAATACTCGCTTTCAGTCGCTTTCATTATAGTCAATTTTCAATTTTGACCAAGTCGATGAAACAGCAATTTTTCATTTATAAGTAAAGATATTCAAAGACATGTAAACAATTTATTTCTTTAGAAAATAGGTGAAAGCATTGACTTTACAGTTGGTTGTATTTTATTTCATAAAGACAATTTTGTATCACTTCTGGTACTTGTTACTCAAGAGTGTACATCAATTTAGTCTAATTTTCGGTAAAATAAATTTGTTACTTTATAAGAACGTGATGAAAATTGCCTTTAGTTAATGTTTAATCCACTTTTTGCATTAAAAAACGTCATATTCCTTTCCAAAAAGCTTGTCAAACATCGTTCATTTTTGTAAATTTTCTTCGTCCGCCATTGAAATATTTGTATGAACTACGGATTGGAGGCGGGATTCATTGGAAGTGGACCAGCTATGACCGAAATCCGTATTCTTACGATAATAACTAAGGAAGCACAAATTGCACAGCTGACTAAAGAATATTGATCCCAAACGGAAAATTTATGCATTCTGCATGCATTAGCAGACTTTTGGTTAGATCTACTTGCTTGTATATATTTCCATGTACATGTATATGCATTGTTTTAATTTATGGATTAAAGTTGCTTAATTTTGTTAGATTTATATATCTTTTTAATGAGAAACACTGAATTTCATCTGTACAGTAAATAATATACATGTATGTCAATATATTTGTTCCTGATTTCATAAACATGATAAACAGAATAGTTTTGTAATTTAATTTTAATTTATACATTATACTTCCATTTCCGTTTTAATATAAAAAAAGTTCCTTTTTAGTGCTAGATATTAAGTTTGTTGTTTCTGACAAGAAGACTAATATAATTGTGCAACTAGAAATGATAAACTTAAACAACTTTGAATTTGAATTGTTTCTTTAATTGTATACTCAGGTATGAATTGAACAATATAAAAAAAAAGATACATATGGCCCTTCATATAATAGTAAAAATTCGTAAGGGTTCTGTGGAACCCAGTGTCTCGCCTACTTTTGGTGTTAATCGCAGGCTCAACAAAAATGAGGAAAAAAATTAATAAAAATGTTCCTCTCTATACTATCTTTTGATTGTAAGTAGCTTCTGTCCAAGTTTGGTAAAAATCCAGGATAGTTTATGAATCTAATAAATGTTTTAAAAACTTAAACTGCAGAATGTATGTAATGTTGATTTGAAGAAAAACTAAGTCCATTTATAAGTAAAATACGGAAAATAATGGAACAAAATTTTATCAAAATTTCCTTCTAGATACATTTTTGTACTAGCTTTTGATCATAAACAAGCTTCTGTCCAAGTGTGGTACAAAGCCAGGATAGTTTAAGAAAGTTGTTAAAATTTTAAAAACTTTAACCACAGAGTGAATGTAATGTTAACTGGCAGAAAAACTAAGTCCATTTATAAGTAAAATACGGAAAAAATGGATTTTTTTTTTTACAAAATTTACTTCTGGATACTATCTTATGATCATAAACAAGCTTCTTTCCAAGTTTGGTAGAAATCCAGGATAGTTTAAGAAAGTTATTAAAATTTCAAAAACTTTAACCACAGAGTGAATGTAATGTTTCCTGGCAGAAAAACTAAGTCCACTTATAAGTAAAATACGGAAAAAATGGAAATTTTTTTTTACAAAATTTACTTTTGAATATAATCTTATGATCATAAACAAGCTTCTGTTCAAGTTTGGTAGAAATCCAGGATAGTTTAAGAAAGTTATTAAAATTTCAAAAACTTTAACCACAGAGTGAATATTTGTGGACGCCGCCGACGACGCCGACGGAATGTAGGATCGCTATGTCTCGCTTTTTCAACAAAAGTCGAAGGCTCGACAAAAACCAAACATTGTAGTGCTGTGAGTAAAGCAGAACCAAATACAATGAAAGTCCCAACTATGTATTGGCTTCCGAAGCTACACAAAACACCTTACAAATATAGATTCATTTCGTCTTCAAGCCATTGTTCCACTACTAAATTGTCTATTCTTCTTACCAGTACACTTGGTACAATCAAAAACCTGATAATAAATTGTTCAAATAAGGCCTTCGAAAATAGTGGAATTAATTACTTTTGGAGTGTCAAGAACTCGTTGGAAGTACTTGATAAATTGCATGCATATATTGGTGATTTTGAATCTGTTCAAAGTTTTGATTTTTCTACCCTATATACCACATTGCCTCACATTCTCATTAAGAAAAAATTCACACACCTAATTAAATGGGCATTTAAAAAGTCAGAATGTGAATATATATGTTCAAACTCTTTTAGGTCATTTTTTAGTAGCAATAAACAAAAAAACTATGTCAATTGGACATGCTTTGATACTATATATGCCCTTGAATTTTTACTAGATAACATTTTTGTTCGCTTTGGAGATTCCGTATATCGTCAGGTTATCGGAATTCCAATGGGGACTAACTGTGCACCACTTATTGCGGACCTTTTTTTGTATTGCTATGAGTTACAATTTATGACAAAAATCAGTAAAGACCCATCGAAACAACATCTGATACACAAATTTAATAATACTTTAAGATATTTGGATGATATTTTGGCTCTCAATAATGACGACTTCAGTATGTATACTAAAGAAATTTATCCTGTTGAACTTACTTTAAATAAAGCTAATACTAACAATGACCACTGCCCTTTCCTCGATCTTGATATCTATATCATTACCGGAAAGCTTAATACTAAAATATATGATAAAAGAGATGATTTTTCATTTCCTATCGTTAATTATCCATTTTTAGATGGTGACGTTCCCTTGTCACCATCTTACGGTGTTTATATATCTCAACTTGTACGATTCGCTCGTGTATGTAACAATGTTTTAGATTTTAAGTAAAATGTCAGTATTCACCTCTGAAACTAACAAAACCTTTAAATAGACTTATTAAGAAGGGATATAGTTACGATACTGTTGTCAGGTCATTAAAGATTGCATATTTTGGCGTTAATATTGATTCACTTATAGGGTCTTTGCATCGGCACTAAACACATTTATTTAAAAACCAGTTGTTGGCATGACACGGGTTATGTTCTTCTCATATATGTTATGATGGTATGATACTAAACCCCTAACGGGAAGGATTGTGCCTGATATTCATATGATGAAGACATAATCTTTCAATCAGTTTAATTGAAGTCTGGAGCTGGCATGTCAGTTACCTGCTAGTAGTCTGTTGTTATTTATGTATTATTGTCATTTTGTTTATTTTCTTTGGTTACATCTTCTGACATCAGACTCGGACTTCTCTTGAACTGAATTTTAATGTGCGTATTGTTATGCGTTTACTTTTCTACATTGGCTAGAGGTATAGGGGGAGGGTTGAGATCTCATAAACATGTTTAACCCCGCCGCATTTTTGCGCCTGTCCCAAGTCAGGAGCCTCTAGCCTTTGTTAGTCTTGTATTATTTTTAATTTTAGTTTCTTGTGTACAATTTGGAGTTTAGTATGGCGTTCATTATCACTGAACTAGTATATATATTTGTTTAGGGGCCAGCTGAAGGACACCTCCGGGTGCGGGAATTTCTCGCTGCATTGAAGACCTGTTGGTGGCCTTCTGCTGTTGTCTGTTCTGTGGTCGGGTTGTTGTCTCTTTGACACATTCCCCATTTCCATTCTCAATTTTACTTCTCTTTCAAATCTCACCACTTCTCCCTATGATTCTGAAGTAGTGTGAGCCCTGCTTGTAAATATTGTTGTAAATATGTTAGTGACACATCTCCATTAATCTTGATAGTAGTGTACATGGATTCCAATGTACCCTCAAAGCTCTTGAGGGGTACTCGTAAAAAAACAGAGGGATCTACGTACATACATACATACATTCATGGTGCTTTGTTTTGTTTACGTTTTTATATTCAGTAAAAAACTCATCAGAGCTTATGTTTGTATGTTTTATGCAATGCTGAATGTTATGATGATCTATGACAACAGGTAATACCTGTTGTCATAGGTCATCATAGCATTCAGCATGGCATAGGTCTGGTAATTAACTTTTTAGTCCTCTACCAACGAAGTCGAAGGGGACTTTAGGTTTGCACTCTGTCCGTCTGTCAATCCGTCAGTCCGGCAAATCAATTTTCCACACTTTTTATACGCCCGTTTACGGGACGTATTATGGTATACCGTTGACCATCTGTCTGTCCGTCCGTCTGTCTGTCTGTCCGTCCGTCCGTTCGTCCGTCGTCAACATGTCTGACATTAACTCAAAAAAGCTTTAACCAATATGCATGAAACTTTGGTGAATTGTTTATATCTATTGACGTGAACTCCCTTTCATTTTTTATAAATTTCAGATTTACTGTTTCTGAGTTTTGGGGTTTTATTCATTAAAAAAGGGGGGATTTTCCAGTTTTCCGACAATAACTCAAGAATGCTTTCACCAACTTGCAAGAAATTTCGGTGAATTGTTTATATCTATTGACATGAGCTCCCTTTCAAATTTTATAAATTTTAGATTTTACGTTTCCAAGTTACAGGGTTTTATTCATAAAAAAGGGTGATTTTCCAGTTTTCTGACAATCTCATGAAACTTTGGTGAATTGTTTATATCTGTTGCTTAAAAGCTTCCTTTAGAATTTTATAAATTTAGATTTTACATTTCTGAGTTATAGGGTTTTATTCATTAAAAAAGGGGGGATTTTCCAGTTTTTGGACAATAACTCAAAAATACTTTCAGCAGTTCTCATGAAATTTTGGTGAATTATTTATAGCTATTGATGTAATCTCCCTATTGATTTTCATAAATTTCAAATATGTCATTGAGAAGAAATTGAACTTCATTTGTTTATAGTCTGACAACAGATTTACTAAGTATTGCGCAACAGCACAGTGTATTGCACAACAGCAAGAAATCTTTAATTGCATATAAATTCAATTCATATAACCAATTTCAAGTTCTTTGACTACATTTATTCAGAAACCTATAATATGTCAAATATTCAATTACAATCCAAATTCAGACCTGTATCAAGCTTGAATATTGTGTCCATTTTTGCCCCAACTGTTCAGGGTTGGACCTCTGCGGGCGTTTCCAGCTGCGCTCAGCGAAGCAGTTTATTTTCTTTGTTCTTGAAGATATTGATTTGATATTTGGTATATAGTTTTGCCATGACAAGTTATAGATCAAGTTCGAATTTTGTTCTGGTCTGATGATTTAGTCCAGAGTTATGGACCATAACTCTGGACCATATCTAACATTAGAGTGCTATGTTAAACCATATTTCTGTACAAAGGGAGATAACTAATTTTTTAAAAGACATTCTTTGTTAAATTATTTGAAGAATTTTGTGCAGAGTTATGGTCCTTGGACTTGAAAAATTCACTCATTTAATCAGTTTTCCAGACTGTTTTTAGTAATGCTTGAAGATATTGACTTGATATTTTCTTTTTGTTTACACCATGACAAGTTATAGAACAAGTTAGCTTTTTGTTCCAGTATAATGAATTTTTACCCAGTAGGGGACTATGTATTGCCATGCAATACTCTCAGAATGCTTGTTATGGAAGGGATTGAGCAAATCATACAATATTTCTCAATTTTAGCAATTTGCCTCACCTGTGACTTGCAAACGTCGCAGTATGCTGGACATAGAGATTACTATGCAGCGGCTGTGTAAACTATTTGTAAAGAGCTTTATCATTTAGAAGATGGAAGACCTGGATGCTTTATACGGTATCTTGTATGCAAATACATGTACATGTACCTTATGTTAAAAAGTTTCCGTCTGTCATATGACCATTTTCTTTGACCTCTTTTTCATAGTTCAGCGACTTCTTGAAATGATTGTAAGGTGTACATGTCTGTCTGGCAGAATTCATCTGACCATGACCTCATTTTCATGGTTCATTGGTCAATTTAAAGTTTTTGTGTTTTAGTCTGTTTTTCTAGTACTATAAGCAATAGGTCAACTATATTTGGTGAATGGAATGGTTATAAGGTGTACATGTACATGTCTGTCTAGCAGGTATCATCTGACCTTGACCTCAATATCATGGTTCATTGTCAATGTTAGGTTTTTGTGTTTTGGTCTGTTTTTCAAATATTTAACAGGTCAACTATATTTGGTGTATGGAAAGATTGTAAGGTGTACATGTCTGTCTGGCCTGGTTTATCTGACCTTGACCTCATTATCATAGAACATTGGTAATGTTAAGTTTATGTGATACTTGTATTAAAACCTTCATGAACAGACCTTCCACATAAATTCAATGATAAGTAAAAACAGGCGAGACATTTCAGTGTGTGCACTCTTGTTAAACTAAATATCACATATAAAGACCATCATACTTCATCATCTCACCTCTGAGTCCTACATATATTAAGTAACTTGGCTGAAATAGTCAGTCATTTCCTTACAGGAATTATTGCCCTTAAATGATGATTGTTTACCCTTTTTTGTGTTGAGCAAAAACAATAGAGCAGCAATACAAGATGGACAAATAGGTCATAGAAGAAGAAATTAGAATTCTTTTATAGAAATCATTACCCATGAAATTCAAATTTTTGTATTTTTTCCAGGTTGGCGACACACTAGTTCAATATTGTATTACCTCAATTTTTAAAATGATATAACGAGAATCTAAAATCAAAAGTTCAATTTTCAGCAAAAAAAATACACAAAATACAGCCCTTATTGCACTCTGCATTTTGGTAGTCTGCTGGTGATTTATGCATATATCAGGTGAACAAGTGACAAATTGATAAACATGCATAGTTGATAAAAAAAGAGAAAGTCAGCTGTTTATGATTTTTTTTTTAAATCTGATTATCAACTCTGTTTTTTATTCGGTTATAGTTTCAAAAAAGGACTTATAATCATGAATGTATAAGACAAATAGTCATAAAATAACACAGGAATAATGGATCATGTAATCTGAGAATGTTGACAAATCAATGTTTATTGAGGCATACCAAGACCATAAGTAAACTTTATTGTCATCAAATGATGATAAATGTCTATGTATTATACATCACTATGTCCAGGTAAAACAGGTAAACAAGACTTTAAGGGACATTTCTTACTGTAGGCATTTTAAGTATTTTTCTTGTAATTGTAAGTATGATTTGATGATAAAAAAACAGAATGGTGATCCACATTTATTTATCATATTTTTATTTTATAATTGTTTTATTAATTTTGTTTAAATGACCTTTGTGAGTAAATGCATATTGTTCTTCGTGTTCTATCATATAAACTTTTTTTTTAAAAATAACATCATTAATGTGTCATTTATTGTAATTTTAACCTATTTTAATGTATTCTCATGTTGTATAAACTGTACCTGTATTGCTGTTCTAAGTAGGAATTCATTTCTTATGATAACTACATGTATATGTAAAGGTACAGCCATTCTTGATGGAATATGTTAAGTTAAGGATATTTTAGTCTGTTAGGAAGAATGGAAATCAGACTTATCATGCTTATAGCCCTTATTGAACTGGAAAATTTAAGATGTGTATACATTTAAAAATGTAGTATTATTGAATGAAAACTCAATGCAAATTTTTTTTAAAAGGGTGATTTTTTTCTTCAGGTTATGGCACTAAGCATTCCATCCTCTGCTAAAATATTAACATCTAGCAAAAGTGAAATTCAAATCTCCCATGATGGAAGTTCAAGTCTGAAGTCTAAAGGGAGGCAATTACCAAGACCACCTACAGTACCTGATAATTTATCTTCCAAAGGAACTGTTTTAGTTCGACATCCACTGCCAAAATACAGTTTTCAATCTACTTTAGGAAAAAAGAAAGCAGAAACTTCTAAAAGTGAATTAAATAATGGGGATAAAAGTGACAAAAATGACACTTCATCCTTACCAATAGGTACTGTAAAACCTGTCAGTAAAGTAGAACCATATTTGGACCAGGATGAAAAATTTCAATCCAATTTAAAACCACAAAGTGAGGCACCAAAACTGGAAATGGTCTTAAGAAATGCCTCACCATTAGACTGGCCTGGTAGTGAGGCAGAAGTCAAAAGGTTAAAAGCCGAGGTTGTTATGCTGAGAGGTGAACTGGATGTTCAGGTCAAGGTAAAAAAAAATTTCAGGCTAAAATTTATTTCTGGTGTTTTGAATAAAGAATTACAAATTTCCAACTTGAATATTTTATGGACCTTTGTATTCATGTATGATAGCCTCTTTTAAGTTCTAGCAAAATTTTTGCATTCATGTTAATTCAGGAAATTTCAAATTCTTGTTGATAAAACTTGTAGCATCTGCTTGAACATTATCTATTCTATTGAATGATTGAAGCTGAAAGAAATTAAGTTTGGTAGGATATGGATGCTCAAAGATCCTTTGGAGAATACTGTTTACATTACACAAACTTGATATATTTTGTCATGCAAATGTAAAAGCTTCTTTTAAATTAAAACTATAGTATTTATTTTGTTTTATTTATTATTTTAATTTCAATTCCTGTAATAATACCTTATAAAAAAGAAGAAAATAAAACAAGAGGAAAAATTGTTGCAACACAACCTGGAATGGAAAACTTAATTTGACATTGAGCTTAAAATATAATTTTTTTCGAAGAATACCTTTTTGTATAACTATTTAAGCCAGTTCAGTTGTTCTTTCTTTTCTAGGTTAATTCTGAATTAAAGAAACTATTAGTAGCCTCAGTAGGTGATGATTTACATTCCAGAGTAGAAAGACTTGCAAGGTAAGGCAGTAAAAAACTTAGCTTTTGTTAAAAAATATCTTAGAGAAACATCTGTAGATTTCAATGAAAATTGATAAATAGATGTATTATGCTATTCCACATCAATTCCTGCTGTCAAAAAATCTCTTCATACTAGTTTTTGTGACAATTGGAAAATAAGTTTTGATTTTATTTTTTTAAAAATCGCTATTATTTTTAGATATTATTTTTGAACACAAAATGTATTAGTAGGAATGGAACACAATTTTGTACAGTTGTGCTTCATTTGCTGTAAAAACTTAGTTTCATCAATATTTTTGGAGAAACATCTTTTTTTCTGTAATGATTTCAATGAAAATTGTTAAACATATATATGTATCTTATGCTATTCCAAACTGATTCTCAATGTCTAAAAATCATCCCAAAAAATTGAGATGCTTCCATTTACATATTACGAGATAGCCAAAATACATAAACATTCTAAGTGCTTGGATTTTGAAGAGATTTGATATCTGTAGAAAAGGATACCTTGAGTTGATTTATTGTGTCTAAATTTATTTGGCAGTCATCATTTTCAGCATTGCTGCCAACATTCTTAGTATGCAGAGTGCTTAGATTTCAAGAAAATTTGATATCTAGGTAGAATGTAATATTATGAAATGTTTCTTTGTGTCAAAAATTATCCATCGGCTCCTATTTTCCCAATATCTGTTGGCCATCATTTATTGAGTTGCATGGTTTTTGTCGAGCCTGCGACTTTTGTCGCAGAAAGCTCGACATAGGGATAGTGATCTGGCGGCAGCGGCGGCGTTAGCTAACTTTTTAAAAGCTTTATATTTTAGAAGGTGGAAGACCTGGATGCTTCATTCTTTGGATATAGATGCCTCATGTTACGAAGTTTCCGTCAGTCACATGTCCAATATCCTTGACCTCATTTTCATGGTTCAGTGACTACTTGAAAAAAAAGTTAAGATTTTTTGTAATGTTGAATTCTCTCTTATTATAAGAAATAGGATAACTATATTTGGTATGTGCGTTCCTTACAAGGTCCTCATGCCCGTCAGACAGTTTTCACTTGACCTCGACCTCATTTCATGGATCAGTGAACAAGGTTAAGTTTTGGTGGTCAAGTCCATATCTCAGATACTATAAGCAATAGGTCTAGTATATTCGGTCTATGGAAGGACTGTCAGGTGTACATGTCCAACTGGCAGGTGTCATCTGACCTTGACCTAATTTCATGGTTCAGTGGTTATAGTTAAGTTTTTGTGTTTTGGTCTATTTTTCTTATACTGTATGCAATAGGTCTACTATATTTGGTGTATGGAATGATTGTAAGGTGTACATGTCTAGCTGGCAGGTTTCATCTGACCTTGACCTCATTTTCATGGTTCAGTGGTCAAAGTTAAGTTTTTGAGTTTTGGTCTTTTTTTCAAATACTATATATGCAATAAGTCAACTATATTTGGTATATGGAAATATTTTATGATCTATATGTCGGTCGCACAGGTTTTATTTTACCTTGACCTCATTTTCACGGTTCATTGCTCAGTGTTAAGTTTTTGTGTTATGGTCTGTTTTTCTTAAACTATAAGCAATAGGTCAACTATATTTGTTGTATGGAAGAATTGTTAGCTGTACATGCCTGCCTAGCATGGTTCATCTGACCTTGACCTCATTTTCATGGTTCATTGGTCAATGTTTAGTTTTTTGGTTAATGTTAAGTTTATGTGACAGTTGTAATAAAGCTTTATATTTAGGACTATCAACATAATATCAATGATTAATAAAGAAGGCGAGACATTTCAGCGTGTGCACTCTTGTATAATTATTACATAAGAACCCAATGAAAATATGTATATTATTAGGCACTCAAGTTCATGTCTCGTCTGGGACACAATATTCACAAAAATTAATACACCAGGAACAGGTATTGCTTTGTTTGCATCACTATTATTTGCTTATCTACCTCACACAAAAATTTTTATACCAGAGACATTAAAAAAAAACTAAAATGATTTCATACACAGTGACTTGCTCAAATATAGCTTATATGTTGAGGGAAAATGTTGGGAAAACATGGGAATTTTCTTTAATTCTTCCGTTTGTGCTTTCCTGTGCGACAGTTTTGTGTTTTAGAACTGTTCCGATGCATATAATGAGATGAATAACAAGATTTGCCTCCTGCATAAAAGAGATTTTACTGTTCAGGACTAAAAATTAGTTCTGAGTAAATTTCAGTAGCATTCCAAAATTTGTAATAAGCTATATTTTCATCAAATAACAGTAGAACAACTGAAAATCCAGTTTATTTCAACCATTTTACGGAATTAGGAAACTCTTTATGCCAAAACAATGACTGGAATAAAAAAAATTAAAATAGGTGATAAGGCTACTAGATAAGAACTGAAAATAAGTATTAAAGGTCCAGCAAATGTTTTTTCTAGCATATAACAAGGTCAAGGACAACATTGACTTTTTGTACCAAGACAGGCTTTTATGATACACTTGTTTAATTTTACCTTGTTGAAGTGTGCAGTCTTATTTTTTGCCAAGCATAACTTTTTTTTTTTAATTTTAAGGTATAAAAGATGACACGGAAATATTAAAATCTGTATCAACAGTTTTCTTGTATGAAGATTTTTTTTATACATTGTATTTGTAATCTAGAGATAGAGCTGAATTAACCCAGGAGTTGGGATTCACTACAAAAAAGAGATCAGAGGATTACGAAAACCTAGATGCAATTTCAATACAGGCTGATATGTGGAGGAGTAAATATTTAGCAAGCAGGTGAGAATAAAGAAAAAGGTTAAAAATATCAAATATGGTCAGTGGGTAATGAAAATTTAAACTATTTGGCTTAAAAGCAGGACAATAACAGAAGTGTGGTAGAAGTCAAAACGGCAACAAGCCAGCATTCAATAAAGACAAAAAAGATATCTAAAGGTCAACGTGGTATAGCAGTAGATAGGTGACTGTATCATATGTAAAACTCTAAACCATTCTGACAGAGGAAAGTATTTATAACTCATTATTTCATTTGTTTTGATTGTTATTTCTATTGTACATTTTTCTGTGCGTTTGCCTTTCCATCATTTGTGTCAACTAATCCTGTTAAACCAGCTGCTTAACTTCAGAGAACCTTTCAGAGAATCTGTAGTATCTAATGGCATTGTGCATCTAATGTTCAATTTGTTTATTCCAAATGTCTATAAAAGGAAAGGGGTAAAACAATTTGCAGGGGAAAAAAGCTCTGTATACTTTGTAAGAAAGATTGTATCAGTTTATGTTTTTATTGTGTATATCATATCAGTCCAGACTTGGGAGCCTTATTTATTGTAGTATTGTTGAATGTATTTACAAAGCATGTTTTTGATACAACTGTTTCCTTTTTAGCTCACCTGGCCCAAAGGGCCAAGTGAGCTTTTCTCATCACTTGGCGTCCGTCGTCCGTCGTCCTGCGTCCGTCGTCCGTAAACTTTTACAAAAATCTTCTCCTCTGAAACTACTGGGCCAAATTTGACCAAACTTGGGTATCTAGTTTAAAAAATGTGTCCGGTGACCCAGCCAACTAACCAAGATGGCCGCCATGGCTAAAAATAGAACATAGGGGTAAAATGTAGATTTTGGCTTATATCTCTGAAACCAAAGCATTTAGAGCAAATCTGACATGAGGTAAAATTGTTTATCAGGTCAAGATCTATCTGCCCTGAAATTTTCCGATGAATCTGAAAACCCGTTGTTGGGTTGCTGCCCCTGAATTGGTAATTTTAAGGAAATTTTGCCGTTTTTGGTTATTGTCTTGAATATTATTATAGAAAGAGATAAACTGTAAACAGCAATAATGTTCAGCAAAGTAAGATCTACAAATAAGTCAACATGACCAAAATGGTCAGTTGACCCCTTAAGGAGTTATTGCCCTTTATAGTCAATTTTTAACCATTTTTCGTAAATTTTTGTAATCTTTTACAAAAATCTTCTCCTCTGAAACTACTAAGACAAATTTAACCAAACTTGTCCACAATCATCATTAGGGTATCTAGTTTAAAAAATGTGTCCGATGACCCGCCCGCGAACCAAGATGGCCGACATGGCTAAAAAATAGTTCATAGGGTAAAATGCAGTTTTTGGCTCATATCTCTGAAACCAAAGCATTTAGAGCAAATCTGACAGAATAAAATTGTTCATTAGGTCAAGATCTATCTGCCCTGAAATTTTCAGACCAATCAGGCAACACGTTGTTGGGTTGATGCCCCTGAATTGGTAATTTTAGGAAAATTTTGCAGCTTTTGGTTATTATCTTGAATATTATTATAGATAGAGATAAACTGTAAACAGCAATAATGTACAGCAAAGTAAGATCTACAAATAAGTCAACATGACCAAAATTGTCGATTGACCCCTTAAGGAGTTATTGCCCTTTATAGTCAATTTTTTTTAATTTTCATAAATTTTTGTAAATTTTTACAAAATATTTTCCACTGTAACTACTGGGCCAAGATCATTATAGATAGAGATAATTGTAAGCAGCAAGAATGTTCAGTAAAGTAAGATTTACAAACACATCACCATCACCAAAACACAATTTTGTCATGAATCCATCTGTGTCCTTTGTTTAATATGCACATACTGACCAAGGTGAGCGACACAGGCTCTTTAGAGCCTCTAGTTTTAGCTCACCTGGCCCAAAGGGCCAATTAAGCTTTTCTCATCACTTGGCGTCCGTCGTCGTCGTTAACTTTTACAAAAATCTTCTCCTCTGAAACTACTGGGACAAATTAAACCAAACTTGTCCACAATCATCATTAGGGTATCTAGTTTAAAAAATTTGTCCGGTGACCCGGCCAACCAACCAAGATGGCCGCCATGGCTAAAAATAGAACATAGGGGTAAAATGTAGATTTTGGCTTATATCTCTGAAACCAAAGCATTTAGAGCAAATCTGACATGAGGTAAAATTGTTTATCAGGTCAAGATCTATCTGCCCTGAAATTTTCAGATGAATCGGACAACCTGTTGTTATGTTGCTGCCCCTGAATTGGTAATTTTAAGGAAATTTTGCCGTTTTTGGTTATTATCTTGAATATTATTATAGATAGAGATAAACTGTAAACAGCAATAATGTACAGCAAAGTAAGATCTACAAATAAGTCAACATGACCAAAATTGTCGATTGACCCCTTAAGGAGTTATTGCCCTTTATAGTCAATTTTTTTTAATTTTCATAAATTTTTGTAAATTTTTACAAAATATTTTCCACTGTAACTACTGGGCCAAGATCATTATAGATAGAGATAATTGTAAGCAGCAAGAATGTTCAGTAAAGTAAGATTTACAAACACATCACCATCACCAAAACACAATTTTGTCATGAATCCATCTGTGTCCTTTGTTTAATATGCACATACTGACCAAGGTGAGCGACACAGGCTCTTTAGAGCCTCTAGTTTTAGCTCACCTGGCCCAAAGGGCCAATTAAGCTTTTCTCATCACTTGGCGTCCGTCGTCGTCGTTAACTTTTACAAAAATCTTCTCCTCTGAAACTACTGGGACAAATTAAACCAAACTTGTCCACAATCATCATTAGGGTATCTAGTTTAAAAAATTTGTCCGGTGACCCGGCCAACCAACCAAGATGGCCGCCATGGCTAAAAATAGAACATAGGGGTAAAATGTAGATTTTGGCTTATATCTCTGAAACCAAAGCATTTAGAGCAAATCTGACATGAGGTAAAATTGTTTATCAGGTCAAGATCTATCTGCCCTGAAATTTTCAGACCAATCAGGCAACACGTTGTTGGGTTGATGCCCCTGAATTGGTAATTTTAGGAAAATTTTGCAGCTTTTGGTTATTATCTTGAATATTATTATAGATAGAGATAAACTGTAAACAGCAATAATGTACAGCAAAGTAAGATCTACAAATAAGTCAACATGACCAAAATTGTCGATTGACCCCTTAAGGAGTTATTGCCCTTTATAGTCAATTTTTTTTAATTTTCATAAATTTTTGTAAATTTTTACAAAATATTTTCCACTGTAACTACTGGGCCAAGATCATTATAGATAGAGATAATTGTAAGCAGCAAGAATGTTCAGTAAAGTAAGATTTACAAACACATCACCATCACCAAAACACAATTTTGTCATGAATCCATCTGTGTCCTTTGTTTAATATGCACATACTGACCAAGGTGAGCGACACAGGCTCTTTAGAGCCTCTAGTTTTAGCTCACCTGGCCCAAAGGGCCAATTAAGCTTTTCTCATCACTTGGCGTCCGTCGTCGTCGTTAACTTTTACAAAAATCTTCTCCTCTGAAACTACTGGGACAAATTAAACCAAACTTGTCCACAATCATCATTAGGGTATCTAGTTTAAAAAATTTGTCCGGTGACCCGGCCAACCAACCAAGATGGCCGCCATGGCTAAAAATAGAACATAGGGGTAAAATGTAGATTTTGGCTTATATCTCTGAAACCAAAGCATTTAGAGCAAATCTGACATGAGGTAAAATTGTTTATCAGGTCAAGATCTATCTGCCCTGAAATTTTCAGATGAATCGGACAACCTGTTGTTATGTTGCTGCCCCTGAATTGGTAATTTTAAGGAAATTTTGCCGTTTTTGGTTATTATCTTGAATATTATTATAGATAGAGATAAACTGTAACAGTAATAATGTTCAGCAAAGTAAGATCTACAAATAAGTCAACTTGACCAAAATGGTCAGTTGACCCCTTAAGGAGTTATTGCCCTTTATAGTTAATTTTTAACCATTTTTTGTAAATTTTTGTAATCTTTTACAAAAATCTTCTCCTCTGAAACTACTAAGACAAATTTAACCAAACTTGTCCACAATCATCATTAGGGTATCTAGTTTAAAAAATGTGTCCGATGACCCCGCCCGCGAACCAAGATGGCCGACATGGCTAAAAAATAGTACATAGGGTAAAATGCAGTTTTTGGCTCATATCTCTGAAACCAAAGCATTTAAAGCAAATTTGACGGGATGAAATTGTTCATTGTGTCAAGATCTATCTGCCCTGAAATTTTCAGACCAATCAGGCAACACATTGTTGGGTTGCTGCCCCTGAATTGGTAATTTTAAGAAAATTTTGCAGCTTTTGGTTATTATCTTGAATATTATTATAGATAGAGATAAACTGTAAACAGCAATAATGTACAACAAAGTAAGATCTACAAATAAGTCAACATGACCAAAATTGTCGATTGACCCCTTAAGGAGTTATTGCCCTTTATAGTCAATTTTTTACAATTTTCATAAATTTTGTAAATTTTTGTTAATTTTTACAAAATATTTTCCACTGTAACTACTTGGCCAAGTTCATTATAGATAGAGATAATTGTAAGCAGCAAGAATGTTCAGTAAAGTAAGATCTACAAACACACCACCATCACCAAAACACAGTTTTGTCATGAATCCATCTGTGTCCTTTGTTTAATATGCACATAGACCAAGGTGAGCGACACAGGTATAAAGCTTTATCTTTCAGAAGTTAGAAGACTTGGATGCTTCATACTTTGTATACAGATACCTTATGATACCAAGTTTCCGTCTGTCATATGCCTCATTTTCATGGTTCAGTGACTGCTTGAAAAAAAATTATAATTTTTTTGTCATATGAATTTTTCACTAATTATGAGTAATAAGATAACTATATTTGGTATATGGGTTCTTTGTGACGTCAACATGTCCGTTAGATAGGGTTCACCTAACCTCAACCTCATTTCATGGATCAGTGATCAAGGCTAAAGTTCTGTGATTAGGTTCCTTTCTCAGATACTATAAGCAGTAGGTCAACTATATGTCATGTATGTGGTGTATGGAATGATTGTAAGGGGTACATGTCAGTCTGTCAGGATTCATCTGACCTTGACCATGAGGTTCATTGTCAATGTTAACTCTTTGTGTTTTGGTCTGTTTTTCAAGTACTATAAGCAATAGGTCAACAAAATTTGGTGTTTGGAATGATTGTAAAGGGTACATGTCGGTCTAGCCGGTATCATCTGACATTTACCTCATTTTCATGGATTATTGGTCATTGTTAAGTTTTGTGTTTTGGTCTGTTATTCAAATACTAATAGCAATAGGTCAGCTATATTTGGTGTATGGAATAATTTTAAAGCCATATCTGTCTGGCAAGTATCATCTGACCTTGACCTCATTTTCATGGTTCATTGGTCAATGTTCAGTTTTTATACGACCGCAAAAAAATTTTGTGGTCGTATATTGGTATGACGTTGGCGTCGTCGTCCGAAGACACATTGGTTTTCGCACTCTAACTTTAGTTTAAGTGAATGGATCTTTTTGAAATTTGACCATAAGGTAAATACCACAAAAGGAAGGTTGGGATTGATTTTGGGGGTTATGGTACCAACAGTTAAGGAATTAGGGGCCAAAAATAAGCATTTTCTAGTTTCCAGACAATAACTGTGGAACGGTGTATGGATCTCTCTGAAATTATACTACAAGTTTCCATACCACAAAGGGATGGTTAGGATTTGATTTGGGGGGTTATGGCTCAAACCGTTTAGGAATTAGGGGCAAAAAAGGGGGAAAAACAGGGTTGTCCTGGTTAATGGACAAATACTTTAGTACAAAACATAATTTAAAGCAGTGTAAGGGAGATAAATCAAATACATCATTGAAATTATCCCCCTTACACTGCTTTTAAATTATGTATAAAGTAATGGTTAATGAACAATAAAGATAATTTAAAACAGTGTAAGGGAGGTAATCCAAATACAATGTTTTGGTTACTTCCCTTACACTGCTTTTAAATTATGTTTAAAGAAATGCATATTTATAAAGGAAGACCAGTAAAAATATCTGCAAATGGTGCATTTTTTTTTTTTACAAAAAAATCCATATGAAAGATTTGACACTATATTTTTAATTCTATTAGAAAATAGATTAAGTTAGCACTATGGTAAATTTAAATGGGTAATTATGGTTGCCAACTCCATTGGAAATTTGAATTGAGATTATGACCATATCTTGAGGGAAAGAATTTTTTTGGGGAAAAAAAGGGGGGGGGGATAAAAAGAAATTGTGGGGGGTCAATTTTTTCTCATTTCAGATTTCAGAAATTAAAAAGAATTATTCTTCAAAAATTATTTTTTTTTCAAATTTCAAATATTGAAAAATTTCAAGAAGTCTTTAATTGCACAGTATGGCGCATTAGATTTGTAGAATCTTTGATCACATTTATTTATTTGTTATGCCGAATCTAACAGTGTATTTAGATTTTTAATTTTGGGTCCAGTTTTCAAATTGGTCTACATTAAGGTCCAAAGGGTCCAAAATTAAACTTAGTTTGATTTTAACAAAAATTGAATTCTTGGGGTTCTTTGATATGCTGAATCTAAACATGTGTTTAGATTTTTGATTATGGGCCCAGTTTTCAAGTTGGTCCAAGATAGGGTCCAGTATTTAAACTTTGTTTGATTTCAACAAAAATTGAATATATGGGGTTCTTTGATATGCTGAATCTAAACATGTATTTAGATTTTTGATTATGGGCCCAGTTTTCAAGTTGGTCCAAATTGGGGTCCAAAATTAAACTTTGTTTGATTTCAACAAAAATTGAATATATGAGGTTCTTTGATATGCTGAATCTAACCATGTATTTAGATTTTCTATTTGTAGGCCCCGCTTTCAAATTGGTTCATATTGAGGTCAAAAGGGTCCAAAATTAAACTTTGTTTGATTTCATCAAAAATTGAATTATTGGGGTTCTTTGATATGCAAAATCTAACCGTGTTTTTAGATTTTTAATTTGGGTCCCGTTTATCAAATTGGTCTTCATTGAGGTCCAAAGGGTCCAAAATTAAACTTAGTTTGATTTTAACAAAAATTGAATTCTTGGGGTTCTTTGATATGCTGAATCTAAACATGTGTTTAGATTTTTGATTATGGGCCCAGTTTTCAAGTTGGTCCAAGTTGGGGTCCAAAATTAAACTTTTTTTGATTTCAACAAAAATTGAATATATGGGGTTCTTTGATTTGCTGAATCTAACCATGAATTTAGATTTTTTATTTGTGGGCCCCGCTATCAAATTGGTTCATATTGAGGTCAAAAGGGTCCAAAATTAAACTTTGTTTGATTTCATCAAACATTGAATTATTGGGGTTCTTTGATATTCCAAATCTAACAGTGTATTTAGATTTTTAATTTTAAGTCCTGTTTTTTAAATTGGTCTACATTAAGGTCCAAAGGGTCCAAAATTAAACTTATTTAGATTTTAGCAAAAATTGAATTCTTGGGGTTCTTTGATATGCTGAATCTAAACATGTGTTTAGATTTTTGATTATGGGCCCAGTTTTCAAGTTTGTCCAAGTTGGGGTCCAAAATTAAACTTTGTTTGATTTTAACAAAAATTGAATATATGGGGTTCTTTGAATTGCTGAATCTAACCATGTATTTTGATTTTGGACATTGGACCATAATAGGTAAATTAAAAAAATTCAAGTTCTTAGACCACATTCTTTCTGTGTCAGAAACCTATGCTGTGTCAAATATTTAATAACAATCCAAATTCAGAGCTGTATCAAGCTTGAATGTTGTGTCCATATTTGCCCCAACTGTTCAGGGTTCGACCTCTGCGGTCGTATCAAGCTGCGCCCCAGCGAAGCATTTTATTGTGTTTTGGTCTGTTTTTCAATTACCATAAGCAATAGGTCAGCCATAATTGGTGTATGAAAAATTGTAAGGTGTTTATGTCAGTCTAACAAGATTTATCTGACCTTGACCTCATTGTCATGAGTCTTTAAAAATGTCAAGTTTATTTGATACTTGTAGTAAAATCTTTATCTTTAAGACTTAAACATAAAATCAATGGTCAGTAAAGAAGGTGAGACATTTCAGCGTGTGCACTCTGGTTTTGCTATAGTTTTAGAATTAGGATTAAATTTTTGGGATCGTATAATGGTATGATGTCGTCCTCTGCGGCATCTGCGTCAGAAGACACATTGGTTTCCGGACAATAACTTTAGTTTAAGTGAATGGATCTCTATAAATTATTAAGAAGGTTCAATACCACAAAAGAAAGGTTGGGATTGATTTTGGGGATGATGGTCCCAACTGTTTAAGAATTAGGGGCCCATAACGGGCCCAAAACAAGCATTTTTCTAGTTTCAGGATAATAACTTGTGTATAAGTATTTCGATTGCTCTGAAATTGTACCACAATGTTTAATACCACAAGTAGAAGGTTGGGATTCATTTTAGGGGTTATGGGGCCAACAGTTTAGGAATTAAGGGCCAAAAGGGGCCAAAAACAAGCATTTTGTCTCGCTTGACGGAGTCAAAAAGCGAGACATAGGTATGCTGTTTCCGGCGGCGTTGGCAGCGGCGTCAACAATGTATTAGTTTGTGATTAGGTCTAGTTTATGGTGAACCACTAGTGGTAAGTTAAAGATATTTGGTATTCAGTTGTATTATTTGACCCCGCCCCCTCAGTTATGGTCTATTGACTTTTAAATTTTTGCTTAGTTTACATGTATTAGTTTGTGTTTAGGTTTGTTTAAAGGGAACTATACTTATGATAAGTCAATGGTATTTGGTATGCAGTTGTATTAGCATTGGCACATATCATTTCCATGGAGATTGTTTGGCCATGTACCTTCAGTCATGATTCATTGACTTTGAATATTTGCAAAACTTACATGTAAAAGTGTTGCTATTTTAATTTCAACATTTGCATTATCGAAATAACCAAAAAGCGAGACATATCTCTGTGATAACAGTTTATTCTTGTGTCCAGACAATAACTTGTGTGTAAGTGTATGGATCTCTCTGAAATTGTACTACAAGGTTCCATATAACAAAGGGAAGGCTGGGATTGAGTTTGGGGTTAATTGCCTCAAACAGGTAGGAATTTGGGGCCAAAAACAAGCATTTTTCTAGTTTCCAGACAATAACTTGTGTGTAAGTGTATGGATCTCTCTGAAATTGTACTACAAGTTTCCATACTACAAAGGAAAGGCTTGGATTGAATTTTGGGGTTATTGCTCCAAGGGGGGTTTCAAAAAGTTGGGGGGGGATTTTTTTCCCAATTTTTTTAAGGGATTCATATTTTTATTTCAAAATTTTTAAAATTTCGAATTTTTGAAAAGTTTCAAGATGAAATCTTCAGTTGCACAGTATTGCGCAATGGATTTATAAGATCTTTGACCACATTTATTTTGTGTCAGAAACCTATATTATGTCAAAAAATTGATCACAACCCAAATTCAGACAGTATCAAGCTTGAATATTGTGTCCAAATTTGCCCCAACTGTTCAGGGTGCGACCTCTGCGGTCGTATCAGGCTGCACTCAGAGAAGCATTTTATTGTTCAATAAATCAAAATTATCATATAACATTGTTTTCATTTTTCAGAGTAATGAATGATGAATTAGCTAGTGCAAAATCATTTTTTGCTATGCAGTATCAGGAATCCCAGAATGCACTGCAACAGTTATTAGACGAGAGACATGAATTGAGAACAAACATGGTAGAATGTAATAGGTAAATATTGTTTGATTTAAAAAGAATGGTTATTCTTTCCCCATACAGTTTAACATTTTCTAATATTCAAAGTGTGTTTCAAAAGATCTCAGTTCTTCATTGGTCAAAATTCAATTATGATGTAAATTTTCTTGCTTTTTACCTTTGTTTTGGCTGTTGTGATGTCATGAAAAAAAGTGACCATGTCTGATGAAGTCAAACAGAAAAACACAATCTTCAATATTTTTGCAGATCACTGCAAAAGAGAGATAAGTTTGTCTTCATTTCATAAAAAAAATTATCAGAGAAACAGATTCCATCACTGTATCTCTTTATGAATGTGTTGTAATGTTTTGCTATCAATGTACAAAAGGAGTCTTGAGATATGGGGTAAACATCAATCAAACAACACAAATGAACAAAAATGGTTAATCAGAATCCCTGCAGTCCTTAATTCTACATAATATGTTGTGAATTTGCCACAAATCTGTCCTTCTGTGAATAAATTCAAAAGAGACACCAAGTATATGGCCCCATACAAATTCTGCCCACTCATCTGTGAATTTGTAATTTTTCACTGGATCATTAAATAACCTGAGATTTTAGTTTATGACCTGGTTTTACTATTATACTCTAGTCTTTATATCATTGTCATGCCTCCAATACAAAATTTACACAGAGTTTTGACAATCTTCATGGACTACAGGAAGTTCAATACCTTAAATGACCCTTAAATACTAGTGAAAATAGTTAATAATAGCCACTTACCAATGACTTACTAGTTGTCTTGGTCATTTTACTATGACAGGTATCACTGGATTCATGAAAAGAAAATGATTTACTCCCAGTACTTAATCTGGTGATAAAAATGTATGCATACTTCCACTCTTATATTGGCCACTTTACTGAATAGATTTCATGCAGCACAATCATGAACAGTGCAGAATAAATGCGGTAAAATGCCAAGATTAAATTGTTTCCACAGAAAAATAAATATATTTTAGTTCTTTTTCAAGCTATAAGTATATAAAAGACCTCCCCCCACCCTAAAAAAAAATATATATGTAACACTCCCAAACGTGTCCTTCCCCCCAAACGTGTCCGATTCCCCCAAACGTGTCTATTCTCCCCAAACGTGTCCGTAATATTCAATATTCCCCAAACGTGTCCGATTTCATAACCCCAAAACGTGTCCAATAATTGTTATTCGCCGAAACGTGTCCACTATTTAACGCCAGAACGTCTCACGTCTTTTAGCGCTAATACATGTATGTCCTGAATGAATTCAATAACGCGTTTACGGCAATTCTATGATTGGGGGAAACAGTTGATGAGGTAGTAATTTATTAGCATTAGTTTGTTCAATGTCGGTTGTTAAAGATTATCATAATTGCAAATTTAATATGTAACATATGAATTAACTTTTGACTGAATTTGCTTATTGTCCAGTTGCAAGTATTTCATGCTCATTTAGAGCGAACATACAAATAAATCTAGTGCAGTTGAATTTTAAAATCGTTTACTATGTAAATTATGTGTTACTAATAAACTCCGACGATGCCTTTTATATTGATCATACGGCGGGCTTTTAGCAGAATTGACTTCCTCTTTTTTCAACAGTTCTGATATTTTAAAAGCTCTTCAAATCATAAACTGGTTTTCAGGTTTTTTAATAAATTTTAGGTTTCGAGCATCACTAAAGACACACGAACAAGAGAAATAACGTCCAGTGCCAAATATTTCATGCATTATTTTAACGACATTATTTATAATATGGATACGAATGATAGTTCATTTAAAGAAAAAAAAATGAAGGTTGATATGGACACGTTTGGGGGATTGGACACGTTTAGGTGTTTATTAAAAAATGGACACGTTTGGGCGTTCATACAAATGACACGCTTTGGCGCCCTTTTACATTAAGACTTGTTTTGCAGTTCAGTGACGTCATGTGGACACGTTTGGGTGCTTATTGTCCAGTTGCAATTATTTCATGCTCATTTAGAGCGAACATACAAATAATTCTAGTACCTATTGTAATATGGACACGAATGATAGTTCCAGTAAAAGAAAAAAAAAATTAAGCTTGATATGGACACGGTTGGGGGAATGGACACGTTTGGGCGTTTAGACAAATGACACGCTTTGCCACCCTTTTACACTTAGACATGTTTTGCAGTTCAGTGACGTCATGTGGACACGTTTGGGGGAATCGGACACGTTTGGGGGGAAGGACACGTTTCTGAGTGTTACATATATCCATTGTGTCAATTCATAAACAAAACTGTATTTACTTTTATCAATAAGTCTATTAAGCTAAAATGGAAGATTTGATTAACAGTTAAAATGTTTGATTGCTTTATTAGTCCCCTACCGATGAAGTCAAAGGGGACTTTAGGTTTGCACTCTGTCTGTTTGTCTGTCTGTCCATCCGTCAGTCCGGCAAATCAGTTTTTCACACTTTTTTTCTGCATGCTTAAAGATATTGATTTGATATTTGGGGTATTGTATTATCAAGACCGGTTACAGATCAAGTTCAAATTTTGATCCAGTCTGATGACTTTGTGCAGAGTTATGGTCCTTTGACTTAGAAAATTCACTAAAATAATCAGTTTTCCACATTTTTTTTTTGTCATTCTTGAAGATATTGATTTGATAATTAGTATATAGTTTTATCATGACAAGTTACGGTTCAAGTTGAACTTAAAAATTCACTCAAATAATCGCTTTTTGTCTCGCCTTGACGGAGTCAAAAAGCGAGACATAGGTATGCTGTTTCCGGCATCAGCGGCGTTGTCAACAATGTATTAGTTTGTGATGAGTCCTAGTTTATGGTGAACCACTAGCGGTAGGTCAATGATATTTGGTATGCAGTTGTATTAGCATTGGCACATCTCATTAGCATGGAGATTATTTGGCCCCGCCCCCTCAGTTATGGTCTATTGACTTTGAAACTTTGCTTAGTTTACATGTATTAGTTTGTGATTAGGTCAGTTTATGGGTAACCACTAGTGGTAGGTCAATGATATTTGGTATGCAGTTGTATCAGCATTTGCATATCTCATTTCCATGGAGATTATTTGGCCCCGCCCCCTCAGTCATGGTCTATTGACTTTGAAACTTTTGCTTAGTTTTCATGTATTAGTTTGTGATTTGGTCAGTTTATTGGGAACTACTAGTGGTAGGTCAATGATATTTGGTATGCAGTTGTATAAGCATTGGCATATCTGGAGATTATTTGGCTCGGCCCCCTCAGTCATGGTCTATTGACTTTGAAACATTTGCTTAGTTTACATGTATTAGTTTGTGATTAGGTCAGTTTAAGGGGAACCTTTAGTGGTAGCCGTATGCAGTTGTATAAGCATTAGTAAATCTCATTTCCTTGGAGAATATTTGGCCCAGCCCCCTCAGTCATGGTCTATTGACTTTGAAACTTTTGCTTAGTTTACATATATTAGTTTGTGATTAGATCAGTTTAAGATTAACTGCTAATGTTAAGTCAATGATATTTGGTATGCAAATTTATTGGCATTTGCAAGTCTCGTTGCCATTGAGATTATATAGCCCCACCCCCTCATCATGGTTCATTAACTTTGAAATTTTTACATAGTTTACAAGTTAATGTTTATGTTTAGGTTTGTTTAAAGGGTACGACTTATGATAAGTCAATGGTATTTGGTATGCAGTTGTATAATTAGCATTGGCACATTTCATTTCTATGGAGATTGTTTAGCCATGTACTTCAGTCAGGGTTCATTGACTTTGAATATTTGCATAACTTACATATTAAAGTAATACTATTTTAATTTCAAGATTTGCATTATCAAAATAACAAATAGGCGAGACATATATCTGTGTTAACAGTTTATGTGTTTTTAAAACCAATTTTTTCCGATGCATATAATGAGATGAATAACAAGATTTGCCTCCTGTATAAAAGAGATTTTACTGTTCAGGACTAAAAATTAATTCTGAGTAAATTTCAGTAGCATTCCAAAATTTGTTATAAGCTATATTTTCATCAAATAAAAGTAGAACAACCAAAAACGAGTTTATTTCACCCATTTTACGGAATTAGAAAACTCTTTATGCCAAAACAATGACTGGAATAAAAAAAATCAAAATATGTGATAAGGCTACTAGCAAATGTTTTTTTATAGCATATAACAAGGTCAAGGACAGACATATCTCTGTGTTAACAGTTTATCTGCACTTTTTTTCGTCATCCTTGAAAATATTGATTGGAAAATTGGTATATAGTTTTATCATGACAAGTTACAGATCAATTTCAAATTTTGTTCCGGTCTGATGATTTTGTGCAGAGTTATGAACCTTGGACTTAGAAAATTCACTTAAATAATCAGTTTTCAACACTTTTTTTTCGTCATGCTTGAAGATATTGACTTGATATTCGTTATATAGTTTACACCTTGACAAGTTATAGATCAAGTTACAATTTTGTTCAAATACAATGACATTTTAACTGGTAGGGGACTATGTATTGCCATGCAATACTCACAGAATGCTTGTTAATGATATTATTATAATGAAAAATCATTTTTGTAATTCCTGCTAGAAGAATCATGCTTTCACAAGAAATCTCCATATTTGTGAAAAAAAGTTTTGACCAGTTTTATAAGGCTCATTACGGATTTCAGAAATTGGTCATCCAAAAGTTTTGGAAAATGCAGGCATTTTCAATCTGTAGTATTAAACAAATTAAAACCTGTAACTTTATTTTGCAGATCTTTACAGCAGATTAGAGCAGCATTTGACCCCTTGAACATTCATAGGTCAGTCCCTCAGAACTCTAACAATAATCTGGACCTTGCCAAAGCTAATCATAATCTGTCAGAAAGCATTAAATATAGACTGTTACCCAGTAATAGGACTCCAGAGATCAGCATAAATATGGACCTTAGGTGGGAGGACACACTCACACATGCTGAGTCCTATGCTTATGAGGTTAGTAATCAATTATCTTGATTCATGTCGAATGCATAGTTTCATTAAATGGCGGCAATAGTTTCTTACAGTTATCCACTCATTAAAAATATGGAAATATTGGTCTAATAAAGGAGTGTTCTTATTAAAACAAATATTGTAAATTGTATTTTCTTGAAGGTGTAATAAAAATATATTGACAGTTTAATTGAGGTCTGGAGCTGGCATGTCAGTAACTGCTAGTAGTCTGTTGTTATTTATGTATTATTGTCATTTTGTTTATTTTCTTTTGTTTCCTATTCTGACATCGGACTCAGACTTCTCTTATACTGAGTTTTACTGTACGTACTGTTGTGCGTTTGTTTTTTCTACATTGGCTAGAGGTATAGGGGGAGGGTTGAGATCTCAAAAAACATGTTTAACCCCGCCGCATTTTTGCGTCTGTCCCAAGTCAGGAGCCTCTGGCCTTTGTTAGTCTTGTATCATTTTTAATTTTAGTTTCCTGTGTATAATTTGGAGTTTAGTTTGACGTCCATTATAACTGAACTAGTATACATATTTGTTTAGGGGCCAGCTGAAGGATGCCTTCGGGTGCGGGAGTTTCTCGCTGCATTGAAGACTCATTGGTGGCCTTTGGCTGTTGTCTGCTCTATGGTCGGGTTGTTGTCTCTTTGACCCATTCCCCATTTCCATACTCAATTTTATTACACTATATCCAAGTTTAATCAGTATTTAAGACTTAACAATTAATTGCATTAATTTTTCCATTTATAGAATAAGTTTGCCTGTTAGCATATTGCTGTATTCGCGAAATTATCAGATTGCATGTTTTCATGATACAACAACTATTCACTTCTACAATACTGTGCCAAGAGCTGTTGCCACTATTTCTACATAAGTATATAGTGATATCAATTTTATGAATGTTCACCAAAATTATCCAATCATGTTTGAAAACCTATTACTCCAGGTAATTTCTCAGTAATATATTGCCACTTGAAGTTAGATAAACAGTAACTATTAAATAAATTAAAAAGACAGACCAAAAATTCTTGAACACAAAGGAAGATTTGTCTAAAAATGTTTATTTATACAGATTTTTCACCTCACAACATTGTTTTGCAGATTTTGTCAAGAAGAATAACTACAGATGACATAAAATCACATCATCCAGCTATAGTATGTAACCCAGAGTCAGCAGTAGTACCAAGATATCATCCAAGAGCCAAATTTGACAATTTAACATTCAACTGTTGTCCTCATTGTGAAGGGGAAATAACTGCTGTATAATAACTAAGACTGTTTCTTTTAATGTGTTCTCCTGAAATATAATTTCATTGAGACTTTAAACATTTATTTTGTTGCTATTTTAATCATAACCATATATCTCAGTGATTTTGTGTCAGTAGGTAAAGGCAATTATTCATGTTATTGTTCCTGACCATTTTAGTGTGTGGACCATTAACAAATGAACTGACCACAAGAGTGTATTAACATATGATCCTTATAAGTACATTCTGGTTACTTGTAAAATAGTAACAAATATCAACATGATCAATATATTTAGTAAAATCATATGGTGACTTTTCCTCATTCAGCATATTTATTGCTAGTAGCCAAAGATCTTATAAAATGCCACAAGAAGATTTTACCTTTTATTTTAAATTTTAAAAGTAAAAAAAAACAACAACCAAGGGCTGTAAAGCCAGTCAAGGTTGTTAAACACTTCCATCATTAACCAAGGAATGGAAACCATTTTGAGTTGCAGCAAAAGAGATAACAGATCACATTTCCTTTAATATTTACCCAGAATTATGAAGACTAAGAAAAGTTAATTTCAATTGATGATCATATATTGAAATTAAGTCTGATGATATTTTTTGGTTGCCTCACAGCAAAGGTGTGACTTCTGTCTTACTTTGTCATTATCTGCGTCACACTTTTGTTTCAACTCCTTGACTTGTAGAGATTTTTCTACAGGACATGAAGTTGTGCACCTGCTATTATAATATATAATATATATGATATAACATGTTTGTACATATATGGTCCAAATACTGATTTGGCCTGTTTCAGACTTGATTTATTTTTTAAAAAAATATGTGCATAATATGCATATGATTAGTTTTGTGATGAAATTATTTGTAACACTTATGCAGAAATAAATAAGTGATAATTTTTATGTTGCTTGAATCAGAGTAACTGTTGCGGAATTCAATTATTACTTTTTGATAAGAATATTACATGGCAATTTTAAGTCATACATATGACAATTAATCCAACTTGATATATATATGTGAAAAAGGTCCGTATGTGAAAATTTCTACATTTGAATACAGTTGAAATTGCTATTGTGTAGAAATTATAATAGAGTAAGACAGTATATCCTATTTTTCTCTTTAATTTCAATAAACATTTGTTTTATTTTTTTTTCCTCTAATTATTAAAATAAGTTGGACTTAAAAAACAGATAGATAATCCAATACTAAAAAATGTTTTTTTTATCATAACCTTTCAGAGCTTATGCTATTGTTTACACTGTTGAAGGTTTATTGGGCATCTGTATGATGTTTTCATTATACATTTAGGTTTATTTATTGCTTTCTGGGTTTTTTTAATTTTATTTTGGAAAAGGGTATTGTCTCATTGGTAATTACATTACATCTCCCTTTTTAGCTCACCTGGCTCAAAAGGGCCAAGTGAGCTTTTCTCATCACTTGGTGTCCGTCGTCTGTTAACTTTTACAAAAATCTTCTTCTCTGAAACTACTGGGTCAAATTAAACCAAACTTGGCCTAAATCATTTTAGGGAATCTAGTTTAAAAAATATATCTGATGACCCCCGCCCATCAACCAAGATGGCTGCCATGGCTAATAATAGAACATGGGGGTAAAATGCAGTATTTTGCTTATATCTCTGAAACTAAAGCAAATCTGACAAAGGGTAAAAATGTTTATCAGGTCAAGATCTATCTGTAATTTTCAGACACATCAGACAACCCATGGTTGGGTTGCTGCCCCTGAATTAGTAATTTTAAGGAAATTTTGCAGTTTTTGGCTATTATGTTGAATATTATAGTAGATAGAGATAAACTGTTAACAGCAAAGTAAAATCTAGAAATAAGTCAACATGACCAAAATGGTCAATTGACTCCATAAAGAGTAATTGCCCTTTAAAGTCAATTATTCACAATGTTTCATAAATTTTTGTAATCTTTTACAAAAATCTTCTCCTCTGAAACTATGTGGCCAAATTAAACCAAACTTGGCCTAAATCATCCTTAGGGTATCTAGTTTAAAAAATATATCTGATGACCCCACCCATCAACCAAGATGGCCACCATGGCTATAAATAAAACATGAGGGGTAAAATGCAGTTTTTGGCTTATATCGCTGAAACTAAAGCATTTAGAGCAAAACTGACATGGAGCAAAAATGTTCATCAGGTCAAGATCCATCTGCTCTGAAATTTTCAGACGCATCAGACAACCTGTTGTTGGGTTGCTGCCCCTGAATTGGTAATTTTAAGGAAATTTTGCAGTTTTTGGTTATTATCTTGAATATTATTATAGATAGAGATAAACTGTAAATAACAATTATATTCAGAGAGGGGTCTCCTTGTCAAGCTTCTTTCATGTTCAGCAAAGTAAGATCTACAAATAGGTCAACATGACCAAAATGGTCAATTGACCCCTTGAGGAGTTATTGCCCTTTATAGTCAATTTTTAACAATTTATTTGTAAATTTTTGTAATCTTTTACAAAAATCTTCTCCTCTGAAACTACCGAGACAAATTTAACTAAACTTGGCCACAATCATCATTAGAGTATGTGGTTTTAAAAATGTGTTTGATGACCCCACCTACCAACCAATATGGCCGACATGGCTAAAAATAGAACATAGGGGTAAAATGCAAATTTTATCTATTATTTTTTGAACCGTTGTAAATAAAGAAAATCTGAAAGTAGCAAAAATGTTCAGAATATTATGAGCTCTAACAATTGTCCATATACGTCAAAACTGTTAGACAAATTTTTATAGGAGTTATTGCCCATATAAAATGACAAATTTTACCATTTTTTTTCATTTTTGCCTATTATGAAAACTATGATATTTGGAGAGAAACATTTTTATTCCATTATGCCTTATATGATTTAAATTATAATAGATAAATAAACACTTTTAATCACAAAAATGATTAGCAAGGCAAGATCTATTAAAAAGTCAAATTTTGCCGATATAGTTAGTAGACTCACTCTTCATAGGTGTGATTGCCTTTAGATGAGGATTTTTTTACCCTCTTTTGTGTTTTGAGCAAAAACTAAAGAAGATAGAGAGAGAACCTAAACAGACTAAAAGATCAGTAATACAAGATCAACAAAATAGAGATTTTTGTCATGAAGTGTATTCTCATCTACAATGTTGGAGAGTGTCCTTTGTTTGATATGCACATATACCAAGGTGAGCGACACAGGCTATTTAGAGCCTCTAGTTTTATGTTAAAGTAATTTGAAAACTTAAATATTGAATTATCATTTATGCTTTATGGTGTTTTTCCTGCTGTAGCTATATAAGGTACCGTATAGCGGGTTATTTTTGCGGGGTGTTTATTTTCGCTTATTTTGGCGGGTCAGGGGAAATCGCGAAAAATAAATTCTGCGAAAATTTATGCATACGTTCGATACTTTCTAATAGCTAAAGCGTTTTTGGAAAATATCTATTTTTTCCTGTTCGACGGATCAATAACGGTTTATGTTAATTAAAACAACAAAGGCCAAAGGTCATTTTTCACTGGCTGTCAGGTGTTAATTAGTTTATTCATTACATAATAAAATAAATAATGATATAAGAGTGTAAGGTACGCTGTCAGGTATTTTATCCTGTCAAATCATATAAAAGTTGCAAGTCACTCATGATAATTTTATAATCTAATTAATACATCAAAGGTCCGGTCAATTTCCTAACTAATCAACCGTAACATTTACAAGAAGATTGTACACCTGTGACAAATAACTATGTACCAGTATTCTATTGATTAACTGTATGCAGGTCATGCACCTAAAACAAACATTTAACCATAACAATAGACCCTTGTTTGTCAATTTTTACAACTTTTTAACTGCAACTATTTCAGTATCTGCCAAAATATTTAATTGTGATTAAAGAATCCGCCAAAATAAAAACCGCCAAAATTTTCATATACTTTAATGCTCCTAAATAGCGAAATTTTACACCCGCGAAAATAACCCGCTATATGGTATTTTACCATTCTTCATCAGAGAAATGATTTATTTCAGTATTCTATGTGGATCTATACATATACACTGGGTTTAAAATGATGTAAAAATTGTAAATCACCCTGCAAAAAATATACTTTTAACTATATACTTATATAATCAGGAGTTATATATATAAGTATTGTTATATTAGTGTGTCAATAGAAAATGTGTACATATTTGATGTGTAATTTAAGTGAAATATTTTCTGACTTTATTGGAGAAGTATTAGGTATTATATATTCATTCCAAATTATTTGTACTAAAAACTTGTGTGTCATTTTGTTGAAAAGAGATGGTATGAAGACTGCAATAATTACAGAAAATATCTATTTAATGCTTTGAAAATATCATTAGCAAAGTGCCAATTTTACATGATTTCTATACAAATGTACATCTATTTTGAATCGAAATTGTTTATTTTAGACTTTTTATAATTTGGATATAAGTTTTAGTATGTTCTAAATCAAAATGACAATTTGAGTCAAATTAGTGAACATGAATTTGACAGCTAATGCTCCTTTAATAGTTTGTTGAACAATTTTTATATTATTAGTTAAGGTTTCAAACATATACAGTCACTTGTAGAAAAATTGTCTGTTTCAACAGTTTATTGTAGCAAAGATTGCATTGTGAAAGCAACAAAAATTATTCTAAAGTTTTGGTAAAATTTAGAATATTCAAAAGTTTTATGATTTTATAAAATGATTTGTAGATACCAGAAAGAAATATAAACTATTACGTATGAAACACCCATCCCACCACTAAAGATTTTTGTAGCTTCATCATACGTATTCAATCATTGAAAACTAAATGACTGTTATATAGTTTAATTCATTTTAAATGCTAATTGTTCTTCATTGATGTTCATTCTGAATTTATTACATGTTATTTGTCGATGATATTTATGAGACAGCATTATTGTATTGCCATTACTATACATTTGGAAGAGTGGTGGTACAATTGTTATTTGCAATATCTGTTATAAATAAATTGTTGACCATTTAAGTATTTGTTTTCTTATTTTTATATGACCGCAAAAAAATTTTTGTGGTCGTATATTGGCATGACGTTGGCGTCGTCGTCGTCGTCGTCCGGCGTCGTCGTCCGAAGACAAATTAGTTTTCGCACTCTAACTTTAGTTTAAGTGAATGGATCTCAATGAAATTTTACCATAAGGTTCAATACCACAAAAGGAAGGTGGGGATTGATTTTGGGGGTCGTCGTACTAACAGTTAAGGAATTAGGGGCCAAAAGGGGCCAAAAAAAAGCATTTTTGTAACTTCCAGACATAACTTGTGTGTTAGTGTATGGATCTCTCTGACATTGTACCACAAGGTTCCATATCACAAAGGGAATGCTGGGATTGATTTTGGGGGTAATTGCCTCCAAATTTTAGGAATTAGGGGCCAAAAAGGGGCAAAAAACAAGCATTTTTCTAGTTTCATGACAATAACTTGTGTGTAAGTGTATGGATCTCTTTGACATTGTATCACAAGGTTCCATATCACAAAGGGAATACTGGGATTGATTTTTGGGGTAATTTCCTTCAAATTTTTGGAATTAGGGGCCAAAAAGGGGCAAAAAACAAGCATTTTTCTAGTTTCATGACAATAACTTGTTTGTAAGTGTATGGATCTTTATGAAATTGTACTACAAGGTTCCATATCACAAAGGGAAAGCTGGAATTGAGTTTGGGGGTAATTGCCCAAAAAGTTTAGGAACAAGGGGCCAAAAAGGGGCAAAAAATAAGCATTTTTCTAGTTTCCAGACAATAACTTGTGTTCAAGTGTATGGATCTCTCTGAAATTGTACTGAAAGGTACCATACCACAAAGGGAAGGCTGAGATTGATTTTGGGGGTAATTCCCTCAAAATTTTAGTAATTAGGGGCCATAAAAGGGCAAAAAAAACAAGCATTTTTCTAGTTTCAAGACAATAACTTGTGTGTAAGTGTATGGATCTTTATGAAATTGTACTGCAAGGTTCCATATCACAAAGGGAAAGCTGGGTTTGAGTTTGGGGGTAATTGCCCTAAACGTTTAGGAATTTGGGGCCAAAAAGGACCAAAAAAACAAGCATTTTTCTAGTTTCCAGACAATAACTTGTGTTCAAGTGTATGGGTCTCTGTGAAATTGTACTGCAAGGTACCATTCCACAAAGGGAAAGCTGGGATTGAGTTTGGGGGTGATGAATCATAAGGGGGTTCAAAAAATTGGGGGGGGGGGATTTTTTTTTTCATTTTTTTTCTTTAAAATTTTCAATTTTAAATTGGTTATTTCTGATTTATATATAAAAGCAAATAATAATGATATGGTTTGAATAGCATACATGAGAACCTCCCGACGGGAGTACAATAATCCCGTTTTCAGGGGTCTCCTCCCGACCTCCCGTTGAAGAGGGAAAAATCCTGTGTATGAATGCCAACATATCATCTCAGGCATCTGGTGTAACTGACATTACCTGAAGTTATATTTTACCTGTAAATCAATTAACATGCATAATTATATGGCTTCACTTGTCAGCTTGGGTGTCAAACATACTGGTAATCAACGATTTTTACCTCAGGCTAACTGCGGTTGTGTAACAAAAACTGTGTATTTATTTGGTTACTTCCCTTGATTTATCCTGTTTTAAGTTTCTTTCCTTTTAATAATGAAAATTTTTAAAAGAATATAAATAAAATATAAATTGAACAAATAATCATAAAAGGATGGTAATTAAATGATTTTAAATGTCTTAGGACAAATAAAAAAATAATAATTTGAAAATTATTTGAGGATTCTATACTTCCTTTCAAGGTTTAAATTGAAATTTATATAATAACTATGACCCTTATTTTACAGATAGAATGATTTTCTAAGTATGCAAATAAAACTATTTGCAAGATAAAAAAAAAAAAATAAATAAAAACTATATGCAGATAGTTAAACAAATGTTCTGGTTGCAACGATTGTTTTATAGAATATGAAGTAAAAAAATTAAAGAACATACTGATAAAAAACAATGTTAGATTGAACATGTAGAATATAAAGATGGAGAAACTTTATAAGTACAAGGGTACTATAAACATAATAAATTGGATGGAAAGTTGAAGAAAACACACTTTAAAAGACCATTTTTACAGCACACGGTTACATTTACAACAAAATTAATGTCGATTAAAACCTCCTGATCTGAGTCCTAATCTCCTGACCAAAATTTCCCAATCTCCTGATCTGAGTTTCACAGTCCATCACATGTATGAATAGGTAAATAAAAAAATTTTAAGTTCTTAGACCACTTTCATTCTGTGTCAGAAACCTATGCTGTGTCAAATATTTAATTGCAATCCAAATTCAGTGCTGTATCAAGCTTGAATGTTGTGTCAATACTTGCCCCAACTGTTCAGGGTTCGACCTCTGCGGTCGTATCAAGCTGCGCCCCAGCGAAGCATTTTATTTGATAAACTTATAATTTTCTACAAATCAGCATTCCTTTTTCCAAAATTATTTTTACAATCGCAAAATGTATAATGGTATGAAGTTGACGTTGTCCAATTGCGATTGTATAAAAAATTTTAGGAGGTTGGGATTGATTTTGGGGGTTATTGTCCAAACCATATTTTTCTTGTTTCAGGACAGTAACTTGTGTATAAGTGTATGGATATCTTTGAAATTGTACCACAAGGTTCCATACCACAAAAGGAAGGTTGGGATTGATTTTGGGGGTTATTGTCCAAACCTTAAAGGAATTAGGGGCCTCTTGTTTTTATTTTGTTTAAATTTTTTGATTGACCAGATAACAATATTAACATTAATAATATGTAAAATTATGTATATCTTTAAATGCTTGGTTATTGATTAGTTAAATTGCTGAAAAAATTCCGTATATCAGATTTATTTCATGTCAGCTTTTTATACGACCGCAAAAATTAAAATTTTTTTGGTCGTATATTGGTATGACGTTGGCGTCGTCGTCGTCGTCGTCGTCGGCGTCGTCCGGCGTCGTCCGAAGACACATTGGTTTTCGCACTCTAACTTTAGTTTAAGTGAATGGATCTCCATGAAATTTTACCATAAGGTTCAATACCACGAAAGGAAGGTTGGGATTGATTTTGGGGGTTATGGTACCAACAGTTAAGGAATTAGGGGCCAAAAAGGGGCCAAAAATAAGCATTTTTGTAACTTCCAGACAATAACTTGTGTGTAAGTGTATGGATCTCTCAGACATTGTACCACAAGGTTCCATATCACAAAGGGAATGCTGTAATTGATTTTGGGGGTAATTGCCTCAAAATTTTAGGAATTAGGGGCCAAAAAAGGGGCAAAAAACAAGCATTTTTCTAGTTTCATGACAATAACTTGTGTGTAAGTGTTTGGATATTTCTGAAATTGTACTACAAGGTTCCATATCACAAAGGGAAAGCTTGAATTGAGTTTGGGGGTAATTGCCCGAAACGTTTAGGAATTGGGGGCCAAAAAGGGGCCAAAAATAAGCATTTTTCTAGTTTCCAGACAATAACTTGTGTTCAAGTGTATGGATCTCTCTGACTTGTACTGCAAGGTACCATACCACAAAGGGAAGGCTGGTATTGAGTTTGGGGGTGATGAATCATAAGGGGGTTCAAAATATTTGGGAGGGGGGATTTTTTGTTTTTCTTTTTTTTTTTTTCTTCCGTTTTTTTTTCTTTTAAAATTTTCCATTTTAAGTTGGTTATTTCTGATTAATATTTAAAAGCAAATAATAATGATATGGTAGGAGATACACACCAAACAGGATGTGTAAATTATTATATAATAAGTATTGTGCAATAGCAAGAAATTTTCAATTGCACAGTATTGCACAATAGCAAGAAATCTTCAATTGCACAGTATTGCGCAATAGCAAGAAATCTTCAATTGCACAGTATTGCGCAATAGCAAGAAATATCCAATAGCACAATATTGCGCAATAGCAAGAAATTGTCAATTGTACAGTATTGCGCAATAGCAAGAAATATTCAATTGCACAGTATTGTGCAAAAGAAGATACTTCGTATAAATTGCTTATTTCTTGATCAATTTCAATGGGGTTTTATTCTTGAATTCTTGGGGTTCTTTAATATGCTGGATCTAACCGTGTATTAAGTTTTTGGATTTTGGGCCCCATTTTTAAATTGGTCCACATTGAGGTCCAAAGGGTCCAAAATTTAACTTTGTTTGATTTCATCAAAAATTGAATTATTGGGGTTCTTTGATATGCCGAATCTAACCGTGTGTTTAGATTCTTAATTTTTGGTTCCGTTTTCAAATTGGTCTACATTAAGGTCCAAAGGGTCCAAAATTAAACTTAGTTTGATTTTAACAAAAATTGAATTTTTAGGGTTCTTTGATATGCTGAATCTAAACATGTGTTTAGATTTTTATACGACCGCAAAAAAAAAAATTTTGTGGTCGTATATTGGTATGACGTTGGCGTCGTCGTCGTCGTTGTCGTCGTCCAGCGTCGTGTGGATCTCTATGAAATTTTACCATAAGGTTCAATACCACAAAAGGAAGGTGGGGATTGATTTTGGGGGTTATGGTACCAACAGTTAAGGAATTAGGGGCCAAAAAGGGGCCAAAAATAAGCATTTTCTAGTTTCCAGACAATAACTGTGGAACAGTGTATGGATCTCTCTGAAATTATACTACAAGTTTCCATACCACAAAGGGATGGTTAGGATTTGCTTTGGGGGGTTATTGCTCAAACCGTTTAAGAATTAGGGGCAAAAAAGGGGGAAAAACAAGGTTGTCCTCATTAATGGACAAATACTTTAGTACAAAACATAATTTAAAGCAGTGTAAGGGAGATAAATCAAATACATCATTGAAATTATCTCCCTTACACTGCTTTTAAATTATGTATAAAGTAATGGTTAATGAACAATTAAGATAATTTAAAACAGTGTAAGGGAGGTAATCCAAATACAACGTTTTGGTTACTTCCCTTACACTGCTTTTAAATTATGTTTAAAGAAATGCATATTTATAAAGGAAGACCAGTATGGCGCATTAGATTTGTAAAATCTTTGACCACATTTATTTATTTGTTATGCCGAATCTAACCGTGTATTTAGATTTTTAATTTTGGGTCCAGTTTTCAAATTGGTCTACATTAAGGTCCAAAGGGTCCAAAATTAAACTTTGTTTGATTTTAACAAAAATTGAATATATGGGGCTCTTTGATATGCTGGATCTAAACATGTATTTAGATTTTTGATTTTTGGCCCAGTTTTCAAGTTGGTCCAAATTGGGGTCCAAAATTAAACTTTGTTTGATTTCAACAAAAATTGAATATATGGGGTTCTTTGATATGCTGAATCTAACCATGTATTTAGATTTTTTATTTGTGGACCCCACTATCAAATTGGTTCATATTGAGGTCAAAAGGGTCCAAAATTAAACTTTGTTTGATTTCATCAAAAATTGAATTATTGGGGTTCTTTGATATGCCAAATCTAACCGTGTATTTAGATTTTCAATTTTGGGTCCCGTTTTTTAAATTGGTCTACATTAAGGTCCAAAGGGTCCAAAATTGAACTTAGTTTGATTTTAACAAAAATTGAATTCTTGGGGTTCTTTGATATGCTGAATCTAAACATGTGTTTAGATTTTTGATTATGGGCCCAGTTTTCAAGTTGGTCCAAGTTGGGGTCCAAAATTAAACTTTGTTTCATTTCAACAAAAATTGAATATATGGGGTTCTTTGATATGCTGAATCTAAACATGTATTTAGTTTTTAGATTTTTGGCCCAGTTTTCAAGTTGGTCCAAATTGGGGTCCAAAATTAAACTTTGTTTGATTTCAACAAAAATTGAATATATGGGGTTCTTTGATATGCTGAATCTTACCATGTATTTAGATTTTTTATTTGTGGGCCCGCTATCAAATTGGTTCATATTGAGGTCAAAAGGGTCCAAAATTAAACTTTTTTTTTGTTTGGTTTCATCAAAAATTTAATTATTAGGGTTCTTTGATATGCCAAATCTAACCGTGTATTTAGATTTTTAATTTTGGGTCCCGTTTTTTAAATTGGTCTACATTAAGGTCCAAAGGGTCCAAAATTAAACTTAGTTTGATTTTAACAAAAATTGAATTCTTGGGGTACTTTGATCTGCTGAATCTAAACATGTGTTTAGATTTTTGATTATGGGACCAGTTTTCAAGTTTGTCCAAGTTGGGATCCAAAATTAAACTTTGTTTGATTTCAACAAAAATTGAATATATGGGGTTCTTTGATATGCTGAATCTAACCATGTATTTTGATTTTGGACATTGGACCATAATAGGTAAATTAAAAAAAATGAAGTTCTTAGACCACTTTCTCTCTGTGTCAGAAACCTATGCTGTGTCAAATATTTAATCACAATCCAAATTCAGAGCTGTATCAAGCTTGAATGTTGTGTCCATACTTGCCCCAACTGTTCAGGGTTCGACCTCTGCGGTCGTATCAAGCTGCGCCCAGCGAAGCATTTTATTCCCATTTGATGTCAGAACTGGCAGGTTAATCTTTCACTATGTATTATTTTCACTGATTTTGAAAATACACAGGAATAAATCACTTTAGTATATTATGATTACGATGTAAACCACATAAACTTGATTGACTGACAGAGAATCAGGAACAAAAAAAATACTACGACTACTAGGGGGTATTTAACAACCTTGTCTACCCATGAGGTTCTCACTCTGTTGGTAGTTAAAGCTCTGATGCTCTGTAGCAAAATTCGAGAAATATTAATACATATTATTGGAAGAACATTCAAGGAAAGTAAATTATGTGCATCCCGGCATGCTAAATAAGTAAAGGATATGATAATTTTTAAGAAGCATATTTATGCACATTTTCGTGTAAATGTGATTTATTTTTATTTTATTTTAAATTCTATGCAAAATAGATTGTCGTTAATTAACATTTATCAACATGTCACTGATTGCTGTGTTGTCAAAAGGTATGCCATGTATGATTAGCAAATTTAACTATTATGAAAACAGATTTTATTAAATATGTTTCCATATAATTTATTTCACATTTACGGTGAACAACGTTTGCTCATCAATTTTGTGTATACTTGATATTAACATTAACAGTATAATGTATGAAACATTTAAACAGCGATAAATCTTTGAATATGCATGTAAATTTACATGGTGTCAAATTTTCACGTTTTCAAAAGCTGCCTTAAACAAAGCGAAAATTAAATACAAACAAACAAAAAATTAAAACACTGTAGTATGTACTTTTTAGTCCCCTATCGACGAAGTCGAAGGGGACTTGAGGTTTGCACTCCGTCTGTCTGTCCATCCGTCAGTCCGGCAAATCAGTTCTCCAGTTTTTTCTTCATGCTTTAAGATATTGATTTGATATTTGGTGTATTGTTTAATCATGACAAGTTACAGATCAAGTTCGAATTTTGTTCCGGTCTGACGATTTTGTGCAAAGTTATGGTCCTTGAACTTAGAAAATTCACTCAAATAATCAGTTTTTCACACTTTTTTTGTCATGCTTGAAGATATTGATTTGATATTTGTTGTATTGTTTAATCATGATATGGACAAATTACAGATCAATTTTGAATTTTGTTCAGTCTAATGATTTTGTGCAGAGTTATGGTCCTTGGACTTAGAAAATTCACTCAAATAATCAGTTTTCCTCACTATTTTTCGTCATGCTTGAAGATATTGATTTGATTTGATTGGTGTATTGTTTAATCATGACAAGTTAAAGATCAAGTTCAAATTTTGTTCCAGTCTGATGATTTTGTGCAGAGTTATGGTCCTTCACTCAAATAATCAATATTCCACATTTTGTTTTCGTCATGCTTGAAGATATTGACTTGATATTTGTTATATAGTTTACACCATGACAAGTTATAGATCAAGTTAGCATTTTGTTCCAGTACAATGAATTTTTAACCAGTAGGGGACTATTTATTGCCAGGCAATACTCACAGAATGCTTGTTTGCAGATAAGTTTAAATCTTTTTTGTGAAAAAAAGTGAGACTGCCAGTTTTAAAAATATGTGGAAATGTAATACACCCATAATTAAATGGCAAGCTTATGAACTAACAAACTCAGGTTCAATTATGTTAGCAGTAGAGTCTGATTTCAGGGAATGTCTGTTGTAAAGTTTGTTATTACTGTAACTTTGTTACATTTAGAATGTTGTTAGAGCATGACTAAGCAACTATCTAAGCTCCCTTGACCAAAAGGACCAATGTGTAATATTGCCATTTTCTGGCATCTGTAGTAGATGTAAATAACACTTTATTAATTTATTGCATTCACAGTACTTTTAGTAGGTCATCCATCTCCTGTAGTAGGTTATCCAATATCCAACTTCTGGCATCTGTAGAAGGGTATCCCTCGACTGGCATCTGTAGTAAGGTATCTTTCAACTTGCATCTGTAGTAGGTTATCCATCTTCTGGCATCTCAAGAAGGTTATCCGTCTCCTGGCATCTGTATTAGGTTATCCATCTTCTTGTATCTGTAGTAGATTATCCATCTTCTGGTATCTGTAGTAGGTTATCCCTATTCTGGAATCTGTAGTAGGTTATCAATCTTCTGGCATCTGTAGTAGGTTACCAATCTTCTGGCATCTGTAGTAGGTTATCCATCTTCTTGTATCTATTGTAGGTTATCCATCTTCTTGTATCTGTAGTAGGTTATCCATCTTCTGGCATCTGTAGTAGGTTACCAATCTTCTGGCATCTGTAGTAGGTTATCCATCTTCTTGTATCTGTAGTAGGTTATCCCTCTTCTGTTTTCTATAGTAGGTTATCCTTGTTCTGGCATCTTTAGTAGGTTGCCCATCTTCTGGCATCTGTTGTAGGTTATCCATCTTCTTGTATCTATAGTAGGTTATCCATCTCCTGGCATCTGTAATAGGTTATCCCTCGTCTGTTATCTGAAGTAGGTTATCCATCTTTTTGTATCAGTAATAGGTTATCAATCTTCTGGTATCTGTAGTAGGTTCTCCATCTTCTGGCATCTTTAGTAGGTTATCCATCTTCTGGCATCTGTAGTAGGTTATCCATCTTCTGGTATCTGTAGATGGTTATCCATCTTCTGGCATCTGTAATATGTTATTTATCTCCTGGAATCTGTAGTAGGTTATCCATCTTCTGGCATCTGTAGTAGGTTATCCCTCTTCTGGCAGGCATCTGTAGTAGGTTATCCATCTTCTGTTATCTGTAGCAGTTTGTCCATCTTCTGGTATCTATAGTAGATTTCCCGTCTTATAAAGATAGGGAGATATGGCAGGATTGCCAATTGGACATCTTTACCCCAGACATGAAAGGACGAGGGTGTTCAGTCTATAAGTTTACTCAATGATTTATTTGTTTGTTCATTTAATGAGTTTTTCAAAATGTTTTTTATCCATTTATTTTGTTTATATTTATTTATCTATTACCGCTTGGTCGGTAGAAATTGGAACCAGCTCTCTTACTATATGGCATCCGCGATCATGCAAGGTGTATCAAATACGCAATCCATCGTTCGGAAGGTTAGATTGGTTGACTGTTGCATGCCTAATGTCCAGTGGCAAATAATTGGTACATATTCAGGAAAATCTAACAAACAATACAATAGTTTGGTTCTCCACGGCTAATCATACAGATTTATTAATTACATTGACAGGGTATATTGGAGCCCATATCCCTTGAAAAAACTGATTAAACAAAACGAAGATCGTAATTGATGTGGAAATCGGTACACTCCAATATCTAATTGTTATTCGAGCTTCACAGGGGGTAATATTACCTATCGGTGCCATATATCCCCTGTCACACAGTCATGATCCCGAATAACATATAAGCATTTATTATATGTTTGTGGTTTCACCAAGTAAACCCTACACGAGGTTTATGACTTTGGAACGGCGCAGGTAAGAGCTCAACCCACAACCTTATTAATCTCGATCAGTGGACATACTTAAATACATGCCTCCTAAAATTACGTAGGCTTCATTATTCGTGTCCTGTGGGCAGTTCCCTGTTTCTTTGCAGTAAATCTAACTGCTTTGGTTGCAGTCGTTTGATTGATTTTCTCCCACCATGACGTACATTTTTTTAAAGAACATACAATAAAAATCAGTAAAGGAAAAACACTTAACTCTAAAATAGCAGTATAATAGATAACAAGAGCACACAATAATCAACTAATACCTTAATTTAGAATGCTCACAGTTGCTGTAAGCATGTTCAAAGTACTTAATCTGCTGATATGAAATCATGCTGTCCTTCACCTAGTATCAGTTGCACTACTTCATAGGAAATTTCATACAGCAATGTCACGAATAGTACAGGAAAGCATGCATGACATTGTGCTATTCATAAAAGTAATTTACATGTATACAGAAAAATGAAAGAAACACTTTAGTATTTCTTTAAACTATAAATAACCGAATTTATGTGTATCCCCAAAAACAGCTACAGGTTGTAGGTATTCCTATGGGTACCAATTGTGTCCCTTTAATAGCAGACTTGTTCCTTTACTGTTATGAATCACAGTTTATGGCCAAACTCAGTAAAGAACCGTCTAAATTCCATTTAATTGATAAATTCAACAACACTTACTGTTATTTTGATGATATTTTTTCGTTAAATAATCAAGAATTCTCTTAATATACTGCTGAAATTTACCAAAAGGAACTTAAATCTAATATTAACAGCAATAACTGTCCTTTCCTAGATTTAGATTATACTATTACACCAGAAAGCCTACACAAAAATTTACAACAAAAGGGATGATTTTTCTTTCCCATTTTGGACTGTGATGTTCCTTTGGCACCGTCTTACGGTGTTAATATATCCCAACTCGTTCGTTATGCTCGTGTCTGTAGTGACGTTTTTGGATTTCAATGAGCGTAATCTATGTATTAATTTACTAATAAATTATTAGATCAGGGATTTCGTTACCACAAATTACTTAAAACCTTTACTAAATTCTTCCATAGATACAAAGATTTGGTCTGCAAGTTTGGTTGTACCTGTAGAAAAAAACTTATTTCAAACGGAATAGCACGTGCATCCTATTTTTACGGTGATGTTGTAAACCGAGTCCGGAAATTTAGATACGATCCGGGTAATCTTATAAATCCTTCAAATAAATTTATTCTAAAAGGTTACCTATTCAACACTGTAATTAAATCTTTGAATATTGTTTTTATTGGTATAAATATTGATTTGTTATCAGTAAATTAAAACCAGACTAAATATTACACATATGTACTTTCACGGTACTACACCACTGGACGTTAAGCAACCAACAATCAATCAATCACGGTACTACAATCTGTCGAAGCCTATAGTTTGGCATTGCACAAGGTCATATGTTTCTCTGACTGTTAATGATGTCTTTAATAATAATAAATTCTTTATTTAACGAAGGTAACTCATTTAACATACAATTGTTAATCTCACACGAGGCCTTCACACATTAAAATGAACAATTAATACATATAACAATCAATGCATATAACACATTAATCAATAGAGATGCACACATGCAATTACAAATCTATATACACAAGCATGAAAACAGACTGTAGAACTAGCATGGCAAGAATGTCCTAAGAAAAAAAAAAGAAAAAAGTTTGTCTACTCATTTTGTTTTGTGAAAAAAAGATTAGCACATTTCACCTTAAAGCTTTCTATATGACTTGAATCCTTTATATCATTTGGCAAACTATTCCAAATAATTAGACCAGAATATTGAAAAGTCTTTTTGAAGTATTCAGACTTTGGCCTTGTTAAATGAAGATGTCCATATGTTGTTGACCTAAGAGAATAACTATATAGATCACTGCACGCAGTAAATTTACTAGTGAAGATAATCTGGCGCTAGTCCGTTCATACATTTAAACATTAAAATGGCTTGAAAATATTTTATCCGCGTAAAAATGGTCATCCAATTAAGTTCTTTAAACATTGATATTGATGGATAATCAAAAGGTTTATTCAAAATTAATCTTGCTGTGCGCTTTGCAGCTTATGAATTCGCTCAATGTTGCAGTTTGCGGTAAAACCCCATATGGTGCAACAATAATCAATTATTGGTAATATATAACTGTTGTAAAAAAGGGTAAGACCTTTGCGAGGCAAGTATCGTTTTAATCTATTTAGCAGGTATAATCTGCTTGAAAAAACCTCACATACTTTATCTATGTGAATTGACCATTATTGATAGATTTTTATCAATATGGATACCAAGAAGTTTTTCTACTTCCACATTGTCAAATGAAGTCTGATTTTGCGATAATACACATAAGACATCATTACAATTCTCAAGTTTTCTCTCAGATCCCATAAGCATACATTTGGACTTCTTGTTATTTATTATCATATTGTTTTCAGCACACCATTCAATTACGTTTTCAAAGTCTTTATTTAAACAAGAGTTTAAGTTTGAAATAGATTTGGACGATATATGCAAAGTTGTGTCATCAGCATATAATTCAGAGTTCAGAGTTATGTAAACGGGAGATCATTTATATAGATTAAGAATAATAAAGATCCTAATATGGAACCTTGTGGGACCCCGAATGTTACATTATTGTATCCTGATTCAGTTGTTCCAATTTTAACCTTTTGCAATCTATTTGAAAGGTAGGACGAAAACCACTTAACAGAGTGATCATCACATTTATATATAAATTAATTTTCGATAATAAGATGTTATGGTTAACAGTATCAAATGCTTTTTTTTAAATCTAGAAATAAAACAGCAGTGAAATTGCCTTTGTCAAATTCTTCTAACCATTTGTCAATTATTTTGATAAGTGCTGTGTGGCATGAGTATTTTTCTCTAAATCCAGATTGTTGTTGTACTAGTAGTTTGTATTTAGTTAAAAATGAATATAATTGTTTAAACACAGTCCTCTCAAAAATCTTGGACACTGTAGGTAAAATTGAGATAGGACGATAATTGTTAGGATCATCCTTATTACCGGCTTTGAAAATTGGAGTTACTTTTGCATACTTTAGAATATCAGGAAATATACATGTACATAAACTAAGGTTTATAATATGAGTAAGAGAATCTACAATTATTGATTTTGATACTTTTAATATTCTTGGGCCAACTTCATCGGTCCCGGTTGATTTATTAATATCTAGATTTGTGAGATATTTAAAGACATCACCATTTGTGACAGTATACAGTGAAAACAACGTGTTATCATTAATTTTGGATTTCACATAATTGTTTATTTTCTCTGATTCAAAGTTAGAATGGGGATGTGGAATAAGTTTTTCTCCCACTGAACTAAAGTGATCATTTAAGCAGTTTACAATGTCAATTTTATCCGTAAGATTCTTATCTTCGTATGTTATCATATCAATATCATGATTCGTTGTAGAGTTAAGATCTTTTAAATGTCTCCATAGAGTTTTACAGTTTTTATCATTATTGATGGCATCCATAAAATACTTAGATTTTGAAGAACGAATCAGTTCATTTGTTAGGTTCCGATATTTCTTATAATCATCCGTATCTTTCTTTTTATGATAATAATCTCTCTGGTAAGCTGATTTGCATATTTCATCTGTATACCACTCTGGTTGATATTTATTTTTTATCCGTTTGGTTACAACAGGGGCATGTTTATCTAAAACATTAACAATAAGATAATACCACATAATAATTGCTTCATTTTGGGTCACTTATTTCATACGATCCGGGTAATCTTATAAATCCTTCAAATAAACTTATTCTAAAAGGTTACCTATTCAACAATGTAATTAAATCTTTGAATATTGTTTTTATTGGTATAAATATTGATTTTGTTATCAGTAAATTAAAACCATACTAAATATAACACATATGTACTTTCACGGTACTACACCACTGGACGTTTAGCAACCAACAATCAATCAATCACGGTACTATTTACACTAAATCCATTGGATGTTGGATGTGTAATGATTGATATTTTAGTCTTAGATACATGATTTTTTTTATTAGTTGTTATTGGCTTTGAAGTAGCTGTCAGTAACTGTGAGTACTCTCAGATCTGTACTTATTGTCTTTTTGTTGTGGGGATGTATAAGTACCCGTCCACACCCACTCTGTGCTTTTGTTAGATGTATCTCTATTTGTATCCTTCTGATGAGTTGAGCCTTTTTCAACTGATTTTTATTAGTTTGTTCTTATGTTGTACTGTTACACCACTCGTCCCAGGTTAGGGGGAGGATTGAGAGCTCACAAACATGTTTAATCCCGCAACATTCTTTATGTGCCTGTCCCAAGTCAGGAGTCTGTAGTTCAGTGGTTGTCGTTGGTTCATGTCTGTCATATTTGTTTTTCGTAAATTGTTTTGTTATAAATTAGGCCGTTAGTTTTCTCAATTGACTTGTTTCGTATTTTTCATGTCGGAGGACTTTTAAAGCCGACCACACGGTATGGGTTTTTCTCATTGTTGAAGGCCGTATCGTTGCCTTTAATTGCTTACCTCCACTTCATTTGAACTTTGGTGGATAGTTGTCTCATTGGCAATCATATCACATCTCCTTATTTTGATATAAGTAGAACCTTTATCAATAAGTCGATAAAGCTAAAGAGAAAGCATATAAAAGACAACATCTAAATTTAAAAAAGACAATATTACCGCAGAATGGTGGTTGTGAAATAACATTTTCTTTTATCGAATTCATGCAAGTAGAATCATACTTCCCAATATATATATATATATATATATATATCCCCCTTGCCTCCCGGCTCCTATACACTCCCCTAAGTCATGTTGCATTGTGTGAAGTTAAGAAATTTCAAAGAAGTTTTGCAACGCCTGAAGAAATTCCGACGTTAATGGGTGGCAAAGACGGTTAATGACTAGGATCCTTGTCTTGAATTTTCTTTGTTTTCCCTGTGTTTGTTTTCGTTGTGGATTTATCAACGGGGCAGTGTAACCGAAGTGGAGCATCACATCGAAGATCTAGACGTTTTGGGGTTCTGCTTTGCTCCAGGGTTGACAATCATGATTGTGGGTGTAATTTGTGCGCGATGAGTCTGTCTGCTTCTCAGCGTTGCCTTGTAACATAAAATATTGTCCCCCATGAAATATTGTCCATCGGACAAAATTTCATATAAAATATTGTCCGCAGACATTATTTCATGATGAAATACTGTCCAGGACAATATTTCATTATGAAATAGTGTCCTTGTCCATGAAATTTTGTCACCTTCTTTAGGACAATATTTCACTATGAAATTCTGTCCATGACAATATTTCACTATGAAATACTGTCTATGATATTATTTCACTGTGAAATTCTGTCCATGACAATATTTCACTGTGAAATACTGTCCATGAAAATATTTCTTAATAAAATTATTACAAAATTATTAAATTGCTTCGCTGAGCGCAGCTGGATACGACCGCAGAGGTCCAACCCTGAACAGTTGGGGCAAAAATGGACACAATATTCGCGCTTGATACATGTCTGAATTTGGATTGTAATTTAATATTTGACACATAATAGGTTTCTGACACAGAATAACTGTAGTCAAAGAACTTATAATTGGTTATATAATTTTGAATTTATATTAAACTTTTTGCTTTTGTGCAATACACTTTGCTGTTGCGAATTGACCCACCCACCAAAAAAAATTAATTTACCCACTTTTTTTCGCTTTTGTGCAATACACTATGCTGTTGAGTATTGAACTCCCATCCCCCGGCCCTTTTTTTAGCAAAAAAAAATATATTTGAAGAAATTTTCTTTTTAATTTCTGAAATCTGAAAGGAGAAAAAATTGACCCCTCCCACAATTTCTTATATCTAAAATTGATATTAATTAATAGTTACTTCTAAAGATAAATTGACAGCTATATAAATCACCTAGAGACAATACATTATTTATTTATACATAATTTACAAGCAGTGTAAGGGAGGTAATCTAAAACATACACAACATTGTTCTTTAAATGTATTTGGATTACCTCCCTTACACTGCTTTAAAATTGTATTAATAGTCCATTAACCAGGAAACCCTTGTTTTCCCCCCTTTTTTGTCCCTAATTCCTTAATGGTTTGAGCCATAACCCCCCAAAGTAAATCCTAACCATTCCTTTGTGGTATGGAAACTTGTGGTATAATTTCAGAGAGATCCATACACTAAAACACAAGTTATTGTCTGGAAACTACAAAAATGCTTATTTGGGCCCCTTTTTTGGCCCCTAATTCCTAAACTGTTGGGACCATTACCCCCAAAATCAATCCCTTTTGTGGTTATAAACCTTGAGTTAAAATTTCATGGATTTCTATTCACTTATACTAAAGTTATTGTCCGGAAACCAACTGTCTTCGGACGACGACGACGATGTGATACCAATATATACGTAATAAAATGCTCCGCTGGGGCGCAGCTTGATACGACCGCAGAGGTCGAACCCTGAACAGTTGGGGCAAGTATGGACACAACATTCAAGCTTGATACAGCACTGAATTTGGATTGTAATAAAATATTTGACACAGCATAGGTTTCTGACACAGAATGTATGTGGTCTAAGAACATAAAAAAATTTAAATTACCTATTCAAACCATATCATTATTATTTGCTTTTATATATAAATCAGAAATAAGCAATTTAAAATGGAAAATTTTAAAGAAAAAAAGGAAAAAAAAAAATCCCCCCCAAATCTTTTGAACCCCCTTATGATTCATCACCCCCAAAATCAATCCCAGCCTTCCCTTTGTGGTATGGTACCTTGCAGTATAATTTCAGAGAGATCCATACACTTGAACACAAGTTATTGTCTGGAAACTAGAAAAAATGCTTGTTTTTTTGCCCCTTTTTGGTCCCAAATTCCTAAACGTTTAGAACAATTACCCCCAAACTCAAACCCAGCTTTCCGTTTGTGATATGGAACCTTGTAGTACAATTTCATAAAGATCCATACACTAAAACATAAGTTATTGTCCTGAAACTAGAAAAATGCTTGTTTTTTCCCCCTTTTTGGCCCTAATTCCTAAAATTTTGAGGCAATTACCCCCAAAATCAATCCCAGCCTTCCCTTTGTGGTATGGTACCTTGCAGTACAATTTCAGAGAGATCCATACACTTGAACACAAGTAATTGTCTGGAAACTAGAAAAATGCTTATTTTCGGCCCTTTTTTGGCCCCTTATTCCTAAACGTTTTGGGCAATTACCCCCAGACTCTATTCCAGCTTTCCCTTTGTGATATGGAACCTTGTAGTACAATTTCATAAAGATCCATACACTTGAACACAAGTTATTGTCATAAAACTGAAAAATGCTTGTTTTTTCCCCTTTTTGGCCCCTAATTCCTAAAATTTGGAGGCAATTACCCCCAAAATCAATCCCAGCATTCCCTTTGTGATATGGAACCTTGTGGTACAATGTCAGAGAGATCCATACACTTACACACAAGTTATTGTCATGAAACTAGAAACATGCTTGTTTTTTTCCCCTTTTTGGCCCCTAATTCCTAAAATTTGGAGGCAATTACCCCCAAAATCAATCCCAGCATTCCCTTTGTGATATGGAACCTTGTGGCACAATGTCAGAGAGATCCATACACTAACACACAAGTAATTTCTGGAAGTTACAAAAATGCTTATTTTTGGCCCCTTTTTGGCCCCTAACTCCCTAACTGTTTGTACCATAACCCCCAAAATCAATCCCCACCTTCCTTTTGTGATATTGAACCTTATTGTAAAATTTCATAGAGATCCATTCACTTAAACTAAAGTTAGAGTGCGAAAACCAATGTGTCTTCGGACGACGACGACGACGACGACGACGAAGACTACGCCAACGTCATACCAATATACGACCTCAAATTTATTTTGCGGTCGTATAAAAACAGTACACGAGCATGAAACATGCACATTTTTAGATTTATAACTGAAATTGTTTTGTAAAGCATGCAAGTATATATTTTATATTTCAAACAAATATTTATTCTAGACATATTAAGCTAGTTTCAATTTGCATAGATACTTTATAAATGGTTGATATATTAAAGAATTGTCTTACCTAATGTTCCATTGTACTACATTATACTGTATAAATATAAGTAATGTACTGACAATCACTTTATATATGTTCAAAATTGAATGTTCTAATAGTATTCGTAAATACTAGATTGATGAATCGTTTTGCAACGGCGTTTTGGGGGTACAGGAGTAACTGGAATATCCTTTAATAATACCTCCTTTTTGTGAAGACAAAATTTCATGACAATATGTCTATGAAATATTGTCTCAATATACACAAAATATAACCTCCCTTTACATGTGTAACAGGACAAAATCTCATAGATTAGTATTCATCTATGAAATATTGTCTATATACAGACAAAATTTCATAATGGAAATTTGTCCTTCTCTGGACATTTTTTTAGATGAGGACAATATTTCATGATATATAGTCATGAAATATTGTCTTGGGGACAATTATATTTCATAGGACAATATTTTGCTTTACAGCCGCGGCGGACATTATACCTAATTTATGTACAAAATGTATTTGTTTTTCCTAATTTTTTTTTGTTATAAATAAGGCCGTTAAATTTCTCGTTTTAATTGTTTAACATTTTTCATGTCGACAATTTTATAGACGACTGTACAGAGTGGTTCTCATTGTTGAAGGCTGTACGGTGGCCTATGATTGCTTACTATCACTTCACTGTTTTAACTCTGTTGGATAGTTGTCTCATTGGCAATCATATCACACGTACATCTCATCATTTCCCTCGGGGGGAGGGGGGGGGGGGTTCACTTCCTATATACAAGGTGATAGGACGTGCCGCTGGAATCGGTCACATTTTTTTTTAGCTTGAAAATATATGAATAGGTGGGGAAAACTATCAGAAATATATTAAGGTCAATAAGGCTCCCATTACTTGTTATATGAAAAGCCCTGTATTTTTTTTTTCACAACCGAAAGTCTCTCCGTAAATAAACATTACATAAGGAATCTGAGCCTTTGGTAGTCCACTTTTCCCACACACCACACGAAACCCAACCAATATGGGAAAAGGTTACATTTTAACCTACGAAATATATGAAAAGGTATTCTTAAAATCTAAATTATATGAAAAGGGTGGGGTAACAGAATCCCAGCGCCACCGTGGCCCTTTATCAATTAAGTATTCAAGTACCCCCCCCCCCCCCCCGAAGTCATTTCCATTTATATCCAAATAAAGTACCCTGAAGTCACAAACAACTTCCCCCACTTTAAGCTCTAGATCCACCACTAGTGATCACTAATGATATAAATAGAAATATGCATGTAGTTCAAGTTGTTACAAAGTATAAAAGTATTGAGAAATGTTGGGGGGTTGACATTTTCAGGTCTTTGGAAGGGGGTCTTGAATTAATCTTAGGTGGGCTGGGAAAAATAAAAGATAGAAATTCCAATGTTTCCTGTGTTAAAATTTATTGAATCGAATGCGACTTATTGAGATCAGGGTCACACTACCTAAACTACCTAAACCTGAATTCACAGAAAATGAAATTTGGCGGGAAATCGTATCGAACTAAATGGAACGGGCATTGCAGACGAACAGGATTTCAGTTTCACTGCTCCAACATGTAAAGAGTTGCTGTTATATCATTCTTTTCAATCTTAACTACGTGTTAGTCTGTTAGATTATGTAAGTAGGATATTGACGTTCTTGCAATAACCAGCATAAGCACAAACAGTGTCCAGTATAAGTTGAGAACTTTTCTGTAACTTTTGATATTCCCTTCATCATTGGCCTCATAACTTTAAGGACATAAGAAGAAAAAGTATTAGATTTGCAGCTGCTAAATACTATTTGAAACAGCCTACCCGATCATTTCAGGACTGAAATTAGTTTTTCACAATCCAAGAGCCATGTTGTTGTACAGTTCTGGAATCTTTCTGGTAAACTCTTGTATTTCATGTATTAATTCTGAAGGTATGGTCAGATCATATGTTTTTGTAAGTTAAATGAATTCGAACTATGCATGCTTTTTCAATGGAAATTGACATCACAATGCATTCTTAATAGCACGAAAACCCATGAGACGAGGATACGTGTCAGTATTTGTAGAGGTTAGCCAAGTACTGAAAGATAATTTCAGACTAACCTCTCTTAAAGTTAAATAAATGTAAATGCTACACACAAATATTGTTACACCTGAGGTATAGGGGTTCAGATTCTCGAATACAAAATCTATGTATTATATAAAACCTTGGTAGCAGGTAGAGTTAAAATATATATCTAAACCATTGGTAACATGGTTACTTCACAGTAATATTGGTATAAATATATATGTTCATTGGTAGCAGGACAATCTCCTCTAACTAAGCAGGAGATCAGAATTCAACAAATAAGAAAGGTTTGCTTTGTTTCAATATTTACTCAAGCATATAAATATCAATTCAGTATAACCAGATAACTGTATATAAAAACCGTAATGAGCAACTTGAATAATGCTGGTTCCCCCCTATTTGAAGTATTCACAGGCGTAGTAAAAATGTACTTTACGGATGTAGTATTTGTTTATTTGCGTGTGAACTAGGTTTAACTAATGTCCGTCGGATGGGGATGTTAAATCTGAGGTCCCGTGTTCAGGGAGTACCACGCTCTTTGCGGGTTAAAGATCCTTCTGGTCCGAGTACACAGTTATTTCGTAGTGCATTTCTTTTAGACAATAAATGAAAATAAAAAAAATCCCACCTGCGCTTTCTCAATAATATTTTTACAGTGTGTTGTACTCCTTTTGGGACAAATTATATCAAAATTATAGAAAACTTCATCGGCTCTAACTCAAAATATGGACAATTCTATGTTAAGGGGGTCTTGAAATCTTTTGACAGCTTCCAAAGTGCTAATTTTTAACCTTTTTCAGCTGGACCAAATCACTACTTTACTTTACAATTCATGACCCAAATTTTTTTACAGTGTAATTTCATCCCCCAACTTGCTATTTGAGGCATAAAACATGAAGAAATACATTTGGAAGTGGTACTAAAAAAATTGGCAAGCAACACACTGTCCACACTAGGGACTTTATTCGTGGACAACGAAAATCAAAGGACGATAACTGTGTACTCGGACCTAATAGGATAGAAAAATTTGACCAATCTTAATAAAACTTGGTATGACCAAAGCTTAATAAATTATGAGACTGCTGACAAAGTTTCATGGCAATAGGATATATATTATAGACAATATGATAAATTCTATATTCAACTTCGCGTGTTAAATTTTGACGTTAAAATTGAAAAATTTCAACTATCAACATTTGGGGCTTTAAAAATTAAAATATTGCAAAAAATTACATTTTAAATGCCTTAATATATGACATATTATGTATTTAAAGCAATAGAATACTCATTTGATTTATCAGACTTATCACAATTATTTAAAAGTCAAATTTATATGAGCCTGTGCCAAAAAATGGAGGTTTTCCAATGAAGGGGGGCCTTACATGAAGATGTAATATTTTCCAGCAATTTTAAATTTGTGAAGTTTTTTGGTTATAAATAATCCTTACATATGTATTAAATGTACTTTAAATGGAAAGAAAAATCACAAATAGCATACCATATTAGTATAAAAGGGTCTTAAGCCAAGTAAGACTGAAAATAATTTAGGGTCAATTTAGGCCGTAGCACATATTTACATTTAAAAATGCATACTGAAGCTATAGGAAATAAAAATTTGTGTCTTTTTTATAATTTCTATACTCAGGTTACATGATACAATAAATCTGAGCATAAAAGGACTCTTGCATTCAACTTTTTTGCAGACAGTATGGTCTGATACAAAGATTTTTCACTTTTTAGTGAAAAACTTGCATGCAATTTTAGCCTTGACAGGCTTATATTTGAACCACTTGCTATTTAACATAAGAAAAGAAAGATACTATGTGAAATGAAACAGATACAAAAGACATTGTGAAGTGCTTTTAATACAAATTTAGTGAAATCTTTATTATGGACTTCAACTTTTATGTACCAAGGTCCTCACATTTAACTTGATCCAAACAGGCCGTTAGACGAGGGTCATTTATACAACACATTTTGCACATATTGTCCGAGATAATCTTCTTTTCTGTAGATTCAGAGTTCACAAATGAGTAATTCAACTGGGTTAAAGCATAGAAACACAAATATTGACACAGGAAAACCTGTCACATAGAAAGTCAGAATGCCACTTATGCATCAAAATTGAAAAAGCTTTGAAATGCCTATTTTGACCATATAATGCCAAAATGGGTAATTTTTGCAGAATTTCTATCAAATAAAAGTTTAAATCCTTTAGTTTCATGCTATTTGACAAATTGACACCATTAAATCATTCAGGGAAGTTGCCAATTACAGATTCTATATTTACTGATTTCGCCTCTTAGGTCCGAGTACACAGTTATTTCGTAGTGCATTTCTTTTAGACAATAAATGAAAATAAAAAAAATCCCACCTGCGCTTTCTCAATAATATTTTTACAGTGTGTTGTACTCCTTTTGGGACAAATTATATCAAAATTATAGAAAACTTCATCGGCTCTAACTCAAAATATGGACAATTCTATGTTAAGGGGGTCTTGAAATCTTTTGACAGCTTCCGAAGTGCTAATTTTTAACCTTTTTCAGCTGGACCAAATCACTACTTTACTTTACAATTCATGACCCAAATTTTGTTACAGTGTAATTTCATCCCCCAACTTGCTATTTGAGGCATAAAACATGAAGAAATACATTTGAAAGTGGTACTAAAAAAATTGGCAAGCAACACACTGTCCACACTAGGGACTTTATTCGTGGACAACGAAAATCAAAGGACGATAACTGTGTACTCGGACCTTCTCAACAAGCTCTTTTTGAGTGGTCAATATGTGACTTGTTGTGTGGCAAAATTATTTCATACTGGTTTTGGCTTTGATATATTTTTCTGTGGTTTATAATTTAACTATTTGGTAATTTGGTTTTCATAGTCTAATTTTTGTCTAAAATCTGTTAGAATTCATACTTTGATGAGTTGAGCCTTTTTATACGCCCGTTTACGTCTGTCCGTCCGTCCGTCGTCAACATGTCGGACATTAACTCAAAAAAGCTTTAACCAATATGCATGAAACTTTGGTGAATTGTTTATATCTATTGACGTGAGCTCCCTTTCGTTTTTTATAAATTTCAGATTTACCGTTTCTGAGTTTTGGGGTTTTATTCATTAAAAAAGGGGGGATTTTCCAGTTTTCCGACAATAACTCAAGAATGCTTTAACCAACTTGCAAGAAATTTTGGTGAATTGTTTGTATCTATTGACATGAGCTCCCTTTCGATTTTTATAAATTTTAGATTTTACCTTTCCGAGTTACAGGGTTTTATTCATAAAAAAAGGGTGATTTTCCAGTTTTCTGACAATAACTAAAAAATGAATTCAGCAGTTCTCATGAAACTTTGGTGAATTGTTTATATCTGTTGATGTAAGCTCCCTTTAGAATTTTATAAATTTTAGATTTTACATTTCTGAGTTATGGGGTTTTATTCATTAAAAAAGGGGGGATTTTCAAGTTTTTTGACAATAACTCAAAAATGCTTTCAGTAGTTCTCATGAAACTTTGGTGAATTATTTAAAGCTATTGATGTAATCTCCCTATTGATTTTCATAAATTTCAAATATGACATTGAGAAGAAATTGAACTTTATTTGTTTATAGTCTTGACAACAGATTTACTAAGTATTGCGCAACAGCACAGTGTATTGCACAACAGCAAGAAATCTTTAATTGAATACAAATTCAATTCATATAACCAATTTCAAGTTCTTTGACTACATTTATTGAGAAACCTATAATATGTCAAATATTTAATTACATACCAAATTCAGACCTGTATCAAGCTTGAATATTGTGTCCATTTTTGCTCCAACTGTTCAGGGTTGGACCTCTGCGGGCGTATCCAGCTGCGCTCAGCGAAGCAGTTTATTTCAATTAATGTTTTATAGTGTGTCTTTTTATGTGGTATTGTTACACCACTGTGTCAGGTTAGGGTGAAGGTTGGCGCCAGATAAAACGTTCAAACCCGCTGCATTTGTATGCACCTGTCCGAAGTCAGGAACCTGATGTTCAGTGGTTGTCGTTTATTGATGTGGTTCATAAGTGTTTCTCATTTTTGATATAGATAAGACCGTTGGTTTTCCTGTTTGAATTGTTTTACACTAGTCATTTTTGGGGCCCTTTATAGCTTGCTGTTCGGTGTGAGCCAAGGCTCCATGTTGAAGGCTGTACTTTAACCTATAATGGTTTACTTTTACAAATTGTGACTTGGATGGAGAGTTATCTCATTGCCACTCATACCACATCTTCTTATATATTATGTCACAGGTCAGGTAATAATCTATGCAAAATAGATGCGGGACTTACCGGTACCAATTATAACTACGTTATGATACGAAGTTGAGACAACTGTGGATGGAGTAAAACACCTTTTTTATACTTAGGTCCCACCAAAATCAGTGGGACTCTTAAGCAAAACCATTGGTCCAAATCTGTGGGAAGCTGCGCATAGCCATTGGACCGATCTCGGGTCAATAGTTCACCTATATGCATATTAAATTGATCATGGCAGATTACATTGGAAAGAGAAAGTAGCAGGTCAACGGGAATATGGGCTTAACTAACACTTATTTAGATGGGAAAATAACCCAGTTACAATATATTTCCCTTACATGGATGAGTTAAAAAGGTGAGAAGGGGTTAGAAATAGCAAACTAAAGCTGGGAAGTGAGCGGTAACCTGGGAACTGATTTACGGACAAGTGTGCAGGGTTTTCCATTCATTGTGGCCTAACAGTCCAAAATGATTAAGTAGGCAGTCACAGAAAATTTTTGAAATATACATGTAGACTCAAAATCTTGGCATCTGGTGAATTCTAAGACAAGATAACATGCTTGTCAAATGGAAACATTTAAAGCAGTACTTTTTTCTAAAAAATTATGTCTGCACTTATTAAGTTGAAGTTGAAGCCTTGGTGGGTCTATTCGAGCCGTCATGCAAATTAATTATCATGCCATTGATTCATTCTTGAATTAAACTAAACACAACAGAACAAATTGATAAATAATCAAACTCATGCATGCAAATGTTATCAATATATTATCGTGAAAATGCACACTTTGTAAAATATGTCGCTTAGCGGGGGAAAAAATCTGTAATTGAACGTTTCATCATTCATCACATGGCATGACTTTGTATATATGTAGGACTCAGATCTATGGTGGGTTCCAGATCTATGGCATATTCCTAATTTATGGTAAATAAGACGTCATGCCATCCCAAATCTATGTCAAATATTTATAATCCTAATCTATGGTAAATTTTTAGTTTTCTAATCTATGGCCGATTTCTAGTTTTCAAATCTATGGCAGCTTTTCTGCAAATGGAAGACCAGTCAATACATATTTGACCAATGATTTCAAAGTTGCCTTAAACAAGTGAAAATGTCCAAAGATAACGAAAAGGCTGCTTTTAAATAAAAGTCAGTATAAGAAAAACGGATTAAAGGTACGACAACGATAGCATATCCATAACCATTTGTGAAATGAACATAGAACTATGGTCAACCAAATCGTGATGACAACCAAAAAATTTTCTTAGTTAGGAAGTGATATACACTAATACAGACGTAAGGAGTAAAATGATGTGCTTTGGGAAAATAAACATTTCCTACTCTATGTATGGTTCCTGGTTGAACCTGTCATTTAACCAAAAAGCAGTGTGTTTAAGCATTAATAAATCTTTTTGAACTGATGACGATTGAAGTCAAAGTCCTGTAATGACAAATGACTTGCTTCAAACGTGGCCTTCTTAAAAAAAAATCCCAATTTCTGCAACGGTACAATTATTCGACATAAATATAGCTGAACATAATGTAAATAGTTATTAGAAATCTATGACAGTTTTTTTTAGTTCCCAAATTTCAAGAAAGATTATTTTCTACAGTAGTATGAGGGGCCTGTTGGAGGGGTCTCATCACGATTCACGAGTTGATTTTTTTGTCAATCATGATTCACAGAAAATAAATTTCCATGATCACGGATCACGAAAATATAAAAAAAAAAAAAATCTGTAGAAAAACGGATCACGATAGCGAAAATGCGCCGATCACGAAGAACGAAAATAACCCATCAGGCCCCTCTAGTATAGGAAGTCGCTTTAATATGGCTGAAAAATACTGTAGAATATGTTTAAAACAAATTTCAAGATTACCATAGGGATGAAAACAGCATGATAGTGAAAAAAAATTATGAAAGAAAAGAAAAAAAACATACTTAAGTCATAGTATACACTAGTAAAATCAAAAGACAAGGCAAACACCAGGAACACAGACGAGGAAAAAAAACAAGGAACGGAAAAAAAAACATGAAACAAAAACACAGAAAACACCACAAACATATTCATTTGCTTGAAATTGCCTGCAAAGGCGATTTTGCTGCTACGAATGACTATTGGTTTGTTTGCTAGTATTCTTATATCATGCGAATTAGATAAGTACATCTTCTCATTTGCAGGGATTTCCGTTACCGTATACTCAAATTCTAAAATAAAATTTAATTCATGGATTAGGGTCCTTGAAAAATGGCCTTTTCTTTTCCTTCTACATGTATATAACAAAACCATCATCGTTAGCGGTGGCATGGACATTATAGTTTACTCTTTTTCTCGGAAAATTATGTAGTATCAAAATCTGCCATAGATTTGGAGAAAACAAAAACCTGCCATAGATTTGTGATTTGTTTGTCGTTGGTGACGTCAAATTTACCATAGATTAGGAATTTGCCATAGATCTGGAACCCACCATAGATTTGAGTCCTATATATATACTCGATATCTCTCGGGATTTTCCTAAGAAATTTCATTCGATGGATAATGGTCGAGTGTTCTGATAGAAGTACTAACCCGAACTTTCAAATGTTAATATAAACCAAGAACAATAATAATAATTGCGACTCTCATTATAATCCAATAAGTAAGATATGCACCCATAATTTTTTTTTGCTGATGACAATTGAACCGGCCAAAAAACTGAAACTGTCAATTCGACCAGCAGCCGGTTCTTATGGAAAACACTGCGTGTGGTGGGGAAAACAATGAGAATGAACTCTGTGCTAGCCTTAACATCACAAAAGGAGCATAATAACAATATGATTTACACATGAAATAGTAATAATATAATTTACGCATGAAATAGTATCAATGATGATACCTAAAATAATTTTTTGTGACAAAATGTCGAGGGGCATATTACAGTCAGAGCTCTGACATAAACAAGTCAGAAAGTGTTTTGAAATTCTGACCTGTACGCGTCAATTTTTGTTTTGCGTAGTTTTCACTCGAGTCCGTCAAACCAGAAGTTATTTTGAATTTGCCGCCGATCTACGACACATACGTTCACGTGGTTTTTTGCAAGAGATCACGTGTTTGAGAGTCGTTGTTTTGGAAGTGTCTCGAACGAGAAGTCATTGAATATTATATTGATTATTTACGATTTTTAGTGAAAATCTAGGTCATTGTGGGCATTTTTAGAAAGGTAATTCATATTACCTCCGTATTTTCATGGGCATTTTTATATTTTTTGCCTATAAAGAAGTTCCTTGCAAGTGATTTTTTTGCTGTTTCATGAAGGCGCGCGACCTGTAAATACGGACGCGTGGTCTTTGAGATGACCTGGTGTTTGACAATTCTGACTTGTTCAGGTCAGAAAATGTTGTTATGATAATGAATTGTTATTTTCGGGAGATAACTCGTGTTGTCTTAAACAATATTAACATTATTAACCAGTCATTGCAATTTAAAAAAGTAAAATTATTGCTTCGAGCTGAACATCGTCACGTGATTTTTCTATTTTTAAACTCAATCACGAGGGTTTTTTTTTTATTTTTAAAGTTATAACTTGAGAACAATAAGTGATGCACACACCTGGTCTTCATTTATGATCATGGGACATGATAAAACAAATCAAATGAAATGTAGGGCAAGTCTCCAGGGATCACCCCTATCCCTGTCATTTCTCTATTCCTCTTCATAATGTCAAATTAATTTGAATGAAATATACCGGGCTAGTCTCCAGGTTTACCCCCACCCCCTGCCATTTGCAAATGTTCTTATATTTTGTAAACGGTAGAGATCCCCACCCCTAAACCATATATATTCCTGTATGGGACAATTTAACAAATCAAATGATATGTTGGGGAGGTCCCTGGGGGTCACCCCTACCCCTCCTGTTTGAAAACTTGTAAACAGTCTAGTTCCGCACCCCTAAACCATATATTTTCTTGAATAGGACAATAAAACAAATCAAATGAAATATAGGGGAAGTCCCTTGGGGTCACCCCCACCCCCTCCTGTGTGAAAACTTGTAAACGGTCCGGATCCCCTCCCCTTAACCATATATATTCTTGTAAGGGTCAATAAGACAAATCAAATGAAATAAAGGTGAAGTCCCTGAGGGTCACCCCACCCCCTCATGTTTGAAAACTTGTAAACCGTTGAGATCCCCACCCCTAAACCATATACATTCTTGCACAGGACAATAAAACAAATCAATTGAAATATAGGGGAAGTCCATTGGGGTCATCCCCATCCCCCTTTTTGAAATGTTCTGGATCACCACCCCTAAAGGTAAACCATATGATATCCCTGTTCGTCATTTCAAGAAGATTTAAATGACATGCAGGGTCAAATCCTAGGCGTCACTTATGCATAACACTTTACTAGACAAAACCAATTTGTACTGGAACTTGCCCAATGTCAGGCAACCATGGGAATGACGAATTATGGGAGCTTTGTTTGGGAGACTTCATAACAGCATCCTGTTACAATTATTTCTTGTTTATTTTAATCTGCTGAGAGACCACCTTAATTTACATTTTATATTTATCAGTGTTTGTGCAAACAGAATTGTCTATTCAGTATTATTTTCCTCTCACATGCATCACATCTTATTAATTACATGGATATAGGAAGATGTGGTATGAGTGCCAATGAGACAACTCTCCATCCAAGTTATAATTTATAAAAGTAAACCATTATAGGTCAAGGTCCAGCCTTCAACACGGAGCATTGGCTCACACCGAACAGCAAGCTATAAAGGGCCTCAAAAAATTACTAGTGTAAAACCATTCAAACGGAAAAACCAACGGTCTAATCCATATATAAAAAAAAAAAAAATTTGGCATATTTGTTTTCCTCTGAAATTACACATCTATAATTCTTACCCCAGATGCTTAGCCACATGAAGCATTTACCTCTTATTTGAGACATAGATAGTCTTTGTTTCTACAGAAGTGAGAAGAACATTGGTAGTCAGAATTTTCTGACTTATAAAAGTCTGAATGTTCTGACTTAATAAGGTCAGAAAGACTCAGAATGATCTGAAAATACTGACTTTTTTTAATGTTTAGAGTATTTTAGAATATGAATGCACTTGTTATGCTAGTACCATAAGAAACCCTGACAAGATTTTGTTCCCAAACAACAATTTTTAAAGATATTAAGAATAACAACTGTACAATGGAACATAAATTACAAAGTTATAAGTGTTGTGAAAAAAGGTATTTAAAAAAAAAAATCAATAGATAGTTATCTTCCAACTTTTACATGTATTTAAAAAAACAGTGAAAATATTATGGATTATATGAACGGCTTCTTGAAGGACAACAAAGTCACCATGTTTGGTCTGAATTTGTATGTTTTTTTCCTCAAAATTTTTTTAACATTAATAATGTCGGCTTTTTTCTTAACTAATTTAAAACATTCTTAATTATAATTAAATTTCCCCAACATTTTGCTTACAAACTCTTTAATTTCTAAAGTCAAATTGAAAGTTGTCTTCACAGATTCAATGTGTCTGAAAATGTTATATTGAAAAAACAATACTTTTATATCCTCAAATAAAATGGGCATACCATAAGTTTAATGGTCATGCAGATATGCAATCCAGGATGTTAACAATCAGAGTTTAGATTACGGTCATATAGTAATAGGCAGAGTTTTTCTTATATAATCAATAACCAGAGTAAAGATAATTCATTAATAGAGGTTTAGTTTAATATAAGTTATAAACAAAGCTAATTAATACACTTGCAATCACATACATGTAGTTAAATTAGTAAACACGGAATATTCATACAGAATTCAGACAGAAATACTGTAATAGGTCAAGTCATTAGGGACGACATCAAAAGTTCAATGTAGGATAAAAAACTTAATTCACATCACATAGTTTTTTCACTGACCCACCCACCCCCCACCCCCCTCTTAACTTAATTTGGGAAAGAATGATTGACCAATATGGATTCATGTAAAATCGATTTTGGATAAACAAAACTTGCAGCAACTTTAACCCCACCCCCACCCCCAAACTATTTGATTTAAGTTTTTTTTATCCTACATTGGTCTTTTGATGGCGTCCCTTAGAATGTGCTGACTTTGTACATGTTGTAGTGATAGTTATGGCACCCATACAACATATAGGAATCAGTCAAAAGGAGAGAAAAATTCCCGACATTTGTCACATAGTGACATTTGTGAGTCGGAATAACAAAATATAGACTCTTTAATCTCTCTATCTTTTCAAAAATTATGAACCAGATTTTATGCATATCCATTTAGTTTTTGACGGACTCTTTTAAGTCAGAACATGATTTGACCTGTTTGAGTCAATTTGCAGAACAAAATTTCCAATCAAAGCTATGTGTTCTTCCTCTTAGCCTCCTTTTGAATCTGCCACTGTTGAGTTTATTAATTGATTTTTCCATACATTATCATTAATATCAAATGGCAATGCCTGACTTAATAATTTCAATAAATTTAGTTTTTGACTGATTTTTTAAAGTCAGAACATGACTTGACCTGTTTAAGTCAATTTGCAGAACAAAATTTCCAATCAAAGCTAGGTGTACTTCCTTGAAGCCCTGCAATGCCCGGCTTAAATATTTCAATAAATTTATTTTAGTTTTGGACTGACTCTTTTAAGTCAGAACATGATTTGACCTGTTTAAAACAAAATACATTTAATATTGAATATACCAAATAAAATTTTTTATAGTCCTCATTATTGTGACTTATGGGGACTTTATTCTCTATGTCTTTTATCTGGCTCACCCATACATTTTTAAATCAATATGACAATACTATACTTAAAAGTTGTAATAAGTTTAGTTTTGTTTGACTCTTTGAAGTCAGAACATGATTTGACCTGTTAAAGTCAGTTTACAGAACAAAATTTCCAATCAAAGCTAGGTGTACTTCCTTTAAGCCCTGCTTCTGAATCTGCCATTTTTGAGTTTATTATTTGATAAGTTTTTAGAAACAATTAAGTCAAATGGTTATTTATTTTAGGGGATCTTACATATATTTCTAATGTCTTTTATCTGACGTTCCCATACATTCATTAAATAACATATGGCAATGCCCAGCTTATATATTTCAAAAAATTTATTTTAGTTTTGGACTGACTCTTTTAAGTCAGAACATGATTTGACCTGTTTAAAACAAAATACATTTAATATTGAATATACCAAATAAACTTTTTTATAGTCCTCATTATTGTGACTTATGGCGACCTTATTTCCTCTGTCTTTTATCTGGCTCACCTATATATTTTTAAATCAATATGACAATACTAGACTTAAAAGTTGTAATAAGTTAAGTTTTGTTTGACTCTTTGAAGTCAGAACATGATTTGACCTGTTAAAGTCAGTTTACAGAACAAAATTTCCAATCAAAACTGGTCTTTTCCTCTAAGCCCCCCCCCCCCCTAATCTGAATCTGCTACTGTTGAGTTAATTAATTGATAAGTTTGTTTAGAAACAATTCAGTCAAATGGTTTTTAAAATAATATTTTTTATAACCAAAAGTTCCATATGTCATGTATGTTAACTTTACAGAAAAAAAAGTCATGAAAATGCAGAAATAGAATAAAATTTTAAGATAATTTGATGAAATTTGTAAACAAAATACATTTGAATATTAAATATACCAAATAACATTTTTTATAGTCCTCATTATTGTGACTTTATTATTGGGTGTCTTTTATCTGATTTTCCCATACATTCTTAAATGCATATGACAATTCCAGACTTAAAAGTTGCAATAATTAGTAAAAGTATAGTTTTTGACTGACTCTTTGAAGTCAGAACATAATGTGACTTGTTCAAGTCAGTTTGCACAACAGGATTTACCTCAATGAAATATTAAGGTATCAAATATATACCAAATAAACTTTTATATAGTTCTAAAAATTGTGACTTAATATTTGTGATCTTTTTTCCTACTTGTATCCATACATTCTAACAATCACATCACAATCATGACAATGCCCGACTGTTACAGTTGCAATCCATTTAGTGTTTGACAGACTCTTATAAGTCAGAACATGATTTGACCTGCTTGAGTCAGTTTACAGAACACAATTTCCAATCAAAGCTATGTGTTCTTCCTCTTAGTCCCCTTCTGAATCTGCCACTGTTGAGTTTATTAATTGATAAGTTTTAAGAAACAATTAAGTCAAATGGTTATTTATCTTAAAGGATCTTGCATGTATTTCGTGTGTATTTCATCTGACTTTTCCATACATATCATTAATATCATATGGCAATGCCTGACTTAAAAATTTCAATAAATTTAGTTTTTGACTGATTTTTTAAAGTCAGAACATGATTTGACCTGTTTAAGTCAATTTGCCAGAACATAATTTGACCTGTTCAAGTCAGTTTACAGAACAAAATTTCCAATTAAAGCTAGGTGTACTTCCTTTAAGCCCTGCTTCTGAATCTGCCATTTTTGAGTTTATTATTTCATTAATTTTAAAAAAACAATTAAGTCAAATGGTTATTTATTTTAGGGGATCTTACATATATGTCCTATGTCTTTTATCTGACGTTCTCATACATTCATTAATATCATATGGAAGTGTCCAACTTTAAAATTTCAATAAACTTAGTTTTGGACTGACTGTTTTAAGTCAGAACATGATTTGACCTGTTTAAAACAAAATACATTTAATATTGAATATACTAAATAAACTTTTTTATAGTCCTCATTATTTTGACTTTAGGGGACCTTATTTCCTCTGTCTTTTATCTGGCTTTCCCATACATTTTTAAATCAATACGACAATACTAGACTTAAAAGTTGTATTAATAAGTTTAGTTTTGACTGACTCTTTGAAAGCAGAACATGATTTGACCTGTTAAAGTCAGTTTACAGAACAAAATTTCCAGTCAAAGCTAGGTGTTCTTCCTCTAAGCCCCCCCCCCCCTTAATATGAATCTGCTACTGTTGAGTTAATTAATTGATAAGTTTTTTTAGAAACAATTCAGCCAAATGGTTATTAAAATATTATTTTTATTTGGCAACCACAAGTTCTATGTGTAAACTTAACAGAAAAGAAAAGTCATGAAAATACAGAAATAAAATAAAATTTTAAGATAATTTGATGAAAATCTTTAAAAACAAAATGCATTTGATATTGAATATACCAAATAAACTTTTTTATAGACCTCATTATTGTGGCGTAAGGGGACCTTATTTCATCTGGCTTTCCCATACATTTTAAAATCAATATGAAAATCCTAGACTTAAAAGTTGAAATAAGTTTAGTTTTGTTTGACTCTTTGAAGTCAGAAAATGATTTGACCTGTTAAAGTCAGTTTACAGAACAAAATTTCCAATCAAAACTAGGTCTTCTTCCTCTAACCCCCCCCCCTTTTTTCCCTTTATCTGAATCTGCTACTGTTGAGTTAATTAATCATGTTAATTGATAAGTTTTTTTTAGAAACAATTCAGTCAAATGGTCTTTAAAATAATATTTTTTACAACCAAAAGTTCCATGTGTTAACTTAACAGAAAAGAAAAAGTCATGAAAATACAGAAATAGAATAAAATTTTAAGATAATTTGATGAAACTTGTAAACAAAATACATTTGAATATTACATATACCAAACAAACTTTTTTTATAGTCCTCATTATTGTGACTTTATTATTGGGTGTCTTTTATCTGTTTTTCCCATACATTCTTAAATGCATATGACAATGCCAGACTTAGAAGTTGCAATAATTAGTTAAAGTATAGTTTTTGACTGACTCTTTGAAGTCAGAACATAATTTGACCTGTTTAAAACAAAATACATTTAAATATTGAATATACCAAATAAACTTTTTTATATAATCCTCATTATTGTGACTGTAGGGGACCTTATTTCCTCTGTTTTTTATCTGGCTCTCCCATACATTTTTAAATCAATATGACAATACTAGACTTAAAAGTTGTAATAAGTTTAGTTTTGACTGACTCTTTGAGGTCAGAACATGATTTGACCTGTTAAAGTCAGTTTACAGAACAAAATTTCCAATCAAGGCTAGGTGTACTTCCTTTAATCCAAGAAAGTCCTTGCTTTCAGACTGCTTCTGAATCTGCCATTTTCGAGTTTATTATTTGATAAATTTTTCGAAACAATTAAGTCAAATGGTTATTTATTTTAGGGGATCTTAACATATATTTCCTGTGTCTTTTATCTGACGTTCCCATACATTCATTTAATATCATATGGCAATGCCCGGCTTAAATATTTCAATAAATTTATTTTAGTTTTGGACTGACTCTTTTAAGTCAGAACATGATTTGACCTGTTTAAAACAAAATACATTTAATATTGAATATACCAAATAAACTTTTTTATAGTCCTCATTATTGAGACTTATGGGGACCTAATTTCCTCAGTCTTTTATCTGGCTTACCTATACATTTCTTAATCAATATGACAATACTAGACTTAAAAGTTGTAATACGTTTAGTAAGTCAGAACATAATGTGACTTGTTTGAGTCAGTTTGCACAACAGTATTTACCTCAATGAAATATTAAAATAATAAATGTTTTGCTCTTAATACATTTAGCTTAAAGTGGATGAGAATATATCTTTTATTAACATAGTCTTATCATGTATAAGTGTCTTGTTTTTCCTTGGAAGATTTGAAGTATTGTCATGGTACTAGTAAATGTATCCAATATTGTATTTTGTAAATCTTTTGATATTTCGAAAATTGTATGATCCATTTTTTCTCACCTGGTTTTTCTTTGTATTTTGAAATAATTGAAAGTGATGAGATAAATATATTATGTTTAGATTCTGGAAAGGAGAAGGTATGATGTCAGATGAGCCCCACTTTTTAAAACTCTTTAATTCGAAACTAGTAATCACCATATTTTTATGGAGATTGATAACAAAGTGGTAGTAATGACTGCTTCAAATCAGAACAAAAATGACCTCTCGAAGTCAAAATGCATTAAAAAGGGGCATAAGTCTTATTAGAATATGAAGATATTAAGTCACAATATTTTGTGCAAAAGCTGACCTGTGGAAGTCATTTTATGATAAATTAAAGTCTGACATAAACTGACCTGTACAAGTCATATTCTGTTGAGTGCAAGAAGGGAGACAACACTTACATCAAATTATATCTGACCTATGGAAGTCATTTTATTCTGACTTGTTTATGTCAGAGCTCTGACTGTATTAATTTACCCCTGTGCGTCCATTCGTCCATTAGGATATAGATGCATGATATGTCCTGCTATCTCCTACAGTTTTTGAGCTACAGCTTTAATATTTTGTAGGATGTTTCAACACACAAAAAGAGGTGTGCATGTCCACAGGATTTTATTTTTTATTTCAAATATTCTCAAAATGCCAGGAGGTATTTGAACTTAGTCATATTTGTCTCGCCTTGACTGAGTCAAAAAGCGAGACATTGGTATGCTGTTTTATGGCGGCAGCAGCGTCAACAATATATTAGTTTGTGATTAGGTCTAGTTCATGGTGAAGCACTAGTGGTAGTGTGTGTTGGTGATGGTAGTGCATCACAGGGTAATGATATGCGTCTAGTGTATGGGACTGTCCTATGGATGTCTTATGCCGCTGGCTAGCAATATTTTTTTGCGAAAAGAAAGCCGAGTGAGTAAGTCTTTCCTGCCAGTACATAGCCTCTGCATTATCAAGACTTCAGCAGTAGCCTCCCCTCGTCTCGTAACATCAGAATACCAGCAGAATTCTGCGCATATGAATGGGACTAGTGAAAGCCAACAGGAAGCTAGTCACACGAAAAGTATCCTGAATGCGAGAACCAAACTTTAACTGGGCTTTTGGAATGTCCGTACCATGTACGAGACGGGAAAACAAGCTCAAGTGTTAAGAGAAATGAAGGAAAACAAGCTGCACATACTAGGTATAAGTGAATGCAGATGGACAGGGTTTGGAAAAAACTTGACAAATACAGGAGATACAATCATATACTCTGGTAGAAAAGATGACAAACACCAGGGAGGAGTTGCCATCATCCTCAACAAATCAGCATCTAAATCACTCATTGAGTACAATCCAGTCAATGAAAGAATAATAACAGCAAGACTAAATACAAAACCTATAAAGACATCAATCATCCAAGTCTATTCCCCAACAAATGAAGCTGATAAAGAAATAAAGATGGAATTCTACGAAATGCTCCAAGCTGAGATAGAGAAAATCCCCAAAAAAGACCTAACAATCATCATGGGAGATTTTAATGCTAAAGTGGGACAAGATAACAGTGGTTTTGAGAGAATAATGGGGAAACATGGCTGTGGAATCATGAACGAAAACGGAGAACATCTAGTAGACTTCTGTGGACTGAACAATCTTGTAATAGGTGGAACATTGTTCCGACACAAGGAGGTCCATAAGCTGACTTGGGTATCACCTGGAGGCAGAGATAAAAATCAGATAGACCACATAGCAATTAACGGTAAATGGAGGAGATCCTTACAAGATGTGAGAGTAAGGCGAGGCGCTGATGTAGGAAGTGACCATCATCTTGTCACAGCAAACATCAAACTCAAACTTATGAGAGCATCAGAACCTTGCAGGGTACAGAGATTTGACACAGGAAAACTCAGACACATGAAAACCAACCATGACTTCAAATTAGAACTGAAGAACCGCTTTCAACTATTAGAACAACGTAAAAGTAACAACATGGAAGAAAGTGAAACAGTAGATGAGCAATGGCTAGAAGTTGAAGATCTGTTTAAAAAGACCAGCGAAAAAATCTTGGGTTTCAAACGCCAAAAACACAAGGAATGGATCAAACCAGAGACATGGAATCTGATTGACAACAGAAAAGAGCTAAAGAAAAAGATATGTAACACTCACTCTGATAGACTAAAAGATAGACTAATGGGTCAATACTCCAACTGCAATAAGGAAGTTAAGAAAGCCACTAGAAAAGATAAAAAAGAATTCATCGAAGGAATGGCTCTAGAGGCTGAAAAAGCTGCTTCAGAGCAAAGAATGGGCGACCTTTATCAAATTACAAAGAAACTTTGTGGCCACAAAAGAAACACCAACATGCCAGTAAAAGACAAACAGGGTAATCTAATAACATCTGAAAGAGAACAAGAGAGTAGATGGAATGAACATTTCAAAGAAGTACTAAATAGGCCAGAACCAGAAACAACAGCAAACATACCCATCGCAGAACACGACCTTGAAGTAAACATAGAAATTCCATTAATATCAGAGCAGTAAAGAGCCTTAAAAACAATAAAGCCCCCGGAAATGATAAGCTATCAGCAGAACTATTCAAGTCAGATCCAGCCTTAACAGCAAACATTCTGCACACACCATTCAAAAATATTTGGCAAAATATCAAAATACCTAAAAACTGGTCAGAAGGTAACATCATAAGACTGGCTAAGAAAGGCGATCTCACAAACTGTAATAACTGGAGAGGAATCACCTTATTACCAATCCCAAGTAAAATTTTCAGCAAAATATTAATAGATAGAATTAAAACAGCAATTGACAACAAACTCAGAAAAGAACAGGCAGGCTTTAGAAAAGGAAAGAGTTGTTGCGACCACATATTTGTGCTACGAAACATTATAGAACAGTGCACAGAATGGCAGAGGCAACTGATAATAAACTTTATAGACTTTGAAAAAGCCTTTGACAGCATACACAGAGAAAGCTTATGGAAGATCTTACGAAGCTATGGAATACCCGCTAAAATAGTACAACTTATCAAAATGTTTTATACAGAATTCAGATGCACTGTAGGAACTTCATCAGACATCAGTTTTCTAGTAAAATCGGGAGTTAGACTAGGCTGTGTTATGTCTTCCCTTCTATTCATAATAGTTGTCGATTGGGTAATGAAATCCACCATAAGCATTAACAACACAGGCATCAGGTGGACTCTCTTTAACTACCTAGAAGATCTGGACTATGCAGATGATCTGGCCTTACTGTCACATCTAGAAACACACATGCAAGACAAAACCACTAAGTTACAAAAGAATGCAAGTATGATTGGATTGCATATCAACATCAAGAAATCAGAAGTCATGCCTCTTAACATCTCAGAGCCTCCTGTAATAGATTTAAACGGGACACACCTGGATTGCACTTCATCTTTCACCTACTTGGGCAGCATAGTAACATCTGAAGGAGGAGCAGACAAAGACATCAGAGCCAGAATAGGAAAAGCAAGAACTGCATTTTTAAAACTAAGTCACATCTGGAAGTCAAGCAACATCAGTAAGAACACCAAAATTAGACTATATAACAGTTGTGTACTAGAAGTGCTGCTATATGGGGCTGAATGCTGGAGAATGACAGAAAAAGACATCAACAAGCTCTCCAGTTTTCACAACAGTTGCCTTAGAAAGATCTTAAGGATATTCTGGCCACGTAAGATCACCAACAAAGACCTCCATGAAACAACAGGATCCAACAGCATGGAGACCTTATTGACGCAAAAAAGATGGAGATGGATTGGCCATGTTCTTAGAAGACCAGCAGAGGACTTGACCAGAGTTGCCCTAAGATGGACACCTGAGGGGAAAAGAAAGAAAGGACGCCCCAAAACAACTTGGAGAAGAACAGTTGAAGCTGAAATGAAAGAACATGGAATCAGCTGGGGCGAAATAGAAAAGAAAGCACAGAACAGAGATGAGTGGAAAGATCTAGTCCTTGCCCTATGTGCCTCCGGGCATAATAAGGACTAGGTCAGGTCAGGTCTAGTTCATGGTGAAGCACTAGTGGTAGGTCAGTGATATTTGGTCTGCAGTTGTATTAGCATTGGCATATCTCATTACCATGGAGTTTGTTTGGCTCGCCCCCTCAGTCAAGGTCTATTGACTTTGAAACTTTGCTTAGTTTACATGTATTAGTTTGTAATTAGGTCAGTTTATGGGGAACCACTAGTGGTAGGTCAATGATATTTGGTATGCATTGTATTAGCATTGGCACATCTCATTACCACGGAGATTATTTGGCCCCGCCCCCTCAGTCAAGGTCTATTGACTTTGAATCTTTGCTTAGTTTTCATGTATTAGTTTGTGATTAGGTCAGTTTATGGGGAACCACTAGTGGTAGGTTAATGATATTTGGTATGCAGTTGTATAAGCATTGGCATATCTCATTTCCATGGAGATTATTTGGCCCCGCCCCCCTCATTCATGGTCTATTGACTTTGAAACTTTTGCTTAGTTTTCATGTATTAGTTTGTGATTAGGTCAGTCTATGGGGAACTGTTAGTGGTAGGTCAATGATAATTGGTATGCAGTTGTATAAGCATTAGCACTACTCATTTCCATGGAGAATATTTGGTCCTTACCCCTCAGTCATGGTCTATTGACTTTAAAACTTTTACTTAGTTTACATGTATTAGTTTGTGATTAGGTCAGTTTAAGATGAACCACTAATGTTAAGTCAATGATATTCGGTATGCAAATGTATTGGCATTTGCAAGTTTCCTTTCCATGGAGATTATATAACCCCACCCCCTAATTATGGTTCATTGACTTTGAAACTTTTACATAGTTTTCAAGTTAGTGTTTGTGTTTAGGTTTGTTTAAAGGGAACGACTTATGAAAAGTCAATGGTATTTGTTTTGCAGTTGTATTAGCATTGGCACATCTCATTTCCATGGAGATTGTTTAGCCCTGTACCTTCAGTCATGGTTCATTGACCTTAAATATTTGCATAACTTACATGTTAAAGTATTGCTATTTTAATTTCAACATTTGTATTATCAAAATAACAAATAGGCGAGACATATCTCTGTGTTAACAGTTTATTTGGTACTAGCTGCATAAAGAGATTATGGTTAACATGATTAACTTTGTCTGACAATCTCCACCAATTTTTTGAGCTACAGCTTTAATATTTTGTAGGTTGTTTGTACACATAATGGAAATGAGCATGTCCACAGGGTTTTGATTTTTTTCAAATATTCTCAAAATGCCAGGTATTTGGACTTTTTTTTGTACTCGGAATAAAAATGAAAGATGGATCTTACATAGTGTTAAATTTATAATTTCTTATGTTCAGGCGGGGGCATCATTTGTGTCCTACAGACAGCACAACAATTTCAAGTTGTACTTCAACATCACTGTTTGTCAAATCTAAAGTATGTGAAACTGTACTCTTGCATATGGCAGAGCAGAGGGGGGCATCCTCCATATCTACCCCGCGAAATTGAAATTTTTCTCTTATTTCTTGCTTATTGTACTCTATAGTCCGCACCCCTTCTGGAAGGTCCAATTTTGGAGAATAAAACCGCGGACTATACAAGCCTTTCTACGGTAGTTAAAAATGAAAAAATGTTAATGCAAAGAAAATGGAAAATTAGAATTAATATTGCTAAACAATTAAGTCAGTTCAGATCGATTTACTTATCATTTTTCTTTTGTAGAATAAAAATATGGTTAGAACAAAACAGACCAGCAGAGCAAGCACTGGAGGATCACAGTACTCAAGGGCAACATTTTCATCAAATACTAGAAAAGTACGTTAACTTCAAAAAGTGTTAATTTTTAACACTTTTAGTGTGATCAAGGTTTAACTGATAATTCCACTCAAACTGGTGCTAAAAAAATTTCAAAAGTGACTGAAAAACAACATAGAAATTTCCTGTTACAGAATCAATAGACAGAATCCTGTCCAATTTGTGTAATTTATCCTTCAGTTACTTGTAGTTGCAAATTAAGTACTATAAACCAGGAATAATGCTCAATATAACCTTAAACTGTTGGCTAAGTGAAACTATAACTTGACAAGTAGTTCCCATTTATTAGTCACTCCCACTGTTGTAAGTGAGTGGTTAAATTATTTTTACACTGCTGACATACTTAGTTTATTTAGCGATCCAACTTTTTTAACATGTTTTGTATGGGAATTTAAGAACATATCGCGTCATATCAATTTTTTAATATGTCAGGCAAAGAAAAAGAAGCCAAGACAAAGAAAGAGATGGATGCTAGAATCAGGACCATCATTTCGGATGAGCGGTTCAAGTTATATGAACTATGGTGATATTGGGAGTTGTGAAGGATTTATGAGTTATGGTGGAGTGGGGAGTTCAAGTTGGAGTGGAATAGGAACTCCTCAGGTTGCAACACCTATTATTGACCTTGATGAAATGGGTCATGATGACTTGGATGATGAAGTTTTACTTGGAAGTATCCGAGGAAACATAGTTGGAATCCAATACTATAGGGGTACTGTAAGTCATCACAATATATATATAAACAAGTCTAAATTGAAAACAACGTTCAAACCTATGATTGCGTTGATATATATATACAGTTCGTCTGAAATTTAGCGCAACGAAGGAGAACATCTGTCGTAATGTTGTCACATATTCAGACGTAAATATAAAACATCTAGATAATACTTAATGATCTTTCTTACAAGGGCTTTGAATCATTATGAAAAACAATACTGAACATAATAAATAAAATAAAAATACGTTTAAAAAGTGTTCAACAACACCAAAATAAAAAAAAGGAAAATTTCAAAACAATCCGAAAAGCAAGTCAGTAACCGCTTGATTCTGTCCGTCATTCCGTCTCAAAGAACTAGGGTAAGTTTTGTCAATCATTTCTTGCTTTTTATGTAAAAGAATGATTTAATCTTCAGCTGAATTGTAGTGTATAAGCAATTATTAAATGTCCGTCAAAGATGGGATGTATTATGGTATACCAATATTCGTCTGTCTGTCTGTCAACACTTCGTATGATAACTCAAGTTTGCTTTAACCAATTCTCATATAACTTTAACACAAAATTATAATTGATGGAAGAAAGCTTTCTTTCGATTTTTAATAGTTTTGAATATATATAGGTCACTCCATAGGTGTGGACCTTTGACCCTTAGTTTTAAGGCTATTTTTCACTTCCCAGTATTTCTAAATTGATTTCATCAAAACTTTACATTATTTTGGGGATTGATAATAGGAATCTCCCTCACAATTATTTTTTAATTTTCTGATTGTTGCTCCAGAGTTACGGACCTTAACTTTTACATTTAAGGCAATTTTTCGCAAATCGTGCACTAACTCCAGTATACCTGCATTGATTTCCTCCAAACTTTATATTATAGTGGGGATTCATTAAAGGAAGCTCCCTATTAATATTTTGAATTTCCGGTTTGTCGCTCCAGAGTTATGGGACTCTTACTTGTCAGACTTTACTAAATTTTTCACATATTGTACCATGTGGAACTTGAGTTTGTTTTGATTATTTTGGGGAAACTTAACGTAATTGTTGGAAACTATATTTGGTGTATGGAACGATTGTAAGGTGTACATGTCTGTCTTGCAGGGTTCACTTGACCTTGCCTTCATTTTCATGGTTTATTGGTCAGTGTTTTGTTTTCTTGGTGATGTATGTTTATTGTGTACGACAAGCAATTGGGCAAGTATATTTGGTTTATGGAATGATTTTAAGGTGTACATGTCCACTGGCAGGGTTCATCTGACCATGATCCCATTTCATGGAACATTGATAATGATAAGTTTATGTGATACCTAGAGTAAATCTTGGATCTTAAAGACTTTTAACATTAATTCAATCAGTAAAGCTGGCCCAACATCTCAGTGTGTGCACTCTTGTTACCTCAATACACCCAAGGTCAAGATCACAGTTTCTAGAAATTAAAAAACATTAGGAAATTACCATAAAATGACAGAAAGATCTCTATTTTACACTGTTTTGAAATAGAAAAAAACTTTTAGCATGCTATATATCTTGACATTTATACATGAAAGGACTGAATCCTTATTATCTTTTTGGTAGGACAGCTTTGTCATTCTACCACTAAGCTGTTGCTTTCCAGAAATCAGCTTATGGCAAGGGATATTCAGGGGTTCAAATTAGTGTGGGTCGGAGGTCAGGAACTTGTCTAGAGCATGACATTACCTTTTGTCTGATTGGCTGGGAGTGGGACAGGTGAAAGAAAATGACAGAATATCATTCGTCTAGGAGGCATGTTTCTGCCTTAACACGAACACTGAATTGTATGTCAATGAAACATCAAAGAGGATATTGCAAGGAATAAACTTACAAAGTGACATCAGGTACACTTGAAGTCCAAAGTTGACACATGATCTAATAAATTTGTCAAGGTAAGGACAGCATTGTTTAATTTAAAAGATTATGCACTTTTTGTCGAGCCTTCGACTTTAGTTGAAAAAGCGAGACATAGCGATCCTACATTCCGTCGTCGTCGGCAGCGGCGGCGTCAACAAATATTCACTCTGTGGTTAAAGTTTTTGAAATTTTAATAACTTTCTTAAACTATCCTGGATTTCTACCAAACTTGGACAGAAGCTTGTTTATGATCATAAGATAATATCCAGAAGTAAATTTTGTAAAAAATGAAATTCCATTTTTTCCGTATTTTACTTATAAATGGACTTTGTTTTTCTGCCGGGAAATATTACATTCACTCTGTGGTTAAAGTTTTTAAAATTTTAATAACTTTCTTAAACTATCCTGGGTTTGTACCAAACTTGGACTGAAGCTTGTTTATGATCCTAAGATAGTATCTAGAATAAATTGTGTAAAAAAATAAATCCTTTTTTTCCTTATTTTACTTTTAAATGGACTTAGATTTTCTGCCAGGAAACAACACATTCACTCTGTGGTTAAAGTTTTTAAAATTTTAATAACTTTCTTATACTATTTTGGATTTGTACCAAACTTGGACAGAAGCTTGTTTATGATCAAAAGCTAGTATCTAGAATAAATTGTGTAAAAAAATAAATCCTTTTTTTCCTTATTTTACTTTTAAATGGACTTAGATTTTCTGCCAGGAAACAACATATTCACTCTGTGGTGAACGTTTTTAAAATTTTAATAACTTTCTTATACTATTTTGGATTTGTACCAAACTTGGACAGAAGCTTGTTTATGATCAAATGCTAGTATCTAGAAGGAAATTTTGTTTTCTTCCAGTTAACATTACATTCAGTCTGCAGTTAAAGTTTTTAAACATTTATTAGATTCATAAACTATCCTGGATTTTTACCAAATTTGGACAGAAGCTTCTTACAATCAAAAGATAGTATCAAGAGGAATATTTTTATTGATTTACTTCCATTTTTGTTGAGCCTGCGATTAACAGAAAAAGTAGGCGAGACACTTGGTTCCGCGGAACCCTTACAAATTTTTATTTTGGCAATCGAGTGGGTCAAGTTCATTTTCTTGCAACTTGCCTGAATGGACAAGTAAATAAAAAACAATAATGAAGGGGCCTACCGTCTAGGAGGGGGACTTTTCATTTTTGAATTACAGAAGTCGGGGACTTCCCGTTAATTTAACCGATGCTTTATACAGGGCTGTCGACTTTCTTGAGATGGACTTTTCTCTTGAAAATTCAAATGGACCTAGATCTTTCATTGTTTAAAGCAAATTTAAACCCTGGGGTATTGTGAGCTTACTAACTAAGGTTCTTTACTTGTAAAAGTGTGGTATTATGTTTTATCATGTTTTACTTACTCATTGTATAGATTTATTTTGTTTTGGCTTTTAATATAAAATCTATTCCCTTGTAAGTGAAATAAGGGACCAAAGTGAAATGAGTGTTATTTTTTGGTAGGTAAACAACAATGAGATGGTTGCTTTAGAAAGGGAGGCACACAACAAGTATGACAGGAATGCCATTAAAGTAACTAATGTAGACCGTATACAAGTTGGCCATATCAAAAGAGAACTGGCTAAACCATTGGCAGAAATTATTGATAGGAATCTGGCTAGACCTGAAGGGTATGTAGTTTAGCTGAATTGATAAGTGCTATTTACCTAGTGTTTATGCCACTAGTGGGATTGTGAGCTATTATTCCCTTCACTTGTCCTCTGTTGAAAAACTTTTTAAAAAATCTACTCGACCAATTGGAATAAAACTTTGTCACAATCTAGTGAGACCAATGTATAAAGCAAGTAATCTTTAAAAGCTTTAATAGATGAGAGAGAATGTTTGGTTCAACGCTTTGAGATCTATCTCCTGCTCATTTTGAACAAAACTCGACAAAAGTTATTGCAGTTAAATGACTATTTTTAGCTTACCTGGACTATAGGGACAACTGAGCTTTTCTCTTCAGGCGCGTAGCTACGTTTACGTCAAAACGCCCGGGCGTACACATGAATTCTGGAGAAAAAATATTTTAATCTAAATAAATTAAAAGATCTGGCTAAAAGCACATGAGCCTTGTAGTTCTTTCTCCACTGACTTGTAATTGAAGATAACAGTCGGAAGAAATTTACTTTTTGTTCAAATGGTATCATATTATTTATTTGTTCGTTTTCTGTCAAAATCTGAATCTACTGTGAATGATTCTCCCTTTCCTATAGTTTAAAGCAATTCATCATCTGCTGAGATACGATATGCAGTTTTGTCGAGCCTGCGAGACATTCTGTAATCGGCGTTGGCGTCGTCAATATTTATGTTCAGCCTGTGGTTAAATTTTTTTTAAAACATCAATGAATTTGTAAAACCTTTATGAAATTTTACAGAATATAGGCAGAAACTTTTTTATGGTCAAAAGAGTATCTAGAGCATAATTATGAAAATTTACTTTTAATTTTTCCGCATTTTACTCAAAAGAACATTGTTTTTATTAGTTAACAAGTAGATACTGTTTGTTACGCATCAAATACTTTGTCAAAACTTCATCGAATTTTATGTAAAAATGTTAACACCATCTGTACGATTTTTTTTTGCACCAGATGCGCATTTCGACAATTAATGTCTCATCAGTGATGCTCGAGGCCGAAATATTTGAAAATCCATAAAGTATTATAGCTAATTCCGGACAAAGAATCAGAGCTTTTCATGGGGGAGATATATTCCTTTATTTTTAAATGATTTCAAAACTTTTACAACAATCAGCAAATTTCTGTCTAAAAAATATTTTTTTTTTTTTTTTTCATTTTTCAGTATCTTACCATTTTTTGGGGCAATTAGCAGACGGTTTTGAATTAGATATTTTTCACCTGCTACATTTGTAAACTTTCATAGATTGTTATGAAACTTGGACAGAAGCTTATCTTCCAAGATCAAGAAAAACATTTAAAGAAAAGTTTGATTTCTTTTAAATCATGTATTTGACTGATAAATGGATTCACTTTTTATAGTTTAACCGACAGCAGCAATCCCAAGCAAAACACAGGATTCCACAGAACCCTTTGAGTATGTTTATATCACACATGACCATCTATGAAGATTTATTATTGTATGTACTTGTCCATTAACGAAATTTGCGCTTAAAATGGGAGAAAACTAGATTAAGTCATAATAATCAAAAGAACAACACCATTGAAAATGAAGACTTGCTTTTTTTATATTTCGAAAGGTTTGGATCTTTGGTCGATTGATTGTTTTACCCCACATCTCCTTTTAAACATATTTCATAGTAACAACTATTGGTCATTAGATTCCAAATCAACACACTGAATAAATTATACATGAAAAAATCAAGAAATTAGACTTGAAAGTACTAGTATGTTGCTATTGATGAGTTTTAATGACAGAAATAGTATCTCTCTCTTAATAAATCGTTAGCTTCCGTCGGACCCCTGCTGGGAGTTCCCTTGCCTTGTGCCCGCTGGGGACCCTCAAACCCCTCGCCGAGGTTCGGGCGTACACTTAAAAATGGCTTAGCTACGCCACTGCTCTTCACTTGGCGTCCTTCGTCGTCTGATTACTTTTATATAAATCTTCTCTGAAACTACTGGGCCAAATTTAATCAAACTTGGCCACAATCATAATCAGGGTATTTAGTTTAAAAAATGTGTCTATGGCTAAAAATAGAACATAAATATTATTTTGAAAACAGCTATAAATAGAGAGAATCTGACAGGGGCAGGAATTTTCAGCATGTTGATCTTTTGTCCATTTCCGACAAAACTGTCAGACTACTTCTAATAGGAGTTGTTTCCTTAAATTATTGGATTTCTTGCTCTTTAATGACGAATTTTACCAATTTTTTGGCGTTGTTGCCTATTATATTCGAAACTATAAAAGATAGATAGAAACTTAAATAACAAACAAAAAAATGATCATCAAGAGAAGATCTACAAACAAGTCAAATTTTTTCTGAAACATTAGACCCTTAAATGACAAATTCTTTTTTACCCTTTGTGTTTTGGGCTAAAACTAAAAAAGATAGCGAGAAACTATAACCAGAAAAAATTATCAGCAATTATAAAATATCATCAAGGAAGAGATTTTTGTCATGAATTTTATTCTAGTCTACAATGTTTGAGAGTGTCAATTGTTGAAGATGCACATAGACATAGATGAGCGACACAGGATCTTTAGAGCCTCTATAAGGAGCCTCTAAGTTTACATATTTGGTCTTTATATTCTAAACTAAGAGATACAGAGCTGTTTACTTGAACAGATTTTCCATATTTCATACTGAATTAGCAGATTAAATATGCATAAGGGATGGTTACTGTAAAAAATCTTAAGGTTTATTGCCAATCTGGAAAAAAATGGTTTTTTTGTTTTGCGATATCAGTCTCAAATTTAATTCTTCAGGGTTAAAGGACACTAATATTTTTGAAATTAAACTAACTTTAAGCATTTTACTGACGAAGGCTTAACATCCAATGTCAGGAATGTCTTCAGGCCAAGCAAGACGAGGGCTCAGCATCTGGTTTCGAGAATGTCTTTGGGCCAAGCAGACACTCTTGATAAAGACAATGGAAATAAATTTATAGCTTTGAAACATGATCGAAAAGACAACATGTAAAACAAAAAGAGACCAAATACATGCAGTAGTTCAAAGGATCTTATCTTTCTTTAAGGCAATGTTTAACATCTTCAAAAAGGGGGAGAGCACATGATCAAGTGCAGGAAAAAATTATTGCTTTCAGTTTTGTTGTGTTGAAGTATTGTTTCAACAGGAGTTACAGATGTAATGATACTTTAATTAATGTCTTCAGTATCTGCAAAAAATCACTCAAACATTTGTCAGAATGTAGGAAATGGTTTTAAATTTGAGCTTAATTTTTAGAGGTCGGGGTATACTCCCATTGCAGGTTCATGTATCTTTGCCATGCTCACTACTAATGATTTAATGTTGCGTAATTCCACCAGGTGAGCAATTCAGTCTTTTGGGGAGCTCTAGTTTCAGATCTCAACACTTGCTCATTTTTATCATCAATCAATTGACTAACAAAAGGTACACAAAAGAACATACCGGTACATACAATTAAGATCAGGACAAGAAAAGGACTTAATTCTTAAATAACTATATAATTAATAATAAACAATATCATACCATATCAACAATGCTTCCAGGTACTGAAACTAGTTCTAATTTGTTGATATGGAATGATGCTGTTCTAAACTCTAATAACACTAGTTGTACTTGTAAATCTTTCTTACAGCCACACATTACACAGTATAGGAAGACGTTATCTTGTGCAATGACCTGAACAAACTACAGAATTTCAATGCTGAAAACAAAAGAACATTTAGTGTTGCTTCAAACTATAGATATTATATAATAACATGGTTACATTCTCCCCCTCATTGACTACTGCTGTATTGTTTTTGGAGAATGTAAAAATAAAGGGTTCACTACAAAATAGAGCAATGTTAACTTTAGATGCAGATCCTTTATCCCAATCTGCCCCCTCATTTGGATGGACGACAGTTAAAATTAGCATCAAATTACACACTCACTACTACTATATAATTGTATGTGGAATGAAGCACCACTAACTGTACCTTAGACTCAAAAATTTAAACTTAAACTATATATTAATCCTAACTCTCTCTTCTCATTTCTTATTCAAATTATTGATACTGGATTACTAGAAATAGATTTGAAGAAAATATCTGATGAATTACAAAATATTGAAAAAGGTGGATAGGAGAGAAGGTAAATATCCTAAAATGTCTGTCAACTTTTTCAGGGTTGTCCCTTTTGGAGCAACAAATGCGTATTCAATGCCCATAGATATATCATTATGGGGCAGACAAGAGAACCAGGAAACAGTAATGACCAAATTGAGATTACATGGGTTTACAGGTTATACTCCTACATACCAGGAGTCAATACCATCTGCATCTTCCAGTATGGGATATCTTGCTCCTAAAAGGACTTTCTTGTCACCTGCTGAAGTAAGCACTGCGTTAGAAGTGGTGAAAACAAATTTATTAAAAAAGAATACATCAGCCAAAACTTAAGAATAAATAAGATATCTGGCAAAGGGAATTACTAATTTAGGGAGATATTATTTTCCATAGATTTTACATATCCTTTTTTCTCTTGTTATGTTTTACATTATTTTAACTCTAATTCCGATTCTGTTTTGATCTGGATTTTGAATACATTTTATTGCACTTTGGTCTGTTTGTCTACTAAACAAATTTTGTGTGGTCAGTTTGGCAAAATATTACCAGTTAGCATATACAGTTTGATCAATTAAGAATTTCTGCCTTAATGGAGCATGAACTGTCAAATTCATGTTCACTGATTTGACTCAATTCTCATATTTATATTCTTCCAGATAGCTCCTTTGTTTTCCTTTTCAATGTTGACATTATAACTGAATATGCGACACACATATGTAACCTATCTCAATCTAAGAGTTAAACTGACGGTCACATGAATACATATCAAGATTAGGTTGAATTATTGACTTGCAAGTCAATAATATACATTGATGATTTTGAGCTTATTTTGGCAAAATTGAACCAAACTGACTGCTAATTACGAAATGTTATTTTACAATTCCACTTTTATGAATGTTTTAACCAACAACAAAAACTTTTGTAATTTTTTGTCGAAATCGTAGCTTTATATTTCAATGCATTGGTTTCCTTGTTTTTTTCTCTGACTATAACCAGACTATAAAATCATTATTATCTGATTTTCAATTAAGCATGCAGCATTTATGAGAAAGCAATAACCCTTATTTTCAAACATATGTCTGTCATTTTCATGGACAAAATGGATCCGTCCATAAGGGCAGTTAGTTGATGTTACATAAGGTGACCAAACAATTGGAGATTTCCTGTCTTATCCAAGGTTGCATGACAACTGTTCTTCCTTTAATAATGAGTGGTGATGACAAAAAGAACCGATATCACAGAACCCAATACGACAGGTATACAGTCTTTCCGTTGAGACCACTCTGTTTTGTCTCTAACTGTTTGAAAAAGCTGATATTTTTTTTTTCTAAAACAGAACTTAAGTCTTGCACACAATAGTGGCAAAAAAACCCAGAACCAGTGTAATAAAATTGAAAGACAGAGTAAAGCAATGCATATTTGTGTTTTATAATAATAATAAAAAAACAGTCCAACTAAAATTTTACACAGTAAAAATCTGTTCCAATAGCAAATTAAAAAACCCTGGCCAAAGGTAGTCTTGTTTTGTATTGTAACATGCTCTTGGATTTGATGCTTTCATACATTTTTCATTTGTGTGTATATGACTTCCATGTCTTCCAATACTTTTGGTCTAGAAGAGTATCTGAATAGTGGCATTATTTCAGAAATACATGTCATGTGAAGTGAGTGTTGTATGGTTCAATCCCAAATAAAGATGTGATAGTTAGCCTTCACAGGGGTTGATATAAAACTATGAAATCAATATAATAAATAACATTAATAAAACTTTTGTCTAGAATGGGATGACAATATTTTATGGAGTTAATGATACTGAACAATTTCCCAAGAGTGACTGTTTAGTTGAAAAAGATTTCCAATTTGAAGTAAAATGTCATTTCCCAAAATAACTTGAAAAATCCATGTTTATATATTATTTTATTTTAGACAACATTTGAATTGTTTCAGGTAAAGAATGAATTGGACAGGTTGTTTGAAAATCTATGTGAAGGTGACAAAACTAATACTTCTGATCCAGCAAAGGTATTTTTAGATAAAACTTTTTTTAGGAATCCAAGTGGTGTTCTTAAAGTGCATTCATGACTGTGACATCATGAGGGCTATTCCATTTAAATGTATAGGGGAGGGTAGGACATTTTTGTAGGAAGGGACTTTCAAAATATCCCTACAACCAAGAACCATTTTTTAGATAATTTTGCATAATGGTAATAGATGCATACTGAAAAAAGACCAATGACCCACATTCAATAATTAAACTTCCCTTCCTACCCTCCCACACACATTTTAATGGAATAGCCCTGAATAACTTTTAGTAGAAGTTTGATACAGTTATTCTTATTTTCTAAATCTCTTTCTATTGAAATTTGATAATGCAAGCTAAGGCATGAAAATATTTGCATGATACAGATATTGACTGTTTAAAATGTTGACCAATGAAATCCTTGTATTATATCAAATGCAGACTGATACAGTCGACTCCACTTAATCCCATACTGCTTAATTGCATAATTTTATCATGCACAAAACTATTTCTGATTTATCCAATGTTAGAAAATCCTGTTCTTTGCAAAGCCTGACAATTGGCCTTTCAGTTAATTGCATAGAAAAATCACCATCTAGATATGCTTTATAAGTTAAAATCTGACGGTTTCGTACTTCCATGCATTTTTATTTCATATTCATATCTAGTTTTTGTCGAGCCTGTGACTTCTGTCGCAAAAAGCTCGACATTGGAATATGATCCAGCAGCGGCGTTAGCATACTTCTTAAAAGCTTAATATTTTGGAAGGTAGAAGACCTGGATCCTTCATACTTTGTATATAGATGCCTTATGTTATGAAGTTTCCGACTGTCATATGTCCATTGTCCTTAACCTCATTTTCATGGTTCAGTGACTACTTTTTTAGTATTCTCTTATTATGAGTAATAGGATAACTATATTTGGTATGTGCGTACCATGCAAGGTCCTCATGCCTGTCAGACAGTTTTCACTTGACCTCGACCTCATTTCATGGATCAGTGAACAAGGTTAAGTTTTCGTGGTCAAGTCCATATCTCAGATACTATAAGCAATAGGTCTAATATATTTGGTGTATGGAATGATTGTAAGGTGTACATGTCCAACTGGCAGGTGTTGTGACCTTGACCTCATTTTCATGGTTCAGTGGATTAAGTTGAGTTTTTGTCTCGCCTTGACGGAGTCGAAAAGCTAGACATAGGTATGCTGTTTCCGGCGACGGCGTCAACAATGTATTAGTTTGTGATAAGGTCTAGTTCATGGTGAACCACTAGTGGTAAGTCAATGATATTTGGTATGCAGTTGTATTAGCATTGGCACATCTCATTAGCATGGAGATTATTTGGCCCCGCTCCCTCAGTCAAGGTCTATTGACTTTGAAACTTTTCATAGTTTACATGTATTAGTTTGTGATTAGGTCAATTTATGGGGAACCACTAGTGGTAGGTCAATGATATTTGGTATGCAGTTGTATAAGCATTGGCATATCTCATTTCCATGGAGATTATTTGGCTCTGCCCCCTTAGTCATGGTCTATAGACTTTGAAAATTTTGCTAAGTTAACATGCATTAGTTTGTGATTAGGTCAGTTCAAGGGGAACCATTAGTGGTAGGCCAATGTTAATTGGTGTTCAGTTGTATAAGCATTAGTACATCTCATTTCCATGGAGAATATTTGGCCCCGCCCCCTCAGTCATGGTCTATCTACTTTGAAACTTTTGCTTAGTTTACATGTATTAGTTTGTGATTAGATCAGTTTAAGATGAACTGCTAATGTTAAGTCAATGATATTTGGTATGCAAATTTTTTGGCATTTGCAAGTATCGTTTCCATGGAGATTATACAGCCCCACCCCTGATCATGGTTCGTTGACTTTGAAACTTTTACATAGTTTACAAGTTAATGTTTGTGTTTAGGTTTGTTTAAAGGGAACGACTTATGAAAAGTCAATGGTATTTGGTATGCAGTTGTATTAGCATTGGCACATCTCATTTCATGGAGATTGTTTAGCCATGTACCTTGAGTCATGGTTCATCGACTTTGAATATTTGCATAACTTACATGTTAAAGTATTGTTATTTTAATTTCAACATTTGCATTATCAAAATTACAAAAAGGCGAGACATATCTCTGTGATAACAGTTTATTGTGTTTTGGTCTGTTTTTCTTATACTGTATGCAATAGGTCAACTATATTTGGTGTACGAAAATATTTTACAATTTCCATGTCAGTCTGGCATGTTTCATTTGACCTTGACCTCATTTTTACAGTTCATTGCTCAATGTTTAGTTTTTGTTTTTTTATCTGATTTTCTTATACTATAAGCAATAGGTCAACGATATTTGGTGTATGGAATGAATGTTAGGTGTATATGTCTGTCTGGCAATTGTCATCTGACCATGACCTCATTTTCATGTTTCATTGGTCAATCTTAAGTTTTCCTGGTTAAGTTTGTTTCTTAGAAACTATATGCAATAGGTCAACTATATTTAAAGCATGTAATGATTATAAGGTGTACATGTCTGTCTGGCGGGGTTCATCTGACCTTGACCTCATTTTCATGGTTCATTGATCAATGTTAAATTTTCATGGTTTAGTTTGTTTCTTAGATACTTTGTGCAATAGGTCAATTATATTTAAAGCATATTTGGTGTATGGAATGATTGTAAGGTGTACATGTATTTCTAGTTTGGTTTATCTGACTTTGACCTCATTTTCTTGGATCATGTTAAGTTTTTGTGGTAGTAAAGCTTTATATTTAGGACTATCAACCTAAAATCAATGGTAAGTAAAGAATGCGAGACATTTCAGCATGTGCACTCTTGTTATTCTTTATTCACATGTATTGTTTTAATAAAGTTTGAAATAGTTTTTTTCATGTTTATATGAAGCACTGTTGATTTATTATCCCTCAGTGTGTAACACTGTGCAAGTAGTAAATACTGCATGTCAAAGGTATAGAAGTTGACTTTTATTATCAAAAAGATAAAAATCTAGTATTGAAAAATTTTCTTAACGAAAGAAGAATGATGTTTCATTTTACATAGGAGTCACATGAAACATATTTATTTAAAAAGATCAATAAGCCTTAACAGGTAGCATTATACACTGTCATGACTAAAGCTGTTAACGTAATAACTTAATTTGCAACCATTGAAATTACTATTTTAGCTTGAATTATGACACTTGCATATTTAGGTTTCTACAAATAACTGTATTTGTATAAATTTGTATATTAATTTATTTATTTTAATTAATGCAAGTACTTTATTTCTTTAGGCAATAGGAACTTCTATGTATACCCATCAAAAACAAGCATTATCATGGATGATAGAGAGGGAAAAGGGATCACACCTTCCACCTTTTTGGGAAGAGAAAAATGGGAGATATTTTAATTCAGTTACAATATTCACAACAAATCAAAAACCAAAAAGTGTCAGAGGAGGTAATTAATTTACTAAATAAGAAAGTTTGACAAACATGTATTACTTTTTTATAAGATACGTACAGATAAGAATGTGACCGTAACAGTTGATTGAAATTTCTTAATATGTTTATAGAAATAAGGAGATATGGAATGATTGCCAGTGAGACGAACTATCCATCAAATGACAAGGATGTAATCGCTGACAGGTTGCTGGTTGGCCTTCACTAATGAGCAAAACCCATTCCGTATAGTAAGCTATAAAAAACTAAAGAAAAACAAAATGTGAAACAATTCAAGAAAAAAATAGTGCCTGATTTAAGCATATGAACAAAGTGTAGTAGTCAGATTGGAATCATGTTTAAACTACCAAACATAACTGGTTATTCATTCAGATTTGGTTTTTCATACCGCTGCATGTGTTTTGTTTAAGCTAATTTAACAGTATTTTACTAAAAGGACGGCAGTTTTTTTTACTTTCAAAGTTGTATTCTATATCATATCTATTAAGTATGAATTTGCAGCTCGCTCTCACTGTATTTGTTTGCGATTTACACACTTTCTATTTCCAGTTAATGACAAGCACAACTTTACCAATTGCTTTTTGGTGATTTTGGCTTATATTAACACTCGTGAAGTGATCAAAAAATCATTTACCAGTATTTTCAACTTCTACTTGATGATGAAAAACTAGGTACAAGCAACGATCATAAACGATTTGAAATTACTAAAGTTTCACTAGACATTTTCAACAAGTGAAAAAGAATTTTTATCTTGAATTCCTGTGGCCAAAAAGGTGTGCAGACCAAGGCAAAGATCCGGAAATTTTTTCACACAAATTTGGTTATTTATTTTGAGTTGACTTGAAAGTTGGGGTCCTTTTTTCAAGCTGTCGAATTCAAAATCAACTAGCTCCACAGCTCATTGAAGTTGTACATGACAGTTTCACTGCATTTACTTAATGAAATTCCTTACTGTATATCTAAAATTGTTTCAAAATTGATTTATTGAATGTAACAGTTTAAAATTGAAATGATTTTTAATGACTTAAAACTGAAAATATCTTAGAATTAAACACACTACTTTTCATTTTGGTAAACCATATAAGAACCAGAATTTTGAAATTATTCATAATTTACAAACTTGATAAGATTTCATTGATAATAATAAAGAGAAAATAAAGAAAGAAAAGTAATGTATGATTATAATTTCAGGTATCCTAGCAGATGATATGGGCCTTGGGAAAACTTTAGAAATGATTGCTCTTATAGTGACAAACTTCAAAGATAACAAACCCTTAGCAGTACCAGTGTTTGGTCAAATCAGAAAATCCAAACAACTAAGTATTCTTAAAAAACAGCAGGTATTGTATTCCAAGAATGGTAGTCTCAATTGCATCATAAAAAATGAGACTTGGTTATCTCTTTGTAGTGCAGATGTTTTAAGTTGTTGTATTTTAGACATTTTATATTTTCACCAAGGTTAACCAAGAAATGTATATTGAGGTTATTATATTGAGAACTTATCTGACAGTAACTGTCATCTGACCCTGATTTCATGTTCATTCTTCAATAGCAAAGTGATGTTAATGTTAAATTTTCAGAATAAGGTATGTTCCTGAGTAACTTCATATAAAAAACTGGAATGTCATTTCTTTTGTTACAATTCATAAGATCTTGTCCTTATTTGTCCTCGGCTTTAGTAATGAGGTCAAGTTGTTCCTCAGTTCCTATGATTAATAGGTCATAAATATGTTTGTCTATCTAAAAAAGTCTACCCTTTTCCCGAGTTTTTGGCAATTATCTTGAAAACTGTAAATTATATAAAAGATAGAGAGAAGATGAAAGCAGTGAAAATAATCAGCAAAGTAAGTCAACATAACCGAAATAGTCAATCTCAAAGGAGTTATTGCCCTTGAATTACAAATTTTGCATTTTTGGCTATTGTCTTTAAACTATGGTAGACAGCAAGAGAAACTGGTAAGAGCAAAAATGATCAGCACGAAAAGATTAACAAGTAAGGTATGTTCAGCAAAATTGTCAATCAACTCCTTATAGAGTTATTTCCTTAACTTAATGATGAATTTTATCCCTGTTTGGCTATTCCAAATTGTAAACATAACAAATGTTCAGCAAGATATGATTCACAAATAAATTAAATAAAGGAAAATATCAAACAATGACTTTTTTAGGAGTTATTGCCTTTAAGTGAGGATTTTTACCCTTATTTGCATTTTATGTATTTATCTTGAAATCTATAATACATTCGTTAGCACCAGAAATGACGAGCAAGACAAGATCCTCAAATAAGTAAACATGATTGAAATTGTCAATCGGCTCCTTGTAGGAGTTATTACCCTTAAATGACAATTGTTACCCATTTTTTTGCATTTTTGTAAAAATTTATTAGGTTGAGAGACAACAGCAAAAATTACCATCTAGATTAAGATCTGCAAATAAGCAAACTTAATTGGTTGCAATAAAGGGGAAATTATTGATCAAAATGGTATATTTTTGCAATGTGTGCAATTCAGGCTCTTGGGAGCCTCTAGTTTGAAATTTATACCTATAAATCTCAATCTGATTTTTGGTACATTTTGGTGTATAATGAAAAAATTACAGATGGAGTTGGTCATTTGTTCTTGTTGGATGACTGCTAGCGAAGGCATTCCTGTAGTACTGACACATCTAGTTGTCTTGTAAAAATTGCTTCTTAAATGAGTATCTGGAAAATATGCTGACCAGTCTTTAAAATAACTGTTATGTTAATGAATAACAAACAGTATTTGTACTGACTGGTCAAGTGAAAAACATCTCAAATTTATTTAAGGAGCTGCAATAATTATTAAAACTAGGCATGATTTATTTTTCAGATGATGCAAGATGTTAAAAAAGGTATTCAACCTTTCAAGAAATTGAAATTGAATTTTACTAGTGAATCTTCAAATTCACCATTTAAAAATGGGCATATTAACAAAACTGTATCTAGAAAAAAAGTGCTAGGATTAAGTTTGGATTCCAACCTTCCAGAGGATGAAGAAAGCACTGATACTAATTCTGAAGAAGAATACGATCTAGAGGAAGGTATGTAGATTAAATAAAACCATGGAGGCTGGCTCAATTAAAATAGGGGTAATCAATACTTACAATCAGATAATGCTTCTGTTGAACTTTTGTCATTTTATATCTTAAAAATCACTTATAAAAGATATATTTATACAAATAAGCTCATCATAGATACCAACATTGCCTGAACATCTCCATGTTGGTTGATCAGATTAGTTGAAATCTGATATACTGTAAATACAGAAATTTTGTGTGCATTTATTATTGCGATTGTTAAACAATTGACATAAATGGTGGATAATTATTGTGGTTGTCAAACAATTGACATAAATGGTTAATAATTATTGTGGTTGTTAAACAATTGACATTAATGTTGTGATTTCAAGAAATAATGCTTTAAAATTTAGAATGTGAGTTTGCGAAAACTATTCGTGTGTAAATTCTCTGCTGAGTTGTTACATTTCAGACTTACATTTTTGTATTTGATAAAATGAATTAGAATTGACCAGAAAAATTCTTACTTCTGACTGTAGGGATATAATGATTTGAATCATCTATTATTTCTCTATATGGAAATGTTTTTTTCAACTTTATTAGTTTGCTACATTCAATACTTTAGCTCAGGTCACTGTTATTATATGTAAAGCTTACAAGTCTTATTTACTCAGTAACATGTGAGGGAGATGCTGCTTGTATGTTAAAGAAAGAGGATCCAGACTTTAAACCAGATATTCAGGACACTAAAGAAAATTCATCACCATGTCAAAATTCCAGACGACCAAGAAGGTTTGTATGTTAAATATTCGAGCAATTGAAATGTTTTTTTTATTAAAATTATTGATCTAAAAACATAGGAAAGGTTTATTTTTAATTTGAAAGAAGATTTATCAAGGTTCTGCTTACAATACATTTTGGCTTGAATAGTGAAAAAAAAATCTGGAAAGCCTCCAAAAAAATTAGGAATTGTTTGATTAGCAGAACTAGAAGTTGCCGGATAAAATATTTATTTGCTATCCAAAGGCCAGTAGAACCAGCCTTTGGCTAGTTGACACTCTTATCAGGTACATTTAGTCTGTTTGGCTATTTCAAATTTCTAAAGGTCAGTTAAGTTTTAAAGATGTTGTATACAAGTCTTTCTTATTTTTTTGTCTGTATTGAATCATCAGTGCTTAGTATAAAACTCTTGTTTCCAGAAAAAGAGTGGTGTATTGAGAAAAAGATAATTATTGTAAAGCAAGAAGCAATACCATCTTTACCATGTGCTATGGATTTTTATATTAGTGTAAATGTATATTACTCTTTAGTTTATGATTTATAACATGCATTAAGGGCTGTTCCCTGTAAACATACATCCCAGGTTAAGGGGGATAGAGCCTTCAAACTAGTTTAACCCTGCCACATTCATGTGCCTGTCCCAAGTCAGTGGTTGTCGTTTGTTGCTGTTTAACATATTTGTTTTTCGTTCATTATTTTGTATATAAATTAGGTCGTTAGTTTTCCCTCGTTTGAATTGTTTTATATTTGTCATTTCGGGGCTTTATATAGCTGACTATGCGGTATGAGCTTTGCTCATTGAAAGCTCATTGTTGAAGGCCGTACAGTGACCTATAGTTGTTAATTTCTGTGTCATTTGGTCACTTGTGGAGAGTTGTCTCATTGGCAATTGTACCACATCTTCTTATTTTTACATTGTACCTGTGGAAGACACTACAAAAAACGGGAAACCACCTAAAGAGGCAAATTTTGAATTTCACTTTTATTTCCACTGAATATAAAGTATTTAATTTCAAAGATGTAATCAAATATTAATCAGAGTTGAATCTGTATTTAGACAAGTGAAAAGGCCAATAAGATATGAAGAAGACAGTGAATCAGAAGGAGAGTTTGGTGAAATTAATACTCCAAGTAAGAAAGGTAGGTAGTGAATATATGCCTGTACCTAGTATGAAGTGCTTATCGCTTTTTTTCTGGAATAAATTTCATTCAGGTAAGCCTTGTGCCCAAAGCTTGAAATGCCAAATACACACGTATAAAATTGTTTTGGACAACTAAATGACCAGTACCATATTGTATGTGTAAAACAGGCTTATTGAGTGAACTTACCTCAGTGCCAAAAGTTTTGAAATAAATAGGTATTCCTTGAAGAGGGTGACCATGTAACATATTAGGTAAAGGTCACATGACATGTTTTATGATGCATTAAATTATGACATGGTCAATCTGGCCACAGACCACAATAAATTTCCCTATTTGTTCTTTTTAATGTTTGTCGCATTCAAAAAATCCCACCCTACCATTTTGTCCAATTTTTTGTGTTATGTACAGTACAAGTCCAAAAATATATCCAATATTCAGAAAAATTGAACATTTACAGCTCACAAATTTTGCCAATACACATCCATACCCTTGTGGACAAGTCAAGAGATGTTCCGAAAACTAAATATGATCTTTTTGCACCTGGTCAAATCACCCCTTCCATAAAAAAAATCAGTTAAAATAAAACATTTAAAGATTTATTTCAACTCTCTTCTTTCCTACACTATATATATTCGTTGTAATGAAAATAGGGGTCATTTAATTCTTGGGCCATCTCCTTGAAAGTAACCTCTTTGTCTTTTGAAGATTTTGATTGTTTTGGCTTTTATCCTTGAAGAATGGAGATTTGTTCAAGTTTTTCAAATTTATATAAATCAGAAAATATCACTTTTCCTAATTATTAAGCGTTCAAATAAAAAAAGAACATCTACTATGTCTGAAGAAATTTATATTGGTGGTAAAGATTTCTAATGGTCTTGACTTAATTTTCACACTTTAGTGTTTAGGTTTAGATTTTAGGATTAGATTTAATATCATTTGATACCTTTACGTGATTGGTCTACAATATTGTTATGTTGGGTTTTTTTTACCAGTAAAGGTCTGTCTGACATTGTCATTTTTGTCTCACCTGTGACGATAAGTTGCACAATGCAAGACATAGGTTTTGCTTTTCTGGCAATGTCATCATCGTCAGCATCAACAGTTGTTAAATCTTCTGCTTAAATTAGTTTAATAGGAACTACTTATGATAGATCATTAATATTTTCTATAAAGTTGCAGTACTATCAGTACGTATCAGTTTGACAACTTTCTTTCGAGGCCCTACGTCATGGTCCAGTAACTTTGAATTAATTGGCAATTTTCAATGTTATGTTTTCTTCTAAAGTTAGTTTGATAGGAACTACTTGTGATATAGATCAATGATATTTTCTATAAAGTTGCATTACTATCGGTACATATCAGTTTTGACGACTATTTCGAGGCCCTGCCCCCTAGGTCATAGTCCGCCAACTTTGAATTAATTAGCAATGTTGCTGTCCATGAGATTGTCTTTTTCTGTGTCAACAGTTTATTACATCATGTTCATGTTCCAGGAAATATGTTAAAGTTTTCAAATAAGGTCTTAATCTAATATCAATGTGTGACAGGTCAACAATATTTGATATTCAGATTTATTGATTGTGTTTTGCTTATGTCCAGTGGCAAATATTTCATGCATTCGAAAATAGCCAACTATCACTAATACAATTTGTAGGTTCTGTCAAGTGGTTCAACTGGGATTAAGATCTGGAAATTTGTACTATTACTGCAAAACTATGTTAGGTTGGATTCCTTGCAAAAGGCCATCTTCAAACCCCTCAAAGTAACTGCAAGGATTCATAAATGTGCAGGGATCTTGGCATTATGCATAAGACATAAGATTTAACATCCCCATTCAAGCCAGATGTGGCTACCTATTTAAACTTGTTTTACTGTTGGATTGAAGAAGTCCAGGTGATCATGTTTCTAGATTTAAGTGAATTGTTTGGGTAAGGGATTCATTGTACAGAGAGTATATCTATCTGCCCTTAATCTAATTGTAATGCTCCAGTTGTAATGGATAAGATTTCAGAATTTTACTCACTATACTTGACAATTCCAGTTTTTAGTCTGGATTTGTTATGAGTACATCTTCATCTTGTGTCATGTGGCATTTACCCCATTTCCACACTTCAGTGGTCAGATTTAAGTGTTTGGATTAGGTCTATGATAATCTGTTAAACTCTATATGATTGATAAGCTATATTTTGAATGCAAGTTTGTTAACCCTTTGACTGCTACGCGCGACTATTGTCGTTCCGATAAAGCAGTCCGCTACTGCTACGCGCGACTATTGTCGTTTCCGTATCTCATTTGTTTACACAGTTACCATGGAATGGGCGGAGTCAATATTCATGAGATTGCGGCAGTTTAGACTTGTATGGATTCTGATTGGTTAAAATTCGGCGTACTTTTTGAGTTTCTCTTGACTTTAAATCAGGTATAAGCGATGAAACCAAAAGTGAAAATTTAGATGAAAAAAGGAACAAAATGGCGGAAATTGTTTGGAGTGATGGCCAACACGTTCAGAAGTATTTCAATGATAACGATGTAACAGCGGCGGCCAATTTAAATGATTTGGACGAGAACAGAAGATATAATAGATGGAAATAGAAACATTCTAGCAAAACTGTGAACAGAAGACATTTCAAGCGGGAACCACGGGGATTCCCCAGACGATGTTCAAAATGGATGACATGAAACAGGATTTACGATGTTTATCATTGCGCCTTTCAACTGTGAATCAATATTGATCACTGACATCGATAGATTCAAACATTATGTTTGTCAAGATTATTTATTGACGAAAGTTATATCAATGAACTTGTTGTTAAAACATATTTGTACATGGAAGTAAAAGTCAAAAGTCGGAAGGAAAATACCAGAAAATAGTTGCATAAAAAAAACTGTTGGTCCGAGAAGAAACTTTTTTCTTTTGATAATCGCAATGAAACTAGTTCTTAAAAGAGATTTTTAACAATATTGGTTCAATTCTGAAGTCATGGATACCAATGAAAAGTTTTTACATTGATGGATTCGCGTTAACAAAACATGAAAAAAAATTAATTTACCTTTGTTTACCTCTATTTGCACCTGTACAGGTAATAAATGACCAGAGACTCACACAAAAATAAAATAAATAAAAAATACAGAATATAACAATACTTTTTTATATAACTTTTATTGTTGAATATTCAATATTTACAAAGATATTGCAATTGCAAGTAAGCATGTTTATTTCATCAGTGATTAAAATTTTATTCAGCAATACACAAAAGTACAATAGAAATGAATGCAGCAGTCTAAGGGTTAATAAGAATTACATATACATCTGTAAGGGTCAATTTGACATTGATCTAAGTGCCAGAGTTTTTTTACCTTTAATAAAGATTAAAATATTGCTCCTAATGCAAGACATTTCAGGATATATGAATGAAAGGAAATGTGGGTATATGTCAATGAGACAACAATCCAAGATCTCCATTGATGTACATAACAAATATTGTATAGTAAACTATAAAAACCAAAGAATGACAAAAATTGAAAGAATTTTAAATCTAAAGACCTTGTATAAAATAAATGCCTTAGATACTTAAGATTTGTTCATTAAATAAATAGACTTCTCAAATATTTTGTTTTACAGTAAAGGCTAAACCATCAGGTGATGACAAACCCTACCACCCAACGATTGGAAAAGGAAAAGGCATCGGAAAGAAAGGAAAGGGAATTTCCAAATGTAAAAAAGTATCGGCTACTGATCAAGTTATTTTTAAATCTCAAGTTACTGTAGAAACAAAGAAAGAAGTTGTTGATTTGACCTCACCAACACAATCAGCAGGTATGATGCAAGTTAAAAGATCTTCAATTCAAGTTACATTATATAATTGCATGGCCTAATTGCGAATACAAGTTAGAGTTGATTTTTGTAAAACATGATCTTGATGCTTCAGAAACTTAGATATTGAAAAGAAAATCTTTATCTTGCAGAAGTTGAAGATGATAGTTACTTTTGTTTTTTTTGTTTTTTGTAATATACATAAAAATTCGTAAGGGTTCCGCAGAACCCAGTGTCTCGCCTACTTTTTGCTGTTAATCACAGGCTCAACAAAAATGAGGAAAAAAATTAATAAAAATATTCCTCTCTATACTATCTTTTGATTGTAAGTAGCTTCTGTCCAAGTTTGGTAAAAATTCAGGATAGTTTATGAATCTAATAAATGTTTTAAAAACTTAAACTGCAGACTGTATGTAATGTTAACTGGAAGAAGTCCATTTATAAGTAAAATATGAAAAATATGGAATTTTTTTTTACAATTTACTTCTGGATACTATCTTATGATCATAAACAAGCTTCTTTCCAAGTTTGGTAGATATCCAGGATAGTTTAAGAAAGTTATTAAAATTTCAAAAACTTTAACCACAGAGTGAATGTAATGTTTCCTGCAGAAAAACTAAGTCCATTTATAACTAAAATACGGAAAAAATGGAATTTTTTTTTAACAAAATTTACTTTTGAATATTATCTTATGATCATAAACAAGCTTCTGTCCAAGTTTGGTAGAAATCCAGGATAGTTTAAGAAAGTTATTAAAATTTCAAAAACTTTAACCACAGAGTGAATGTAATGTTTCCTGCAGAAAAACTAAGTCCATTTATAAGTAAAATACGGAAAAAATGGAATTTTTTTTTAACAAAATTTACTTTTGAATATTATCTTATGATCATAAACAAGCTTCTGTCCAAGTTTGGTAGAAATCCAGGATAGTTTAAGAAAGTTATTAAAATTTCAAAAATCTTTAACCACAGAGTGAATATTTGTGGACGCCGCCGACGCCGACAGAATGTAGGATCGCTATGTCTCGCTTTTTCGACAATCGTCGAAGGTTTGACAAAAAGGAATAGGAATTACAAAAAATATTGGACAGCACAGTAGAATGCACCAACACAACACACGGTGTTGATAGCCTGACTTGGTATGTTGAACCAGTTTAACATGAGCACAAACCTCACCCTTTGCCTATCAAGACTATATGTGTAGTAAAAGTAAAACAATATTTGAAAAAACCTGCACAATGTGGCTATCAACAGGATGACCATTAACTTGAACAAGGAAGTAAAAGACTGCATATAATTTGGAAAGCACAGTCAAGATGTGCTAGCTAGCTAAGGTAGCCTCAGCTGTTGGTTGAATACTTCCTCTCTGACAAGAAAACAAATAAAAAAAATCAGAATCAACACTCCAAACATGTTTCTTGAAATCTCATCATAAAATTTGATTGAAATCAGTAGTATTTCTGGGAGACCATAAGTATTTAAAATAGCTTGATCATTTGAAGGAAGACACATTCTAACTGAATATTAAAGTTAGTATATCATGCCTGTAGCCCATACCTGCCAACCCTCCCGTTTTGAGAGGGAGTCTCCCGCGCAAACAAAGAAATTCCAGAAATCTTCCAACTTCTGGTCCACTCCCACGCGGGAGTATAGAATCTCCTGCATTCAGCTATTTTAACCGGGAATGACCCGCGTTCGCATTTCTCTGGCTTTTTCTTTACTGTCAGTAGAAGTAAACAAACAATCAGCAATCATTTGAAAACTTTGGTCAGTAGTTTTTATGTTCGATTTATAAGTAATCGAAAATCATTTATGCTATGTCAACTCCAACAAGATGGAGGTCTTTGTTTGGACCAAGCGGCAGTATAAAAATGAAGAAATATAACTACAAATTGCAAGCAGATTTGATTTAAGATTTTCAATTTTTACGACTAAGTTCATCGGTAATGATTCTTCATTTTGCACATTATGTTCAATCAACTTTTCGGTTGCTTCTAGTTGTCTGTACGACATTTAAAAGTACCGGTATGCTTAGTGTGAGATTCACAGCATAATCAAAATATGGAATGTTATGAGTTGTGAGACTCGAAGGTATTGAAAAAGGTAAAAAAAATAACCCTTGTATAGATTATAACCATGAATTGAAGAAATAAAGTATATTTATTAACTCTTATTGGTGTTTTATAGATGAATAAATAAACAGGTCATATATTTAACTTGCAAATGCCGTTAGCGCAAAATCTCCCCCTTAGCTGTCATAGCTGATGGGGAGATCTCCCTCTTTGAAGGTTTCAGAGGTTGGCAGGTATGCTGTAGCCATATAAGGCAAAAATAAGCATGACTAGTGATGATCTAGAATTGAATAAAAGATGAGCGAAAGTGGTTCTCCACAGAAAATTCTAAATACTGTGGAACATAGCTAAACTACAGCATCAATTCACAACATAACAGTATGCATAACAATGAAATGTACAGTATACAAATAATAGTAACTCTTTATTAACACACAAAATAAATGAACTAAAATAGCCAAGGATGTGGAGAGTGGGAAAAGAGACGCCAATATTTCTAATGCTAAAACGATGTTTACTGCTGCAAGTAAAATTTTTGAATGCCTGAAAGATGCTGGGATGCAAACTGAGCTTTAAATCTGATTGGTCTAGACAAGGCCTGGAAATATGAATAACCAATAATGATTGGTCAACAATAAATCACAGACATAACAGATTCAAATTTCGAGGGATTTGATTGATTGCTAAGTTAAATGACTAAAAGAGAGGTGCAGGCGTTTTAATTAGAACAATAAGAAACTAACAGCTAGCATATATAACAATCAATAATGTATTGAATCTAAATACTCCCATTTTCATAGTTCATTCATCAATGTTAAGTTTTCATGTTTTTATCAGATTCTCACTTTAATAAGGTAATTTATAGGTCAACTGCATGTGTTGTAAAGAATGATTGTAAGGAATACATGTCTGTCTGACAGGGTTCATCTGACTTTAACCTGATTTCCATAGTTCATTGATCAGCTTTAAAGGGGCACTAGCTACGAGATATATAAAAAATCTGAAGTATGATTTTTTTTTGTTTAATTATTAATGAAAGTGAAATAGTGAAATAATAATTTGCTTTTAGCAGCCAGTATGGTCCAATTTTGTCAAATTAAGCTAAGAAACATTGAAGATGAATTATTCACTTGCAAGTAAATAATTGGACCTCATTGAATCCATATAAATGTAAACCTCAATTTAACCCCTTAGCTTGAGATGGATAACGCATGTATTGTGCGTGTTCAGTTATTTAAAGGAAAAGAATGTCAACATTGAAAGTGAAACAAAGGTAATTCATTTGATTGACTGATAAGATCCACATGAAATAATTCTTATACAGGTAAAAACGATGAATAACATATATTTTTAATCTATAATATGAAATTAAACAGACCTAGAAAAATCCAATTGCACGATTTCACTTTCTATTTTTATCTATATTTATGTTTATATCGCTTATATGACCATCGGAGGTCAACTCAATAGTTAATTAGATGGCGTCAATACTAAAATACACACGAAACAAAGCTACATATTATCGAGCCCATGTCCTGTAAATTGTTTATTTGAGACTTTTTATAATTTGAATAAATGTTTTACATGAATATAAATCAAATATGAGAATTTGAGTCAAATCGGTGAACGTGAATTTGACAGCTAGTGCCCCTTTAAGTTTTTGTTATTATTCAAATTTTCAGTTACTTTTTTAAATTATAGTTTTACAATATGTTGCTATATAGAATCATTGTAAGGATACATGTCCATCTGATTGGGATTATGTGACATTGACCTCAGTTTGATGGATTATCAAGATATTCTGTAAATTTTCATTATACTATAGTCATACTTTGACCTTTAACAGTGGCAATTATTCCTTGTGAAAAGAAAAAGCCTACTCCAACTGTTGATGAATCCAGAAAACAACATGATTCTGTCAAAGAAGACTGCATAGTGACTTTATTGAAAAGTGTAGAATTACTCCACCTAAAAGAAATATTTGAAAGGGAACAGATTTCAATAGATATATTGGTTGAGATGGGACATGATGATTTAAAGAGTATAGGTATTGAAGCATTTGGACAAAGACATAAAGTCATCAAAGCTGCTAAAAACTTTGTTATTAGTTCAGGTAAGTATGTGTAATTACGATACATTAAGAAGGAAAATGTTTGGTGTTGAGAAAATGAGAATAACCAGTGGGGAACTTTAGTAAACAACACATACTTTATAGATATAGAATGAAAGCAAAACAATAAGGATGCATTTAGTTATAGCTGTTATTTGTGGAAGATATTCACAATTCATTACAAATCTTAAAACAATATAGCCTTCATCACAAAAAATATGTGTTTAATTGGTTGAAGGCCTTATGTAATCATCTTGTCTGTCTGTGTTCGTCACAAATCATTTAAACCTTTTAACCCCATTGGAATTCATTAATGAAACTTGGTACAATTATTCACCACTTCTAAAAAGTGTTTGGCATGCAGGGAAGAATGATCTGGTATAAGCTATGTTGTAATAGAATAACCCTGGTTACTTTTAAATTGAATCACAATCAGTTGTTTACATGCAACTCAGCTCTTTGTGATGGCTTCAATCACTATCCTTGAGTTTTCAGTGTTCCATTCTTATATCTATAATATGTGTTTGTCGCCCCACATATTAGAAGTTGGTATACTTTCACAGATATAGATAAAGATAGCACATGCTGAAATACTTCTTTAATTTGCTTTAATAAAATTGCTGGTTATCAACGTTTAAGTACAGTAGAAATTGGTCTAAATCTGTCAACCAAACAAATGGAGAACCTATTCTTGAAAATGCTTATATACATTGCTATATTTTTTAGAGTCCAAAAAAATTGACCAAAATGCAGGATGTAATCTGAAGACTGAAACTATCAAGTCTGTAAAAGTACCAGCCTCAAGTACATGTTATGAAGACTTACCTGACCCTGCAGAACAACCTGTCATGGTTTTGGAATCCGGTATAAATACTGTTCTAATTATTTATATATATATATGTTTTGAGGTTCTAGTGGACATTTGTTTTACAGACAACAGTTAGTATCAGAATGGTGTAGTTAACAGTGGCGTAGCTTCTCTTGAGGCAATGAGGCAACTGCCTCAACAAAGTTTTGACCGAGAAAGAAAGATAGAGAAGGTCAAAGTAAGATAGAATGCATGTGTATTCCATAGTATAAAGTGAAAATGGTTCCAAACATTAGAAATGTTTACACTTTACATGCGTATGCATTATCATTAACTTATAGACAGAATAAAAGAAGTTATCCCCGGCTTAGTATATTTCTAGGATTTTGATTGGATAACGCACGTCGTTACAAAACCCATAGCCCCTGGGTGTTGGTAACCCATATACCCGTACGTTGCTATCCATTACCTCGGGATACTTCAGGGTGTTAAAATATCCATATTTACGGATATGAACGTAGATAACTTATAGTATCTATCTTTTTTTTATATAAAAGATCAAAGCAGAAACACGTATTTTGTTTGTAGGAACGAGCAAATTATACTTTAGAAAAAAAGCCTTGATTCAAACAGATATTAGAACTTTAAAATGACATAATGCTTAATTTGTTGTATTGACAACTTGACAACATATGTGTTGCTTTGATAATATATAGTAAATCTGTTTTTCAACAGAAATTTGACATTCCATGGGAACCAATTGTGCTCTTCTTCTCACTTGCATGTTTCTATATTCATATGATGCAGTTATAATCTATCCATGCATATAAAGTTACAAGTCTTAGCTAATCTTGAATCTGTAAAGTTACAAGTCTTAGCTAATCTTTGAATCTGTACAAAAATTGTATTAGAGATAATCATGATTATGTCCGTTATATTTGCTTAGGTAAGTCCTGTCTGAACTTAAATTTCTAACCTAGTTTTGTCAATTTATAATTTTAACCCAGTGCAAATACCTAGTATGTAATCTTTCATGATTATGATTATCGAGTTAATTTTTTTGAGGATGTTAAATGGGATATTGGAATATGGTCATCCCTGGACTCGCCAATGCAAAACAATGTTAAGTCAGAATGGGGGCATTAAATCCACTACCCAGTGCAGCAAGAGTGTAGGGAGCATGCCACATTGTCTTCTCGTTTTAGAACAATTGCAAGATCTCTTTGAGTGGTCCGTAACTGAACTTTTACAAGGCAACATTTTTTACCATGTCTGAAGTGAGACTCTTTTCAAGTGGCATCCTAGTCGACCTACTCTGGAAATCATATCTATTGAATTATTGTATTTGTTTTCTGAATATTAATGAAATATTTGTCACTGGATGTTAATTACAGTCAACCAAACCTGTGTAAAATTTGTCTTTTTGTATCTGTAAGTGTAATGCACTTTTGCAATGACAGACAAATTGAAAAAATGTCTTCTATCTTTAGTTCAAATAAATGGGGAATGTATCCGTGGGACACAGATGATACCCCCGCTTGCATATAACATTATAAAGGGACATTACATAGGAACGGTAAAAGTGACGCTACCCAAATTCGTACTTGATCTGAGTTTTGTGGTAATAAGCATTGTGCATAAGTTTCATAACATTTGGTTGAGGCAAACTAAAGTTAAAGAATGGAAACGAAAAATTCAGCAATTTATCCATTTGTAAAGGGGCATAAAAGTGACGCCACCAAAATTCAAACTTGACCTGTGTTTTGTGGTAATAAGCATTGTGCATAAGTTTCATAACATTTGGTTGAGGCAAACTAAAGTTAAAGAACGGAAACGAAAAATTCAGCAATTTATCCAGTTGTAAAGGGGCATAAAAGTGACGCCACCAAAATTCAAACTTGACCTGTGTTTTGTGGTAATAAGCATTGTGTATAAGTTTCATAACATTTGGTTGAGGCAAACTAAAATGAGAGAACGGAAATGAAAAATTCAGCAATTTTTCCATTTGTAAAGGGGCATAACTCTAGAACGGTAAAAGTGACGCCACCAAAATTCAAACTTGATCTGTGTTTTGTGGTAATAAGCATTGTGTATAGTTTCATAACATTTGGTTGAGGCAAACTAAAGTTGGAGAATGGAAACGAAAACGGACATAAAAATAACTTAAAATAATCAGTATATGAATAAAGAAATATGAGGCAAACTGTTATGAGACTGGAACCCAACAACAACAAAATAGACATCTTATCAGTGAAATTAAAGTATAAATTTTAAATTAAGGGAAAATCTTACCATTAAAGTGATTTTATAGATCGGAAACAAAAATTCATACAGCTACAAAGTAGCAGAGGTGAGACTTCCGCATGCTACTTCTGGCAGAGTTTTGCATATAGTTTACATGTTATATTGTTGGTATTTAAATTTCAACATTTACATTTTATATACTGTCAAACACAGTTGAGACATATCTGAGTTGACAGTTTATTCTTGATACGCTTTAAAGTTGTATATTTATCGCGAGTGGTAAAATACGAATATAAATGCCCAACCCATGGTTAAATGAAAACAAATCTACGGCTGCACACACAATACTGTTTTGGCTGGTACATTTTACCTGAACGTATGATAATAAATAAAAAAACTCACATTTTCACCTTAAATTGTTCTTTTTATCCAATTTTATTACATTCTGAGGCGTACAAGAGGCCTGAGAACGGTTGGTGTTTGCATTTGATGCCGGCTGCATACATATGACGTCACCTTGTTTAGTTGCCAAAGGCGATGACAAGATTTAGCGGAATTTTTCGTTTTATGAAATTTAAAACCAAAATAACTGAAATGGACTGATTTGTTTATTGTGCACTATTAGAATCGAGATAACCGTATTGTAATTGATGCATGGCCTACCTAAAAGGTGTTTTTTACTGTAACAAAGTAAGTTTACTTGGTCGTATAAATATGTATTCCTGCGTTTGCGCTAAAAGTAGATATACTGTGACTATACTGATTGACGAAGTATAAGTCGTCATAATAGAATTATTGTTGAATAACAGTGTTTGGTGTCATTAAAACAACATTGACTTAGAATTACAAAAAGTACAATGCAGAAAAAGTGACCTTTTTATACACCTGTCTATTGTTAAAGCAGTATTTTGCCCTTGACATGTCCTTTGGCCATTTTTGTTGGGTTGCTGTCTCATTGATGTATAATCTCTCAAGGGATGACTGTTGTATTGAAATATGGTAATCTGTTCTGGCTTTAAAACCTTTCCTAAAGTGGGCCAACCATTTGGCTATGCAGCAATGTCCAGGCAGAAAGGAGATGGTAAACCTGATGCCTTGTTAAGAAAAAAAGACATGCTCTCTGCATGTAAAGGACCCTTGCAACAATAATTCTTTGGGGTCCTTAGATAGCTTGTTGCTAGGCAAAACATACGTCCATATGTCCATATCCAAATTTCCCACCCTTCATCCCGGTCAATCCCTACCTTGCAGATCCTACTGGTGGCAGATGCGTCAACAATTGTTAAGTTTTCTGCTTAAGTCAGTTTCATAGGAACATCTTGAGACAGATCAATGATATTTTATATAAAGTTGCATTACCATCAGTACATATCAGTTTGACAACTATTTCAATCAGATTGCAGGGCTCAACATTACAGTTTGTCTGATTGTCAGGGACAAATAAAAGTAGGTGTCAGACAGGTAGAATCAACATATTAGTTGTCCAATGGGACAAGTGAAAAATTTCCTTTATTGACCTACAATTAATGAGTTTATATTATTTCTAAAGAGTTAATAAGTTGGCACAATTTTCAATTTAAGTACATTGGTTTGCATTCAATAATTAATTGGCTTCTTTGACAAATATATATTGCTAGTAAACATACTTTCAGGTAAACAAATTTGGATTTCCTCAGGTTTTATTGCATGAGCGTATTACGTGATTAATTGCATCATCATTTTTCATTTTTACTTGGATTTTACCATTATTGCAAGCATGCATAATAACGGAAGTCAATTTCCGTTAAAAAAAATATTAACAAGAAGCATATTTTCAGATACTTGTTAACAGCTAAAGCGAATGTCTTTATTAATATTCATCTGAAACGCTTGAGAAATATAGAGCTTGTACATGATCTAATAAATGTGTCTGTAGGTACGGACACTCACAGCATTTTTTTTATTTTTTTAACTTTTGATTTTGGCAAGTTACTTTAGAAGTCTGACAAGTTGATTTTCTTCCAACTTGCTGGAATGGACAAGTTGAAAAAATGATAATGTAGAGGCCTGGATTGTCTTTTTTTTAAATTTTCTGCTGACAGTTGAGACATGTCTCTGTGTCAACAGTTTATTATTGTTAATTTTGTTCTCGTCCTGAACATGAATGAAATATTTGCTGTTAGACATAAAGCAAAAAACAATTAATCAATCCTTTTATTCATACTTTTTAACAAACCTGACCTGATTTGTAAGGAATGAAAGTTTGTGAATTTTGATACCCATGGCAGATATACATGTACATGTATATGAAATCTCTGTAAATGAAAAATATAAATTCTCTACTATCTTTCAATCTAAATAATATATAGTTCTGATGTCAGAAGACTTTTTCTTCATAACTTAAGTTCATAAAAGCATTTTCAACCCATTTTCAAATTTTATTTAATTATTTGAATTAGACAAGACAGGTTTTTGAAGAGGAAGTTAGTTATCAAAATTGAATAATTAAAGATTATTCTGCTCATGTATGTGCTCCTAGATCCTATCTCTTTAGGAATGTGCCAATGTTTCTTGCATGCAATGATAAATTTTACTTATTTGGTACATTATTGAAAATGCATCATTTATCTATTGAACTTTTTTCAGATCCTTTGGATGATTTAGAAGTTTTAGGTGGTAATGCTTCCTCAAGTGAGTGTGGTTCTGGTACAGGAAGAACTGAGACAACTGGACCAAGAAGTACTCTTATCATTTCACCATTGTCTGTTTTAAATAACTGGCTGGTAAGATGCGATACAAAGATCTCCTGGGAAGGGATAATTCAGAGATCATCTATGTATACATATATTGATTATGAACTTATATTGAGAAGAGGTAAATTTGTAATATTAGGTCACAAAAATCTTGAACATAGATTTTGAATGCTTCGATCTGGCACTAAGAAGTTGTTTATTTTAGGGGGTCAGCCCAGAACTATGTTTCCTGAATTTTTGATATGATCAAATCATTGCAATTCTGTTAATACATGTCAGAGTGTCTATTGTGGTACTTTAACACTAGGTTATACTAACATGCATCTTTTTATTGATCATTAATAGGACCAGTTTGAAGATCATATCCATGAAAATGTACATCTTGATATATACACATACTATGGGTCCAGCAGAACTAAAGATCCCAAAATTATTGGTCAACAGGACATAGTACTGACTACTTACTCTACAGTTACTGCTGATGCAAAGGTAATTCTCTTCTCAGTCTTGTAGGGTAACAAGGTTAAAGAAACATCAATTTTCCAACCTTTAAAACTATATCTCCTGAAAAAACTTTAAATATTTTTTGTTTGGGGGGGAGGGAACTTGTACACCTTGAAAATGTAAATAATAGTAATAAATGGTGATTACAATTCCACATAATTACTGCTTGTGATAAGGCTAAGGTATCATCTCTGATGGTATGCAGAATCTGGAATAAATGGCTATAGAAACTAAAATTGTGAATAATATCGCTCCTTCATGTGTGAACAGTCTTCTAAAATTTAAAACTACCAAGTATTCTTTTATATACAGTAACATTTAAGATGTCCCCAGTATAAGAATATCTACTTAAGGTTAAAAAAATGTTCAAATATGTTGCAACTACCCTGTGGAACAGTCTTCTTGTCAGTTTCAGAATAGAATACAGTTTTTATACGACTGTCATAATTTGTGGCCGTATAATGGTATAGGGATGTCGTCATAGTCGTCCAAAGACATTTGGTTTCCAGACAATAACTTGAGTATAAGTGTATGGATCTCTATGAATTGTACCACAAGGTTCCATACCACAAAAGGAAGGTTGGGATCGATATTGGGGGTAATGGCCCTAACTGTTTAAGAATTTTTGGCCAAAAGCAATTATTTTTCTTTTTGAGGAGAATAACTTGAGTATATGTGTATGGATTTGTATGAAATTGTACCACAAGGTTTCATACCACAAAAGGAAGGTTGGGTTGTATTTGGGGGTTATGGCAGTATGTGCTTAGAAATAAGGGACCAAAAAGGGGTAAAAAACAAGCAGTTTTTCAAAACTTTGTTTGAATTGCTTATTTCTGACCAATTTCAATGGGGTTTAAATAATCTTGCAATATTGGGGTTCTTTGATATGCTTAATCTTACCGTGTATTTTAGAATTTTGATTTTGTCCCTCACTGTTTATGAATTATAATATACTCAATTCAAATAAAGTTTTCTATGACTCAAAAACCTATTTCTTCTACCATGAATTCATAAAGTTCACATCTCTGCTTATGCACTCATAATGCTACTGGAATTTTATTTATCCGAATAATATACTAAACAAGTTGATGAGCTAGTTTAATAAATTTCACCTTGAAATACATTGGTTGGTGTCTACTAAAAATTACAGGTTCATCAAAAATAAGACTTTTGTTTCATGTGAAGGACCAGTGGCTTTCAATCTTTGATCTAGTAATACATTGGTGGTCCTCTTCAAGAGTTGTACTTGATGATTTCTGCCACCTCTTAAATATGGCCACCACTATATCCTGTGAACAATTTGAAAAATTATGTGAAGGATTTTTATCAAATAAGGTAAATGATACATTTAAGATACTTTTGGGGATTGAACACAAACTATTGTCTTTTAGTTTACCAAGCATCCTGGTGTCAGATGTTACTGAAACCTAGTCTCTGTCAGAGTATTGTACCCCAGGATTATTCTTGTGAAAAATTTTCTGTTTTGAGTTGTTATACATAGGATTCAAGTCGAGGACACATGCCTCTTGGAGATTCCTTCTCTAGATTTTTGTATTTTGATGGATTTTGAGCCAAAATGAGATTATTTCTTCCTTGTTTTTTTGTAATCAAAATTGATATCTTTCAGGGAAATAACAACCCACTTCAGAAGGTGGAATGGTTGAGGATAGTATTGGATGAAGGACATGCTATAAGAAATCCAAATGCACAGCAGACAAAAGCTATTTGTGCTCTCAAAGCTGAAAGAAAATGGATTTTGACGGGTAAAGATTCAAAGTTTGCCATTCTTTAACTTTGATCGATATGCGTACATTGATTATTCTTAATGATGTTTTTTTGTTTTTATTAGGGATGACAATTTTTGGGGAATCAATACTGGAGTACTCTTGTACTCTTTCCAAATACGTGCAAGAACTTAATTGGGGATAACAGTTTTAAGTATATTTTTTATGACCCGCCTGCCTATGATAGTAGAGGGGCATTATGTTTTCTGGTCTGTGTCCATTTGGTAGTCCGTCCTGGATCAGGTTAAAAAAAAATGGGAAAGATACTTTACCACCAAGATGTGGTCACATCAACTTGAAACTTATTTCACATGTTTATTACGATGTGAACTTTAAAACCCTTTATGAGTTCTAACTGTTGCATTCCTTGACTCGTTCTTATACATTTTTTTTTTAAATCAGTAAGGACATTTCATGTTGTTTATGCTGTAAAACTCTGGATACAGGTTCCTCTTTGCCATGAATTCTGGCATAAATTGACAGTTTAAAAAAGTCAAAACAGATAACCAAAATCATTTGGAAATATTTTAAGCCCTTTGACCCACACCTATATTATTCTGTTTTAAATTTTGCAAAGATGATAAAAGGCACAATATAAAGTAATGTTTATCCATCCAACAATATTTTTATGAAGGGCACCTGTCTGCTTTTCCATAGGTGCCCTTTATAGACTGGTTGCATGGTTCTTTGTTCCTTCATATTCCCCTCAAACATGTAATATATCAAAATGACATTGAATTAATGATTAGTACTGAATAGAATTTTATCTGATGTTTGTCAGAAAAGAAGATATAAGTTTGTAGATTGTATAGAGAATATTCTATTTCAATATCCCTTTAATATCAACCTGAGACACCCAATATAATCCAAAGAGCGCTGCTCAAAGGATTTTATTGCTTGAGGGTTTAAATAGCATTTTTTATTGACAAGAAAAAAAAGCCATATCATATATACACCTGAAAATATACTTAAAACAGATGTTTTGATAAAGCTTGTTTCGAAAGGGTTTGTTAAAGCCTGTACAACTGTAACTGAAATTGATATTATCACAGATGGCTGATGCAAAACAGATTGCCATTGATTGTATTTGTATTTACTACTAGCTATAGGTGTATGATAAATTACTGTCTATTTATAGGTACTCCCATTCAAAATTCCATGAAGGATCTTTGGTCATTGGTAAACTTTTTACAGATCAGTCCATTTACAGATAAACAATGGTGGAACAGAGCCATAGAAAGACCCCTAAATGAAGGAAATGACAATGCTCTCAAGTATATCAAAATATTTTTTTTTTATTTATAACTATGCTACTCTTAAATTAGAATAAGGAAAAAAAGCAGATATAAGAAAGAACATTCACAGAGAAAATATAAAAAGAAAAGATTTTCTTGTTTTTATGCATAAAAAAATTATTCATGTATAAGAAAAGACTAGAATGCAAATAAATGGTTTATGTCTGGCCACAACGCAGTCTCAAAGGCAAGACTTAGGTGTCCTGTTTCCGTTGTCAGCTAAAGATGTACCCATAATAATGAGTCAATGATATTTGAAATGGTATTACTATTGGCACATCTCAATTCCATGGAGATTATTTGGTCCTGCACCATCAGTCATGGTTTCATTGACTTAATGTGTTGTATATTTTATATGTTACAGTATTGCCAATTCAATTTTAAAAATTGCACTTTACTATCAAAAATGCATACAGGCAAGGAACTTGTGGGTTGTGCTAAAATATTTTCTTGTTTTCTTATGATTAACATTTTTACAGACGAGTCCAGCATCTAATGGGAGCGATAGCTATGAGGAGAACAAAGACCATGAAGATAAATGATAAACCAATAGTAGATTTACCTGAAAGGAATGTTTTCATTGAACATGTCCAGTTGAGTGAAGAGGAAAGATCAGTTTATGAAGCCATGCAGAAGGAAGGAAAAATAATTGTCAGCAGGTAAAACTATATAAATAATTTGTAACTAGTGACATGAATAAATTTTTCATATAATATTTGTCCCGGCTTAATGATAATTACGTTGATAGAAGTTAGTACCTTGAATACAATATATATTGTAAAATGACATTCATATATCATGTATATGATACTTTTAGTTAATTTTTTCACTTGTACAGAAAAGTTAAAGTTTCTTATTATTATAGAATTAAAAGGGGCAGTATATAGGTAGAAGAAAAAATGAATAAAAAATTCTCCATGACTGAATCTTAAAACCTAGAATCAGATGTAACCATATTTAGTGTTATGGAGCTTAATCTTTTAAAACTTTCTGAATTAGATTTATGAAAGTATTTAGATTTCCAGAGTGGAAATGGGGAATCTATTTATGTGATCATGTTGTAGTAAGAATTGACTAAGGCCACACCAAATTAATTTCTAGTTCTTCGGACTCTTTCCTTTGAAAAAGGGTAGCTAGAGTGTGAAATTTTTTTATTTGTTTTTTTTCTTTCTGGAATTTGATTTTTGGCAGGCAAAGGAATTTTTTACTAGCGAGCGGTATTATTTTTGAAATATTTAAAAAAAAAATCTTATGAAAAGAATTTTAAGCAAGCGAGCGATTAGAAATTTACATAGTTTCGGTGCTTGATATTTTATATATCTCATATCTTATTTCTTATTTTAACCTACTTTGCTTCTCTATTTGTTCTCTAACATCCAGTTTAATCTTCTCAAAACATTTCCAAGTATAAAATGGTTAACTTGTAGCAAAACCTACGACTTTATGTAGTCTGATCAAATAAATAGGATCCTGCTGAACATGAAAAAGTGCAACAGCTTTGATCAGGCATGCATCCATATTTAATGTAAATTATGAGTGATGCAATGTATGTTGCTTTAAATAAAGTATGCAAAGCATAAATGCATGAATAAAGCTTCAAGTTGTATATACAACCAAATATATTTCTGTATATAACAAGCTGAAAATTAATACAGGACTGTCCTCCAAAACCACACCAATTTATACCATTCAAATGAACCCATCAGATGTTATATACTAACTAAACAAAAGGAACATTTCAATACATTCCACTTCCGTCATTGCTTTCCTGTAGAATTTAATGATAATCAAATTTATATACCAGGTATATATCATGTATATACATGAATATATGCATGTGGACATTGCTCTGTGTTGAAGGCCATACCGTGAACTAGTTGCAAACCTCAACAAATTTGGTTTTCTGGTTGAAGGTTGTCTCACTGACAATCATACAATTTTTCTTTTAGAAGATTTTGTAAACTGTAAAGACGGATTAATGTGTTAAATTCAATTATCACATAAACATTCTTGTCAATTTCCATGCTTTTAACTAGTATACATTATTGTTGAGGGGTCAGCTGAAGTCAGCCTCTGGGTGCTGGATTTTCCCACTGTGTTGAAGACCCATTGGTGGCCTTGGGCTGTGTTCTGCTCTGTGTGCAGGTTGTTGTCTCTTTGACACATTCCCCTTTCCCTTTTCAATTTTATTTAAATATAACTTGGTAATGATACTAGCAAATATAAATAAATTTCAAATTTTTTAAGGAAAAACCTTTATTCTAAAAAAAAAAAAAAATCAATATGATAGTTTCATTTCCATTTGGGATTCTCTTTTATTCTTATGCATGTTATATTGTCACAATTTAAATCTTTCAATACAGTGAATCATTCAAGGATATTACTTCACCAAGCATGAGTCAAGTAATTCACTTAGTGGGACACCCCTTACAATATCACTGAAAGTTTTAGCTGGTTCTTCTGCTGTTTGAATCTTGGTGAAAATATCCAGTGGTAGTAGGTTCCAATCTTTAATTGTATTGGTATGAAGCAGAATTTTAGTGTGTCTGGTTTTGTTTGCAGTCTCAGGAAATGTTGGCCATATAAATGCATGTTTTTTGGTTGTCCTAGATGTTTTTTTCTCGGGTTGAGTTGATCAGATCATTAACAGGTGGTTGGCTTGACCGTGTATGCCTTTGCAGAAGAGGATAAATCTGTTTTGGGTTCGACGATCTTTTAGGGATGGTAGTTGCAGCTGGTCATAAAATTGCTGTCATATTTCCTGGGTCGTAATAATTTGTAGTTTGATGTTTTTGCACGGAGCACTTCCAACAAATCGGTAAAAGAATTGGCCAAATCATATTCTACTGATGTGTTTGCCTGCGTTACCACTGTAACTACAAATATTCCACTCATGTCTTACGTTAAGAATGATTATCATACTAAATTTCGCAGATGAAATTGTAACAACAATGTTGTGAATGTTAGATCTAGATCGTTTTTAATGTCAATTTCTATGTCTGTATGGCGTTGCTTTCAAACGCACAACTGATCAAAATTTTTGTTTCCTAAATTTAGAGATGGACGCAGGTTTAAAAAAAAAGTACTTTTTTCTGGTCGACCTTTCACGACGAACAAGGTATTAATTTGGCGTGGCCTAAGCAAAAAAGTTGCCATGGTCTCAAGCCTTAGTGGAGGACCCTATAGTCAGTGCTGTACACATTATTCTTATTATTAAACTGACTGGCAATTTAAATTTTTTGTAACATTTGACTTGCATTTTTTTTTGGTTTTGTACATATGTATAAAAATACTGCAATATTGTTGTTAGTTTGGATCTGCTGATTTGCAACAAATCCTCTGAATTACATAAATCCCGTTCCATGATGAAACCATGCAACTTTTTCTATCATCCAATGGAACATTTTCCTCAAAATGTATTATCATTTTATGCCAAGATAAAGAAATCCATTTTATCAAAGCACATTCTTACAGATAAAATGATGATAAGATATAGTGTTATAACGGATATTTTACAGTTAACAGTATTGTATTTTAACAATTCAGGTACTTCACTCAAGGGACATTGCTCCACAACTATGGCGATGTTTTGGCTATATTGATGAGATTAAGACAGATGTGCTGCCATCCACTGCTTGTTGCAAAAGCAGCAGCAGCAATTCAGGAGACAGTTGGGCACCTTGAACCAGGGCAGGCCATTCCTGATCATTTGAGAGAAAAATTAATCAGCAAATTGTTATTAGTTTTAGGATCTGGTTCAGATGAAGAATGTGCCATCTGTCTAGATGGTCTGAAGGAACCTGTTATTACTCATTGTGCACATGTCTTCTGTAAGAGATGCATTGATGCTGTGATTCAGTCAGAAAAGGTATACTTTTGAAATATTTCCTACTTAAATGGAAAGACCCTGAAACAAATTAGTGTATCACAATATATATATATAATTCACAGTCAAACCTGCCTTTACTGTCGCCTCTTTTCAGCGCTCACCTGTCTCTAAAGATCACTTTTGGACCCTCCCACATGTTTTCTCTTTATAATTTCTCTTTTTAGGGGTCACCTGTGTAATGTGGTCAGTGGTCACCTAATTTTTGCACGAAATTATCATTTCAACTTTTAACAATGGTAATATTAATGTTTTTAACTACCAACCTGTTATACCAAGAACTTACAATAAGAGGTGGATTTGTGAATTCCTTGTGTTCAAATCCTTACACCTTCCATTGAAAACAGTATCACCCACTTGTTTCTTCCTGAAAATAAATACCATGTCTCAAACGTTTTCTTCCAATTAACAATGCTGGAATCCACCATTTTTAATTTCACTGCTCCAAGAACTATAACTCTACTGATTGAAAACACCAAAGCAATTTACCGAGATCCTAGACATGGGTGATATTGGAAATCGGAATTTTTCGGAACCACTTTTAAAAGGTCACCTCTGTTGAGTGGTCACTTTTAACACTTCTCATAAATGACCACTTAATACAAGTTTGACTGTACTAACAAAGTGGGAGGCATACAGTATTAAGAATGTCCAACTTTCTTTAATTATTGTCTTCAATCTGGAGGTCCTCAAAAACTTATAAATGGATTTCAGTTGAATATACACCTCTTCTCTGTTTAGTGTTGTTATGCATCTTAAATTTGGTTTTAGCATTTAGTTTTCAAGAGATAAATATGAGTCAAACTGGTGGAAGTCTTCATTTTAGTATTTGCATTCCACTTCTCTCAGTGTAATGAACAAACCATCACATTGTAATGTTGTGGTGCATTCTGTATTTTTGACTCTGCATTTTAGGTTCTTGAGTTAAGATTGAAGTACTATTGAGTAATTCCCTTGTGTAGAAATATATCGGCAATCAACTTCTCCAAAAACACTGAATTTATTGCATTGGATCCCTGCACTTTGGTTTCTATGATGAGAAATAAGTGAGAGTATAATTTGAAGATTAACTATTATATTATTATTATCATAATAGAAACATTTTTGCAATCCTATTCTCCTAGGTCACCAAATATGTCTTCTCTGTAATGTATAGTTATATATCTTGCCTCTGATGTTACTATGATGGAATACCAATGTTTAACTTTTCAGCCTCATCCACATTGCCCATTATGTAGAGGAAATGTTGATACAGACAAATTGCTTGCACCTTCAATTGAAGAGTTAAATCAACAGAAAGACACAGAACAAATGGATATTAGTGCTAATACTTGGAAATCTAGTGCTAAGGTATGGTGGGGATAGGATATTAGTGCTAATACTTGGAAATCTAGTGCAAAGGTATGGTGGGGATAAGAATTTAGTGCTAATACTTGGAAATCTAGTGCTAAGGTATGGTGGGGATAGGATATTAATATGTATGCTTGGAAATCTAGTGCTCAGATATGTTGGGGATAGAATATTAGTGCTAATCCTTGGAAATCTTCTGCTAAGGTATGATAGGGATAGGATATGAATACTTATTCTTGGAAAAGAAGTGCTAAAGTATAATGGGGATAGGATATTAGTGCTAATACATGAAAATCTAGTGCTAAGGTATGTTGTGGGTAAGATATAAGTGCTAATATGTACCGATTATCAGGTTGTCATGAGTTCAAAAAGGCTTCATATTGTTGTTGAGCAAACGTGAAGATGACTTGAGTTCAGGTCAATCTTGTCAACGTGGATTATTTCATTATGACGTCGGTGATATGTCTGGATCAAAGTTATTTAGGCCAGGTTAACGTATTTGACGTCACAAAGCCGTGATATGCAAATTTATGAAGAGTTAAGCAGAGAGATACAGACCACGGGAACACAGATAAATGAAAATCTAGCTCTAAGGTATAGTGGGAATAGGATATTAGTGCTAAGCTGTGCAGAATTGGATATTATAACATATTATTACTACTGCTCATAAATGATGCTAAGGTATTGTTTGAATAGGATATTATTACAAATCCTTAGAAATCCAGTTGGATAAAATATTAAAGTTAAGGTTGGGATAGGATGTTTGTACTAATGCTTGGAAATTTAGTGGGGATAGGATATTAGTTGAAAACCTTTGTCACATAGTGATGAAGGACTTTTGACTCTACAATATATTTTGAATTATCATAAATATTTATTTCAATGAAAATAACCAAAAATCTTTTACATCAGGTTGATGCCTTGATCAATGCCTTGTTGAAGTTGAGACAAGAGGATCCCTCAGTTAAAAGTTTGGTTGTTTCACAATTCACATCCTTGTTGTCACTTATAGAAATACCTTTAGGGTAAGTATGTTGCAAAAGGGAAGTTAATTGTTGCATATCTGACTAAAGTAAAATTGATACTTTTTTAAATAGATTATTGTGAGAAAGCTGTTTTGTAAATTTCTATTGGTAATAGTCATTCATCTATCTGTTGGACTAATAATACTTTAGATGCCCTTTGTTGTCCCCTGTGTGATTTGTTGAGGGGGACATAGAAATACTGGGCATGCATCCCTCCTTCCAATTTTAAATTCTCTCGCATGTATAATTCTTGTCAGATTTTATCAACTTATATCTAAGGTTTATATCACTTATTTCTCTGACACACTAAAAAATCAGTACCAATCAACTATTTTTAAAAGAGTAATGCCCCTTGGGAATATTAATTATATGGAAAATTGCATTTGTAAGTACTGTCATGCATACAATTCTTGCCAGATTTTTATCAAACTTATATCAGAGGTTTATATCACCAATGTCTAGGACAAGTTGAAAATCAGTGCTGATCAACTATTTGTAGTAGAGTTGTGCCCATTGGAAATATTAATTATATGAAAAATTGCATTGCAACTGCTCTCACTATACAGTTGTCTCTAGATTTTTATCAAACTTTTATCAAAGGTTTATATCAGCAATGCTGAGGACTAAAAGAATAATCAGTGCTGATCAAGTAATATCAAAAGAGTTATGCACCTTGGAAATATTAATTATATATTCTAAATCTTATTATGTATTTGTATATATTGCCTTTACCTGAGTAAACATGATAAACATTATTATATTTATTATTATTATAAAATTCCTAACCTAACATTTCTTTAAGAAATTAATAAAAAGTTAAAAGAACCAAAAAACATTTATTAGTTTTTGCCCTTGGACAGATAAAATATGTGCAACACGGGGGACACTGAAACTCTATTCTTTTATTCAAAAGCTTTCACACTTTGTAGGATTATTTGTCGTCATTTTCTTGATTATAATGTACTGTCATATTGAGTAAATTTTGCAGGAATCATTTGACTTTGATTATTGTTTTCACTATTGTTACACAATGACACCTTGACTTTGAATTCAACTCCTGAGACCATTTAACACAAAGCTTTCGTTCTTGGTAGCAGGGAAAGAAATTACAAAGAAAGTTGGGGTCAAAGTCATTGTTTCAATGGCCTCGATAAAAACCTGTTTGCTTAGGTGGCATAAAGCCAATCAAGTTTCTAAAAATTGAAAAATTTGGAAAAAATGGTTTCCAGATGGTTACTTGTAGTTCCATTTGAATGATTGGAATGAAACTTGTACAGATGGAATTTAAAGAGAGGGGGAGGAATAATTTTTGGCACCATGGGTCCAAGATAAAGGTCACTTTTACTAAAAATAGATTTTGTTTACCTTTTATACAGGTGAACATTTTCTTCTTTTGTCTCTCTAAACATACTAGTACTGTAAATTTAAAAATGTTGCAATGTTTTTATTATTGAGAAAATTCTGAGTGTAACAGATTTCCTAAAAAAAAAATTTCAAACAGTTAGTTGCATGCAGCATTATCTGATATCACAATAATAAATCTAACATGTGTGGCCATTGTTAAATAATAGCAGTAAGAAATGCATGCATAATTTCTGAATTATTATATAAAAGGTGTTTTGAAACCTTGAAATAAAAAAATTGTTTTCTATCAATATGCAGTTCAGGGAGCATCAAGTGGCAGTGTCAGCTTTTCACTTGTTTTTACTTTAAAATAATTTGTGTAGTAGGTGTTGTATCAGGATGAAATTTCATCAAGAGTATGCCAGGATAGCTGATGTCCATATTCCATGATATTTGTTAAAATTGTAACAGTACCTTAATGTCAAGTTTCAGTGATTATCGTGTCAGAAAGTATTTAATTTTGTATTAATGATAGATAAATGCTGCAAGGAAGGGCATATTATTTTACTGGACACAATACATTCTAATTCCAATTGATGTTGAAAGTTTTTGCCCATGTTATTACACACAAACTCCATTTTTGGACAAGTTGTCTATTGCTGACCTTGTTCATGCTCTCAGCATGAATAAAATATTTGTGGCAGAGCATTGATCATTGCATAGTCCAAAGAAGTTTTAAAGGGAAAGTTCGATGATTTATCATGCATGCATTTAAAAATGTTGGGAAAATGCCTATAAGGGCAAGCTGGGTAACAGAAATCTTAAATGGTAGAAATATTTGAAAGCAAGCCAACAATCCATTTCTGAACAGATGAACATTAACAGTGATATTACTTATTGTAGTATGCATGGATTTAACTTTGTGAGGTTAGATGGAACAATGAGTTTGAAGCAGAGACAGACAGCTATAGCCCAATTCAGTAACAGCAGTTTTGGCACACCTACCATTATGTTGCTATCTTTAAAAGCTGGTGGAGTTGGGATCAACTTGATAGCAGCTTCCAGAGTATTCCTTATGGATCCTGTAAGATTTCTGTTATTTATAATAAAAAAGTAGTTATAATGTAAAATGGAGGATGGTTTTCAATAAGTGGGACATAATCTAACTGATTAAATGTATGACATGCAGAATTTTAAGTTAAAACAGTATTATTCTTCGAAATCCAATATATCAATAGTATGCAAAAAAGCTTACAGAAATTACCATGACCAAAACAAACAAATAAAAACATCTTGTCAGAAAAACCGAGACAAAAAATGATTGTAAAGAATAATTTAATAATCCATTGCTTTTTTTGTAGTGTTACATTTGCATTCGTTCATTTTATTTTCTACTAGAATTTTAGGGTTTACCTCTTTAATGACTTTGAACTTTTTTTCATTTTTCAAAATAATGTGTTTAGTTGATATTTACAATATCAATATGATAAATATTTTACTTACAATAGACAATATTTGGAATTTTGTGGAACAAAATTTAAACACATGTTACTCGTTTGCTAGGCTATTGTATGCTTTGAAAAAGTGCAACTTTGGGACTTTTACACAATGACGCTATGTGAATGCAACTTTTGAGATTGTTTAACAGAAAGCTTTCATACATGATAGCAGGGGTAGAAATTACAACCAAATTCTTAATCACCAATTGCGCCCCTACTATAAAGGTTAAAGAAAGGGAAAGTAGCCTATTGATTTTGGGTCGGCAAACTGGGCGCATTACATTTGCGTGCATTTGGGGATTAATTAGTTTTTTTTACGTTTGTGTGCAGGTTTTGTTTACATTTGCATGCATTTATTTTACAGGTAACACACGTAAATATAAAGATAATTTATGATAAATACATCAATTAATTTTGAACATATTTATAATTTCAAATTATATATTTTTCAGATTAATTCTTCATGTATTTTGTGTATCTTGACATTATTTTAAAAGTTCAAAACTACCACACATATCAAACTGAGAGGGCTTGAGACACCAGCAGTTGTTGGTAGAAGTGAGAAAGAATCAAAAACTGAGTATCTGATGGAGAAATTCCGATAATACAATAATATGATCGGTATATATTTCCAGGACTTGGTGCTTGTGCATAAAAAAACAAACTTATCCTTCTAGAAACCCCCTTTCCTTCTGGTTGGTGAACAAGGGACAGACTTGTAAATAGTTAAATAAATAAATAATAGTAAAAAAAATAAATATATTCTACCTGTATTTGCCTGAGTTTACCTGTAAAATGTAATGATTTTTGCGTGCAAATGTAATGCACCGGGCAAACTGGAAGATAACTTGATATGTTAAGAGTCAAACATTATGACATCTTTGATTAAGGCCCTGTCAAGCATATTTTATGTCAAAAAACTGTGACATGCAATTTTATGAAGAGCCAAGCAGAGCAATATTAAAGGCACAAGAAGGCCAATAAGGATGCCTATATAAATCATTCCTATGTTCAATAGGTTCCTACACAAATTAAAAGTTTGATAAAGATATCGCACAAGTTTTGTCTAAAATTGGTTATATGTTTCATAAAAATTATATATGATGTAATCTGTTTTTTTCTAGGCCTGGAATCCAGCTACAGAGGAGCAGTGCTTTGATAGATGTCACAGACTTGGCCAAACCAGGAATGTAACAATAACAAAGGTAGGCTGATATCAAGTTGTTTAGAATTCGCTGGAATGTGTTATAAATAGGAGTTATTTCCAGATGTTCTTTGCAGTGAAAGTAATTCCTGTATGAAAGTTCAAGGGGCCGGGGGTTGTCAATAAAGATGAATAAAAGGGGCAGGGGGTTGTCATTAAAAATGAGTACAGGGGAAGGGGATATCATCTTATGAGCTTAGCAGTACCTCTAGTTTACATTTGTTAATATTTAGTTCTATGAAAAGTTATATTTTGGAGAATATGTTAATATTGTTAAAAGTAAATTACTGGTATAGCAGAATTCATAACTCATTGTTCATTAAAACAGTGAAATTTTGACAACCAAAAAAAAATGCATATTTTCATTAGACTTGTATATTCAAAAATTGTAATTATGAAAGAGAAAACTTAATTTTTCCATTACCCTGAAAATTTGAATCTCTGATGACATATGCTTTTAAATATTAAATATCATTATAGTTTGTTGTTGATGACTCCGTAGAAGGCAGAATGATGGATTTACAGGACAAAAAGAGGAAATTGATGCAGGGGGCTTTTGGCAAGAAACAAACTGCAGAGGAAAAAAGGACAAACAGGATACAAGATATAAAAGCTTTAATGGATATGTAAAAAATAGACCTGAGCAGGGATTGACTCTTCGTGTCTTATGCATATTGGATAACAGGGATCATCATCAGATGCCATTCATAAGAAGATTGGACATTTTGTAATGTTAATTTGTTTGTTTACATATTTGTTACTTTAGGTAACAATTGTGGAAACTTGATTTATTTTATGGGATTTGAATGCAATTTTTTTAAGGTGCTATGAAAAAGGTGACAGTTCATATATCATATTAAAACTGTTCATCAGTTAGAGATGTGATTTATAGTGCTTTTTATACATAGTGCAAGATATTTTATACATGTACTTTAGGTTGATTTTACATTAGTTGTATTCTCCTCTCTATGGCACAATAAAGGAACGGTAGCAAAAGGAGAATGCATGTTTTTGGATCAAAATGGTCCTGTCTCTTTTTTTTTTTTTTAAATTAAATCAATATGGCCCTGACATGGAAAATGAATCTTCTTTGATATTCAGTCATCATTTATTACCCAGGGCTTCCAAAAAAAATTTGATCCAGCTGGACATTTTTGTCTTATCCCGATTTTTATGTTCGATGTTCTGGCATAAACTGTTAAATTGACATTGCATCATTCGAAGTGTGCAACATAAGCGTACAAATATCTGCATAAGACCCTTTATTTGTGCAAAATTACTATGTCAAAAACTTGACTTTCGTTTTTAAAAAGTACATTTTCCTAGTACCGGATGTTGACTTGACAGTGGTAAAACATTGACCAGAGCCAGTTGTGTTAAATCTGTGTACGTTTTCAAGAAAATACTGAAAATGAACGTTAGACAAACGTATCAATGATGATTTTAACATTTTTAAAGAATTCGGATGCATAACTATATCTCACACCTGCGCACAGGTGTACTAGTTCAAACAACGTAATTTTGATGATTTTTGCTTTTAAAAACCTTTATTACTACCTTTTCAAATTTTTCGTCAAATCATATTTTTATAAGTATTTATGATAATTCAAATCTCTTTGACTAAATTTATTAGATGCAAACCACTGAAATTTAAGAAAATAACTTTAAATAGATCGATCAATGTCCGGTACAAAATAGTTTACCTGTTGCCTGGACAGGTAAATTTCAGCTTATTCACCTTCATTGTAATGAGAGGGTATTACAGTAGGGTTTGTTTTGATAGTATTTATTCAGCTCAGCACAACAAGTCAAATATATAATTTATCAATCAAGTCCGGACAATACAACCATTTTGGAAGCCTTGTTATTACCTTTTACTTCCTAGAAATCTCAGCAGTGGCAGAAATAGGAAGAAATTAATATAGTTACATTGTAAATTTGCCCATTTGATAATGATTTTGAAAGAAATAACATAAGATCATGCATCCCTACCCCCCACCCCCCTCACTCAAAAGATAATTTTATATCCAGGTGGATTCACTGTGTATCCCTACATTTGATTTTGTGAAAGGCCACAATAGCATGTTATATTACTTCTGCCAAATAATCACTGAATTTCTTTACTTGGGGGGGGTATATAGGGAGGTCTAATTTTATCAGCATCAACAATCCATTAGTGCCAATAAAACACATTATTATTGGCATTTTGAGGCGTAAACAAATAATGTTTACAGGGAAACCTATTATATCTTTTTGGGTCAAATGCAAAAAGTATGTATGTGCTTTATTGATATTTTTACAAATTCTCTTTATTTGTTTAGCCTATATGATTTATCATGGGTAAAGTTTCTCTAGAATAAATTGCATTGTATCTCAATTCTAAATTAGGAAACATTTCATTTTATGATTAAATCAAGTTTGGGATGCAAAAGAAAAGTCATACATTTTTTACTTTTTAAGATAATTTTTTATGAAGAAATGTTAATTTTATTATAATTTTTTACACAAATGTTTTTTTTAAATGTTGCAGGGGGTTTAGTACTTGATGAAATGCTGGGAATAAAATAGAAAGGGTATTAACACCATAACTAGAGTTAAACTGAGGTTCATATACCAATAAGAATAAAATTACTTTCATAAATATCAAGAATGAAGTCACTTCATTGTATTACAGAATCAAATATATCAGTATTGTTAATCTTCTAGTCTAAGTTGTTTAAGTAGATAAATAGTCATTTTTGTTACTTTTGGAAAATAAATTTTTGAACATATTTTTGTTTATTCTAAATATACATCATATAGGTTTGTGACCTTGGAAAAGAAGTTTCCATACTTTGCTTGTTCATGAGCAATTCATTCTGTTTGTGTTAATCTTGAATATGCATGACAATGATTGGTACCAGCTTTTCTGGGATAAAATTAATTGGAGGAGAAAGATGTTGGATGGTACCCTACAACTCATGACTACAGTTGTAGAAGTCCTGTGAAGAACTATCACTTGCTTCAAAGTGCACGATATAGCAGCAAATAGATAACCCTTCAAAATTGACTAAAGCTTTATATTTCAGAAGGTAGATGGATGCTTCATACCTTGTGTTAAGAATTTTCCGTCTTGTCATATTTCATGGTTCAGAGACTGCATGGAAAAAAAAATTTTGTCATGAATTTCTCATTTAATATGAGTAAAAGGATAACTTTATTTGGTATATAGGTTCCTTGTAACGTCTACATGTCCGTCAGATAGAGTTCACCTGACCTTGGTTAAGATTTTGTGTTTTGGTCTGTTTTCCAAATACTTAAAGCAGTACCGGTAGGTCAACTATATTCGGTATATAGAATGATTGTAAGGTGTACATGTCTGTCTGGCAGGTATAAGGTGACCTTGACCTCATTGTGATGGTTCATTGGTCAATGTTAAGATTTTGTGTTTTGGTCTGTTTTTCAATTGCCATAAGCAATAGGTCAACTATATATTTGGTGTTTGGTATAATTGTAGGGTGTACATGTCTGTCTGGCAGGATTTCTCTGACTTTGACATCATTGTCATGGATCTTTTAAATGTTAAGTTTATGTGATACCTGTAGTAAAACCTTTTTCTTTAAGACTTTCAACATAAAATCAATGGTCAGTAAAAAGGCGAGACATTTCAGCATGTGCACTCTTGTTGCTGTTTACAGTTTCTACCCTTCTTTTATTTTTTTCCAAATTATCTGCACACTAAACACGAAAATTAGTCCAAAATCCCAATTCAACAACAATAACTTCTGTAAGGAGTCCTCCAATGTTATTATATTGGCAGTTATGAAGATATGGTATTGGTGATCTAATAAGGAGTCATCAGCTATGTAGATATGGTATTGGTGATCTAATAAGGAGTCATCAGCTATGTAGATATGGTATTGGTGATCTAATGAGGAGTCATCAGCTATGTAGATATGGTATTGGTGATCTAATAAGGAATCGTCAGCTATGTAGATATGGTATTGGTGATCTAATGAGGAGTCATCAGCTATGTAGATATGGTATTGTGATCTAATAAGGAGTGATCAGCTATGTAGATATGGTATTGGTGATCTAATAAGGAATCGTCAGCTATGTAGATATGGTATTGGTGATCTAATGAGGAGTCATCAGCTATGTAGATATGGTATTGTGATCTAATAAGGAGTGATCAGCTATGTAGATATGGTATTGGTGATCTAATAAGGAGTCATCAGCTATGTAGATATGGTATTGGTGATCTAATGAGGAGTCATCAGCTATGTAGATATGGTATTGGTGATCTAATAAGGAATCGTCAGCTATGTAGATATGGTATTGGTGATCTAATGAGGAGTCATCAGCTATGTAGATATGGTATTGTGATCTAATAAGGAGTGATCAGCTATGTAGATATGGTATTGGTGATCTAATAAGGAGTTGTCATCTATGTAGATATGGTATTGGTGATCTAATAAGGAGTCGTCAGCTATGTAGATATGGTATTGGTGATCTAATAAGGAATCGTCAGCTATGTAGATATTGTATTGGTGATCTAATGAGGAGTCATCAGCTATGTAGATATGGTATTGTGATCTAATAAGGAGTCATCAGCTATGTAGATATGGTATTGGTGATCTAATAAGGAGTCGTCAGCTATGTAGATATGGTATTGGTGATCTAATAAGGAGTCGTCAGCTATGTAGATATGGTATTGGTGATCTAATGAGGAGTCATCAGCTATGTAGATATGGTATTGTGATCTAATAAGGAGTCATCAGCTATGTAGATACATGTATGGTATTGGTGATCTAATAAGGAGTCGTCATCTATGTAGATATGGTGTTGGTGATCTAATAAGGAATTGTCAGCTATGTAGATATGGTATAGGTGATCTAATAAGGAGTTGTCAGCTATGTAGATATGGTATTGGTGATCTAATAAGGAGTCGTCAGCTATGTAGATATGGTATTCGTGATCTAATAAGGAGTTGTCAGCTATGTAGATTTGGTATTGGTGATTTAATAAGGAGTCATCTGATAATTTTGATGGAAATAGGAAGAAGTTAGATCTCTGAGCATTCTGGGTATTTTTTGCCTTGTTGGATTTTTCTCCTCTTTTAACTTTTATGGTTTTTAAGGTAGACAATTAATGCTTTTTACCATTATGTTCTATTTTTAGCCATGTTAGGTGGTTGGTTTGCAGGAACAAAAAAATCAAACTTTATGCTAGATACCCTTTGAGGATCATTCAGTTCAATTTTGGCTGAAATTGGACTGCTGGTTCTGAAGATTTTTTTTAAAGTTTAAGGTGGCATTGGATGCCAAGTAATGACTAAGGCATAAAAGATTAGGGACAATACCAAGAGTTGCTTATTTTTTTTTTATCATTTTTAAAAACTCAGAAATTTTCTTGTTTGTAATGATGATTATTTTGGTGAAAATAGGTAGTGTGAATGAGACAACTATCCATCAGAGACTGCTAAAGGTTGTGGATGTAAGCAACTATTGGTCACCCTACAGCCTTTAACAATGAGCAAAACTGATACCTCATTTTAAGTAATAAAAAGGCCCAGGCCTGACAATGTGAAACACTTCAGACAATAAAACTGAAAGCCTGATTTATACAAGAAAAATGAATGAAAAACAGATTGTTTGGGTTTAGTTGGGTAGTACTTAAATAAATAGAAAAATGAGTGTATATTCAAACTGTTTACTATACTGACTAGAGATGTGATGCACACAATATAGCATAATAATGATATGACGTTACAATATGTTACTCGAGGTACGTTACGGTCTTTGATGTTAACAATAAGAGTTGCATTAGTTAGTGTCTCTGTATTGTGGCTAATTTGTAATAAAGATGACAAGACCGCAACCAACAACACCACTGTGGCATGTTTAACATGTGTGAGAGCTCCACCCTAACCGGTTACTGATAATGATGACAAGACAGCAACCAACAACACCACTGTGGCAGGTTAAACATGTTTGTGAGAGCTCAACCTTAACGTGTTACTGATAAAAATGACAAGATAGCAACCAACAACACCATCGTGGCAGGTTAAACATGTTTGTGAGAGCTCAACCCTAACCTGTTTCTGATAATGATGACAAGATAGCAACCAACAATACCACTGTGGCAGGTTAAACGTGTTTGTGAGAGCTCAACCCTAACCTGTTACTGATAAAGATGACAAGATAGCAACCAACAAAACCACTGTGGCAGGTTAAACATGTTTGTGAGAGCTCAACCCTTATCTGTTACTGATAAAGATGACAAGATAGCAACCAACAACACCACTGTGGCAGGTTAAACATGTTTGTTAGAGCTCAACCCTTACCTGTTACTGATAAAAATGACAAGATAGCAACCAACAACACCAATGTGGCAGGTTAAACATGTTTGTGAGAGCTCAACCCTTACCTGTTACTGATAAAAATGACAAGATAGCAACCAACAACACCACTGTGGCAGGTTAAACATGTTTGTGAGAGCTCAACCCTTACCTGTTACTGATAAAGATGACAAGATAGCAACCAACACCACCACTGTGGCAGGTTAAACATGTTTGTGAGAGCTCAACCCTAACCTGTTACTGATAAAACAATATTCAAAATTCTTACTGGTGTTACATTGATAAAAATCAGTTTGTTCAAAGATCAATAACTATACAATGATCATATCTAGATTTAAAGGCTCTATAAACTATATCCCTGTAAAATCTAGGATGTGACATCCCAATTGTAATAAGGTTTGTACAGGTACAGCCAAACTTCCAAACCAAATCTTTATGAAAGAATTTAGTAAAGGTTTTAAGAAATTTGTGGTAAAGAAATTCCTGACTAAATAATTCACCAGTTATACATGGATAATGTTTATCGAAATCTAAAACCTCACTACAAGCACAGGCATAGTGAACAAGTTTGGAAATATACACACACTTAAGAAGTTGCCTAAGGAATATCACTGTCCAAAAAATGAAAATGAAGAATAGTCTCTTTCTTGTAGAGAGTTCCCTTGTCAAACTAAAATATCCAAATCTAGTAAAGGACATGTATTGGCTTTTTATATAAGATTTATTTTAAATCAGTTCCCTCCTATGAAAAATGTCTGCAGTATAATAAGAGATTTCTTGATATTTTAATACAATAATATCAAGGTAACTGTGCGTTGTAAGTCTTATTAAATCTTTTAATTAAATGACTGCTGTTAAAACAATAGGAAAATAAAAACAAAAATATCTTTAAGAAAAATACAAGTGAATCTCCACTGAATTTGAAGTAATAATATTGTTCAGTATAAAGTTTTTAATCTGCAAAAAACTCTTCATATGGCACTCTAATGATATGTAATGTCATCTGATTTAAAAACTCTTTTATTCTTTCTATAATGTCTTGATGTTTCTTGGAACTATTTGAAATAGTTGCTACATTAGGTGGATCTTCAGTAGTCAAATGTCCAAACATAACAGTTACAGTTGTAAAATTTACACCATTTTCTCTCAATTCATCTACAAAAACTGATGGAGTTACTACATAAATGTTACTTGATTTTTTGTTTTCTGGAAAATCTTTTATTTCAGATAATCTCTGAGGGACTATTTTCAAGAAATGTTGAATATTACCACCTTGTATATCTAGTATTTGTGATTTTGAAGTTCTGCTTAGCAGAAGGCAATGTGGTGGCATGTATGTTCGGTGATAAACAAATTTATCGTGTATATCAAACAAAGATGTCCCAGACTTTAGATCCTTTTGAATGTGCAATAAACTTTGTATTACTCCACCCTGATGTAAAAATCCATATATAGGGGTCATAATAATATTAAAAAACAAACAAAAACATACAAATAATGTCTTCAGCTTTGATTTTTCCTGAATTTGTTCAATTCCAATCATAACTGCAAGAGGTAAAACGGGTAACAAAAATCTAGGTTCCTGATGTGGAAATGTTGATATCAGTATTACTGGTATTAAAAGCATAACCAATGGGAGGTAACTCTTGTGAAACTTCTCCTGTCTCCATAACAGTACTGAAAGATGTAAAAGTTTTTTATAAATAAGCAAAGTTAGAGGTCCAAATAAAAGAGGAAGATTGACAATGAAATGTAGATATCTTGGATGAATACCATGTTCTGCTAAATTAAGTGGATTCATATTGTACAACAGGAAATTATATGGTGTTATAACTACCCATCGAAGAAACGTTGTAAAAAAACACATCAACACTGAAGTCTTTTCTTTATCACACTGGCTCAATAACTCCTGGAAATTTTCGCCAAAATAAAGGGTATCAACTGCAGTAAGTGTTATAAATGAAACTGTTGCTCCTGCTCCAACAAACACTGCATGAGTAGTTATCTTTTCTTGTTTAGCCTCACAATACATCAAAGCTGGAAACAATGCCATTATGGCAAATGTAGGTCTGTTAAACATACCAGCCATTCCTACAATACCAATTAAAGTGGCCTTCACATAAAATGTTGTTGTTAATGACTTTGTGTAGTGTAATTTTGCTTCAGCATGTTTTATTATTTTAAAGCGATAATCTTTCATTGAAACTCGCTGCAGATTTTCCTGTTTCTCTTCTTCCTCCTCTTCAAATTTGGATTTGACGTAAAATTTAATAGTTCTATCTGTAAACACCAGGAGTAATAAAACAGCAAACAGTACTGCCTCAATACTGTTAGTAAATGTTCTTGTCATGTATGTCAGCATAACATAAGATGCTGCCATTAATCGTAATCCTATCTGCTCATTTAAATCAAAACACCTGCAAAGTTTGCATAAAGTATAATCTAACACCAGACTTAGAGATGCTATTACTAAACGAGGTATCACAATAATCCAGTATGGAGAAATCACTGCTGGTTCAAATTCTCCAAGAAGTTTCAAAAATTTCAGTGGCAACCCAAAAAAGATGTATATCAATGAGACACTTCTTATTGGAAGTACTGTATATTCCCATGGCTTGTTTACTTCAATGTTGAATATATCACCTAAAAAAAAATTGAAAACTATGTTTACAAAAATGTATAATATATAGATGATATCATTTCACGCACATAATAAGCTAGTTTGTCTAGCGAAATATTGTGTGAATCTATAAAATATAACAACTATTTTTATAACACTCAATAGCATGTTAAAGTGTCTTTGGCATTTCAAACTGATCCAAATCAAGATAGGTTGATGTTGATTGTTGCTATTCTTAGACTATATATATATATATATATACCATCTCATCCACAATTTTATTGTTTTTTGTTTGGTATTAAATTAATATTAAGATCCATTTCGTTAGATCTGGTGATCAATATATTTGGCAATCGCCAATGGTAGTCAGCAGGGTTTAAGAACATCAGTTGTTCGACCTGTTAGTCAAATGCGTTTTGTTAAAATAGATTTTTCACTTTTTTTGGTCTTTTGGAAGTTGTTTTTTGTGCTGTATTTAGACCCCTCTACCAAGAAATTTGTAGAGGTAGAAGGGTCTAGATACAGCACAAACAATATATATTCCTGAAGATAAATGATTTTTATAGTTCTTTCTTATGTTGTACTGTTACACCACTGTCCCAGGTTAGGGGAGGGTTGGGATCCCGCTAACATGTTTAACCCCGCAACATTCTGTATGTATGTGCCTGTCCCAAGTCAGGAGCCTGTAATTCAGTGGTTGTCGTTTGTTTATATGTTACATATTTGTTTTTCGTTCATATTTGTACATAAATTAGGCCGTTAGTTTTCTCGTTTGAATTGTTTTACATTGTCATTTCGGGGCCTTATATAGCTGACTGTGCGGTATGGGCTTTGCTCATTGTTGAAGGCTGTACGGTGACCTAAAGTTGTTAATTTCTGTGTCATTTGGTCTCTTGTGGAGAGTTGTCTCATTGGCAATCATACCACATCTTCTTTTTTATATTTAAGGTATATGACAAAACCATAATTCAGTAACTGGTTTTTGAGGGTGTATAAGGGGTTCATAAGTTTCAATGATCAATGCTGCCATTTTTGCCACTCAATCAACATTCCATGAGGATCCTTTGTAAAGAGCCTTTCAATTAAAGTTTTATAACATTTTTTCTTGTAGTGTTTCAGAAGAGAAGAGGAAAAAAAAGATTGCTTCTGGCAACTTTTTTTTTCATAAGATTTAAATGAAATGAGAAATTTTATGTAGGAATTTCCATAAATCATTCCTGACAAGTTTTGATAAAATTGTGCAAGATACGAAATGTGATTTTCTACAAGATTTCGATGGAAACTATGTTCTACCAAATTGATACAGTCATTTTCTACCTGATCAACATGTAACTTTTACATGCCATATGGATGCTAAAGTTTGTTATATATATACAATTCATCATTATCAAGATGTCTAAATAACTTAATAAAATACAAAACCCAATGTTATCTTAGCTTTAGCCTTTGAGTCTATGAGGAAGTTTTTATTTGAAATTACATGTATGTCCTGGTAGTGGGTTTCAAACAAACTGAATATCTGTAATCGTTTTGGAACATATTATTCTGTTAGAAAGAAATCATCACAGATGTCTTAATATTATTGTGTCAATGTTGCTCATACTTTGGTTCGTCAGGGGATGATTGTTTGATTCTGATAAGTGCTAATGGAATTTATTTATTTCCAAGTCAATGAAAGACTTATTGTTCAGTTTCTATTCTGTTATGAAACAATCTGTTAATCAACACCAAAGTCAAAAGGTAATATTATTATTATCATAACCAGGTGTAACATAAGGAAATAAAAATCAGCATGCTTTGCTGAAGTAAACAAACGATGGAAGTATAAAAAATACACTAAAAATATACTGGCAATAGACCTTTTTAGTCACTTGACAGAGAATGATGAACAGTCTTGTGTCCTTGGGTTTGTACTAAAGTCACACTTACTTACCTACCTCTGCAATTGTACATTTTAAGACATATTTATTTGTTTGTAATTAAATCCCATTTCTAAACAAACTTCTGTCAAAATACAAATTTTAAAAAAAAACTAGATTTATTCAAACACTATTAAATAATGTGACAGAATCAACTATGGCTGAACTGGGTTGAGGCTAATTGGTTTGTGGCTGAAACTTCTAGAAAGCCTTGCTATATTTTGTATACTCAATTATCTCCCCTTGTAGCTAATTTCTTGCATATCTCAAAATAATCTTTCTTCCTTCACAAAAGAATTTGTTCATCTTGCTTAATAAAACACTAATTATTCACACTTTTAATTTAAGTTTGAATATTTAGGTAGGGGCGCATTGCATTTGCGCCAATTTTTGCAAAATCCAATCTTTCATTTGCGCCAAAAAATAAAACTACATTTTTGCCATTTTGTAGGTAACATATAACGGAAAAGTTTAAAATATCCATTGCTACATCATGAATAAGATTTTTTTTAAGAGTATTCCCCCTGGGTAACTAAGTAAGTTCATACTCATTTTTCAATATAAAACTGAGAGTCACTTAGATTTTAAATTATATAGTGTTCACGTTTGAGGTGTCAAGATGGACATTGTCAATTCTGAGACAAATAGACCGTTAATTTTCTCAGAATTGGATTGTTGCATATTTTTCATGTTGGGCTGTTTATAGCCGACAATACGGTATGGGTTTTTGAAGGCCGTTTGGTTGACTTGTTTATAATGGCTTTCATCCACTTCATTTGAACTTTGGTGGATAGTTGTCTCATTGGCTATAGGTTATCCAGTGTAAATGAGAACATCCGAGCCGTTGCTTAAAAGTCTTGTGTCAGAAACAACTTTTGGTTTTACTCCAATGTATAGTGCTTTCTTTTAGGTTTTATGATCTTGTTAATTTATAACCGAACTGTGTTTTAATTTTATTATGAAAAGTCTCTTATTAAGAACGTATCAGTGTATAGTGCTTTCATTTTGGTTACGCTGACTGATTTCGGAGAATATGTTTTATTATGCAATCAAATACTGAGTTTAAACTGAGTTTTAAAGTAATAACTAAAAGTCCCTTTTTACTAAAACTATTCTTTATACTATTTACCTGTATTTACCTGTTATATTGGCGCAAATGAAATATAGTTTGTGGCCCAAATGAAAGATTATTTTGGCGTAAAAGCAAAGCACCGTTAGGTAGCAATACACCGTAATGCATGTGTTTTTTTTGCATTTTGGCTCCAATAACTTTTTTGTGTAATAAAATTAATTTTTAAATGAGGGTCTGAAAAAGGTTTACAGAATACAGAATAAAGGCTTTAAAAATTAATGAATAGAGAAAAATAAGCAAAAAAAATTAAGAATGGAGAAAAATAAGCAAAAAAAATAAGTAATAGAGTAATTAGGTGCTAAAGTATTTATAAAGAATAACTGTGGAAAATTTAAAAAAATAGGGGAATAAAATGCTGATTACAGAAATGAAGACATACAGAATAAAGAAATCGTCTAATTACAGAATAATTTAATAGTAAAGTAACTTTATAAGAATTTTACAGAATAATTTTTAAAGCTAAACAAAAATGCCCCCAAAAATTAAAGAATACAGTAATAATAGAGCCTTCATCCAGACCCTATTAAATAGATGATGAATTATATGAATAATGTTTACTTCCAACTATATTTATATGAAATTTTTTATGTATAAATTTTTGAACAAAAATTAAGCAAAAAGCACCAGATTTTTTAATTCTACTTTTGCTAGATAAAAGTCAATTGTATCAGAAAAGGTATCACTAAAAATTTTGTTACACATATAACATTTTCATGTCCTCTTTTTCGATATTTTTGGGCAAATAAATGTACTTGTCATGGATACACAAAAAAAGAAATTATATTTCACAATGATAACTATTGGAAATCAAATCCATGGAAAACACATTCTAATTTTATACGAATACGAATACGAAAGTTTTATTTTGATTCGGTTCACATATAACAATACAAACATAAGCTCTTAAGAGCTTTTTACCGAATATAAAGTTATTTATTTTTTTAACTTTTTATTGCTATCTTATCTAAGAGTATCAGTAAATATTTGTGGCTGAAAAGGTTTCTTTCTTACACATTGCATAAGGTTTAAAATCTAAGTCTTTCACTTTGAGGCTAAATGTTAATAACAATAATAATGTTTGTAAAGTAAGGGGAGACAATCAACTTACCTGAAATGACTTCTGTTGTTTGGAAAAACTCATCTGGGTGTATATATCCATACTGTGGTATAAAAACTAGTAAAAATCTCAGAACAAGTAATCCAATGTAAATAGGATCCATACCTGGAAAAAATTGATGATCATTTTTGACATGTTTAATAAAATCGATAATTTTCCAACATATGAATACATTTTGATACATTTTATGTACCTTTCATTATAACCATATAATTCTTATATGATTTGCAAATCTACAAATACTTGAATATGTTTGTCCTGTTAGAATTTTTTCCCTTGGTTTACACTTCCATATATTATGTTGCTGAAATGCCTTTTGTAACCTATTCTTGTGTGATTTGATACATAATGTGATATGCATGGGATCAATGGGTTCCAAGAAAATCAAATAGAAAAAAAAAATTATTTAACTCTTTTTCCTATTCTTATGCATAACAACAAAATAAAATGCACAAGAGCTTGGAAAATGTATAAAATAAAAATAAAATAATATTCCCCGTACTTTCATGAATGATCTTGCATGGCCCATTAACATCATGGCAAAACATGATGTCATAAGAATGAAAACTCTCAAGCTTGAGGTTATTCTGTTACTTGTACACTTCAAATTCAGATTAAGTCTCATTAAAATGGAGTTTTTAAGGTAGAAGTTGTTTCATTTTCAATTTAATTGCATTACATTAAGCAAACATTTATGGATTTCTGCAAGTCAATATGGCGGCTCACTCCTTAGTCTCGACATGTAAACTGTGGATTTGACTTCTAATGAAAAATCTTGTTAATGAAAAATAAAAAAAGTTTGTGTTTAGAATAATGAGGATCAATCATATCTTTTTAGAGGTTATTGGTGTGTAAACTGGGCCACTTACTTACAAACTTTATATTAAAGTCCTTCTATTCAGTTTGTGAGTTAATCACCACATTCTACAAATCAATAACCTTGAAATAGAAAAAAAAATCTTAATCTTATAATATCTTGCATTGAAGAATTCTGATCTTCCTATAAGACATTTAATTGCGATTTCCAGTTCCATCACTCCATATCAGGTGTAAATAGAGAAATTATTTAATCCAGTTTTATGCTATTCTGTAATACAAGAGGAACCAATACTTTCTTTTTAGCACATGATTTCTTCGTGTCTTTATACAAAAAAAGAAGACATAGTGTGATGACCAATGACACAACTATCCATAGACGAAAGGAATATGTTGACCTCTAGTCTTTTATTGTTTTGTTGTTTTGTTGGAATGCTGTACATGTATCATGCTGTTTATACCAAGCATCTCCTTTTATTTTATGGTATACAAATGTTTATATCTGAAATTATATTTTTTGCTTTTTTTTTAGTGACACAACATTGAATACAGAGGTCCTGGAGCAGACAATGTGATTTTAGAAGGTCCATTATGCTGCTATGACTATTTTTCTATCTTGAATGTGACAGAGGTTAGTGTTAGAATCTTATACCATGTATACTGAGGTCTATAATTAAAATCTTAAAATGATATTTTTCTTTCATGAATAGGGGATAATTATCTGGTAAGAAGGATGCAGAAATATGACACCATATATATATATATGAATTGGTCAGGGTATATTTCGTATATATAAACTAACCAATTACTAGACCTAACAAATCCTATAACAATTTAAGCACACACTAACTTAACCCTTTTACTTTAGCAGGTTGGGACCTAACCCCCTATATACCGTAGAAAGGCTTGTATAGTCCGCGGTTTTATTCTCCAAAATTGGACCTTCCAGACGGGGTGCGGACTATAGAGTACAATAAGCAAGAAATAAGAGAAAAATTTCAATTTCGCGGTCGAGGTGGTTTGTTTACGTTCCGCCATCTTTGTTATTTCTATTGTAGAGGGCGCTCTTATCATTTTTCAAACTAATAATTTTAACTCATCCATATTAATAAGTTATTTCTATTCAATATCAAATTAATACTGATAAATATAAAAACTAAACCTTTCATTACAAATTTCTCGTTTCTTTTCAATGCATTGGTTGAAATAAACTGGTATCTGCTCGATTGAAACGATACAAACATAGTGAAAAAGACAACCGTAAACCAGCTTAGAATTTGTAAACTACAAAACGAAATCGGTTATTGTTCGTTCCGTTTTGGTGTTTCATACTGACTAATATGGTTTGTATTAGCTTAAGACCCTTCAAACATTAATGTGATAGATATATTAAAGACTGTTTTACAAAAGGATGGAACTGTTTTGCTTTCAAAGTCGTATTATAGTGATATCTGTTATGTACGGATTTCGACTCTCACCGGTTAATTTCTTCTTTTACACGTGCTTTTTAAACTTCCTGTTTAAACATACACAAGTTTCTAAATTGTTTTTTAAGTGAATTAAACTTATTTTAACAATCATGAAGCGTTCTAGAATCATTAACAAGCAGTTTCAGCTTCTGTTTGATGATGGAAAACAGGTTTTTCCAAGAAAATACCGCAAACGACCGCACAGGATTTGAAATTACCGGAGTTTCATTAGACCTTTTCTAACAGTTACAAAAAGTTTTTTTTCCTAAAATTTCGTGGGGAGAAGGGGGTGCGGACTATGTACCACTGCGAACTATACAAGCCTTTCTACGGTAGTGATAATACATTTGTACCTGTATCGATTGATTACACTTCTATAGAGGGATAAAATTATTTAGACTGGATTTAAAGCAGAAAATGGCAAAAGGGCATTTTCTACTTATGGCAGTAACCTGCAATATTTGAGGCACAAATTGATCTCCTTATGGTGAATAGGGGGTCTTCATTAATATCCATAGAATTTTTTAATAATTTGTGAAAATGTAGTTTATATTATGCTTTTTTCAAAAATATAATAAAAAGTATGGGTCACCAGGCATTTTTTCATGCTACAAGTTGTGAAAAATTGTCAGATTTTGCATAGATTATGCATGGAAAACACAATTTTGTGTGATAAAAAGAAAATTACACCATAGAATTGTAAGATAAAATATGAGAAGATAGCTCTAATAATATGCTTTCAGATAAGAAAAAGAAAAAATGGGGTCACCAAATTTGTTTTCTTGCTACATAATAGAATAGGTAAATTCACAACACATTCTATTATAAAAGTTACTTTATCTGAGTTATCTCCCCTATTGTGGCAAAAGTTGAAAAAAAAAGATAAGGCCACAGACCACAATTAAATTCTCTATTAGTTCTTTATAACGTTTTGTTTCATTAAAAAAAATGCTCCGGTTCTTTTTGTCAAATATTTTGTGTGTGTAAAGTACAGTACTAGTCCAAACATATATCAAACATTCAGAAATATCGCTCCCCAGCATCTTACAAATTTAGCCAATACACATCCATACCCCTATGGACAAGTCAAGAGATGTTCCGAAAACTGTAAATATCACCTTTTTGCACCTGGCCTAATTACTCTTTCCATATCAAAATCAGTTAAAATACAACATCCAAAAGTTTATTTCACCTCTCTTCTTTCATTTCCATCCAAAAAAATCTAAGAAATGAGTGAGGAAGGGAAAGAAAAAAAATTAAGAAAAAATACACTCTAATTAAAAGGAACTATATTCGTGGACAACGAAAAGCGGGATCATTAATTGTGGTCTTTGGCCTATTAGGGGTCTAAACCTTGACCAATTCTAATAAAACTTGGTATGATTTAAGCTTAGTGTATTATGAAACAGTTTACAAAGTTTCAAAGCCATATGATACCAATTATAAAAATTGTGGCATTTTTTATATCTGAACTTTGGGTGCTGAATTGTGGCGTTGAATTAGAATAATTTCAACTATCAAATTTGGGCTTCTAAAAACCAAAATATACCAAAACTTACACTTTTTAATGTCTCTATGTATAAGTTATTACCTATTAAAAGCAACAGATAGCATACTTCATGTTTCAGACTTAAAAAAAATGGCCAGAAGTAAATTTCATATGGGCCTGTGCCAAAAAATAGAGGTTTTCAAATGAAGTGAGGCCTTATATGAAATGTAATATTTTTCACTTACCACAATTTTCTGAAGTTGCTAAGTTATAAAAAAACCTTTTACATGTTATAAATGTACTTTTAATGGAAATATAAGTTTCAAATAGCATAACACATGTGAATAAAATGGTCTTCAGCAATGTCAAGCTTAAAAAAACAGGTTGTCAATTTAGGTCGTTCCCCACCTTTGCATATTAAAAAGCATATAAATGATATGGGAGATGAAGATATGCTTCTTTTTGCTCAAATCTTTGCTCAGATATGATAAAACATGGAGCCTGGATGTAACAAGACTGTCACTTTCAACTATATATGTAGACAGTATGATCTAATGCAAAGTTATTTACTTTACTTTTTAAAACCGGCATGAAATTTCAGCCTCAAAAGGCCAATATTTTAACCACTAGCTATCAAACAAAAGAAAATAAAGGTAGTCTGTGAAACAGACAAGGTCAAACAACCAGTAATAAGTGCTTTTGATACAGTTTCAGTGAAATCTGCTAAAAGGAATTCAACTTGTATGTGCATAGAACCTCATTTTTCACTTGCTTCATACTGACCGTTAGACTAGGACCATTAAAGCAGCACATTTTGCACTCTTATTCTGATTTTATCTACTTTTTTTGTATGTTTAGTGTTCAAAAATGAGTTAAACATCTACATTAGGTACCACAAACACAAGTAGAAAATCAGAAAAACCTGTGAGAGAGAAAGTAAGCATGCTACTTTTGTAAAAATATTGAAACAACTGAAAAAGTTCAATTTTGGGCATGTAGGCTGAAATGTCACTTTTTTACAAAATTTCTATCAAATAAAAGTGGAAATCATTTATTCTCATGTAGTTTGACAAATTAATACCAATAGATCATTCAGGGAAGTTGTCAAAGTACAAATTCAATATTTCCTGAATTTCACCTCTTAGGCCACAGACCACAATTAAATTCTCTATTAGTTCTTTATAACGTTTTGTTTCATTAAAAAAAATGCTCCGGTTCTTTTTGTCAAATATTTTGTGTGTGTAAAGTACAGTACTAGTCCAAACATATATCAAACATTCAGAAATATCGCTCCCCAGCATCTTACAAATTTAGCCAATACACATCCATACCCCTATGGACAAGTCAAGAGATGTTCCGAAAACTGTAAATATCACCTTTTTGCACCTGGCCTAATTACTCTTTCCATATCAAAATCAGTTAAAATACAACATCCAAAAGTTTATTTCACCTCTCTTCTTTCATTTCCATCCAAAAAAATCTAAGAAATGAGTGAGGAAGGGAAAGAAAAAAAATTAAGAAAAAATACACTCTAATTAAAAGGAACTATATTCGTGGACAACGAAAAGCGGGATCATTAATTGTGGTCTTTGGCCATAAGATAAATTTATTTTATTAAAGTGTCATGTATTGATCTTACACAACAGTGAATATTTACAAGTACAATCACATAAAAAAAAAAGATCAGCACCCAGCCTTTAAAGACTTATGAGACACTATTATATACATATAAAACAGCTCAAGCATTGCAAGTTGTGTCACTTTAGTAGAAAACTAGGCATCCCAATTTTTAGTAAAGTGCAATAATTGATACCTATAATGTTATATAATAATTTTATCCCTTAATAGAAGGGTTATCACTCTATGCATCTATGCTGGTATTATCACCATATAGTCATAATACAGTCAGGGGCAAATTACGTGTACAAGTGTATTTTATTTACTGGTACTGGTAAATTATTTTGGAGGAAGAGACTGTATATCCTTAAGACATTCAGATAATTTTTACTTATATATGTAAAAAAAGTCTTATTTTCTTCTACTCTTGAAGGGAGCTATATATTTTTGAAGGCCTTGCACAGTTACTAAAAAGCCCCCGGAAGCTCCTGGATTTTAGGGTTTTAGACCCACAAATATTAACTGAAAATATTGAATGTTAAGGTGTAGTCAAAAGCATTTTTGTTAGATACAAGTTGGATAATTTTGTGAAAAAATATATATTGTCCCTCAAAGAAACTGTAAAAACCAAGAGATTCCAGAGGGATAAAAAGTTATATTTACTAAGACCAGTGTCTTGCCTACTTTAAAAATATAATAAATTTTTGAGAACTTTAACTGCAGACTGTATGTAATGTTAACTGGAAGAAAAACTAAGTCCATATATAAGTAATATACGGAAAAACAGGAAATATATTTTTTTTAAATTTCCTTCTAGATACTAGCTTTTGATCATAATCAAGCTTCTGTCCAAGTTTGGTAGAAATCCAGGATAGTTAAAGAAAGTTATTGTAATTTTAAAAACTTTAACCACAGAGTGAATGTAATGTTAACTGGCAGAAAAACTAAGTCCATTTATAAGTAAAATACGAAAAAAAGGATTTTTTTTTACAAAATTTACCTTTGGATACTATCTTCTGATCATAAACAAGCTTCTGTCCTAGTTTGGTAATAATCCAGGGTTGTTTAAGTTTTGGTGGGGTCCGTGTTGTTTTTGTAACCCTATTTGTGACATTTTGTTCACGCATCATTGTCAGTATAATGCATCTGGAAATTGATGTGACTGTCGTACAAGTGAGAGGTTTAGCGCTATAAAACCAGGTTCAATCCACCATTTTCTACATTTGAAAATGCCTGTACCAAGTCAGGAATATGACAGTTGTTGTCCATTCGTTTGATGTGTTTTATCATGATTTTGCCATTTGATTAGGGGCTTTCCGTTTTGAATTTTCCTTGGAGTTCAGTATTTTTGTGATTTTACTTTTTATTAAAATTTCAAAAACTTTAACCACACAGTGAATATTTCTGGACGCCGCCGCCGCTGCCGCCGACGACGACAGAATGTAAAGATCGCTATGTCTTGAGTTTGTGACAAAAGTAGCAGGCTCGACAAAAACCACACCATTAAAAATTGTTTGGAGATGAGATGTAAACAATATATTCAGGTTAATATAGTGGGTACCCAGGTTAGGGCAGGATGGTGCCTTCAAATTAGTTTAGCCCAGCCACATTTGGTATGTGCCTGTCCCAAGTCAGGAGCATGTAATTCAATGTAATGGTTATCGTTTGTTGCTGTATCAAATTTGTTTTTCTTTCATTATTTTGTACATAAATCCGGCCGTTAGTTTTCTCGTTTGAATTGTTGGTATGGATATGAATTATTAAAAGAGTCAGAGTCAATCTCTCTCACCAACAAAAAAGCAAGCCTACTGTCAATTACTTTATCAATAGCCCCGAAATTTGTTCAGTTGTCATTGTATTTTAACCCGGCACATGACACTGAAACTGCGTTGATTCAGCGGAGGAATTAGTCACAGGCATTGTCAATTCTGCGTTGCATTGTAAATAGCAGATTACCCTGCAGACAAAATATTCATCTGCTATAAAAAGAGGGGAAATAAAGCGCTGGTGATGGGAATGAACGCCGGGAGTCTTAGAAGTGATATCGACTCGTTGACTTCTACAACTTTTTGTTTATTTAACCGCACAGTGCCATTGGCAAAGTGAAGGGGAATATAAAATTGAATTTTATACATTAATCTAAAAATTAATTAGCAAACCAGAAAAATTCTGTTTAGGCATGTTTTGACCTTTCAAAACTTAGAATTTAAGGGGTTGTAAATATAATTTTTTGGACAAGATTAAGGGGAGATAATTCAAACCTTGCAAATAAAATAAAAATCTTACAAAATTACTTATACCAAGGCTGTGTATAGTAAAACATGTGTTATAGTAGTCTCAGGTTATACTTAGTTTAGTATAGCTCTATGTGGGTTTGGACCCCTAACCTAAAGCAAAAGAAATCCAATTTTTAAGTTTCCGTAGTCAGGTTATTTCAAATGAGCCTATATATACATTTGTACATGCCTTTTTTTTTATATTTTATGAAATCATACTCTGGGTATATTAATGCTTATCCATTATAATGATGCGATCAGAAAATATTGACCAGTGTCGTTTTGGTAGCTTCAAACAAGTCTTTCTGTAAGTACTGTACTCAATCCGGATTTTCTTTAAATTTACAAAGAAAATATTACTTCCGGTTAAGAAAACTACGCTATTCGCCGGTGTTCAACATGTCAGGGACAGTTTTAACGTCCTTAAAAAGAAAATATTCACATGCAGTTGGACTAAGTTCTTACAGAGACCAACATTTTAAGGTAGAAATTCAGGAAATAAAAAAATTTCCACAGGTTAACTGAACATGTCCTTGTTCTCGTCTTCATCATATGCATGTTCATTGTTGTAAACATCCTTTAACATGGACAATGCGCTCAGGCTCTTGTTTCTATCAATGAGAAAGTCGACTATCCATACATAAAAGATGGATGGTAAACTTTTCCACTGATAGAAACACGTGCCTGTGTCAATGTGATTGAAAAACAGATCTTCCACAATTCACCAACAAATATCATGCACTGCAAAGTACTTCTATTCTGACTGTATCCGGAGAGCATGATTCTTCTTACAAAATCACTTTGTTTACTCCGGGACTCGAACCTGGGACTTCTGTGTTATAAGGCAGCACTTTAACAGACTGAGCTAAAGAATACTTCCCTAGCTCAACCGCTTACTGCTGGCTAAGTACATGTATCTACAACATATACTAAGGGAAGCAATCCCGTCACACTTCCCCCACCTCAAGAGTCATTATACTATAATGATGATATCTTCAACACTTCCCTGGTTAGATATTTAGGGCCCGGCCCAATGGCGGACTCCCTATAGTGATCAGTCTGTCCATCCATCTGTCAGTCCGTCCGTCCGTCCATCCATCCGTCCTTAACAAATTGTGTCCGCTCTATATCTAGAGAACCGTTATGATTTCAAAGTTTATACTTGACATGTATATTAACCAACACCAGAGGGTGTTTCATAATGTATGTACAACTTCCTAGGTCAAAGGTCAAGGTCAAAAAATTTGGTTTTAGTTGACAACCCCATGTCCTATGGTAAAGATCATGTCCGCTCTATATCTTGAGAACCGTTATGATTTCAAAGTTTATACTTGAAATGTATATTAACCAACACCAGAGGGTGTGTCATAATGTATGTACAACTTCCTAGGTCAAAGGTCGAGGTCAAAAACTTTGGTTTTAGTTGACAACCCCATGCATGTCCAATGATAAAGATACAAATTTTTTACCACACATTATTCACAGCGGGGCCCACAGAAATGGCTCCCATCTTAATGATATCTAGTTTTTCTAACTGTGGGTTTTTATCATGTTTATTGTTGGGTGCCGAATGTAATCGGAGAGCAAAATTCTTCTTGTGAAAGGAGTCTCTTTGAGTATAAATAAAATAGGAGACTTCCTAGATTTCAGATGGTTTATTACCAGAGAATATAAACTTTGAAATAACAAAATTATAAACATTTATAATAGTTCAATATAACATAGAATATATTATTCACATATTATATCACAGACGGTTATAATTCGGTTTAAACAATTTCTAATGCCGAAAGTGTTACTATAAACATTAGATACACATTTACTATGGAATGTTCATTCATTCAATTGTGTAGTGAAAACAATCAATGAAATAATGCTCCAAATTTTTTTAGGATGGCATCTGCCATCAGTACAAATCCTAAGGATCCTGTACACAATTTATACCCAAAATCAGGTACCGATTTACATACATAAAAAATCAAATTATGTATTTCATCATACTTATGGCTATCATGGTACAAATATTCATATAAATGGCAACATTTTTCCCTTTGAGACCATAGTTCAAATGACAACTTGATACAAAGATATTGGCCTCCATAAATCCTACTTTTCACGGCAATTAACTTTTAACTAGACGTAGATGATATTTCAGTCATTTGGCAATGTGTTGTCATTTATACCCGAATGTTTTCGCAAGGACAGCAAATATCTTGAAATCCAAAGTTTTTTTTTTTTTTCACTGAAAATTGATATTTGTTTTGGGGATATGATACCCATTTATGAGGATCTTCCTCTGGTCCCCAACCTAGATAAGTCTTCACTCCTGCTTACTGATAATTAACATGATTAAACAAGATTATATTTTGACCTATATTTTGTTTGTTATTACATGCATACTGAGGTTGAAAACTTACAACATGTAAAATGAATTTATTTAATGAAATTTTGTTTGTCACATGAATTTTAGGGAAACAGAACAGACCAAGAACGCCTCTTATTGTTGAGCACAACATTATATGTTGGTAACCTGTCTTTTTATACAACGGAAGAACAGATCCATGAACTCTTCTCAAAATGTGGAGACATCAAAAGAATTATCATGGGGCTTGATAAAGTCAGAAAGACACCATGTGGATTTTGTTTTGTAGAGTATCCTTTACAAATTATATCATTTTAAAAATTGGAAATTTCATGCATGACTCAGAACTCAAATTTTATATCTAGTACAACTGTACAATATTGTATGCCATGTATGTGCTTTATTTATAAATTATGAAAATAAGTTTTTTTAGTCCTCTTAGGGATATTGTGCTGATATTTTGGTTTTAATTGTGTAATGTAGAGTTAGTAATAACATCTATTTGATAAACATGTATCTTTGTAACTGTTGACTTACTTTTGACTTAGACAATTACATAAAAATGTCAGTTTTCTGTTTCCTTTTTAGCACCCTTAGCAGATATGACTGTTCTTAAGTAGTTTCAGCTCACCTATAAAGGTCAGTAAGCATTTGGTTAATCTACTATTTCTTGGGGTTATCATGGTTATATGTGAACCAAATTTTTAGGATTTCACAGATACAATTTTCTCTATGCTAAAAATTTGGAACTCGTGATAATAAATGAAAACAGTTTGTGGAATTTCTTGTAGCTGCCCATAGAGAAGTTTGTCTCTTGTAGCTGGCCATAGTGAAGTTTGTCTCTTGCAGCTGCCCAAAGTGAAGTTTGTCTTTTGTAACTGCCCGTAGTGAAGTTTGTCTCTTGTAGCTGGCCATAGTGAAGTTTGTCTCTTGTTGTTGCCCATAGTGATGTTTGTTTCTTGTAGCTGCCCCATAGTTAAGTTTGTCTCTTGTGTCTACCCATAAAGATATTTGTCTCTTTTATCTGTCCATAGTGAAGTTTGTATCTTGTAGCTGCCCCATATTGAAGTTTGTCTCTTGTAACTGCCCACAGTGAAGTTTGTCTCTTGTAGGTGCCCCATTGTGAAGTTTGTCTCTTGTAGATGGCCCATAATGAAGTTTGTCTCTTGTAGCTGCCCATAGTGAAGTTTGTCTCTTGTAGATGGCCCATAGTGAAGTTTGTCTCTTGTAGCTGCCCATAGTGAAGTTTGTCTCTTATAGATGGCCCATAGTGAAGTTTGTCTCTTGTAGCTGCCCATAGAGAAGTTTGTCTCTTATAGATGGCCCATAGTGAAGTTTGTCTCTTGTAGATGGCCCATAGTGAAGTTTGTCTCTTGTATATGGCCCATGGTGAAGTTTGTCTCTTGTAGATGGCCCATAGTTAAGTTTGTGTCTTGTAGCTTCCAATAGTGAAGTTTGTCTCTTGTAGATGGCCAATAGTGAAGTTTGTCTCTTGTAGCTTCCAATAGTGAAGTTTGTCTCTTGTAGATGGCCCATAGTGAAGTTTGTCTCTTGTAGATGGCCCATAGTGAAGTTTGTCTCTTGTAGATGGCCCATAGTGAAGTTTGTCTCTTGTAGCTTCCAATAGTGAAGTTTGTCTCTTGTAGATGGCCCATAGTGAAGTTTGTCTTATGTAGATGGCCCATAGTGAAGTTTGTCTCTTGTAGATGGCCCATAGTGAAGTTTGTCTCTTGTAGATGGCCCATAGAGAAGTTTGTCTCTTGTAGCTTCCAATAGTAAAGTTTGTCTCTTGTAGGCACCCATAGTGAAGTTTGTCTTTTGTTGCTGCCCATAGTGAAGTTTATCTCTTGTAGCTGCTCCATAGTGAAGTTTGTCTCTTGAAGCTGCCCATAGTGAAGTTTGTCAGTCTAAAGTTATTGTAAAATAAATGTTTTCAACAAAGTTTTTCTTATGGTTTGTATTGATGATATGTTTCCTTAACCATATAAGATATTATACCAGGGAAGATTCAGAGAATGCCATCAAATATATAAATGGAACACGATTAGATGACAGAATTGTGAGAACAGATTGGGATGCAGGATTTAAAGAAGGCAGGCAGTATGGACGTGGTAAAAGTGGTGGACAGGTTTGTTTATTAAACATTGTTATAAATAATTATTAATTTATATATTTATACATATGTATAATGCATTGTACAAAATGTAGAGTGTGATCAGTAGATTTTAAGTAACTATATGTCTAGCACTGAAAGACTGTTTATGTGGGACAGTATAAAGATTTTTTCCATCATACACTTGATCAAATAAGTTGCAAACTAGAAAAAGTCTGAATAGATAATTTCTTTAACTTCACTGTCAATTTTACTTTATCAGTACAGAAAAGTCATACCTGATTGTCTCTAAGGTGCTGTACTATATAGCAAAATAAGCTTGTTCTCTGTATAAGCAAAGATTAACTTCAAGGGAATCTTTCTATGATGTGATTTGCTGGGAATTTTTAGAGTATTTTTTATGAAAAAATGAATTCTGAGAACTAATTAAAATAGTACATATTTAAACAATAATTTAGGTAAAATGGTTGGATTTCATTTTTGTCAAAAAGCGAGACATAGTTATGCTGTTTCCGGTGGCAACGGCGTCAACAATGTATTAGTTTGTGATTAGGTCTAGTTTAAGGTGAACCCCTAGTGATTAGTCAATGATATTTGGTATGCAGTTGTATTAGCACTGGCACATCTCAATTCAATAGAGATTATTTGGCCCTGCCCCCTCACGCTCAGTCATGGTCTATTGACTTTGAAACTTTTGCTTAGTTTACATGTATTAGTTTGTGATTAGGTCAGTTTATGGGGAACCACTAGTGGTAAGTCAATGATATTTGGTATGCAGTTGTATAAGCATTGGCATATCTCATTTCCATGGAGATTATTTGGCTCTGCCCCCTCTGTCATAGTCTATTGACTTTAAAACTTTTGCTTAGTTTACATGTATTAGTTTGTGATTAGGTCAGTTCAAGGGGAACCACTAGTGTTAAGTCAATGATATTTGGTATGCAGTTGTATAAGCATTGGCATATCTCATTTCCATGGGGAATATTTGGTCCCGCCCCCACAGTCATGGTCTATTGACTTTGAAACTTTTGCTTAGTTTACATGTATTAGTTTGTGATTAGGTCAGTTCAAGGGGAACCATTAGTAGTAGGCCAATGTTAATTGGTATGCAATTGTATGCATTAGCATATCTCATTTCCATGGAGATTATTTGGCCCTGCCCCCTCACGCTCAGTCATGGTCTATTGACTTTGAAACTTTTGCTTAGTTTACATGTATTAGTTTGTGATTAGATCAGTTTAAGATGAACCGCTAATGTTAAGTCAATGATATTTGGTATGCAAATTCATTGGAATTTGAAAGTCTCGTTTCCATGGAAATTATATAGCCCAACTCCCTCATCATGGTTCATTGACTTTGAAACTTTTACATACTTTACAAGTCAATGTTTGTGTTTAGGTTTGTTCAAAGGGAATGCCTTATGATAAGTCTATGGTATTTGGTATGCAGTTGTATTAGCATTGGCACATCTCATTTCCATGGAGATTGTTTTGCCATGTACCTTCAGTCATGGTTCATTGACTTTGAATATTTGCATAACTTATATGTTAAAGTATTGCTATTTGGATTTCAACATTTGCATTATCAAAAATACAAAAAGGCGAGACATATCTCTTTAACAGTTTTTTTTTTTTTTTTTTTATAATGAAGACTGCAAATATATATTTTAAATGAATCTTTATGTGGAAGTTATTCTTTCCCTTATATTTTTATATTCTATACATCTAAAGATTGTAATACAGAGCTTTGAAGCTCTTTTGTTTAATTTACTGTTGGTCATTTGAACCACATAGACTGGTTTTACATTACACATTAGACCGTTTGAAAGTCCAACCCTAAAATATATGTGCTTCATAGATCAGAAATAATTACATTCAATATATGGGGATTTGACTTTGGACACAAATTCATGTGATAAGAAGTGCTTTTATTTTAAAGACATATATATCTGCAAAGAGTGTGTTGGTAAGTCATGTTGCATGGAAGGTATGGTGTTGTACCATTCAAAAGAGGTTAGGAAAATGAATTCCAGACTGTTGTATGTATGTAACTTTACACTTCAGGTTCGAGATGAATACAGGACAGATTTTGATGAAGGTCGGGGTGGTTATGGACAGATAATACAGACAAAAATAAGAACCAAGGATTCAGTGTAGATGGCAGATTTAAGTTCTCTAGTTATTGCCATACACATGTACAGCTAGAAATTCTAGCTTAAGTTTAAGCCTTGTTGCTTATTTTTGTTGACAAACATTAGAAACAGCATTGAAATGACTCTGTTGTCTTCAGTCAACATGTTGAATGTAGAGAGGTCATTTCCACTCAACACGTTACAAATTGGTGTATATAAATAAATGTATGTTAGATTTACCATTGAAACATGGTTTAAAAGTACATCATCAGGAACCTCTTCAGTAATTGTCTTATATCATTTCCTAATGCTTTTTGTTATTTAGAGGATTAGGTGTTGATGGGAGATCTTTGTTCATTTTTTTTAAACCTTGAAGGATTGAGAGATTGGACATTTTTGTGTAGACCTTTGATTATGGTTGGAATCTATTTGTTGTTCCCTACAAAATGTTTGGTTGTTTGTGTTGTTGGTTTGCTGTCTCATTGACATAGAGCCCTCTTCTCCATTAACTCAAGGTTGAGCTACATAAGGCCCACTACACAATTCAGTTAGGCATTCCAAAAAAATATAACATACTTAAAGTGAATAATTATCAAAAACAATTTTGTTAACTGAAAATATTCAGCAATGGTTAAATCTGCATTCCATATTTAACCAAGTACAAATGGATTTTTTTTAATCTTTGTGAAAAGTGTGTAAAAGGTGGTATCCCACATTGGTATTATATTAGTAGGGTTTTCTATACGTATTGGATTTTGAATAAAACAGCTTAGCATATTCACTGTGCTAAACATCACATGCTTTTGACTGTGTAATAACGGTAAATTGTTTGACTTACAATTGGTTTCAGTAAATGATAGTCATTAAATACATTTCTCTTTCTCAGAATATGGAATAAAACAATTGTCTTTTGTTTCGATAAATATGTGGTTTAATTGACTTTTGAATAACTCAGTGATAATCACTTTGGCCGATGGCATCAGTGAATATCAGTTTTTCAAAAGTCTATAAAACCACATATTTACCTCATCAAAAGACAGTAATTGTATATTATTACTTCTTTTCATTTTAAACCATTTGTTAATTTTTAGTTGGGAGTATTATTTTGTTTTTAAATTAAAGGTTTGAATTAGAATCAAGATGTCTGTACTTGTATTTATCTCTCTGTTGAAATAAGCATTATCTAACTATGTCTAGATTAGAACTGTGACTCATTTCACAAAAAAACTTACAATAAGAATTGATCATAAGTTATACTGAAATGTTCATGACTTAAGAGTACTTACTCGTAAGATTTAATGTAAAAAATCCCCAGATTATGATTTCTGTCAAAATGTTCTAAAAAAAATTCCACAATTTCTTTTTTTAAGATTAAAATCACATCATAATGTTCAAAATAAATTGAACAATATTTTATGTTAAACATCTTATCATCTGTATATATATACATTTTATCTTCACTTTTCATACATAATCATACAACTTGTGACACCTGGGAAGAATTCTGCCAATCCCAAAGTTATTTGAAGAAATGAATGTGATGTTAATGAGTTAAATATTTTAAACAATGTAAAAGTATAGAAAATTTATTGTATTTTCATTCATTTTTCACCACGCTCAGCTATGTGAAAGTGGCAACATTAAAGTAGCATAATGTTGAAAAGGTTTGACATGACAAAGACTAATTTAATCAAATTTCAACAGAAAATTTTGAAAGGAACAGGGGGAACATGATTTCCATTAGCTTTAAGACCACAAAGAAAATAACACACGAAAGGGGATTCGTTACATTAAATCCACCCCAAATTATTAACCTTTGACTTAAATTTACTTCATTCACTCATGGTTAGCATGTCAAACATAAAAACATCACAATGAGCAAGAATAGTGCTAGATAACAATACAATAGATTTGTTATCTGAATTTCTAATAATGATATAATCAAATATTTCCCACTTGAACAAATATGGAGATTTTTAGCTTTGTATGCTGTGCTAACTTGCTATTAAAACTCATATTTTAGCTTTATGTTGATATTTGACAATATTCACAAGTAGAAAATCAGATAATATATACTTATTTGAACATAAATTTGTCTGAATTATATTTTATGAATAAAAGTACAAGTTAACTGTAAATGAGCTAAATGTATTTCATTTATCAGGTGTGTTTGGTTATCAGGTGTGTTTGGTTATCAGGTGTGTTTGGTTATCAGGCTAAGGTTCCATGGCAACCAGTTCATTTGAGTTATCATTAATTTTTGTATATATAATTTTTTTACAGTTTAAGTTTAATTAACAAATGGGAAGACATGGAAAATACAAAAAAAAATTATTATTGCTCTATCAGATCACTTATTTTTCACATGCTCTGTGTTGATTGTTTATCAATGTCACAATCTGGTAAACTTTGGCAACAAACTTTAAAAGTTAGTTAGCACGATCAACAAGCACTGAATAAAAATTTACTTGTCTATAATGTGCTACAGATTCGTAATAAATGTAAAATACATGCATACAGGACTAGTATATATGCAGGCATTGGTTCAATAATTTCGATAACATTATTATTACAAGAAACTCGTTTCATATGACTTTAATCAGAATTGTAAAAACATCCTTTAGTTATATTTTGAAAACTATTTCAAATTTTGTAATACATATATATATTAGGGTTTTGGTCCTGCATAAAATCTTTGATTTTGGTGCAAACCTGAAATTCATAATGGCTGTTATCACAGATTTTCCACATCAGCGATCATCATTTGCTCTAAATTTACTGGACCGAACAAATCCAAATTGGCAGGATTATTCACTTAAGGACTCACATTCATAATTTTGATTTTTGTCTCGCCTGCGATGAAAGTCGCAGAATGCGATGCATAGGTATTACAATCCGGTGGAGACAGCTTAAACTATTTGTGTAAAGCTTTATACTTCAGAAGGAACAAGACCTGGATGCTTCATACCTTGTATAAAAATACCTTATGTTACGAAGTTTTCGTCTTTTATATGTCTTTTGTCCTTGATCTCATTTCATTGTTTCAGGGACTGTTTGAAAAAAAGGTGTACATGTCCCACTGGCAGGTTTCATCTGACCTTGACCTCAATTTCATTGTTCATTGGACAATGTTTAGTTTTTGTTGTTTGGGTATATCTCAAGATACTGTAAGCAATAGGTCCACTTAATTTGGTGTATGGAATGCTTGTAAGGTGTACATGACTGTCTGGCAGGTTTCATCTGACCTTTACCTCATTTTTATGGTTCATTGGACAATGTTCAGTTTTTGTAGTTTGGTCTTTTTCTCAAATATTATAAGCAATAGGTCAATTATATTTGGTGTATGGAACTATTGTATGGTATACATGTCTGTCTGGCAGGGTTCATATGACCTTGACCTTATTTTCATGGTTCATTGGTCAGTGATAAGTTTTCGTAATTATAAGTGGTGTATGGAATAATTGTAAGTTATACATGTCTGTCTGGCAGGGTTCATATGACTGTGACCTCATTTTCATGGTTCATTGGACAATGTTTAGTTTTTGTAGTTAGGTCTATTTCTCAAATATTATAAGCAATAGGTCAATTATATTTAGTGTATGGAACTATTGTATGGTATACATGTCTGTCTGGCAGGGTTCATATGACCTTGACCTTATTTTCATGGTTCATTGGTCAATGATAAGTTTTCGTAATTATAACTGGTGTATGGAATATACATGTCTGTCTGGCAGGGTTCATATGACCTTGACCTTATTTTCATGGTTCATTGGTCAATGATAAGTTTTTGTAATTATAACTGGTGTATGGAATAATTGTAAGTTATACATGTCTGTCTGGCAGGGTTCATATGACCGTGACCTCATTTTCATGGTTCATTGGTCAATGTTAAGATTTTGTTGTTTGATCTGTTTTTCAGTTAATCAGATACTATTAGCGATAGGACCACTATATTTGGTGTATGGAATGATTGTAAGGTGAACATGTCTGTCTGGCATGGTTCATCTGACCGTGACCTCATTTTCATAATTTGTAAGATTATGTGATACTTGTAGTAAAACCTTCATATTACAGACTCAACATAAGGGAGCTACCATTTGGTTTTTATGGGGGGGGGGGGGGGGGGAGGGGGCTAGAATGAAATTTGAAAAAATAGGCAGGACAGGAGTTTTGAGTAAAAAAAAGGCAGGATGAGACACTTGCAAAAAAAAAGTCAGGATGACAATCTAGGTAAATAAAGTCAGGATAAACTAAAAAAAAAAAAAGGCAGGACCGAATAGAGTGAAAAATAAAAAGGCAGGACAGAGATTACAGCTTAAAAAAAAATGCTGGACAAAATTTTTCATCCTAGCCACCATCCCCCCCATAAATATCAAATGGTAGCTCCCTAAGATTCAATGATAAGTAAAACAGGCTAGACATTCAGCATGTGCACTCTAGTTTTCAATATGGCTGCTATGGTGGGAACCTGAAATTCATAATGGCTGTTATCACAGATTTTCCACATCAGCGATGATGCATTTGGTCATTTGCTCTAAATTTACTGAACCAAATGAATCCAAATTGGCAGGATTATTCACTCACATTCATAATTTTGATTTTTGTCTCACCTGGGACGAAAGTTGAGAATGCGATACAAAGGTATTACAATCCGGTGGAGACAGCTTAAACTATTTGTATAAAGCTTTATACTTCAGAAGGAACAAGACCTAGATGCTTCATACCTTGTATAAAGATACCTTATGTTATGAAGTTTTCGTCTGTTAAATGGTTTTGATATGATACACACAAATTAAGATGATAATTATAATGCTATTACTTGGAGTCTGTCCTCGTTTATCATAAACTGTTTCAAAGATCTTCTATGAAACTTTCAAAAAATCGAAAATGCCATAAAGTTCAGGTCAATGTTTACTTTTAAACACTATGTTATGTCTGCAGATGAATCAAAATAAAAAAAACATACAAAAATCATTAATGTTCTTTCGACGTTGCTTACCATATGTTATTGCTTTGGTTCTGATGAAAAGCCTACTTCTGCTATTTGGGCAAATTAAATCCAGGGGAGGGATTCAGGCTCCTTGGAGCCTCTTTTTTTTTTTAAGGTGGATGGGATTCACTCAGGGAATTATAATATAAGAGCATTTGTGGTGCTTAAATGCTTTTAGTGTTGTTTGTTGTTGTTTTCAATTTTTCTTCTGAATGAGGAGAGGGGTTGTGAATTACTGTCAGATGACCATGTAACTGCGGATATGATAGGGGTATCCCAAATGATGATTAACGGTTTATATAATGCCAATAAACATTTTTTACTGTTTGACGCTAACTAACTCTAAAATACAATGTGACAAATGGTGATAAAAATATGGACATCATTTAACACTTACAGTGTTGAAAAGAGGGTACAAATGTAGCTGATGCTGAAGGATTAAGGCTCTTCCAACCCTTATTATACAAATAAGCTGTCAACAATGAGTAAACCCGTATCGTGTAGTAATCTCTCTAAGGCCCCTTCAAGACAAAAAATGAAACAATTCAAAAGAGAGGAACAAATATGGCACATAAGTCCAAAATAACAACTGACTTACAGGGTCATTACTCTGAAACTTTCCGAAAGGAACATTTAATCTTTGAATATTGTTTTTATTGGTATAGATATTGATTTTGTTATCAGTAAATTAAAACCATACTAAATATTATTGTAATATACATATGTACTTTCACGGTTCTACAATCTGTCGATGCCTATATTTTGGCATTGCACAAGGTAATGTTTTTCTCTGACTGTTAATGACGTCTTTACACTAAATCCATTGGATGCTGGATTTTTACTGATTGATATTTTATTCTTAGATACATAATTTTTTTTTATTAGTTGTTATGGGCTTTGAACTAGCTGTCAGTAACTGCGAGTATTCTCAGATCTGTACTTAGTTGTCAGAGACATATAATACATTATATGTCTCTGTAGTTGTCAAGTCAATAAAGATGGCATTTTTTTGAATTACAGTAATATTTATTCACTCATAGGATCTTTGCATCGGAAATAAACACAATTCTTCTAAAACCAGTTGTTTGCATGATATTGGTTATGTTCTTCAAGCATAATTTATGATGGTATGATACTAAACCTCTTACGGGAGGGATTGTGCTTGATTTTCATATGATGAAGACATAATCTTTCAATAAGTTTTAATTGAGGTCTGGAGCTGGCATGTCAGTAACTGCTAGTAGTCCTTTTTAATTTATGTTTTTAAACTGAGTTTCACTATGCGTTTTGCTGTGGGTTTGTTTATTCCACATTGGCTAGAGGTATAGGGGGAGGGTTGAGATCTCACAAAGCATGTTTAACCCATCCGCATTTTTGCGCCTGTCCCTAGTCAGGAACCTCCGGCCTTTATTAGTCTTGTATGATTTTTTTTTCATTTCAGTTCATGTATACGTTTCGGAGTTTAGTGTGACGTCCATTTTCGCTGAACTAGCTATAGTATACATTATTTTTTAGGGGGCCAGCAGAAGCCCGCCTCCGGGTGTGGGATTTTCTCGCTGTGTTGAGGACCCATTGGTGGCCTTGGGCTGTTCTCTACTCTTTGGTCGGGTTGTTGTCTCATTGACACATTCCCTGTTTCTATTCTCAATTTTATAAGTGTCTTTTTTGTTGTTGGGGATGAGGGATGAATTAATAGTAATTTAATACCCTGGCCACTTCCGGTCTCTGTTTTTATACGAATATTGGTATCACGTCGTCGTCAGCGTCGTCCTAAGACATTTGGTTTCCGGACAATAACTTTAGTTTTAGTGTATGGATCTCTATGAAATTTAACCAAAAGGTTCAATACCACAAAAGGAAGGTTGGGATTGTTTTTGGGGGTGATGGTCCCAACCGTTTAGGAATTAGGGGCCAAAACAAGCATTTTTCTAGTTTCAGGACAATAACTCTTGTGTACAAGTATTTTGATTACTCTGAAATTGTACCACAAGGTTAAAAACCACAAGTAGAAGGTTGGGATTCATTTTGGGGGTAATTGCCCAAACCGTTCAGGAATTAGGGGCCAAAAAGGGTCTTAAACAAGCATTTTTTTAGTTTTCAGACAATAACTTGATTTTAAGTGTTTGGATGTCTCTTAATTTGTACCACATTTTACAAAAAGAAAATTTCGTCAAAATTATTTTTTTTTGGAAAAGGAGGAGGGGGCTAAAAAATATTTTAGGGGGGGGGCAGTTTTTTTTAATTCAAGATTTAAGAAATTGTCAATTTTCCAAAGAAAAAAATTGGGGGTCACAATTTATTTTGCTAATTCAGGGTATATAGTCTGAAAACAGATTTACTAAGTATTGCGCAACAGCACAGTGTGTTGCACAACAGCAAGAAATCTTCAATTGAATATAAATTCAAATCATACAACCAATTTCAAGTTCTTTGACTACATTTATTCTGTGTCAGAAACTTATAATGTGTCAAATATTTAATTACAATCCAAATTCAGACCTGTATCAACTTCGGCTTGAATATTGTGTCCATTTTTGCCCAAACAGTTCAGGGTTGGACCTCTGCGGTCGTATCCAGCTGCGCTCGGCGAAGCAGTTTATTGTTTGATGTTTTTCGGCTTTCTATTGATCTGACGAGTTAAGCACTTTTCAACTGATTTTAATAGTTTGTTCTTGTGTTGTGCTGTTACACCACTTTCCCAGGTTTGGGAGGGTTGAGCGCTTACAAACATGTTTAACCCCGCCACTTTCTTTATGTGCCTGTCCCAAGTCGAACCCGGGTCTGTTCGCCTAAATTCACGTTCGCTCCAATTCACGTTTGCAACCTACACGTTCACACCCTGGGTCCGTTCACTCCCTTTTTATTAGCTCACCTGGCCCAAAGGTCCAAGTGAGCTTTTCTCATCACTTGGTGTCCGTTGTCATCTGTTGTCGTCCGTCGTTAACTTTTACAAAAATCTTCTCCTCTGAAACTACTTGACCACACTCACCATTAGGATATCTAGTTTAAAAATGTGTCCGATGACCCAGCCCGCCAACCAAGATGGCCGCCATGGCTAAAAATAGAACATAGGGGGTAAAATGTAGATTTTGGCTTATATCCATGAAACCAAAGCATTTAGAGCAAATCTGACAGGGGTAAAATGTTCATCAGGTCAAGATCTATCTGCCCTGAAATTTTCATAAAAATCTGACAACCTGTTGTTGGGTTGCTGCCCCTGAATTGCTAATTTTTGGGAAATTTTGCAGTTTTTGGTTATCTTGAATATCATTATAGATAGAGATAAACTGTAAACAGCAATAATGTTCAGCAAAGAAAGCTCTACAAGAAAGTCAAACATGACCAAAATGGTCAACTGACCCCTTAAGGAGTGATTGCCCTTTATAGTCAATTTGTACCATTTTTTTGTAAATTTTTGTAATCTTTTACAAAAATCTTCTCCTCTGATACTACTGAGACAAATTTAACCAACCAAGCCACAATGATCATTAGGGTATCTAGTTTAAAAATGTGTCCGATGACCCCGCCTACCAACCAACACGGCCGACATGGCTAAAAATAGAACATAGGGGTAAATTGCAGATTTTAGCTTATATCTCTGAAACAAAGCATTAAGAGCAAATCTGACATGGGGTAAAATTGCTCATCAGGTTAAGATCTATCTGCCCTGAAATTTCAGACAAATCGGACAACATGTTGTTAGGTTGTTACCCATGCATTGCTAATTTTAAGGAAATTTTGCAGTTTATGGTTATTATCTTGAATATTATTATAGATAAACTGTAAACATCAATAATGTTCAGCATAGTTAGATCTACAAATAAGTCTACATGACTAAAATGGTCAATTGACCACTTTAGGAGTTATTGCCCTTTATAGTCATTTTTTAACAATTTTTTGTAAATTTTTGTAATCTTTTACAAAAGTCTTCTCTGAAACTACGAAGACAAATTTAACCAAACTTGGCCACAATGATCATAAGGGTGTCTAGTTTAAATGTGTTTGATGACCCCGCCTACCAACCAACATGGCCAACATGGCTAGAAATATAACATAGAGGTAAAATGCAAGTTTTGTCTATTATTTTTTGAACCGTTATAAATAGAGAAAAACTGAAAGGAGCAAAAATGTTCAGATTAATGAGCTCTACCAATTTTCCATACATTTCAAAAATGTTAGACAAATTCTTTTATGAGTTATTGCCCATAAATGAGAAATTTTACCTTTTTTTTTCTTTCATTTTTGCCTATTAGCATGAAAACTATGATATTAAGAGAGAAACATATTTTTTTTTCTGTTATGCCTTATATATATGATTTAAATTATAATAGATAAATAGACACTTTAATCACAAAAATGATCAGCAAGGCAAGATCTATTAAAAAGTCAAATTTTGCTGATATAGTTAGTAGACTGTCACTCTTCATAAGAGTGATTGCCCTTAATTGAGGAATTTTTTTTTACCCTCTTTTGTGTTTTGAGCAAAAAGTAAAGAAGATATATAAGAGAGAAACTAAACAGACTAAAAGATCAGTAATACAAGATCAACAAAATAGAGATTTTTGTCATGAAGTCTATTCTTGTCTACAATGTTGGAGAATGTCCTTTGTTTGATATGCACATAGACCAAGGTGACCGACACAGGCTCTTTAGAACCTCTAGTTTGTTTTGTGTGGAACATTTTTTTAAATCGTGTTTTAGTTAGTGTATTGCTATAAATAAGTTTTTTTATTGTTTCAAAATAAAGTGACATTTTAAAAACGTAAACCGGTTTCCTTTAGTGTTTTATTGATTATTTAAACGAAATGAATGATGAATAAAAAAAATTGTCATGATGATCAAGGCAAAGTTCATTCGCCTAAGAATTGTAAAAGAAATGCGGAATTTAAGATACCAAACGGTTATCAAACTCGTCACAATGACATTGTCACGACAACAACGAATTACAGCTATCAGTTACGATATAGAGCATTTATATTTTATGATATTCATTACAAATCACACAAAAAACAAAGATATTTCATTTAAAAATTCCCGAATTTTTATTCATTAAAATATAAATATTTTGATATATACATTTAAACACATCTAATAATCCAACCCCGGTATTTCAATAAAAATAGGGTGCGAACTGACCCAGGGGCGAACGTGTATTGGGAGCGAACGGACCCGATAGCTCCCAAGTCAGGAGCCTGTAGTTCAGTGGTTGTCGTTAGTTCATGTCTGTCATGATTTGCTTTTCGTAAATTGTTTTGTTATAAATAAGACGGTTAGTTTTCTCAATTGAATTGTTTCATATTTTTCATGTCGGTGCCTTTTATAGCCGACTATACGGTATGGGTTTTTCTCATTGTTGAAGGCCGTACGGTTGCCTAAAATTGCTTACATCCACTTCATTTGAACTTTGGTGGATAGTTGTCTCATTGGCAATCATACCACATCTCTTTATTTTTATATAAAGAATGTTGTGGAGTTTACATGTTTTGTGAGTGCTTAACCATCCCCCTTTTCCTTCGACTGTGGCGTAACAACACAGCATTAGATTAAACTATAAAAATTCGTAAGGGTTCCGCGGAACCCAGTGTCTCGCCTACTTTTGCTGTTAATCGAAGGCTCAACAAAAATGAGGGAAAAAATAATAACAATATTCCTTTCAATACTATCTCTTGATTGTAAGAAGCTTCTGTCCAAGTTTGGTAAAAATCCAGGATAGTTTATGAATCTAATAAATGTTTTAAATCTTTAACTGCAGACTGTATGTAATGTTAACTGGAAGAAAAACTAAGTCCATTCATAAGTAAAATACGGATAAACAGGTACAAAATTTAAACAAAATTTCCTTCTAGATACTAGCTTTTGATCATAAACAAGCTTCTGACCAAGTTTGGTACAAATCTAGGATAGTTTAAGAAAGTTATTAAAATTTTAAAAACTTTAACCATGCACAGAGCGAATGTAATGTTTCCTGGCAGAAAAACTAAGTCCATTTATAAGTAAAATACGGAAAAACAGGATATTTTGTTTTACAAAATTTACTTCTGGATACTATCTTATGATCATAATCATGCAAGCTTCTGTCCAAGTTTGGTAGAAATCCAGGATATTTTAAGAGAGTAATTAAAATTTCAAAAACTTTAACCACAGAGTGAATATTTGTGGACGCCGCCGACGACGACGACGACGCCGACGGAATGTAGGATCGCTATGTCTCGCTTTTTCGACAAAAGTCGAAGGCTCGACAAAAGTCAATTGAAAAAGCCTTAATGCGTCAGATCGAAAGGAAGCAAAACTAACAAAAAGGAAAAGAATAATTTGTGGATGGTAGTTCAAAGCCAATTTCATATAATGAATAAATCACATGACTAAAAGTGGAAAAAGGGTCCAATTTCAAAATTAAATAAATGACGCTTACAATCAACATGGTCACCATTGATAGAAGAGAACAATGTTTCAAATCACCAATGTGTCATCTAATCAATACAGGAGATGTTACTTTAACACACATTTATATAATACCAAGACGAAGAAATTCTGATTTCCACTGCATGTATATTCTGTTTGAACTTGATAATCCAGGGATAATGTTTAGATGAAACATATATTTTCAAATTCACATTCAAAATCTTCACTCCTGCATCCAATGTAACTTAATATGGCCTGAATCATCACAAGGTGTCTAGTATCAAAGTTATATACATTAATGTGTTGTAACCTTCCTCCAGAAAACACAGTTTTACATTTCTGTACTTAATTTTAACTACTAGTAATTAAATCAATATTTTAATTATGTACCAGCTCGACGATACAGATTCTCAAAAGCATTAGTGCCTCTTCCTATTCCTATCATAATTTAAAGTTGACAACAGTGGCGAAGGATTGGACTGAAAAGTGGGAGAGATGGCACACTTCTGAAAGTGACAAAAAAAAAGCTTTTCTAAAGTCCTATTACGATGTCCTCTTTCATTTTTATTTTCTAATCATTTTGTTTGCGCCCTATTCTAACTCCTACGCCAGTGAGACTATCTTGAGGTAAGGATTGGTGCAATATTTAACGGTGCTGGCCAAGAAAAATTACGTGTGAACACTTTTAGGACTTTCAGACAACTCTGAGTTTCTGGTTTTTTTTTATACTTTGAGTAGGCTTTTCACGACAACGCATGCATTATTGTTTCGTTTGTTTTACCACACAAATTAACAATAGGTGCATTTCTGTTTATAACCGTACAATTTGAGCCATAATGACAATCAGAATTGCACAGTGATGTAACTAGAGATACTTATCATTTGAAGCGTTATTTAGGAAACCGTGTATGAATATACAATTGAAAAAAAACACTAGCTGTCAAGCCAGAACAAAATCAGTTTGAACAAAATACTATTCTAGTATTCAAACCAATACAATTATGCTCAATGCTCACTATATCAAGATAAAGGACTCAAGGGCGGACCAAGACTTCGAGGAAAGGTGGGCGTAAATGTCGATAATGGTAAAAACTTTCCAAAGCGTAGCGAAGCGATTTTTTGCGATTTTTTTTTTCGAACAAGGTGGGGCAAACGACCTCAATCCTCCTCCCCAATTACGCCAATGAAGGTAAGGCAACATCCTCAAACAAACATTTCAGAAGGAAGTAATTGTGCCATCTAATGAACAGCTATAAACCAGAAACATAGGTAAAATAATACTTTGATTATCAATATGGTGTTATCTTAATTATCTAATAGACTACAATATAAGCATTTTTTTTCTCCAAAACCGGTCACAAAAGGGGTAATGTAAACCCAAGTTCACAAATGGATAGTACACAAGCCATTATGTAAAGAATGTTCGCTACTCTGTTTCAAAATAACAAGCTTTTTGAAAGACTATAATAGATTGATAGTATATGCATAAAGGAACTTAAAAAGCAGATAAAAATTAAGGGTCCATGCATGTGCTTGTTTTCGAGATATAAGCCATTGAAAATCTGGCGGGAAATGATTATCTCTAGATTTCATACATTTCACATTGGCACCTTTTTTCTTTCAAAAACTATGAAAAAATAACAAGGATTTTATAAGATTTTGAAATATGACTTTTTAAACTTTTTGTAATGATATTATGAAAAGAAAAGTAGGGGTTCGTGGGCAATTTTTTTTAATGGCACTACATGAATAAAACCAGAGGATTCCGAATATCTGGCAAAAATTCTAAAACAAGAGAAGCGAACATCCTTAAAATGAATATATTTGAGCTTGGTTAGATCAGGGATGATGATAATGGTGTTGTTGGTAGTTGGTGTTAACGGCTCTGTCGACACTCTTGGATATATCATGGTGGACAGTTTTTATTGTTGGAGTACCCAGAGAGAATCACCAACCTTCGACAGGAAAACTGGCAGTCAATTAAGATCAGAGACAAAAGCACCTTGCAGCGAGCGGGGTTCTAGCTCACAACCTCATTGTTGACATGCCCTCAGCTTGGTGTATATGTTTCATTTGATTAAAGGCAGGAAACCTTTATGGATGGTATGTGTTCATATTTTATTTGTTATGGACAGAATACTATGTATGATCTGTATATTTTTTATATACTTTTGACAGGAAAACGATGATTAGTATATATTTTATTTGTTTGTAAAATGTTTTATTTGTTGTTTCAGGTCAGGGACAGATTATGATGAAGGGCGTGGAGGTTATGGAAAAATTATACAACATAAAATACAACCCAAAGAAGTATGACAAAGTTATCAGAACTATAATTGAAATACTTTTCTGTTCCTATTCAATTGTGAAAAATTTAGCTACATGTAAAACTTGACTAGGCTATATCTTGAACTTTGGATTGGAGATTCAAATAAATAAGATAACAGTTACTTTCACCAAAGAATAACAAAATTTCATGCATACATTTTTCATTAAAAAGAATTGGCTCAGAAGATTTTTCTCTTTTTTTTTAAGCGGTAAGATTTACTATCAGGCATTGTGAAAGGTAATAAGTCATAACTTAAGAATACTTTATAAAAGTAGTATTTTAATGCATATTTTACGTAATGATTAAAGAGTGCGTATGAGACATTAAATTGACTAGATTTACTTGAATATTTTTTGGAAACCACACAAACTTCCAAAGAAAGTTGTTAGAGACTAAACATTAATTATTGTTAGAGATGACACCTGTTGTCCTACAATTACTGTATGTTTATGAGTTTGTACATTTATCTATTGGTGACAAGAAGCCGATACTGAAACATAATATGGTCGGGTTATATGAATACTAGATGATGAAAGGGGATACCGGATTCCTTATTATTTTCCCGTTGTTTCAGTGTTTTTTATATGAAGCATGTCTTCATAAAGAAGAATAAAACTTGAAGTAAAGTACTGGTGGCCAACCTTTTGGTTTAACAGCTTTTCAGGCTTCATTCGCTTTAATGTTATGAAAATCACACTATGGAACAAATAATAAAAAGTGGAGATTAAAAAATATTTCGATTTTCCTGACTTTTTTTTTTGTAATATTTTTGATTTGAATGATGAAACATGTGAAATAACATACTACATTAATAGATACAATATACAAAAATTAAGTAACACTTGTAAGATTGATCAAATCGATCAGAATCAATTTGCGCCAATTACAGTTATAAAAAGGTATCAATTGCGCCACTCTCTATTTTTCTGATGGTATTAATTGCGCCAATAAATGGAATCAAATTGCGCCACGTTTACCTGTTAATTTTTTTTTACCTATATTATACATGTAACATGTACTATAATTATATTAGTGGGCTAATTTTATTTGGATGCTAGGCCAATTTGAGATTTCAGTGTACAGTTTCATATGGAACGCCATAGCTGTCTTATGTGTCTTTTTTATTGCTTTTCTATTATACGAAGATGATTTTCTATTATACGATGGTGGTTTTCTATTATACGATGGTGGTTTTCTATTATACGAAGGTGCTTTTCTATTATACGAAGGTGCTTTTCTATTATACGATGGTGGTTTTCTATTATACGAAGGTGCTTTTCTATTATACGAAGGTGGTTTTCTATTATACGAAGGTGCTTTTCTATTATACGATGGTGGTTTTCTATTATACGAAGGTGGTTTTCTATTATACGAAGGTGCTTTTCTATTATACGATGGTGCTTTTCTATTATACAATGGTGCTTTTGTATTATACGAAGGTGCTTTTCTATTATACGATGGTGCTTTTTTATTATAATAAGGTGCTTTTTTATTATGTGATGGTGGTTCCCGTGATTAACCGGAAGTGTGGAGTTTATTTGAAAAAGGGACGGACCAATTGCTAATGAAATATGAAAAAAAAATTAAATCAATAAAATCAATTAAGTCTTTAAAATGAAATAGTTAGTTCAACATTTTTTAAGTAGATTTTGTATCGCTTAATGGAGTCAAAAAGCGAGACATAGGTATGCTGTTTCCGGCGGCGTCAACAATGTATTAGTTTGTGATTAGGTCTAGTTTATGGTGAAGCCCTAGTGATAAGTTAAAGATATTTGGTATGCAGTTGTATTAGTATTGACACATCTCATTACCATGGAGATTATTGGCCATGCCCACTCAGTTATGGTCTATTGACTCTGAAATTATTCCTAAGAATCATGCATTAGTTTGTGATTAGGTCAATTATTGGGGAACCAATAGTGGTAAGTTAATGATACTTGGTAAGCAGTTGTATAAGCATTGGCATATCTTATTTCCATGGATATTTTTGGCCCGTCCCCTCAGTCATTGTCTATTGACTGAATTTTTTGTTTAGTTTTTATGGAGCCTGCGACTTTTGTCACAGAAAGCTCGACATATGGATAGTGATCGGGCGGCGTTAGCTAACTTGTTAAAAGCTTTATATTTTAGTTGGAAGACCTGGATTGTTCATACTTTGTATATAGATGCTCAATGATACTAAGTTTCCGTCTGTCACATGGCCAATGTTCTTGACCCAATTTTCATGGTTCAGTGACTGCTTGAAAAAAAGTTATGATTTTTTGTAATGTTAATTTCTCTCTTATTATGAGTAATAGGATAACTTTATTTGGTATGTGCGTACCTTGTAAGGTCCTCATGCCAGTCAGACAGTTTTCACTTGACCTCAACCTCATTTCATGGATCAATGAACAAGGATAAGTTTTGATGGTGAACACAGATACTTGAAGCAGTAGGTCCAGTATTTTTGGCGTATGGAATGATTGTAAGGTGTACATGTCCATCTGGCAGGTGTCATCTGACCTTGACCTCATTTTTATGGTTCAGTGGTTATAGTTAAGCTTTTGTGTTTTGGTTATTTTTTCTTATACTATAAGCAATAGGTCAACTATATTTAGTGTATGGAATAATTGTAAGGTGTACATGTATTTCTTGTTTGGTTTATATTACAATGTACCTTGACCTGATTTTTATACTCATGTTTATGTGATAGTTAGGCTTTCTATTTAGGACTATCAACATATTATCAATGTTTAGTAAAGAAGGCGAGACATTTCAGTGTGTGCACTCTTGTCATGTATTAGTTTGTGATTAGGTCAGTTTATGGGGAACCACTAATGTTAAGTTAATGATAATAGGTATGCAGTTGTATAAGCATTGGCATATGTCATTTCCATGGAGATTATTTGGCCCCGCCCCTCAGTCATGGTCTATTGACTTAAACTTTTGCTTAGTTTTCATGCATTAGTTTGTGATTAGGTTGGTTTATCGGGAACCACTAGTGGTAGGTCAATGATATTTGGTATGCAGTTGTCATAACATTTGTTCACCTCATTACCACAAAGATTATTTGACCTTGCCCCCTCAGTTATGGTTTATTGACTTTGAAATTTTGCTTAGTTTACATGTATTAGTTTGTGTTTAAGTTTGTTTAAAGGGAATTATGATAAGTCAATGGTATTTGGTATTAGCATTGGCACATCTCATTTCCATGGAGATTGTTTAGCCATGTACCTTCAGTCATGATTCATTGACTTTGAATATTTGCAAAACTTGCATGTTAAAGTGTTGCTATTTTAATTTCAACAAATGCATTATCAAAATTACCAAAAAGGGAGACATATCTCTATGATAACAGTTTATTTATTTTAGTAAACCTGACTGGAGGAATTTCAGTAGAAAAAAATCTGTTTAATTTGAATTTTCTGTGTTTGATATCTTCATACCATGACTCTAAGTTTTAAAAAGGTATCTGGGGGGGACAAAATTTCTCGCATTTGGCCCTCAACAGTGATACTACTAAAAAAAAAACTGAGAACATTCAAATATTACTGATAGACTAACTTTTAAATTAGATAAACACCTCTGCGTTATAGATGAGCATCACCACACAAGTTGGAGACTGTTCTGAGTGGGTGAACGGTAGAAGATGCCTTGAAATGAAATTTAGCTCAAGTTCAAGATAGGTGATACTCCTATATAGCCAAATTTAATCACTGGAAAGCATTTTCGCAAATATTAGCATTGATTTCATTACATTAAAAATGCTTTTAACCCAAGTCTAATAGCAAAAATAAGTACCTTCAGCTTCATACTAGTACCTCGGACAGTTTCGAAAAGTACATGTTCGCTAAAGCTTGCCGACACATTTTTTTAAAATCAATGGACTTGTGTACTCCCGCGATACTTGTGACACAGTAAAACCTGTCTAAACCGAACCGATTATAGTTAGTTGAGGTAGAGACATATAAAACAAGAGATTGGAAACTCTGAATATTATACAATAGAAAATTGAAGAGATTTCGGTCTGGAACATTTTATGACAAAATGAAGTTTTCATACTATCATGACAATATTTTGAAACTTACTAAATAACAAAGTATTGAGGGCATGTGTTGATTTTTGATACTTCTTTTACAACTTCTGTGATCGGTATATTTAGATATCTTGTTAAGTTTTTGAAAAATTAAGGAATATTTATGAAAACTTAACTACTTTCTTTCTTTATATATGACTCTTATACATGGTATATTCTTATCAAAGCATGTGGCTGCGATATTTCACAAAGTTGCTTATCTCTAGTATTATATGTCTCTGATTGAAGTACTTTTTAATTTGGCAAATTGTAAGACCAATGACTTAATATTCAGGACACAATTAATGATTTTCAGTTCAAACACAAACATTTAAATATTTGTTCATTATCGGCCAAATTCTTGAAATGCATGTAAAAGTCACAGTTACATAAGTTTTCATTTAAAGCATTACCGAAGAATTTCATTTAGCTGAACCATGTAGCCAACCTTTATATATAAAAAATAAAGATGAAACAAGGAATGGCAATAATTCGATATAAAACATCAAACAGCACCAACACCACCAATCAAGCCATCAAAATAGAGACATACAGCGACAACACAAAAAGGAAAATGTACAGAAGGTAGAGAGAAGTCCCGACTTGGTACAGGCACTCTGGCAAAACTTGGCAGAGTGGTGGGGTTGAACCATGTTTATGGGTACACTAACCTTGCCCCTCAATCTACTCGACTTCCTATCAAGATTCGAAAGACGCGCAGCAAAAAGACTTGCACAATACAATTGCCAACTCAGCGTCCATATAAGTTAGAAAAATTGGTTATAATAAATATTAAAATAGTTAGAGGATATACAGATCTGTACATTGTACATGTACTACCTCTACACAAAATGATACAGTTACATATAACCAATATACCACTTTAAAGCTTGAAGTTGTTGAAAAGTCATGGGGTTTTATAAGATTAAGTATATAAAGAAGTTATGCAGTTATTCATTTACGTTCAAGATATGAAGGCAATTTAGTAAATTACAAATAAGTTTTAATAACCAGTTTAGTTATTTCTTTCAATGACTTCCAAACATTCAAGATAATAATCTATTCCAAAGTTAGTATTGCTTCTTATCAATTGTCGAGTTGAATCCAGATTGCATTGATCACTTATCATGCGTGCAAGGGGTCCAAATATTAGTCTCTCGCACTCTTCTACATCATTTTGATCCACAGAGCCTTCAATTCCATAATCTTGCAAATTTGCTTCTCCTTCGGTAATTCCTACGGCATTTTGAAGTTGAACTGAAGTCCACAAGCTCAATGGAGATGAATTAACAGTGCGTAGTCTATGACCAGCCCATGCCTCTGCCAAAAATTGCAGCTTCCTGTTTAGTTCGTCAATGAAAACAAAGTGGAGAGCAGCTAAGTTTGTCAGTTTTAGTGGGTCTAGATAACCTTCATCTAAGTAACTAAGCACACCTTCATACACATCTCTCCATAGTCTCTCAATCCGTTGATTATGAGTGTTTTTTTCCCGTTACCATACTGTTGGGCCTTTTTGAATCAACATGTAGTTTGCCACAGAAACATTTTCCAATCCTTTGTCAGACCTAACTTTATTGGGTATCCCATACTTTGCAACACCGGAGAAGAAACAATCCAAAACTGTTCTTGATGTGTTGTTGTCGGTACATTTTAAAAATGTTATCAATCGACTAAACCCGTCAATGCCACCTACAATAACAAATCTCCACCGGACAAGTTTATGATTTGTATCTATGTGCCAGAGGTGATTTGGACCCATTTCATTGTAAACACGCCTATTAAGCCTACCAGTACGTCTCGCCTGTACACCGGCGGTATCTAATCGATGCATACACTCCCTAGTCTCCATCTCTGTACTCTTATGCCTTTTAATAGAAGCATCTGTTGCAATAGTGTTTCGCTACACAATGGAAACTCTTTCATTATTTGTCCAAGTGTCAAGTCTAAATCACTGTCATCAATTTGTGTAAAATTCATTTTGCTTAATCCAAACTGTGACATTCTTCGGTAAATGGTGCTTTCAGACACGGACAACAATTTAGAAATGTCGGATATTTTAAATCCATTTTCAAGAACAGACTTTGGAATATCAAATTTCGGAGGGCCGCATTCAGAGTTTATTTTATTAGGGGCAGACGTTCCATATTTTACACATTCAGTTCTTAACTTCATCATATCTGCCCTACTAGATACACCTAATATTTCAATTTCATGTGTCGAAAGCCTACATACAATGTCTGGAGTGATTTTCTCTCTCTCAAAGTTTGGAAATGCTTGCTGCAAGTTTAATTTCTGTAAAACGTTTAACATTTTAGTATTCACAGCCATGGCTGCCATGTTGGTTCGGTGAGATTCAAATACACGCCACGCTTCCGGTTAATCACGGGAACCACCATCACATAATAAAAAAGCACCTTCGTATAATAGAAAACCACCTTCGTATAATAGAAAACCACCATCGTATAATAGAAAACCACCTTCGTATAATAGAAAAGCACCTTCGTGTAATAGAAAACCACCATCGTATAATAGAAAACCACCATCGTATAATAGAAAAGCATCTTCGTATAATAGAAAACAATCTTCGTATAATAGAAAACCACCATCGTATAATAGAAAAGCACCTTCGTATAATAGAAAACCACCTTCGTATAATAGAAAACCACCATCGTATAATAGAAAACCACCATCGTATAATAGAAAACCACCTTCGTATAATAGAAAAGCACCTTCGTGTAATAGAAAACCACCATCGTATAATAGAAAAGCACCTTCGTATAATAGAAAAGCACCTTCGTATAATAGAAAACCACCATCGTATAATAGAAAAGCACCTTCGTATAATAGAAAAGCAATAAAAAAGACACATAAGACAGCTATGGCGTTCCATAGTTTCAATTGATTTTTTTGCTGGTGGTACTTACTTGATAAAAGACGCAAAAAGTTTAAATTAAGTGGACCTTGAACAATAACAGCATTCATCTAGATCTTGAAGAACGAATGCATAAAACAGTATTAGACATGTTTCCAAACGTCGGCATTAAGTCTTGTAGATTCCATCTTGGTCAGGCTTAGTAGAGGAAGATACATAATTTGAGTCTTGCAAATGAATACAAGAAAAAATGGAACTGACTTTAGTAAATGGTTAAATGTATAAAGGAGTAGGGAAGTCAATCATTTAGTTGATATATATAAGTAACAATGTATAAATTGATAAAATTGGCGCAATTGTATGCTTGTTTTATTGGCGCAAATGAATCCTATAGTTTCCAAAATGAAGTGGCGCAGAAGCTGCATTGGTGCAATTAAATGGCGCAAATGATTTCATTTTTGGCGCAAATAGATATCGGCCCTAATTCAATTGTAATATATCATATTATACCAATATGACTTGATCGGCCAATGTCTATTAATTAAATGCTGCTTCTAACAATTGCCACTTCTGATCTATTTTTACTTTATGTGCAGGAGTTAAGAAACATACAGAGTATTTTTCTATATTGATCCAATATTTTAAATATTCTATCCTACCTCATTTTGTGGGCAAAATGTATATGTAGTATTTAAATAGCAACAAAATATTATTTACTGTTTTACTGTTAACAAAATCCTCAAACACACCTAACATGACAGTTGGTCTTTACAAATACTAGAGATGTTTTCATATATTTCTGATTCCTCTAAAGTTAGAAAGTATGTTTTACAAAAAATATTAACTATATTACATGCACTTAACTTGTATACTACCTTATGATATGTGAGTCAGTCATACATTTTATGTAATATAACGTACCTTTACCGATTGTTATAATTGCGTTTGTGATAATAGATATTGTCTATTATTAATTTAGAACCAATGTCTAAATTTTCATACTGCTACATACACTTAGTCATAACATAACATTGAAATCGATTACTAGTAACTTATTGACAGAAAATAAATGTTAAGTACATTTTCTAAATATTCAGTGACAACAGACAATTCTTTGCAGAATTCTACAATGAGCTCTACAATGATTTCATCTTATTTGATTTAATGACGTATTCTAGCAGACAGGAGTGATGACGTCACGTGCATGTAAATTGTCGTTTTCCGTAAACTGGGACAGTAATTGAAAGCCAAATAGAACGAAGTAGAAGGACAAAAATAGCTCAAAAATACATTTCCAAATAAGCCTTTGATATTGCTATGTATCAGAATTCTCATAAAAAAGAAGAAGAAAAAGACGTGTTCATTTAAGATTTACTTGGTTATAGATGAGTTTTTTTTTGGGGTAATAAAATGAGCAAATCAATGGAAGGATTCGTTTAAGAAGGTAACCAAATCGATCAGAAAATACCATTAACACGGGCTATTCTAAATGTTCGATGTAGGTCACGAATGGATTATTATTCTCAATGCTCTATAAATATGAATACATCATTTCCTTAATAAAACTCTAAAAGAATATTTCGTACTTGATTTAACTTCCACCCGAAACACACAGCAAACGGCCAAAGATAGTAGAACATAGGAAAGTGATAGACTCTAAAATATCCTTAATTCGTATTGTTGCGCAGTCATATTTGCTTGTAGAAAAATGTTGATACAAGAACAAAACCTCTTCCTTAAAACTGTCTTGTCCTCCTTTTAAAAAATATGCACAAGAACCCGAATAGTCAGATGATTTACCTTCCACTCTGATATATATAAAAAATAACAATGCAAGCACGTTCTCTTTTAATTTTAAGTACTATAATAATTAATTTGTAACCCTAAAATTTGTAAGTATAGGATATTTTGATTATGATGGTATGAAATATTAAAATAAAGAGACGAACAATACAATACAATAATAATTTTATTGACTAATCAAAGTAATCATTACAGTTTAATTATTGCTTCAACACAAAATAGGCAATACTGAACAAGATTTCAATTATTAAGTAGATTATTGTGACTTGGATGGAGAGTTGTCTCATACCACATCTTCTTATATCTATATAACATTCAGTATATATATATATATATGTTACAGGTATTTTCTTCATTAAGGCATTTTATAAAATGCCTGAAAACTTTAGCCATTTTCTAAAATGCTTGAAAGATTTATATATTGACTATTTTTTTCTGGCATTTTACATCATGCCTAGAAAAATTGAAAGGCATTTTACAAAATGCCTGAATTATTTTATAGAATAATATGTATATGCAAAAACTGAGCCAACAACACAATAGATTTATCTGTGATAATACCTGAATTTTTAACGCTTGCATTTAAATAGATTTGATTATTAAAAATAATTTAACTAAATTATTTAAAATTTCCACAAGTACTGAACTCGACAATTATTTCTTATTTCATAAACTATTTGGACTGCAGGTTATATATGTTGCATATTTGTCCTGATTTTTTGGCAAATATATCGTTTGGCGTTAAATCTGGTCTTAGCACTACAACCACATTTGGTGAAACCCAGACCATGACTTTATTTTAGCTCTGTCAAAATTTAAAAGTTTGAAAAACATGAGGTTTCGCAAACAGCACACACATGAATATCTTCTTTTCATGTGTTTTCAAAAGATTTGAAGTATAATTAGTGTGATTATGCTAACGTACATATTTTGGGTTATCAGAGCATTCATCAGACTTATTCAGATTCCTCGCCTAGTGGGTGATTCGTGTATAGCAGGAAACGCTTACCCTTTGTACACACATTGATTTGTCTCTTCTTGTTTATTGTTTTGTTCTAGCATCAGCACACTACTGTCGCCTTAATTCGTTAGATAATAAAGACCTCAGAATGTCATATCTTTACTTTACGAGCAAACACGACCTTATATGCTGAAACCAATTTAATGCTTTAAAGGGGAATTCGCTTTGCTGTAGAATTTGTCCCTATCCAACATACCGTTCTTTTCAAGCGGCAGTCAAAATTCTTGTCCTTTATCCGACCAATTCATTGCAGAACTTACCCATTTGATTTATTATCAATATGTTCTCAACCTAAATAAGCATAAACAATTTGCCACTGAACGCAAACAAACAACAATCAGTCAATCAAACAACACCTTCTTTTTGTCTGCTTCATATTTCACATTTGTTTTGAATCTAGATTTCATAAAAAAAAACTATTTGTAAACTTTGCTTTATTGTAAGAATAATTTGTCCATCTGTCACCCTGACAAGAGAGTAAAAAAATTACTTTCTGAAATACAAAGTAACTACAAGTTAAAGTAGTTTCACTAAAAAAACCTCTGACATACAGTTTTGAAAGTTTGTATTTGAAAAAGAAACTGAATTTCACTATACCATTAGGTATATTCTTTGCAAGATATTGTGTTTTTGGTCATATCTCAACGATAATTTTTTCTACAAATTACCTGAAACTGAACTTAGGCAATTTGTTGAATTTTGTTTTTTAGTCATTTAATATGATGTCTGTCTAGGTTAGGCATTTTGTAAATTGCCTGGAAATTCACTCATTTTACAAAATGCCTAAATTAAGAAAATGCCTGTAACATATACATTTATTAAAGAAAAAAGTAAAATACCGTGACAAAAATACCGAACTCCAAGGAAAATTCAAAACGGAAAGTCTCTTAACAAATGGCAAAACCAAAAGCTCAAACACATCAAAGGAATGGAAAACAACTGTCAAAATCCTGACTTGGTACAGGTATTTTCTTATGTAGAAAATGGTGGATCAAACCTGGTTTTATAACTAGCTAAAACTCTAACTTGAGAGTCGCATAAAAATCCATTAACAGACATAATAGGTAAAAATGTCAAAAATTAGAGTACATCAGTCAACATTGTGTTATAATCTATAAAAAGAAAAACAAAATGAAATGTAGACACTCTATAGACAAAGCACATAAGCAAAAATGAAAGACAAGAATACAAAAAATGACTATTAGCACAATAACACAATGGCGGGAAGTATAAATACCGAGCCACGCCAAAAGGATATTACTAAAAATAGACTAAGTTATAATTGTTCAAATAAGGCCTTTGAAAATAGTGGAATTAATTACTTTTGGAGTGTCAAAAATTCGTTGGAAGTACTTGATAAATTGCATGCTTATATTGGTGATTTAGAATCTGTTCAAAGTTCATAATCTCATTAAGAAAAATTTCACACATCTAATTAAATGGGCATTTAAAAAGTCAGAATGCGAATATACATGTTCAAACTCTTTTAGGACATTTTTTTAGTAACAACAAACAAAAGAAATATGTCAATTGGACCTGCTTTGATACGATAGCTGCACTAGAATTTTTACTAGAAAACATTTTTGTTCGCTATGTAGATTCCGTATGTCGTCAAGTTATCGGAATTCCGATGGGGACTAACTGTGCACCACTTATTGCGGACCTGTTTCTGTATTGTTATGAGTTACAATTTATGACTAAAATAAGGAAAGACCCATCGAAACAACATCTGATACAAAAATTTAATAACACTTTTAGATATTTGGATGATATATTGGCTCTCAATAATGACGACTTCAGTATGTACACTAAAGAGATTTATCCTGCTGAACTGACTTTGAATAAATACTAACAATGAACACTGCCCTTTCCTGGATCTTGATATCTATATCTTTAACGGGAAGCTTAATACCAAAATTTACGATAAAAGAGATGATTTTTCATTTCCTATTGTTAACTATCCATTTTTAGATGGTGACGTTCCCTTGTCACCATCTTATGGTGTTTATATATCTCAACTTGTTCGATTCGCTCGTGTATGTAACAACGTATTTGATTTTAACGAAAGAAATCTCTGTATTACTGAAAAATTATTGCACCAGGATTTTCGATATCACAAACTAGTCAAAACATTTACTAAATTTGATCATCTGTACAAGGACATCATTCGTAAATATAAATCAACATGCAGACATCTTATACGTTCAGGTATTTCATATCCAATCTTTTATGGTAATATTCTATACAAAGCACAAACATATCGTCATTCACCTCAAAAGCTAACCATACCTTTAAACAGACTTATTCAGAAGGGATATAGTTACGGTGTCTTCCTCCTATTCCCACTTTTTAAAAATAACTATTCCTTCTATTCCCACATGCAAATAACAATAGATGTTTTGATAAATAATTTGTTTTTATAACAATCAAGGTTAATTAAAAATTCACCTAAGATTTACCTGTATATTTCTTACACTGTTTAAGTATATTATTTTTAAAAAAATAAAAATTAATACACTGTTTATTTGTAAAATGTTTTTTTTCTTCTTCAAAGAATTACCTTAAAATAAAGAATAAGTCAGATAAACAGAAGTAATATAAGTCAGATTAAAAAATCATTGAATTTGTAAACCTAAATAGTTGTCATCCGAACCAGTTTTACCCAAAAAACGTTGATAAAAAATCATCATAGAGGGTATTTGGGCACGTACTACCAAAGGTGACCAATTCTTGCTAACACTAAACAGACGACAACACAGTTGCAATTGGGTGTGTATTAAATCTTCAGAACTCGAAGGAATCTAACACATTAGCAGCAGCAGATATAATATACTAGTATGGTAAAAGTACATTTTACTCCTGTCCAAGCCTATTTTTCAAACTTTACACATTTCACGCAATGGTTGGCGGCGCAATGTATCCACTGGTACACAGTTTACTTCCAGCCAAGAGCGAACTAGCATACACAAGGTTCCCGACTTTACTCAAAGATGTATGTCACCAACACTAACTACAACTTCAGCCTACCATTATCTTCCTGGACTATGATTCATGAAGTCGTCATCCAAAATGCAGCATATTATGTATTTTCTCACATCAACGCAAACCACTGTTTTTTTCCACTACACACAATGCATCTGGAGAAAAGCACAAGGAACAGGGATTCAGGTTCCATACAAGAAAGACAACAACATTCATCAACTAGTACGCCGTGCCGCTGTCCTTCCACATGTACTTACTGCTGAGGTTGAAGATGTGTGGTTTAATGCCCTAGTCGACATAGATCAGATTGATACTAACATCAACTACACGCCCTTTACAGACTATGTAACAAAACACTGATTGGAAAATTACACAACACAGGGACTGCGGACTACATATCATCTAAAGGGATGGCAAAGCAAGCGGAAGAAACATTCCAGAACCCACATCCAAACGTCTTTAAAGTCATAAAACTACTGAAACATGAGGAAGCTACGCCCTGACCATGATCCAGTATGCAGCCGGTAGGAAGAGAGTGGCCCAAAAACGAAAGTATGTCAAAATCAACAACAGATTAGAAGAGCTTATGGATAGATACCTCAACCAGGAAGTCACAACATTACAGTTTGGTGATACAGCCTCCCACCTTATTCACGTTGAATAGATTAATAAACTTTGATAGACTAATATACAGTGAATTTCTAATGTGTGTGCTACAATGTATGATTTGTTTTAGTGCTTTTAACTTGTATTGTTTGTTTCATATTATAATGCTTGATTGACTCTACTGCAGAATTTGTGTTATAAAAGAAATAGAATAATTTACTACATTTGTTTCCATTTCTTTCATATTTATTTAAATTAAAAACACAGAATTCATACACATACAAAAATAACCTATTACCTATCAAAAAAAAAAAACGCTGGTTAATTAAAAGTTGATTACACAATGTTTATACAGTATAATCCTTTGTTTGCACAAGTTTTCCTCCTATTCCCACATGAAATTTTAACTTTTCTTACCAGGTTTTAAAAAAGTGGGAATAGGAGGAATGAACCATAGTTACGATACTGTTGGCAAGTCATTAAAGATGGCATATTTCGAATTAATATTGATTCACTCATAGGGTCTTTGCATCGGAAATAAACACATTTATTCTAAAACCAGTTGTTGGCATGATACGGGTTATGTTCTTCTCATATATTTTATGATGGTATGATACTAAACCCCTGACGGAAGGGATTGTGCTTGATTTAACATATGTTGAAGACATAATCTTTCAACCAGTTTAATTGAGGTCTGGAGCTTGCATGTCAGTAACTGCTAAAAGTCCTTTGTTAATTTATGTATCATTATCATTTTGCTTAATTTCTTCTGTTACCTATTCTGACATCAGACTCGGACTTCTTTTGAACTGAGTTTTACTGTGCGTATTGCTGTGTGTTTGTTTATTCTACATTGGCTTGATGTATAGGGGGCGGGTTGAGATCTCACAAAACAAGTTTAACCCCGCTGCATTTTTGCGCCTGTCCCAAGTCAAGATCCTCTGGCCTTTGTTAGTCTTGTATGTTGTTTTTTTTTTAAATTTTAGTTCATACATATGTTTCGGAGTTTAGTGTGACGTCCATTTTCACTGAACTAGTACACACTTTTGTTTAGGGGCCAGCTGAAGCCCGCCTCCGGGTGCGGGATTTTCTCGTTGTGTTGAAGACCCATTGGTGGCCTTGGGCTGATTCTGCTCTTTGGTCGGGTTGTTGTCTCTTTTACACATTCCACATTTCCATTCTCAATTTTATGTTTTTAATTTCTGTGTCATTTAGTCTCTTGTAGAGAGTTGTCTAATTGGCAATTAACCACATCTTCTTATTTTTATGTAAATAGGTTAAAAATATACAAAGACAAATAAAAAGAACACTATAACACGTAATAAAGATGATAAACAACGTCAGCACCTAGAATCTATACTTCAAGACCACCCTGTATTTTTGTGAATTTGATACGGAATATTTATCAACAAGGTCTTGGTATCTTCCAATGAACTTTTTTTTTTTTAGAAAAGAACTGCATAATATAATAAACTGGTAAATAAAAAAAAAAACAAAAAAAAAAAACAAAAAAAACACAGCAATATGGATTCCACTTGGAACACAGAAAAATTCATATAATAAGGGGGACCGTTCATAAATCCATATTTATTAGTGCATCTCTTTCTTTTGACAGTTGTTTTAGAAGTTTATGAACATGTGGTATGATTGTCTATGAGACAATTAACCAACATGGGCCAAAGAACAAGGATGTACACACCTACGGTTGGGATCAGTTCTATTTGCCAGGAACAGCGAGGAAAACAGGTATAGCACAGTTTTGGACAGTTTTGTCCCAAAACTGATTCTTAATGTTATACCCTACAACAGATTCCGACAGTTCCATCTATTAAATAACTTGAAAACCTTGTACTCTGAGGTTGGCTGGGTATTCCTTTTTAAAAGAAGACGAAAAGCATTATAAATTAGTTACAATATAAGTCAAAAACATGCACCAGAGTTTTTATATAATCTTGTCCTCCGTGTGTATAAAGTACAACCAACTATCCGTTGCGAAATAGTCATGATATTATTGTTTCATTTTGTAAACTTCCCCCTACTACTGAATCGTTTATTCCCTCCACAATACGTGAGTGGAATAAGCTTAATCCAAAAATTCGCAGCTTCGACTCTATATCTAAATTTAAGAAAGAAGATAGTCTCCCAAGTAAAGTTGAAACGTTTTGATTGCATAGTCCGAGAAAATCAAATGCGGTGTTCCGCTTCATTCTTAAACGATGGCCCTTTTCGACTTAACATAATACTTGATCCTACCTGTCAATGTGGGTCAGATATTGAGGATGTTAATTATTACTTTTTCGTTTGTCCAAAATAAATTTCATGTAGAGAAACTTTACCCAATAATCTTAATTGGCTTTCTGAAAACTTTGTTTTAGACACAAAACTGTTAATAACATAGAGCTTTCGAATGAACAAAACATCCGAATTTTCAAACTTGTTAAAAATTTCTTCGAAAGGTCAAACAGATGTCTTGTACCTGCACTAAATGTTATTAATACTGACACGGACCATATTCATCGTCGACATTATCATCACCACCCCAAGTCACATCACAGAATTATATGACTTCTTATTCTTTGCTTCTTCGCTTTCTTCTCCTTTTTCATCTATAGCTCGTAAAATATCGAATAAACTGTCTGCTTTACATACATGCTTATTTTATAATTACTGTAAATATCCATATGATTTACTTGTGTCTCATCCATTTTGCTTTAATTTGGCAAATAAAATATGTTTAAATTATACTAAACCTCCGAAGACTGCCGATGGTCATATGACTGATATAAACGTAAATATCAATATAAATAGACAATACAAGCACTTGCAATCGTATTATAAAGATTTTTCCAGGTCTGTTTGATTTTATGTCGTTAATTGAAAAAATATGTAAATCATTGTTTTACCTGTATAAAAAAGATTTTTTGTGTGTTGGTCAACGAAAGGTTCTTCATTGTGACCTCCTTGTTTCAATTTTCGATGTTGGCATTCTTTTCTTTTTAATAACTGGAACTGTTGAGATAATCTCTTGCTATGAGCCAAATTAATGGTCGCATGTATGCGGATTCAAATGAGGTTGAAATATTTACTTACAGGTCAATAATTCATCTGCTATGTTTTAAGCTTATTTGGACAAAATTGAAGGACACTGACTGCTTATATTTTATTTCATGATTCCGCTTTTGTAAATGTTTAAAACAGAAAAAAAACAACAAAAAACTCGAGCCAGATTTAATTTTTTTATAAAAACACCCCTCGAGAAATGATATGGTCACTGTATAATAAAAATAGGTTACCTGTTGTAAACTCCACAAAAAGTGTTCATTGACCTTGCATAATTGTCTTAATAAAGAAAATAAATTACTAGTCTTTTTTTAATAATAATTACGGAAATATTAGAAGTATATTTCCTCACTGCATAAGCATTATTATGTACAAAAAATAGTTTTGATTAGAAAATAATTATAAATATGGAGAAATAATCGAACTAAAACATGCATCACGTTCATTTTTATCTATAAAGAGGTTAACTCCTAACTATCCTACTGCCTGTCGATACATTTATTTTTGTCTTCTTTGACTGTCCATGACGTTAAAATACTAAATCCCTGGGACGTGTTTTAGTTGATTTTAGTCTCTGATGCATGATTTTTTATTTTTAATTGTTTTTGGCTTTTAACTAGCTGTCAGTAACTGCGAGTACTCTCCGAAATCGTACTTTCTTGTTAATTTGACCTGTTGATACTATTTGTAATGTTTTTTGTTATATAATGTTTACTTATTCAGGGTTATATCTGGTCTATATACCAGCTTTGACAAGTGTTTGGTATTACTATAAATTTTCACTTCTTCGTACTATGAACATCAAAATTATTTATTTTGTAAAAATATTTCCTTTCTCCATTTAAACTGTAAACCTGACTACAAAATTATTTTCATTCACCTGTGTATAATATTATTGTAAATGGCGGATTTTTGTTCAATGTTATTGTTGTTTTTCTGAAATTGTTTAACATTCATATATTCATCCCTTATTTTATTGATTTTGTATTTACATTGTATCATAGATCAAATTTATTCGTTCAGTGTATGTTCACATGTGTTTATATGTCTTTTGATTGAGTTATGCCATTTCAATTGATATTTTATAGTGTCTTTCTATGTTGTGATGTTACACTATTTTTTCAGATAAGGGTGACGGTTTGGTACCATTAAAACGTTTAAACCCGCTGCAATTGTTTGCACCTGTCATAAGTCAGGAATCTGATGTTCAGTAGTTGTCGTTTGTTGATGTGGTTCATAAGTGTTTCTCGTTTTTTTATATAGATTAAACCGTTGGTTTTCCGTTTGAATGGTTTTACACTAGTTATTTTTGGGGCCCTTTATAGCTTGCTGTTCGGTGTGAGCCAAGGCTCCGTGTTGAAGACCGTACTTTGACCTATAATGGTTTACTTTTATAAATTGTGACTTGGATGGAGAGTTGTCTCATTGGCACTCATACCACATCTTCTTATATCTAATCACAGACTGTAACTAGTTTTTACTATGTAATCTTTTCATATTTTTTTATCTTAAATATGACTTACAGAGAAAATCCAGGTAACTATCCCTATTCTAAATCATGATCAGAAAGTTGCTCTCATATACGTCATTTAGAACTGAATAGTTGTAAAATTTCCTCTCATCTAGCAATTGTGTATAAGTTCTGCTTGTGTTACATCTGCTCTTGGTGGAAAAAAAAAGCCGTCTGAATCTGGGTATTACGAATGTTCGCCTTATTCTTTTATTCTGTGATTTAACATTCTGGTTTAACATCTGATACTGTTCAGTTTGATGAAAGTCCAAAAGTGCTTTGTGCAGTTTCTAGTGCCAGAGTTGTCATCCTGTTGCGAGGTATACTCTCTGTATATTTTCAGTAAGCACGTCGAAGTTCTCGTTGTGTCTTTTGAATTAGCTGTTTGTACCTAATCGTATGCATCGTCTTGGTTCCCAGATGTAGATTTTTGTGTGTACTACCCATCCCGTTTTCTTATGAGGTGTTTGAATTTCTACTTAGCCACGGACATTCATACTTACACTACGATGTTTTATGAGGTATGCTGTTCTTAATATTTTCTTCAAATTGTTCAGGAATATTTTCACATATTGTTTACTGACTTATAATGGTATCTAGCGAGGGTTTTGTAAGTCTGTCTATAGTAACGTCTATTTCAGCATACGATTTGTCATTATCTGATATGCCTGGTATGATCTCTGTTCTAAACTTTACTACAGAAACGTTCATAACGAACAAATTGTAAAATGTACACATCTTAAGAGGGGACGAAAGAACCATCACCGTACAAAATGGAAAATTTACGATTGGAAACGGAAAATTTACTTTTTTGTTGTCAATTTCTGTTTAGAGTTTCCCGTGTGAAACTGGATTATTAAAATCTAGAAAATGGAAAAATTGCTGTTGGTATTAGATTTAATCTTAGTCAGGTCCCTTCAATAAATTTCCACGGAATAATTAGAGAAATCTTGATTAGTTAAGCAAAAATATCATCAAGGTAACGGTAAGTGTGTTTTTTTTTTTATTAAATGGATTTTAGATAGATCTTTACTGAGGTCATAAACAACACAGGAACAAGTCTATTCTTAAAGGTGCACATTTTGTGCCCATAGAGCCATAGGGATACTTCCCTATATTAAACCAAGAGTTCCAAATGGTGAAGTTGAAATCATCCCTTCGTAAATTTTACGGACGCCATCACGAGTTGGTTGACCGTTATGGAATAACCGTTTCACAGATGATATCGGATATGTTCCTTATGTCGTAACTACAATACCCTTCCCTTTTCACGAATGTGACCTACCGAATTAGACTATTTACCGGATTTGTAATAACATAAGCAACACGACGGGTGCCACATGTGGAGCAGGATCTGCTTACCCTTCCGGAGCACCTGAGATCACCCCCAGTTTTTGGTGGGGTTCGTGTTGCTTTGTCTTTAGTTTTCTATGTTGTGTCATCTGTACCATTATTTGTCTGTTTGTCTTTTTATTTTTGGCCATGGCGTTGTCAGTTTGTTTTCCATCTATGAATTTGACTGTCCCTCTGGTATCTTTCGTCCCTCTTTTCCAACGTGTCGATAATATTTATCGTCGATTCGTAATAAATGTTATCAAGAAGATATTAGCAGCAGTAAACATCAAATCACAGTTCAAATAAGTGTACCTATCATATTTACCTTTTCCATTACAGAAGAAGGCTTTATAAGAGTTGCAGTAAATAGATTTACAATCAAATCAGATTTTTTAAAAGAATATTTTATTATAAAAGAAAACTGCTGTTTGATAAGATTGTGTGGTTGTGTAGTGTAGAGTGTCGAAAAGTCATACATATCGACCTAATAAAAAAGACCATCAAAAGCACGGAATTTAACTAAAAGATCCAAAGAGTTTTTTATACTCCAAATATAATTGTAGTCAGAAACCAATTTAAAAGGACAGAAAGATTAGTGGTAGAACACTTACTGGAAGCTAGTTTTGTGCTTTAAGCTTAAATATGGTAGTGACATGAATGTCTGCTATTTGACTTTTTGTGGAGTGCAAATTGCCTTGAATGCAGAATTAATTTTCTTTTCAAGAACTTCCGTGAAGTGTTTACGCCATACCACTGCCACATCAGTGACTGCTTTGTCGGCTGATACAAACGCAAAATGATTTGCAAGTACTCGCAGTTTATTACCAATTCAAGAAATGTAAGTATAATTAACCCTTATATTAATTTTTGAATTGTTTTTAAATTGTAACATGCTAATATCCACAATTATAATATTTGTTTATTCAAGTAAGAATTGATTGATTTTAATCAGATTTCTGTCATTTACATCATTTTTCACAAAAGGATGAAATAGCATGTATAATCTTCTAATTTATTTTTAATTGAGGAAGATATTTTGTTTTTTCATGATGTTTCTTGGACTTGAACGATGTTGAGGCTCAATTGCAATAACTTGGTCTATTGGGTTATATCTAAGCTTCGATGTTAAAGGAGAACTATTTTCTATACTGAATTCAGATGTATCTGACGTATAATTAAAAATCAAACTTCTACTGTTTTAACATCACCTGGACCAAAGGACCAGTGAGAGCTTTTCTCGTCACTTAGGCGTCCGTCGTCTGTCATCTTCCGTCGTTCGTCTCCGTTAACTTTAACAAAGATCTTCTCTGAAATTACTGGGACAAATAGAACCAAACTTATACACAATCATCCTTAAAATATCTCGGTTCAAATGTGTCCGATGAACTCGCCTGCTAACCTACATGGCTACAAAGGTTACAAAATAGGGGTAAATTGCAAGTATTGTGTATAATCTTGTAAACCGTTATGATTGGAAAAACTTGACAGTACAAAAATGTCCAGAACGTCGAGATCTACCTATCAGTCATTCAGACCAAACCTGTCAGAAGACCTCCTTAAATGACGATTTTCACCATTACTTAGCGATTAAGACTATAACCTTTTAAACTGTTATAGATAGAAGGGAGCAGTAAATGCAAAATGCCAAAACAATTATCAGCAGGACATGATCTACAGATAAATTAACATGGCCGAAATCGTCAGTTGACTCCTTAAATGGAGTTATTGCCCTTTAAAGACGATTGTTTTCCAATTTCTGTGTGTTTTTTTTTTTGTAGAAACAATAGTAAATCTATAGATGGAAACTGTGAGCAGCAAATTTAATCAGCCAAATATATCTATAAATAATTCCACATGGTCGAAATCGACAGCAGACTACTTGTAGGATTTATTTTTTGTGAAATACCCTAATTACCCATATTTGTGAAACTACAATAGAAAGATAGAAACTGTATATGACAAAATAAAATGGCTAGCATTACAAGATCTAATATAAAGCAACATGGCTGAAATTGTCAGATGACTCATTAAAGGAATTATTGGTTTTTGAATGACGATTTTATACTATTTTCTGTTATTTTTGCGTAAACTATAGCAGAGTGAGAGAAACTGTAAAAAGCTAGAAATCTTGTAAGGTACAGATATGAACACCGTTATCCTATCTGAAAATACCAGGAGAGCAAAACCCACTAAAAGAAACTTGTATCTACAATAATAATACAATATATTCGAGAAAAAAAACTTAGCGTTGGTTTTTCTAGCTTGAATTGTTTCACATTTTTCATGGCGGTGCCTTTTATAGTCGACTATACAGTATGGGTTTTTCTCATTGTTGGAGGCCGTATGGTTGCCTATAATTGCTTACAATCACTTCGATTGAACTCTGGTGGATATTTGTCTCATTGGCAACCATGCCACACCTCCTTACTTATATAATATTCAACTGTATGTCCATCGGTATATGCCATACTTTATTGAATGCTTTTAAAATAATCACAGAATACGAAGCAACTGCATTCCTTCTGTATATATAGGATAGTTCATTTACTTGATATACACTTACATGTGAAAGTTTAAGTAAAAATTCTGACTGATACTCATAACTATAAGTTTGCTTCTACGTAGATGGTTATAAATATATGTGTGTAGTCTTCTCTCTCCGAGTCCTTTACTAGATGGTTATAAATATATGTGTGTAGTCTTCTCTCTCCGAGTCCTTTACTAGATGGTTATAAATATATGTGTGTAGTCTTCTCTCTCCGAGTCCTTTACTAGATGGTTATAAATATATGTGTGTAGTCTTCTCTCTCCGAGTCCTTTACTAGATGGTTATAAATATATGTGTGTAGTCTTCTCTCTCCGAGTCCTTTTCTAGATGGTTATAAATATATGTGTGTAGTCTTCTCTCTCCGAGTCCTATACTAGATGGTAATAAATATATGTGTGTAGTCTTCTCTCTCCGAGTCCTTTACTAGATGGTTATAAATATATGTGTGCAGTCTTCTTTCTCCGAGTCCTTTACTAGATGGTTATAAATATATGTGTGTAGTCTTCTCTCCGAGTCCTTTACTAGATGGTTATAAATATATGTGTGTAGTCTTCTCTCTCCGAGTCATTTACTAGAGGGTTATAAATATATGTGTGTAGTCTTCTCTCTCCGAGTCCTATACTAGATGGTTATAAATATATGTGTGTAGTCTTCTCTCTCCGAGTCCTTTACTAGATGGTTATAAATATATGTGTGTAGTCTTCTCTCTCCGAGTCCTTTACTAGATGGTTATAAATATATGTGTGTAGTCTTCTCTCTCCGAGTCCTTTACTAGATGGTTATAAACATATGTGTGAAGTCTTCTCTCTCCGAGTCCTTTACTAGATGGTTATAAACATATGTGTGTAGTCTTCTCTCCGAGTCCTTTACTAGATGGTTATAAATATATGTGTGTAGTCTTCTCTCTCCGAGTCCTTAACTAGATGGTATAAATATATGTGTGTAGTCTTCTCTCTCCGAGTCCTTTACTAGATGGTTATAAATATATGTGTGTAGTCTTCTCTCTCCGAGTCCTTTACTAGATGGTTATAAATATATGTGTGTAGTCTTCTCTCTCCGAGTGATTTACTGTCATATACAGCTAATTAGGGACATAGGTTGATCGTTAAAAGGTAGGGATGCATCACCTTATTTACATTTCAATGAAGCGAAGTATTAACCTTCGAACAACGATTTAGAAAAAATAATTTTGAAGAGGTATTTCAATTTTTTTCGAGTATATATTTTTGTATCTTGTGACTGATTCTGACAGACGCAGATGCTTTCTTAGGATCAGGAGTACATTCAATTTGAAAGCATGTTTTCTAAGAAATTTTGACAATTTTTTTTTACATATTTCCTTATATTTGTGAACAGTGTAATTTCCTCGGGGAAATGTTACATTTACTACGGTGAAGTGCACACTTCCGTTCTCACTCACAAGTCCTTTTTGTGACTTTTCTCCGTCTAAAAGTACTAGTGATATTCTCTAGTTTTATCAATAGCTGATTCGATCAAATCCAAAAGGTGTATGGACTTAATTAAATCCAGATTGAGTGCATGCATTCATTTTTCAAATTACCTGTCACCGTAGCTTTCAAGAAAATAACTTTATTACATCTACTGATATAAAAAGTGTCTTAATTATGAGATAGCATCTTTGATCAGTGTAATTGAGAGGGACATATTCTTATTGTGCATCTAAACTTGCATTTCAATAAATATTAAAACAGCGAATTGAAACATCATATTCACCATGTTCACAAATTAAGACAAACATGAGCAGAACAAATTTCCTTTACAGCGCTTAAGTTACAATAAAGAGCAATAAACACTTCTGCAAGCATCCTTCGAACTACCTTCGATCTGCACACAATCGGATATTAAACCTGATTGGGGTTCTATAATACCTTAAATTACGAAAACACGTTTCAATGTCTTAGAGCTTTGTTTGTAATGTACCATCTTCAAAACGTCACAGTTTAGAGCTGCAACTGCAAACTCATAAACAGATTATGTCCTCCCAGACAAAAATAATGTCCTTCAAAGAAAGATTTTACAAAAAAAAATGCGAAATTGTATCAAAATTATCTCCATGAACAATGTTTAGCACTGAATAACAATTAGATGTTAAGGATATATTTATCTGGTGTGATTGTATTGTATATTTGTATGCATAAGGTTAGACGTAAATAAAATATTGAACTGATTGAATTGAATTGCATTGTGTTGTTTACCTTGTGTGTGAAGTACAGGGGCTATAACTCTTTTTGGAATAGAATGATTATCTTTGAGTGTGACTATATTAGTTTTCAATTGTAACAGCTCGTTTTATTAAAAACATATGCTATCTGGACTTTCATAAAATGATAAAAAGGCATTTTTTCTAGACAAAATTAGCTATCATATTGATGATGTTATACTTTCGTCCAGTTAGCATCCCATTGAGAACACATTGTTCTTATTTGTTTCGTGGCATTTATGAGTCGCAATTTTATAATGTACCTTCAAAATATCACTTTAATAAGTTGACAAACGTTTTACACTATCTACAGCTGTTTTAACAATGTGCATTATGCAAATAAGATTTTTCTTTTTGTATAACTACATTTGGCACTATTGTGATGGGTTGATTTCGTAGAAAAATTCATACTCCGTGTTATTATTCAATTCCAACAGCTTTTTGTTTTACTGAGGATAAACTTGACTACTTTTTTTGTAAAGCTTGTCAGCTTTTGGTTCCACAATGAACTGACTGACTGAGTTGTCAAACATATCTCGCAGGTATCTGTTATTAAAGGCATTGCGTTTGAACAATATAATTAAAATGATTTTAGAGTGATGTTTGAAATAAAATCAATTGAATTAATTCCGACTTCAATGTGCAAGAAAAGCGATCGTGTAAAATTAACACGGATTGTCGTTGTATTATTAATAGCGGATGTAATTAGAAAGTCAATTAAGAGTAATTTCTTTGAATTAATGTAAATGTATTTTTTAAATTTACGATTTTGAGTAGAAACAAGATTTAATAAAAGAGTGAAAGCTGCAGAATTAAAACGTGATGAATATGACTTAAGCTTAGGAAAAGAGAACATTATTTAGTTGACTGCATTTTACTCATAACATGTACGATTCATTCTCTTTTTTCTTCACCCATTACTAAACCGAACCAACTTATTGCGTTATAATGAGAATGAAATACGCCTTTAACTAATACTGTGCGTGCGGGTTTCATTTATGTTCACGTTTGAACGTGGGCAATGAGAATTAATTACATGTAAGTGACGGTGTAATTTTCTTCGTGTTAATATTATCAGTTTAAAACAGTTAATGCCATCTGAAAAGGTTAGACTCTCCAACAGATACTTGTTTAAAGTGGAAGAAGCGGTACTGGAAGCAATAGATTGGAAAAATTAAGGTAAAAATCGACACCGTGCTTCTAATATGCCTTATAAAAAAACTATTTGTGTAGGCTTCATTCTAGCAATTTTACCCACTTTTTAGTCTTTATATTTCATTGAATATTCATTGTATCGGGGCTTCAGTTGTTGGTCTTGGTTTGCTCGTTTTTGTGAGTAAGAGGTTATAGATACTAGTAATTGTTTCTTTTTAGGAGTAAACGGTTATAGATACTAGTATTTGCTACTTCTAGGAGTAAAAGTTTATAGATACTAGTCTTTGCTCCTTTTTCGGAGTGAAAAGTTATAGATACTAGTATTTGCTACTTTTTAGGAGTAAAAGGTTATAGACACTTGTCTTTGCTCCTTTTTTGGAGATAAAGGTTATAAAAACTTGTCTCTCATCCTTTTTATTAGTGAAAAGTAAAAAATAACAAAAATACCGAACTCCAAGAAAAATTCCAAACGGAAAGCCCTTATCAAATGGCAAAATCAAAAGCTCAAACACATCAAACCAATGGAGAACAACTGTCAAATTCCTGACTTGTACAGGCATTTCCTTGTGTAGAAAATGGTAGATTAAACCTGGTTTTATAGCTAGCTAGATAAACCTCTAACTTGTATGACAATGAAAGGTTGTAGATACTTATTTTTTCTCTTTTTTCGGAGTAAAAGGTTATATTTACTAGTCTTTGCTGCTTTTTAGAAATAAAAGGTTATAGATTCTAGTCTTTGTTCCTTTTTTGGAATAAAAGGTTATAGATACTAGTCTTTGCTGCTTTTTAGAAATAAAAGGTTATAGATACTAGTCTTTGCTCCTTTTTTGGAGTGAAAGGTTATATATTCTAGCCTTTGCTCCTTTTTCGGAGTAAAAGGTTATATATAATAGTCTTTGCTCTTTTTTCTGAGTAAAAGGTTATAGATACTAGCCTATCTGTATTTTGATTGATAAATATCTCCCCGTTTTGACGAATTCTTGTTTGTGTTCGACGCCTATTTTAGTGCTGTGTTTTCATTAATTATTCAAACTGCTGTACTGTTTCTTAATTGTTAGCACTTAAATTTGAAATTATCCGAAGTGACAGTGTTCATCAGAAAATTTAAATGATTAAAATCAATAGAATAACAAATAAGAGCCTCCTAGAAGTCTGTATCACTTACCCGGACGTATTTTGCCAAATTAACAAATTGTTACATTGATCAGAACAAAATTATAACATATCGTAAGTACCTTCTTAGGTAAGGGTTTCAAGGCAAACTTTGATCTGTGCTGACGATCTTTTCAAATTTTTGAAAGTACCAACAAATGTACCAGACCTTCACAGGAACATCCCTTTCAAGTTTCGTTTCAATTGTTTCATTTGTCCTTGAGAAGCAGATCTTTGAAAACTTGATGAACGAACCCATTTTGACCACTTGAAGCCATATTGGACTTTCCTTAGGACAAAAATAAAGACATGTGGTGAGTACCTTCTAAAGAACACTATACCCTGTTTGTTTATATTTCACCTCATCTGTTCTTGAAAAAAAAAATGTATTTTGTATTTTGTATTTTTTAGGGTTTGAATAAAACGTTTGAGGTCATATGTAATTTCCGATTAACATGAACGTAACATCTGGTAAGGACCTCCAAAGAAACATATCTGGCAAGTTTAGTTCCAATCGGTTCAGTAGTTCTTCAGTAGAAATTCGACACTCTTTTTAGCCACTTGAAGTCATATTGGACTTTTGATCAAGAACAGACCCAGAGTAATCAAAAATAGTACTGTCCCAGCTTTATTTTTCATTATCGTCTGGTGTAAATTTCCAAGATCTGCTTCTCAAGGACAAATAAAACAATTGAAAGATCAAAACTAGGACAATATGGACTCCAAATGAGACAGAAATCGTAAGCTTGTAATCAATAGACAAGACTGAAATTTAAAGCTGGGACTATACGGATTCTAAAAATAAATCTAATTTATGTACATTCATATAAACATTTCTCAATGGTTGGTTTTCATTTCACGCCATCTCTTCTTAAAGATTTAAGTAAAATGTAACTTTTAATAATGTTATAATGTAAAATTTGACCTCATTTTATACTTATTCCTGCCTTTCTAAGGAGCATATTTGGCATTTTGGTTTCAAATGGTCCAGTTAAAATGGAACTGTGAAAAGGTAACAGACAGATGCCGGACGATGGACGTCAAGTGACGACAAAAGTTCACAGAAACTCCGACAAAGTGGGCTGAATACTGTCAATACTGGAATTGAGAAAAAAACGGCAAAATAAAAAAAACAGCATATGAATAAGAACACAGACTCGCGCATACCATACGACAAGAACACCGAAATCTTGGACGATACGGACTCATGTAAACACAAGAAGATCATGAAACCTAAAACCAGAACTATTCCGACTCTTTAAAAACATCGGACGACACATACGATAAAGCTTGGACAAAACTAGACTCTCTCTTGAAAACACCAAACGACACTGAAACTAAAAGCTTAAACAATACGAGCTATAATAATTGTTAACACCAGACGATACTAAAACATAAAGCTGGGAAATTACAGACGAGCTCATGCATACATCAGACGACACTGAAATCTAAAGCTTGTACGATACAGACTCTAGTTAACACCATCGATACTGAAACCAAAAGCTGAGACAATATTATTATAGATTAATGTTTACAAGAATGGATACATAAACCTTTGGTTCGAACGATAAAGTCTTTTGCCAACCTAAAGCATGGTCAATACATAGACAATAATAGTGCATTGACTTGACATATCAACGATATAAGGATGAGGCTTAGAAACGGGGAAATGTGAGGCTCTGCCGAGCTTTTTCCCCGTTTCGGGCCGAATCCTTATATCGTTGATATGTCAAGTCAATACACTATTATTGTCTTTATACATCAATCTAGATAAAAACATTTTCAATTGTTGTTTATTGTGTTAATGTTATTTATTCGATTTAAATATTGGGAAAATCCCCCTTTAAAAAGGCCTCATATCTGGCGGAGAAATACACAACACAATGAAATGTACATAACCAGTTGAAACCCGATGGTGAACGAATTCGTTTGAGTATGGACTAAAATATCAACAATAAGCATAAAACATAATGATTTATAGGTTTCAAACAAAAAATATTAACAAGTGAAATATGTTTTTCTAAAAATTGTAAAAGTTATAAGTTTGAGTCGTTCCACGCTTCGTTGTATACATTGGAAACAAGGACAGGTTGAAGAGGTCGTCATGAATAATTAAATATAGTTTCGGCTCTACTATTTAAATATTCATGAGGAAAAGTGATATCGGGTCAGTGACTGTATATGACATAGACAATAACTGTTTAGTGTCTTTAAATATCAGCTGTATTTGTACGAGGCTAAGAAACAGGTGTAATGCGAGCTTCAGCGAGCTATTGCTCTGGTTTCGAGCCGAGTACAAATACAGCTGATATTTAAAGACACTAAACAGTTATTGTCTTTATCCTGCAATTCAATTTGTACATTTTTTCCCATCACAATCGATGAATTTGTTTTTTGAAAGAAATCGACATGACTTAAGCGCGGACCGCAATGAGGACCCCAAATTGAACTGTGACGTAAGCAGTAATTTGACATAACCGTTCGCTCGCAATAGAAGCAGGATACCAGGAGACTATATACGTCTAGTATACGTATATCGCTTCATGTTATCTGTACACCTGTATTAGTATAGTAGAAAGGTCGATTGCAGGATAAATAGAAATATACAGTCAACGCATTTTGACTGCTCAAATAGAACGAGTGCAGTATAAAGACATATTATATGCAACAGCCACAGACGATAGACGAGACTGAAACAAATCTAAAGCTTAGACAATACAAACACTGAAACACCAGACGACACTGAAGTCTAAATATTGGACCATATGGAATGCTGTAAAATATATCAATGATACCATCATGATGCTTATAATTTAGTGTGTAAGTCGCGCGTTTTGTCTACACAAGACATTAAAAACCATTGACTCGAAACAACGACTCTTTTCACAAAAAATCTTACGATTAAAATTTATCGTAAGTTATACTGAAATGTGTATGACTTACGAGTATTTTTACTCTTAAGATTTTTTGTGAAAAGAGTCGCTGATGATTGGACAATACTACCCTTGAAAGCATCAGACGACAGATTTAATGTTTTGTCAATGACATTGTTTATAATTATGTTACTTTGTTTAAATGCGTATACATGTTTTTGTTTAAATGTACTTTAATCACTCTAATCGTTCTCATTATTTACTGTGCTTTATCTTGTAATTCATTTGATTGTATAGCTCAAATTTTGGGCACCATGATTGGTTAATAAAATATCTTGTATCTTGTACAACCTTAAGCTTGGACTATAAGAATTCTTGAAAAAACACCAGACGATACCGAAATCCAAAGCTGGGACCACACAGCACACAGGCCCTTGTAATCATCATATGGCACTGAAACCTGAAAACTAGGACAATATGGAATCCCAATGAAACAGAAATCTTAAGCTTGGGCGATAGACAGACTCATTTTATCAATAGACGAGACTGAAATTTAAATCTGGGACTTTACGGATTCTAAAAAAACACCAGACGATATTGAAACATAGATCTTTGACAATTCAAACTCTTGTAAACACCAGACGACTCTGAAACCTAAAACTTGGACAATATAAACGACACGTAAACACCCAATCATAAAGAAAGTTAGACATTTGGACTCTTGTAAACACCAGACGACATTTAAACTCTAACCCTGGACGACACGGACTTTTATAAAAACCAAACGATAATAAGCAATACCGAAAAAAAGATAACAACGCTTAAATAAACGTACATTTAAAGGAGAAAGAGTTAACCAGTATTTTTAGGTATTGTGGTATCAAAAAGGCCAAGACTATACCACTTTCAAAGTTAAGGAAATCAGTAAAAAAAAATTATAGCACGAAAATGTTATTCCTTTTGTAATGACAAACAATCCGTACACTTTTGTAAGAACACAAATTCCGTACAACCCTATTATGTATCACGTCATTCAAACCAGCCTACATATTCTACATGAAAGAAAGATCTAAAGACACTGTTTACTACAAAGTCAATGCTTAAGAGTAAGAGACAAACACACAACAATTCGATTTTTTTGTGTCGATAGGTTGCTTTGACATATATCCACACCTCCTGTATGATGTATATTTACGTCGCGATATTAACATTATTTTGTGTATGCAATTATTTCGACTGAAATAAATGAAAACCATCATGCTGGAAGCAGTTTGTGTATACCGTTATGTTGGTAGTATGAAATAAGGGGATGTTGAATGATTGCCAATGAGATAACTATTCACCTGAGTTCAAATGAGTAGTTTATATAATTACTTCGAAACAACCTAATTAAACAATCCAAGACAAGGTAATGACAAGCAAACATAAGGCGAAACAACTCAATGAAACAACCAGAGTCGAGGTACTAAGAAGTAAACATAGGACAAAACAACCTAATTAAACAACCCAAGCCAAGGTTCTGATAAGTAAATATTGGATAAAACAACCTAATTCAGCAACCCAAGCCGAGGTACTGACAAGTAAACATAGGGTGAAACAACCTTATTAAACAACCCAAGCTAAGGTACTGACAAGTAAACATAGGACGAAACAACCTAATTAAACAGCCCATGCCAAGGTACTGACAAGTAAACATAGGGTGAAACAACCTGTTTAAACTACCCAAGCCAAGGTACTGTCAAGTAAACATAGGACGAAACAACCTAATTAAACAAACAAAGTCGATTTACGAAGAAGTTAACATAGGACGAAACAACCCAATTAAACAACACAAGCCAAGGTACTGACAAGTAAACATAGGATTAAACAACCTAATTAACCAACCCAAGCCAAGGTACTGACAAGTAAACATAGGGTGAAACAACCTAATTAAACAACCCAAGCCAAGGTACTGACAAGTAAAAATTGGACGAAACAACCTAATTAAACAACCCAAGCCAAGGCACTGACAAGTAAACATAGGGTGAAACAACCTAATTAAAAAATCCATGCCTAGGTACTGACAAGTACACATAGGGTGAAACAATCTAATTAACCACCCAAGCCAAGGTATTGACAAGTAAACATAGGGCGAAACAACCTAATTAACCAATCCAAGCCAAAGTACTGACAAGTAAACATAGGGTGAAACAACCTAATTAAACAACCCAAGCCAAGGTATTGACAAGTAAACATTGGACGAAACAACCTAATTATTATCCCAAGCCAAGGTACTGACAAGTAAACATAGGGCGAAACAACCTTATTAAACAACCCAAGTCAAGGAACTGACAAGTAAACATAGGGCGAAACAACCCAATTAAACAACACAAACCAAAGCACTGACAAGTAAACATAGGGCTAAACAACCTAATTACACAGTCAAAGCCAATGTACTGACAAGCAAACATAGGGCTAAACAACCTAATTAAACAACCCAAGCCGAGGTACTGACAAGTAAAGATAGGAGAAAACAACCTAATTAAACGACCCAAGCCAAGGTACTGACAAGTAAACATAGGGTGAAACAACCTAATTAAACAACACAAGCCAAGGTACTGACAAGTAAACACAGGCTCAAACAACCTAATTAAACAACCCAAGCCAAGGTATTGACAAGTAAACATAGGGCGAAACAACCTAATTAACCAATCCAAGCCAAAGTACTGACAAGTAAACATAGGGTGAAACAACCTAATTAAACAACCCAAGCCAAGGTATTGACAAGTAAACATTGGACGAAACAACCTAATTAAACAACCCAAGCCAAGGTACTGACAAGTAAACATTGGGTGAAACAACCTAATTAAACAACCCAAGCCAAGGTACTGACAAGTAACCATAGGGTGAAACAACCTAATTAAACAACCCAAGTCAAGGTACTGACTAGTAAACATATGGCGAAACAACCTAATTAACCAACAAGTAAACATTGGACGAAACAACCTAATTAAACAACCCAAGCCAAGGTACTGACAAGTAACCATAGGGTGAAACAACCTAATTAAACAACCCAAGTCAAGGTACTGACTAGTAAACATAGGGCGAAACAACCTAATTAACCAACCCAATCCAAGGTACTGACAAGTAAACATAGGACGAAACAACTTAATTAAATAACCAAAGCCAAGGTACTGACAAGTAAACATAGGGTGAAACAACCTAATTAAACAACCCAAGCCAATGTACTGACAAGTAAACATAGGACGAAACAACCTAATTAAACAACCCATGCCAAGGTACTGACAAGTAAACATAGGGTGAAACAACATAATTAAACAACCCAAGCCAAGGTACTGACAAGTAAACATAGGACGAAACAACCTAATTAAACAACCCAAACTAAGGTATTGACAAGAAAACATAGCACAAAAAAACTTATAAATTAACTCAAGCCAAAGTACTGACAAGTAAAGGTAGGGTGAAACAACTCAGTTAAACAACCAGAGTCGAGGTGCTGACAAGTAAACATAGGACGAAACAACATAATTAAACAACCCAAGTCAAGGTACTGACAAGTAAAAACATAGGGCGAAGCAACCCAATTAAACAACCAAAGTCGAGGTACTGAGAAGTAAACATAGGAGAAAACAACCTAATTAAAACCCAAGCCAAGGTACTAACAAGTAAACATAGGGTGAAAACAACCTAATTAAACAACCCAAGCCAAGGTACTGACAAGTAAACAAAGGGTGAAACAACCTAATTAAACAACCCAAATCAAGGTACTGACAAGTACACATAGGGCAAAACAACCTAATTAAACAACCCAAGTCAAGGTACTGACAAGTACACATAGGGCAAAACAACCCAATTAAACAACCCAAGCCAAGGCACTGACAAGTAAACATAGGGTGAAACAACCTAATTAAACAATCCAAGCCTAGGTACTGACAAGTACACATAGGGCAAAACAACATAATTAAACAACCCAAGCCAAGGTACTGACAAGTAAACATAGGGTGAAACAACTTATTTAACAATCCAAGCCTAGGTTCTGACAAGTACACATAGGGCGAAACAACCTTATTAAACAACCAAAGCCAAGGTACTGACAATTAAACATAGGGCGAAACAACCCAATTAAACAACCCAAGCCAAGGTACTGACAAGTTAACATTGGACGAAACAACCCAATTAAACAACCAAAGTCAAGGTACTAAGAAGTAAACATAGGACGAAACAACCTAATTGAACAACCCAAGCTAAGGTACTGACAAGTAAACATAAGGTGAAACAACCTTATTGAACAACCCAAGCCAAGGTACTGACAAGTAAACATAGGAGGAAACAACCTTATTAAACGACCCAAGCCAAGGTGCTGACAAGTAAACATAGGGTGAAACAACCTAATTAACCACCCAAGCCAAGGTACTGACAATTAAACATAGGGCGAAACAACCCAATTAAACAACCCAAGCCAAGGTACTGACAAGTTAACATTGGACGAAACAACCCAATTAAACAACCAAAGTCAAGGTACTAAGAAGTAAACATAGGACGAAACAACCTAATTGAACAACCCAAGCTAAGGTACTGACAAGTAAACATAAGGTGAAACAACCTTATTGAACAACCCAAGCCAAGGTACTGACAAGTAAACATAGGAGGAAACAACCTTATTAAACGACCCAAGCCAAGGTGCTGACAAGTAAACATAGGACGAAACAACCTAATTAAACAACCCAAGCTAAGTCACTGACAAGTAAACATAAGGTGAAACAACCTGATTAAAATACGGAAAACTGAAAATAAATATTTTCAAAATTTTGCTCTGGATACTATATTTTGGTCATAAACAAGCTTCTATCCAAATTTTATAAAATTCCATGAAGGTTTGACAAAGTTATTGATGACTTAAAAACTTTAATTTCAGATTAAATCTGAAGTTAACTGTAAAAAAACTAAGTCCGATTATTAGTAAAATACGGAAAAATGAAAATAAATATTTTCAAAATTTTGCCCTGGATACTGTATTTTGGTCTTAAACAAGCTTCTGTCCCAATTTCATAAAATTCCATGTAGGTTTGACGCCGACGCCAACAACGGAATCTAGGATCACTATGTCTCGCTTTCGCAGGCTCGACAAAAATATAGTGAAAGAACCTAAATAAAAACCTTCGTCCAGTTATGTATCTCCCAACTGCACAGAAGAATCTGTTTCTAAAACTACCTATGCATTTTAAATCCAACTTATTTAAGCACAACATGCAACATACGTTATGACTCATTTGTCCTTTCATCAAGATTTAATGCAGAGCAGATTTTGACCATTAGACGGCCATCTGTGATCATATTAATGTAAATTATACTTAATAGTCTATTAGCAGGTATACTTTGACTAGTGCAATGTAATTTAAGACCTTGATTATGGAACATTTTCTAATCCATAATTTACAGAATATTTCCAACTTTGAAGTAAATCAAGTGTGTAAATATGATTAGTGCATGAAAAGAAAAACTGGTGTCAGATGTAAATGATTAGTCGAGATTATCGACATTGAGTTTTTAATCAATAGCCTTTTTAAATTTTTGAAAGTGTTATTTCAGTCTTAGACTCATGCTTTTTTTATTAGTTGTTATTGGCTTTGAACTAGCTGTCAGTAACTGCGAGTACTCTCTGATCTTTACTTATTGTCTATTTGTTGTGGGGATGTATTAATACACAACCACGTCCGGTCGGTGTTTTTGTTACATGTTTTTCTGCTTTGTTTCGATCTGATGAGTTAAGCCTTTACAACTGATTTTTATAGTTTGTTCTTATTTTGTACTGTTACACCACTGTCCCCTGTCCAGGTTAGGGGGAGGGTGTAGCGCCAACAAACTAGTTTAACCCAGCCACATTCTATATGTGTCTGTCCTAAGTCAGGAGCCTGTAATTCAGTGGTTGTCATTTGTTGCTGTATATCATATTTGTTTTTCGTTCAATGTTTTGTACATGAATCAGGCCGTTAGTCTTCTCTTTGAATTGTATTACATTTGTCATTTCGGGGCCATTTATAGCTGACTATGCGTTAAGGATTTTGCTCATTGTTGAAGGCCGTACGGTGACCTATAGTTGTAAACTTCTATCTCAATTGGTATCTGGTGGAGAGTTGTCTCATTAGCATTCATACCACGTCTTCTTATTTTCAAATTCATACTGTTTAAGAGAAATTGATTCCACCATGCCTCAAAAGAGAAACAAATTCCTCGCGCCGCATAAGCGAAGTAGATTCCTCCAGTTTCCCTTCTTGCCATAAAAGAGAAGCAGATATCCCAAAATTCTCTCCCTCATACCATATAAAGGATGGAAATTCCTCCGCTATCCCTCTCTCGTGCCACTAAAGAGAAGCACATTCCCCATCTCTCTCTCCCTCATACCACAAAAGAGAAGCAAGTTCTCCCGAGCTTCCTCCCTCCTTTCCATAAAAGAGATACAGATACTCCAAAACTCTCTCCCTTGTGTTATATAGGAGATGGAGATTCCCTCGCTCTCCATCGCTCGTGCCAATAAAGAGAAGCAGATTCGACGACTATCCCTCCTTCATGCCACCAAAGTAAATCAGACCTGGCCATCGTATTTCTTAGAAACAGATTTATTATTATTATAACAAGCAAAGTATACTGTCCTATGTCATAAAGAACCAGTTTCCCTTTCTTAGAAGACAATAGATTTAAATACAAGATTTAATGAAGAGTGTTACATGCAGAGCAAACCTCATCGAAGTAGCTACATGACTCCGTTATATGTTCCTGCGGTCATTTTCACCTTCATTTTTGTGTGTTAGCACACGGGCTCAGGTTATTTTTACCCAATGTTTGTGTGCAAGTACCAGGACTTATGTTGTCTTATCGTCCTATTTATTTGTTAGTACCAAATAATCTATCAGAATCAGAATTATTGCACTGTATTGGACTTATTCCTGTCTTACAATACTAGTATATCAAACTCTAAATCGTTCCGAATCTGAAAAAGTGTAAATATTCATCAGAGACTATTTAAGAGCTGCAACTAAAGGGGTCCGGGCTCTACTTATAGGACTCAAGGCTCAAATGATAGGGCTCCGATGTGCGTCGATAGGGATCCGGGATCAAGATACGAGGGTGTCCGGGCTCCCAAGGAACTATCTATTATTCCAGAAGAACAAACTGTAGAATTAGTTGGAAATAACTTGACTCATCAATGAGATACTAAGCACAAAAACAAATAATAAAAAGGCGAAAGACACAAAGCGTCAATCTAAATTGTATTCCTTTTTACTGAAAGATAGTTAAAACCCAAATTGCATCTAATATAGAAACCCTGGGAGAAATCGTAATCGCTATTATTGCCAATGAGACAAGTATTTATAAAGACTAAGGACAATGATATGAAAAATTTAGCAATTGATCGTACGGCCTTCAACAATGAACAAAACCCATGATACCGAATAGCAAGCTCTATAAGCTCCGGTATGAAAAAATGTGCATGAAGCAATTTAAAAGAGTCTAATTTATACAAAAATGAAAGAAAAACAAATGTTATTTCTTATATACACAATTTTACAATAGTGGATCAGGGACATTCATTTGAATAGTAATGTGAGATTTTATCCACTGTACCTGTTTACACGTTTCATACAATTTTACCAAACTTGCAGTAATTTAAATAAAACTGATGGTCATGTTCTATTTTGTTCTATATCTTATTGATTTATTTCAATTTCCCGAATTCATACACAAAATCTGTAATCTCCCCAGAATAATATGTTTGACCGAATACTAAGTCGCTGTGTCAGACAATACGTCTATTTCATGAACAATTCATAGTACCGCGTATTCTTTGATAAGATTACTTTAAGGGTTGTCCTTCTGGTATATTTCTGTTCAATTTAATTACTCTTCCCATATTTTTTATGTCTTTTTTGTTTAAATTCCTTTTCATGTTAGCTCGATAAATTTGATATTCCCTTTTTAATTTTATCAATGGGAATGAATGGTCAACAGTTGAATACTAATCAAATAAAAATTATCCTGACGTATAACGTTGTATGAAGAAAAACGTCACGCGCAAACAGCAAACTGATTTTTATAATTTCGATCTTTGGGTATATTATGGGACTGTACAGACGCTTATAACATCTGACAGACGGATAATATGGACACATGGTTCTATACTTTAGTTTTTATATGATATTCATGTGGATTCACTTTTTATGTCATTAATGGTTTCTATGAATTTGTTAGATCGTGATATACATAAGTTATAAAGTATATAAACATCGTTGTTGTGTAGGATTTGCAGGATCGCGTGACATCACGCTAAACATGCCCACGAATAGAACAAATATCGATTTTAATGTGAGTGAATGCTACTCCATTGCTCTCCTACTGAGTTGCACCATGTTTGTTCATACACTTTTAGTTATCTCCCTTTGATAAAGATGTACCTTTACGTTTATTGTTAAGATGATCTTCATAAGACATTGATTTCCCTAGACATTCTCTCAAACAGTCTACTTGTACGTTTAGATAACGAACAAAAACACAATGCACGAAACTGACCTTTTCAAACTTAAAAAAGCAAACAGACAATCCACAAGACTAGCTTTTTTCAAAATTTAGAAAGTAAACGGACAATCCACAAGATTACCCTTTTCAAATTTTTTAGAGCAAAAGGACAATCAACAAGACTAGCCTTTTTAAATTTAAAAGCAAACTGATAATCGACAAGAATACTCATTTTTAAGTTTTGAGAGCAAACACATAATCCCTCAAACTTAACTTGACTATTTGAATATATTAAAATACAACCTCTTCAAAAAGTGACTAAATTGAAAAAAGGAAAAACGAAATTTTTCAGATCCTGAAGACAATGTGAACTTTCTTGGATTCAAAAGCGTCAAACTTCATATCCTCTTGGTCTAAACGATAACATTGTAGGTCAGGGAAATATAAGGGTATCTATCAAGATCATGGGATAAGCCTATATAGAATGGTTGTACTATATGGGGCAGTTGTTAAAACCTAGATAGTATAAAGAATTTGTAATCTCAAAGGCAGAAAATTCATCGTAACATACGTCAGAAAAATTGACCATTAGTCAGTTCAAAGGCCTGCACTGACGATTTTAAAGAACAACGATTGGCGCAGTTTATTCTCTAGACTCTCTACCCTACCCTAGTTTGCAGTTAAATATAACTTATATTGAATACAACATTGTATCTTTTATAAGTGAGTCTTATGATTTTTTCTGTATTACTATAACTTAAATAGTTCTCTTTTAACTTTTTTTTTTTATCTCATTGTTTGTATTGTATTATGAAAAATTATTGATGTTGTAATGTTTATGCCCTTTGGGGCCCATAATTGGAAATAAAATATCTTATCTTATCTTATACCTTTTGTGCGCATTGACTTTCCTCACAAATCGACAAAGAAAGGGTTCATACTAAACATTTTCTTAAATATAGCCGACTATATAGTATGGGTTTTTCTCATTGTTGAAGACCGTAGGGTTGCCTATAATTGCTTACATTTACTTCATTTGAACTCTGCTCTTGTGGATAGTTGTCTCATTGGCAATCATACCACATCACCTTATTTTTATAACAATCATATTTTGATAATGTATAACTACCGGTAAGTTCGTACTCATATTAAGGTTCTACCAATTCTTCGTCTTTAAAATCATATGTAAAAAATAATTATAAATATCCAACAACATTCAATCATCATACTAGTATATACATCATTCAGAGGGAGGACGACAGCCTATGAGCTGTGTGTAATACTTTTCATGTCAATTGGTACGATTTCAGCTTCCGTTCGGCAAATCCAAATACTGGTCAGGTCCTCTTCTGGTTTGCTGGTGAAACAAACACACAATAAAATACATTCCGATAAATTATTTATCAGATTTTCATCAGAATTGATATCGTAAGACCTGGATTCAACATGAAGCCTTTATTAACTTGTACGCTGTGCTCACTCGACAAAAAGTCTGATATTCTGACTAGCAGCTGATATTTTACAGTATCAATATGCACACAATCTTATAATTGATACGCATTTCTCACCATATCTTTTATTGCAATGTCGTTAATAGAACTAGAAGACTAAAATGATATTTTTAAACTCTTAAATATTCTGTAATCTTTGTTGTGAATCCTGTAATATTTTTTATGTATCATTAGAAAGCAACCAGACAATAGCTAAACTGACTTATTTAAAAATTCAAATAGAACATATATACTCTTAAATTGTTTTTTTTCGTAGCTTAGAAAGAAAAAAAACGTAAAAAAATATTAGTAGTTCAAATCTAATACGGACTTAAAGAGCACAAAGTCGAATAAGATAAAGTTTGACTAATGAGTTTGAAATCGAAATTCGAACTTAAAACCTTATGGGTATCAACAGAGAATGGCTAGCATTACGACTTATAATCGGATTTGTTGTTCTCATGAGTAACACAAGGGGTGTGTCTAGTAGTTCAGGAAGTAATAATCCTTCCAGCGTACTGCAGGTCATGTCTTCTTATGGTAGATGTGCAACGTTGCGCAGTCTTTGGTGTTTTCCAGTGTTTTTTTTTCTTTCGTCCATTCTTATCTTAATGACGGTGTTGTCTTGTCTATTTTTCTTTATCTTATTGTTGGTTTCTCCTTTGGGATCCTTTTATATTTTAGCAATAATGTGTGTTGAAACACCGACTGGCGCATAGATGATTTTTTTTTTAATTTGATTCACTGATTTATGTTAAGACGATGCTTTATAAATCACAGTTGCCTCCCTTCATTGTCATTTAGTGTCTATTCTTTAATTGCAGTGCAATATTGATCTCAGAATAGCTGTAATTGTAGCAGATTCGTGTTGTGCAAAGTTATGTAGATCAGTGAGAATCTATCAGGGAACTCATTAGCACTATTTATGCAAGATGCGATGAACTCATGAAGTAGACAATTAAATGTTTGTGTGAGGTATCTCCGATGTTTTCAAGTATTCTGTCTTCCATTGTTTTCTGTTTATAAGAGGTTTCTCATTTCTAATATCACGATACTAATATATTCTCCTGTAAAGCACGTTGATTTCATAAGTAGAAGCCATAGATCATTGAAGATATTTTTGAAGATTCCGATATATTCTATGTATTTTCCTGTACGTACGACGACTCTTCGTTAGATTTCGTTGATAAACAATTAGATGTAGGGGGCACGTTTTATAAAAATATATAGATTTCTGCAAACTATTTTACAATGGCGCATTTGAAATATGTTGTTAATTGCATAATATTAAAATTGACAACTTTTTGATGGATCTTATATCAATATTGAACCCAGTTCAAATGCGCAGCTTTAGAACATCAAATGATTGTCGAGATCTCTTTCCGTAAAAAGCCAAGTCAACTAATATCCATTTTACAATTCATGAGCATCACTTGTTAAGTAACTGTATATATGTGTTGTTTTCTGTTGGACTTGGACGTTAAATACCACAATGGAGTTCAACTGACTGATTGCCAAATTATTGTACAAATACTGTTCAATGAGTACTTACTTTGCGTAATGTAATGCCGATATCACCATACTCAATCTATTCCTCGAGTGCAATAGAATAGATCGGCAGCTTTTGTCAGTTATAGTGTCAGGATTTCTTTTTTTCTTTGTTGGGACAAAAATTCGTCAATAATTCAAATTTCATAAACTTCCCATTATATCAGATATATTACCCTTAACTTAGTAAAAAAAAACTGTCGATAACAACATATCTCGCAAAGTTTATATAAATCGTTAACTACATATTCTATAAAGAGAGCAAAATTCTAGTCTCACAGCTTGTTTCAGTCAGATTTATTGGGACCACGGATACAGTCCTTTTAGCATTTTCTAAGTGAGTTAATGGGCATCTAATATTATTATGTCTTTCGCAGCAGCAAATATTTGAAAAAAGCACACAGAGATTTAAGAAAAACCCTAAATGCACAGTAGTGATTAACTTATTATAATTGTTTTTTTTTCTGTTTGTGTAATGATCTTTTGTGAACAGTGATTTTTATAAAGATTGTCACAAACTTGTATTATTCCTTCGAAATCTTAAATTAAGATTCTACATTTATGTTCATTAAATCGGGATTTTTTTTTTACGTTTTTCACCAAGAAAATATAAACAATTGTGGACGTTAAGCACACACTGTTTGATACACAAAACACTTATTCAGTGACTGTGATTCTATGATATTTAAGGGTCAGTTACACAGAAATATATTTCTAGCACCAACATATAATGTTTTAACAAAAATCTATGAATTGGTTTATGAGAAATGATGATTCAATAAAATTGTATATTCAAACATAGTTTGTTTTAAAAATTAGTTGTGTTATTCAATGTATAAAGCGAATATTTTTTCATTAGGTATATAATTGTATGAAAGTATAAAAGTAGTTACGCATACCCATAAAGTATCAACAATACTTTCCTTAAATGCTTAATTCGTTGACTCCTATGATACTTCATTTAAATGTTAGAAATTATACATTCTTGTACTTTTGTAATTTCAATTTAATGAAATTGAAGATACGTGTATCTTAATTTTGCAATGTCATTTTAATTAAGCGAACAAATCGAATTCAAAATCTTATTAAGAGACATCATGCATTGAGACTTAATAAAATAAAACATCTCTATTTACGTTCTCATATATTTATTGTAATTAATAATGTTCATTCAGTAAAACATGTAAATTAAAAAGTGACAATCTTATTATTCCGATTTCCCATTCATTCATCTGTTTTAATTAAGAAAATTGTCAATATTTTTTTCCGAATTATATAAGAGCATTACTACTACTATTTGAAGGATTTAAAGCTCTGATCATGAAAAATGTCTGAAATTGAAAATGAAGATTGATCGTGACATTCATCCAGGTCAATTGTCGTCATGTTAAATCTCGTGGTGACGAAACGTTGCTTCCTAAACCATAATGAGGTTCTCGGCCTCGGTTTGGTTACTGCAAATGCAGCAGAAAGGTTATGCACACATGTATCAGTATTCAAAAGTAGATTTTAAAACGTAGTCACAAAATAAAAGCCTTTATTGCTTGGATTCGCATTGAAAATCTTGTCCTTTATGGTATCCTTATTTTCTTTTCTCCTCTATACAGATTACAACACTATAAAGAACCAAAGAAAATAATTTCAATTTGATAGTTTGTTTTATTGGATAACGTTCTGTGGAGAGATAAAACAATATTTACTTTTGAAACTATCCCTACAATGTATTAGGCAGCATACAATCAGCTAATAGAATGGCGTGCCACCGAATACAAATAGCTAGTTTAAGGCATCCTGTTCTGTTTGTCTGGTGAAAGAAATTAGCAAGTGTAAAATCTTCGAGTTAATCACTAGTGTGCAAGTGGGTGTCATGCAAGAAAGTCAATTACCATATAGTTTATTTAACCATAATTCGAGGAGTACCAATTATCAGGTTGGTTCTGGGATTTTACTGTAAAACGCTAAATCTATGACTTAATTGTAGCATTTCTGCTTGCAAACGGATGCACGCGACGTTGATTATTAAAGAAAGGGCCTAGTTCTTATGTTACAGTTATTTCTAAGGAAAACGCAAGACAAGTTTCTTTTCAGGAAGCATCTTTTGAACAATAATTTGGAAAAAAAGGGATGAACAGAAAGGTAAAAATATAACCTATTCGTTAAACAGATGATCGTTTGCTTATAATAACATTGCATTATCTAAAAAGTATGAATTTCAAACACTTCTGTTGTGTATTTAGAATGCGCTAGGTCTTGGATAATAACACGTACCATTTAGTTAGTGGCGTAACTGTTGGACTATCAGTCCCAGAGGGTATCATCTGCGTAGTTACAAGATTTGGTAAAATTTGAATAATAAAAATGACTGTAAATTTGCAGTTCATAAAATTATGGAATTTTAATATAACTACGAGTGTAACTTACTATCTCAAAGATGATCTAATACAGTTTTGACTGTTCCTTCTATATGCTCTTTTGTTGTTATACTCTTAAACCTTTAAGTTGGGTTTTCCTCAATGTTGCACACTGTGACTTTGAGATGAACAAGAACAAAACACCGTTCCTATGCTTTTTAAATGTGTAGTGATTTTTATCATGCAATATAATAAGCCATATTCTTTATTTTTCATTATGTTATTCTATAGTCCCATCGATTCTCTGACGCCAGACATGTGCAGATGTTGGGGCATGAATCTCGGACTCGTTATTTTAGAGAAATGTTCTATGCCCAATGGTCATAATTATGCCAAACGTAGGTCAATAAATATTACACTAATTTGAATAATATTACTCATTATTATACAATTATAAAATAAATATCAGCTCAGTTTTTTAACAAAAGCTAAAAAAAGGAAAAAGATTTTTTTTTAATTTAAAGGGTCGCAATGAGGTCAAAAGTACACTAACTGGAACAATATTGATAATTTACCACCTTACGAAAATAAGGAATTAGAAGATTTGGTATGATTGTCAATGAGACAACTATCCACCAGAGACCAAAGAACCATGATATAAACAACTATAGGTCACCGTTCGGCCTTCAACAATGTGCAAAACCCATATAGTATAGTAAGCTAAAAAAAATGCCCGGTATTACAAAATATGAAACAATTTAAAAGGAAAAAAACAACAAGGTTCCGATTAATACTAAAAAATCGAAAAAACAAATGACAGACAGCAACCAACCGCAACCAATGGATTACGGGCCCCTAACTTTGGACAGGCATCCCACCACACTCGTTATGTGTCTGTCCCAAGTCAGGAGCCTGTAGTTCAGTAGTTGTCGTTGTTTCGTGTCTGTCATATTTGCTTTTCGTAGGTTGTTTTGTTATAAATTAGGACGTTAGTTTTCTCAATTGAATTGTTTCATATTTTTCATGTCTGGGCCTTTTATAGCTGACTATATGGTATGGGTTTTTCTCATTGTTTGAAGGCCGTACGGTTGCCTATAATTGTTTTCATCCACTTCATTTGAACTTGGGTAGTTAGTTGTCTCATTGGCAATCATACCACATCTCCTTATTTTTATATTAAAAAGACTTTATCGTTCAAACTGAAATTTTCATGTTATTTTTTTTAACAAAATTCTTTTAATTTCTTCTTATTTTCCATTTAAATGATGTGTTTTCGCTCCGATTCATACGATTTTACTGTTATTGTTAACTTAGATCGTATGAATAGGAATAAGAAATCATGAAATAACTTATATCAATTTGAAATATTTAAGAAATTTTAATTTACTAAAAAAACAATTTAAATACCAAAATAAATGAATTTAAAAAAAGAGGCTTCAATGAACTAAGTGCTTGCGAGTAAAACAATTGACTTCTTGTTCAACACTTCATTTAGATATTTCTAGAAGTTATTTTCCAAAGTCGACATTTCTGTTTTTTAAGAACAAATTGATAATGACCACGCAAAAAAGAGTATACTATAATATATTCACTTTCAAATTCATTTTTAGAAACACTTTTATTAAAACACCTTTTCAATGTCCATCATGTTAATTACCCGGACCATACGCGTATGATTGATTGATTGTTGGTTGCTGAACGTCCAGTGGCAAATATTTCATGCATATTCAGGACGAGCCATACGCGTATGGTAGGACCATATGAGTATATACCCATATGGTCATGACCATACGCGTACGGTCTAAATATTCATATAGTCCGGAACTATATACATTAAGAATGTGGCGGGTTTACACATGTGTGTGGGCGCTCAACCTCCTAACCCGAGACATTGGTGTAACAGCACAACATAACAACGAAAGCACACACAAAATCAAATAAAAAGACAAAAAACACAAGTACCATCTTAGAGTACTCCAAGTTTCTGAAAGCTGGTTTAAGGTAAATTTCAACTAAAAAATAAACCATGTTTTCCAAGAATAACATATCAATCAGTTCAAATCCAATGGATTTAGTGTACAGACATCATAAACAGCCTGAGAGAAAAAAAACAATGAACATACGTAAGAGCGTTTGTTCTTATAACTGTATAGCGATACATATTTAAGTTATGTTTTAATTCATTAAAAACAGTACAGAGGAAAGCAATATTCAAAGATCTTACTGCAGTCTTAGATTGGTAACCTATCAGAATAAGTTTATTCCGATGAGCAATAAGTTTTCATGGTCGTATCTAAATTTACGGGTTATACAGTCAACCAAATTAAATGAAAAATGAAAAGCAAGTATTTTATCATTCAAAAAGTTTTTTACACTCCAAAAATAATTAATTTCATTATTTTCCTATGCTTTATTACGGATTTGATTAATAGAATCTTTAACTGAAGTCAGCGAACTAGTTAAAATTACAGAAATATTAGTTGTAACACAGTAACTAGAAGCCAAGATGAAAAGATATGTGGTTAGATAGCAGGGTTATTCAAATGTTCAGAAGAGACCTAAGCTGAGATGTGGTAATGCTAAGATTGTCTACTATTTAATTATGTGAAGCGCACGGCCTTGAATATAAAAGAATTCAGAATTTCATTCTTTATAACTTCCGTGTAGTAAATACGTCATACGTCTTTTAACTGGCAAAGTATAAGGTCTAAGAAAAACACAAATGGTAGAAATGTACCTCTACACAATCCTATCGTCAAAGCATTTATTGTAATATTAATAAGAATGTTGTCTTTAATGGGGTAATTATTCTATGGATTAACCTATTTACTTTCAAATTGAGAAGATTCCTTTGGAAAAATTGTCAATAATGAATACATTCATGCTAATCAAAATATACACAGATTTATGTTAAACAATGACAATTTTACTCAATAATAGTTGTATTAAATCGATAGAAGATTGGGTTACAAAAATCACCGTTATTTCCGTAGCATTTTCCAACTGTTTGTATTTGCTGATCTTCGAGAGGAAAGGAACTGAATTCTATGCTGATCCGAGACACATTCTCCGAAAATCAATATGTGAAGATGAAGGCGATTTTGACTGAGCGCATGGCTCATTACTATTTTCTTCGTATTGGATCCGACACGGAAAACTTTATCCTTATATGTGAGTATGTCTTTTAAAAATTATTCCAATACTATTAATTTATCTATTTTCAAGCAAGTATGAATTTAATTATCTCAGCTTCATGTGTGAAATTGATTAGGGACAAAATAAAACCTACGACTGTTAATTTCATAGTATTTGTAACGGAACAGTTTTATGTATTTTTTCTTCATGATCATGGTAATTGACATTCCGTAAAAGATGAAGGCGACCGATTTATCAACAAATGTGTTTGATATGCCGACTATTGTGTTAATTGCTCTTGTTGTTTTTAAATATTTTATAAGGTAAGTGTCATTCCGAAAGACATCAAATTGTAGACACGTGAATAATTTTGCTAGCGGTTTATTTTATTAATTCATGATTCAGTGCAAACTTCTACATTAAACCTTAATTGCTTACACGACAGCTGTCGAATCATCTTTTACAGATGAGCCTGGACCTTAAAGAATTACACATTTTAAGTTGAATGGAAGGCATTCCTTTTTGCATTAGTCTACTAAGTTAGTAAAAGAAACAATAAAACACAAAATGTAATGTTGAATTCATATTTATAATAAATTAAGTACATACATACATTAAGCAATTTTCAATAACTAACGACAAAGAATTAGAATACTATATAGTACAAGATACAATACAATAAACATATTCAAGTAGCTGGTCTTAATGTGCACTCAAATGACCAAGCTATTTGATTAGCTTATAAATAAGATAATTCAGACTAAACACAGTGTAACATTACCATAATGAATACTGTCGATTTCCTATGTTCAATTTCCCACAAAATCATTATTCACAGCTGTTGAATTTATTCAATGATTGAAGTTATTTTTATGATATGTACATATACAGGAGAGACATGCCTTCATCTTCATATAACTTCTATATATGGAAATGAACCTCTTTACATGTCCATATGTTACAGAAAGAAGATAATAGGAATCACAGACAACAAATAACAATTTCCTAGCATCGGATTAACGTCAATGTACAGATTGAGAAGTGTATGAATATAAGACCATTGACTTGTACGAACGATGCGGAATTATGTAGTGGAATGGAAAACAAAAAGAAATATTCAGATTATACTCTCCTTTTTCTCGTGGCATGGATTTATTTTGAAGGAATAAATAAAGTTTAATTAAAAGGTCTTAGACACTAAAGGTATATACCCGTCTTTAGACTGACTCTTTCTTTGGTACGAAATGGCAAACTTACTTAACTTAAAGCAGGATATTTTTTTCTACAAAATACATGAGAATGAAAGAAATAAACCAATGTGTTATATGATGTGAAATACTATAAAAAAAATTTGATGGAAGTTGATATTTGTGAAGGTTAGTTGAAAATTAATTAAAAGTAGTGTTTTAACTGGTTGAAGGAAAAATGTCTAGTTCAGCTGCCAAAGGAAAAGGCAACGAACCCAGTGTGGCAGTTAAATACATACCTTGCTCAAAAGGTGACACAGAACACACTGATGATGAATTGGAAGAAATCGCAATAATGGGGAACGATAAACACGATAACAAGAAGTCAGAAACCAAGGAATTCGGAAAACCAACTGCAAATGGACCTCATATACTTTCGGGTGGAGTAGGAATATTTCAGGTGATAAATACACGCGACAGAACTATGTCAATAGGGGAACGCCTCAGTAAAGGGGGGCGAATCAGTCTATCGTCACCTGTTTACTCGAATAAAGTTGTCGAGCAAAAATCAAGATCAACGTCAAAACAAAGTTTAATGGATTTATTTGGCAGTAGAATTGACAGGAGTAAGTCACGAGCAAAAAGTTTTTCAGCTCGAGGAGACCTGTCTTTGATGAAAAAGGTAAGATCTTCTGAAGTTATGACACCAAGAGAAATACGAAAACTGCGCAAGAAAGATATAGAGAGTAAATTTGGAAAGAAAAGCAAAATAGTGAAAACGGAGAGGTTGGAAACTACCACAACCCTTTCTGATCACGAAGGGTGTAACTGGACCTTTGTTTTTGATCCCTCAGGGCGGCTAGCCTATTGGTGGTCATCTGTGGTCAGTTTAGCATTTCTCTATAATTTTTGGGTTATTATATACAGATATGCATTTCATGAGATTGATACAGAAAATTACGGTGTTTGGTTCGCTTTAGATTATACGGCAGACCTTCTTTATATTTTGGACATAGTATTTCACTTCCGGACAGGATATTTAGACGATGGGGTTCTACAGACAGATGCTATTAAGTTAAGGATACATTATATGAATACAACTATGTTTTATATAGATTGTTTATGTTTGTTACCGTTAGATTTTCTTTATCTTTCAATTGGATTCTGCTCAATTTTGCGTTGTTTTAGATTAGTAAAAGTATATAGATATTGGGCATTTTTAGACAGAACGGAAAGGCATACTAATTACCCAAACGCTATGAGAACACTCACTTTAATGCATTATCTGCTTGCCCTGTTCCATTGGAATGCTTGTCTGTACAATATCGTTGCAACACACGAAAACGCATCCAGTACATGGACAATGCCAAAAGATGATGGATCAACTGTTAAGAAATACTTACATGCATTATACTGGAGTACACTTACACTTACTACATTTGGAAACCTACCAAGACCATTAACCGTATCGGATTATTCATTCATAATTTTTGAGATGATTTTTGGACTACTACTGTTTGCGACTGTTTTAGGACACATTTCAAATATTGTGGCCAACATAAGTGCTGCTAGAAAAGACTTCCAAGGTAAGCATGTTTATAAGTCTTCAAAATTTAGAACATAATACGGTAAATCGTTGTCCAAATTCCCATTTGTATGTCTGTCCGTATGTTCGACAGAGCACATATCGCAACTACTCAGTTTTGCTATTGCCATGTTAAGCCTTTCAAAAGTTTAACATTATCTTAAGATTCCGTCGGTTTTACCAAGACAACCTCCCAAGTGCTTGGTACTATTTTGACATCAGTAGTTGCAGATTTACGAAACTGTGTCAATAGTAGAATCGACATTTTGTGTTCGTCTGACGATATCTTTAGTTTTACATTATGATTAGTTCCAATTTAATACGCTCTCATCATATTTCCACATATATAACTTTTTCCTTTACAGAGTTATGGGACTTTGTTCACTTGCATATTCATGTTTGATTTCTCTCATTCATATGACACATTTGCATGATTGCGTAAAAAAATTGGCGAAATACTAAAGTTTCCTTTTAAAAAACGAGATGTTTGGAACTATGAACGGGCTTATAATACGCAAAGGGTTCAACGTTTTATTTTCTATCTAGTAAGTCTCGTAGACATCTAAGTAAGGTAGATCTCATAACGTAACCCTTTCGCCAAACATTCAGCGTCTATTAGCTTTTCTTGTATCTTGTGTCAATATTCAGATTCGAAAAATGCATAGATCTTATAAAACATTATTTTAGAGTGTCTCAATGCCCAGAGGAATTGCGATTGACTTTATTTTTCTTCCATATCGACCTAAATATTGGTAATATAATAAAATAATGGAAACTGATGTACGTCTCAAAAATATGTACACACATTTGTTTTAGTTTCAGCCAGTTGTTATTAACACCTAACAAGTGCATCTATAAGATTTTGATTTAAACAGTATTTCGCTAAAAGCAAAATGGCTAAGATTAAGTAAAACATAATTATGTAAGCTTTTCCACAGTACAATGAAAATAACAATACACTATAAGGATGAGCATGCAGTAGTGTACAGTTGTCATGAAATAGAAGTTCCTTAATTACATAAGTTCCAAGTGGAAGAAAAATATTCTGTAAAATTATTTCTACTGGAACAAATATTACAGTATTTGTTCCTTACGGAATAAAGGATATAGAATATTTGTTCCAACATAAACAGGATATATTGATATTGTTTTAACAAAGTTTCCAGGGGAACTTCTCTTAGGCGGAACGAATGTACGTTGACACAATAAAGTTAACCATCTGAATATCAATTGAAGTACAAGAGAATGTAAACGAAAAGGGACAAAGATCTATAGATAATAAGCTAAGTAAGGATGTAGCATTTCCTTGTACTTAGAGGACCAAGCGATAAAAACTTACTTCAAGAGAATATTCCAAAAATAAAAATATTCCCCAAAACGATATATTCTCTGCATATACATCTTTATTCTCCCAAACCAAATACCAAGATATAGAGATAATTATACATATTTTAATACAATTACATAGATAACGTACGGAAGTAGATAGAGACATTTTACAGTTATTCGCCCAGAAAAGTTTGTTGTTGATCTACTTAATAAGTTTAAGCAGAACATTTAGTTCTAAACATGTTTTGGAATTCATTAAATCATGACACTTCATAGTGGTAGGTCTATACCTATTCCTATAATTATTGCTTACAATAAAATACATTGTTGTATGATGGTCATTAGTTGACTCGCTTTCGCTTGTAAGAAAGCAGGGTGATATATAAGACATGCTTGTTTTGCTTTAGTTTTAATAGCTGATATAATGGAATATTTTGGTGTCAGACTTTTGTTATTAACACCAAATGTTGTATTCAGCAATCAAAGCATTAAGAATATTCATATGAATTATTATTTCTGGAGACATTTCTCTTGATACACGTGACTAGTTTTAACAACGCAATTTTCAGTCAATATATTTTCTAGTATTTAAAAATTAACCTATTCCAAAGTCCTGATAATGAAACGTTTCTCTATGTTTTAGAAGGCGTCGTTATGGGGTTATGAGTAAATACTGTACTAACCAATTCAATTAGAGAAAGTAATCCACACGAGTAATAACTTGATTTTTGTATTAATAACTGTAAAATCGTAAACTTTATTTTAATCACTTACGATAATAATGCAATATTTTCCATGGTGTATAATTGCTATGAGAATTTAAAATAATTATTTTTTAATGAACATAGATTTCATCAAAAATTGTTTTGCTTGCTATGAACATTCTTTCTAATGATGCATGAAGCGCAGCGTTAAATTTTTTAGATTCATTTTTTTCTAATTCCTTTATTAGAAACATCCTTCATAATGGCATGGATAGCATGCCGTCCCATGAATATTAAACAATACTTAATGAAATTTTTAGCATTAACTGACATCAATATTCATTGATATACTTGAAAATTGACACAAAGAAAATATTAATTGGTTTCTAAAACACCGGTGACAGTGAATAAGCCTTATGAATAAAAGAGTATGCATTTTTAGAAATAAAGCCACTGATAAGTTTTCTATATGACATCTTTTCTCGGTTCATCGCTCTTCTTATAATTACTACATGGTTTTGTAAAACAAATTGTATCTTAATCCGCTTACAAGTACACGTAATTTACAAGTATTATATCCATAGTTAGTCAATTTTTCAGGTTATATGAAAACAAGTATTATTAAACTGGTTAGGCACGTTTCTTGTATTATATATAAGATCACAGTAATACTAAAATATTGATAAATTGTGAGATAAAAAAAACACCATAAAGGTACTTCAATTTATAAAATTTATCTGATATTATTTCATTTAAATGAAAAAAGTAATTTACTCGACTTTGTTTATAACCAAACCTGTACATTTGAGATGTCTCGACTATAAGGGTACCAGGCATGTGGGTACAAAATCAATAGATGACCTGACATATAAAACAAGATACATTTAACACATGATATAGATATTTTAAAACTGTACCAGTATACAAACGTATAGTACAATGTAGTAGTAGAATATGTAGGCTATTTACGTTAACAAATGTCTAGAGAAAAAAGAAAGTTTTAACGTCAAATACTCTCGAATCTATTAATATAATTTACTCCCTTGCCTTTTCTGTAATTTGTGATTGGCAATAGAATGATTGATTGTTATTTGCTTTGTCCAGTAGCAACTATTTCATGCTATTGTCAATGGTATTAAATTTCCTCATTCATTGATGTTTTAAAAATATTTAAACGTTGTCATGCAATCGGTAAACCAACACAATGTTATATGTTTGTAGATAGTATTACTGTGTTAAAGAAGATTATCTTGAAAATAAAGACAAATATAGTGGCAGTTTGGCTTGAATACAGAATTCGCCCATATTATCAAATGTTTCAATACTCTCATCTTTTACACATCTGAGGAAATATTTATTTTTATAGTCGAATTTGTAAAGTCTAACATTTATAAGGAACTCAACTTACTTGTGTTCTATATACTATTAAACAAAGTTGCATTTTGACTGCGAATTCAAATGATTTTTCATGATCATATCTTCGCAAGTTTTCGTGATATCCGAATTTATTTGTTATAAAATATAATTCAATATATTTCCCTTTTTGTCTAGCGTTTTGAAAACATTGTTGGTACTTAATTTGAATTTGATTATTTCCTTTTTTTCCATTCCATGTGATGTTGACAGAATCTGGATTTTAGTATTATAAAGACCAAATCGCAATCATTTTTTTTGGCTTACTTGACTTTTCATTCTTCTGCAAAATGCATTCAAAGTAATCGTAAAATGTAATCTAAATGTTTTCCTAAACTGATAACTATTACACCTTTTTTCAATAATAATAAAAAAAAAACACACACATGTAGCTCCAAAAATATATAAAGCTTCATTCTTCTGAAACGTAAGTACCAAAACAATTTAAGCTGTATTAGCACGATCCTATTATGGTCCGATGACAAACGCAAGCCTTATTGCCATAGATTCTTATGTAGACACTCTTAGCAATAGCATCTATTATCATCATGACCAGTACCTATATTTTACAGTGTATATATAGGTACCAGTCGTGTTGATAGTAAATCAATAGCTCTTCAACGTCTTGCATGGCGCAACTAAAATACATAATGTACTCTATCTTGGTTGAATTATATTTGAACTGATCGAGATGAAGAGAGGAAAGTTGAGTACTCTAAAAAATGTATATTGTAAGTATTTGATTAATTAGTTGGTTTTATAGTCCTTTTTGACGTTGTTTTCAAATACTTGGGTAATTCCTTTTTAACTTTTGATATTTTCATATTTCCAATAATTGGCGTCGAACAATACTGATGAGAAATAATCTTTCGAAATGTGCATATGGTGTATTTAATTGAGCTCGAAATTATGTAGAAAAGGTTTTGCGTGGGAACATTTGTTAAGTGAAAAAGGCCAAGAAATGATATACAAGTAAAATCTTTAAATCAAGCATAACATTCGAGTTGCACATTCTTGTATAGAGATCCTTTAGCATTAAATTTAATTAAATATAAAAATAAGGAGCGGAACATCAGTTATCAATGCAAAGTGTTTGCATATAAGAGAACAAAATGACGATGTCTTTCCTTAATCAGAGAGTGTTTTTACTGAATTAATAAATGTTACATAACTAGAAGAATTAATGTGACCTTCTTCTACAACTGTGGGCTTTTATGTAATGTTTCAAATAAATTACTTTGTTTGATTTAATAACAGAACAATACATGTGCATTAACGATTTTTACCTTTTCAATTTTTCAATTGGTGCAATCATGTATTACAACATTGATAATTTGTCCAAGAACAGGAAAAATGCATCATATACTACAAGTTCAAAAAACAGTTGTGTAACATCAAGGATTTGTATAGTCTCACTATACAATTCCTTGGTTACATCACCATTAAATTTGTAAGACTGAAGAAACAAATCATACATTTCATTTTTGGGTACATATCTTAAAATAAATGATCACAGAATTTGTTAGTTTCTAGAAAGATTAAGTTGATTGAATTAATTGAAAACCGGATGATAGCTCATGTATACACTGTAAATCATAGGTACTAGTCATGACTAGTCATGACTAAAGAGATGTAATTGCCAAGAGTGACATTTAAAAATGTATAGTAAAAAGATTAGCGGTTCGTCATTTGACTTTAAAAGGAACGTCCTAATACAACTTAATTTGATTTGATATATATGTTTCAGAAGAAAGAAACTCGACTTATGTTGGGAGCTACAGGTATTTTTAGATTAATATCCAGATGTACTAGTAGTCATTTTTAAGATTTTGTTTTGTTTAACCATTTATT